>NC_135787.1:69550000-70150000 GCF_051106095.1 Pogona vitticeps
CTATAAAAAATAATTAATGTGTTCCATTTGTGGTAGGTAATGCTTCTGTACTTTGCTATTCCAGGAATGTCACTCACTATGTTTCTTAGAAAACAGATGCAGGAGTCATGCTGTGGAAAAGATAAATGAAAGTGCCACTTACCTTCAGTAGAAAAAAGAAAAGCAAATGAAAAACCAAGCACTTAAACTCAACAACTTGGGGCAAATGATTTTGAATGCAATTATACCCATCAAATACACTTTTTCATATCACACAGTTCACAATGTTAAATACATACACTTTTCTTCTATGTGGTTATTAAAAGATGTAGATGTGCCACCCAAATCATACGGTAACATATTTAGTGAGCCAGGAAATATGCAACAGATGTGAGCCGCACATTCTTTCTGCAGGAGAAGACTCCAAACACGGTGTGTTACATAAATGACCTTCTGTCCCCCTGTCCTTACTGCTGCTAGCATTGGTGGTTTTTAAAAGAATCAGAAAAAAAGTTAACTTTAAATTTTAAAAAGTTAATTCTTATTAAGTGATAACAGAAGCAAGATCCATGCTCACTGGTAGCAATCCTGGATACAAAGTAACTAGTAACTTCACCAAAGTTGACTTACCAGCGACATCTGTTTTGCTACTATTGGTGGCTCAGTGTTTTACTACATAAGCTTCAGCAGCTTTTCTGATGAATTAGGCCACTTATTTGGCTTTTTTCAGCATAGCATCATTGGCTTCCAAATAGCTTTTCAGCCCATTGACTACCAGCAATGCAAGATGGATGACAATCTTACAAAACCCGTTGTCACTGAACACACTTCAAACTAAACTATCACTCTAAAGAATATTTAAAGGCATGAGGAAGCAAGGCTTGCTCTGGTAAGCACAAAAATACAGAGGAACAGAATACATTTGCATTAGCACACTGAGAAAAGTAGGGCTATGCACAGCCATTCAGTTTGAGTTCCAATTTGATAATCTGAATAAGACCCTGATTCTAGGGTCCTAGTTTAAACTCAGGTAGCCTAAGTTCAGATTCCCACTCAGCCATAGAAATTCATTGCGATCTGACACTGGTAATGCCTTCCTTAAATACCTCACAGATCCTGAAAACTGGATGTACAAAACAACAAAATTTGAAACTAATCCTACCTATTTCATTCTTGAAACCATTCAGAAACTGGACACTTCACGGCTCCCATGACTTGCACTGGGAAACCATAATGTTTGTATCAAACTAGACCTATGGCAGCCCCTTCAGAGGGAATTATCTATGCCAGACTGTGAGACAAAGATGTCCAGCTTTTTCAGTACTAATGACCTTTGCACATCGCTTTAATATGATTAAAGTCTGCTAAAACACATGCTGCTTTTCTGCATTATGGTAGTCTTTGCATATATGCGTATGGTTGCTTGAGAAATAACACACACACACACTCACACATGAGCAAAAGTATAGACTGAACAAACATACAGCTCAAAATGATACAAACTGAAAACCTAACCTACAAATAATAGGACCAGGAGGTGATGGGTGGTAAGGTGTAAGTGAAGAACTACTGCCTGGTAAAGCTATTAAGGCAACGACACTGAGACCAACTCTCACACACACTTATTCAAATAAACAACAAACATAAGGAAGAAGGAGACTAGGATTAGGAGGATGAAATGAAGAAGCATAAACTATAGGAAACACAAAATTGCCACCAGCCTCCAACAAAGACCTTTCATAAACGTTCCTGCTGCTAATAGGAAATTAACAAAAGAGAAGAAGAGAAGGTAACTTCTCCTTCCCTCCCAAGGTGATATTCTTGTCTCAGATTGGAAGCGAGTATCGTCAATGAACAAAATCTAGGTCTGCAACTTCACTTCACCCATGCCTGTCCATTTATTTACATCCTGCTGTTGGGTAATATTTTGAAGACACATTGTTTGGCTTTTTTTTTTAAACTTGACATCCGGATTGCCAAATCAGTCATCAATATGACCCAGTTTCAATCCATTCTGAGCTGAACCTGAATCAGTCTGATTTGATTAAGACTCAGCTGAACTGGTTGCATAGCACTAAAAATATATTGTGATGTTCACTTAAATATACAGTGGTGCCTCGCATAACGTTTTTAATTGGTTCCAAAAAAAAAAACCTTATGCGAAAAAAACTTTATGCGAAACACCATTTCCCATAGAGATGCATTGGAAACCGGTTAATCCGTTCCAATAGGCACGGATTGCCGTCCTTAAGCGAAAAAACCCATAGGAAACATCGTTAAACGATACAATGTATCCTCCATTGGAATGTATTGTAGCTGACTCAATACGTTTCAATGGCTTTGCGAAGTCAATTTTTGCAAAATTAAGTGTGTCATAAAAGGGTCAAAAATGGGTTTAAATGCTTGGATTAGCTTCTGCACCCTCTAAAACGGATGCAAAAGTTAATTTGGCTTTGATCTGACTTTTCGTTAATTAATGGTGAATTTTTTTCCCCCAACTTTTGACAGCTGTCAAAATCTGACAGCTCCATTAATTCCTATGGGGGAAGAAAAAATTCACAAAAAATTAATGAAGACTCAGCAACTGTTCTAAATTCTTGGGTTCGTTAGAGGACCCCCTAAGTTGTGTGCAAACCTGATTTGGCTTTGATCTGAACTTTCGTTAATTTTTTGTAAATTGTTTTCTCCCCCATAGGAAAGCATGGAGCTGTCAGATTTTGACAGGTCCATTGGTTCCTATGGGCCAAAAAACAAAAATTCACAAAAAATTAACGAAACGTCAGATCAAAGCCAAATCAGGTTTGCACATGACTTAAGGGGTCCTCTAACGAATCCAAGCATTTAGAACCGTTTTGGACCCTTCTAAGACACTTTTTAAATTGAAAACAAAAAAAACGTTAAGCGAAGCAGGGGACCTAAAACCAAAAACGTTAAGCGAAGCATGGTCCCAAAAACGCTATGCGAAAATCGCCCATAGGGAAAAACGTTATACGAAGCACAATCTGCCTCTGAAAAAATAAACGTTAAGCGAAAAAAACGTTAAACGAAGCAAACGTTAAGCGAGGCACCACTGTACTACAATAACATCCAGTAACACTGATACAAAAAACACACAGCAACTTGCCTGTTCGGTATGACTTCCCGGGTTATGCACAGAATTAAACTGTTTCATATTTGTCCGAGTTTTTGCAACATCTTGGAGGGTCTTAAAGATCTTATTCACTGCACCCATGGCCTTCTGAAACGTCAGATCAAGAGAGGACTCGCAGCCTGAAACAACACAGAAACACATTTGCTTGGTAAATTCTTTGGTTTTAAAAAAGGTGGCAGGGGAGAAGATTAGTTGGAGAAAAACATCTTGATAACTTAGAACAGGCATGGGTGACTTTTATGTTCTCTTCAAAACCCCTTTTATGTTTGTCTGTATTCAAGTTTGACCTTATTCCTCATATAGGTATTGACTAGTAATGGGAAGATGATTATATTTCCAGTCTGTGTTAGCTGTGCATATGTTTCTGCACAAGTTTGCGATTTTCAAATAAAACAAGATGCCAAAGAAATCATTTAAATATTTAATTATTTTATTTATTTCTTCAATTTATATCCTGCTCCTATTAAAGCCAAGGACGGACGGACGGACGGACGGACGGACGGACGGACGGACGGACGGACGGACGGACGGACGGACGGACGGACGGACGGACGGAGGAAGGAAGGAAGGAAGGAAGGAAGGAAGGAAGGAAGATTAAATGCAACATTAAAATTTTTACAAATAAAACAGATACTTTTGAATGTTTTCTCATGATACACTCATTTCACATTAGAGAGTTTTGAAGGTCATTCACTTCAGAGATAGTTTTGAAAAGATAAAACTGATTTAAGGCCTTTGTTAGCTTTTATGATCATGTTGATGCTATTCTCTGCTAACAGTGAGCATGTTGTGGCAAGTTTATACATTTGCTTACACCAAGGTGGTAAGGCTCTAACAAATGAGAATTTTTTAAAAATAATCCAGAACTATTCCAAGAATACCAAAGTGTTAATGTCTGGCATGGCTTCCTGGGTCATGCTATGAAAAGTATTACAGGGGATTGTTCCACACATTAACTCAATTTTGAGTTGCTTTACTAAACATCATTTACAGCATCAGAAGATGACAGTTTATAAGATGCAGCTGACAATAAAGTCAGTGAAACATAAAATGGCATTTTGTCTGCTAGTGGACTGAAATACACACAGATACAGCTTGCACTTAGTAAAATAAATATAACATTTCTGGTGGCAACTGATGACCCATTTAAAGAAAGCTGTTAAAGCACATGAATGTTAAAACCTCAAATTAATATTTCTTGACAGCATACCAGTATGCCATAAGGATGGAGTTGTTTATGTGAAGAAGCTGTCAGGTCTTGATGACAAGTAAAAACTCACAAGGCAATGAAAACCGGAGGAGTGAGGAAGAGCAACCTTAAAAAGTTAAGGAAATGAGAGCAGCCAGATGAGACACTGCAGTGAGTACAGTGGTTTCTAATCTTAGGTAACCCAGGTCTTCTTAGACTGCAACTCTCAGAAACCCTGGCCAGCATACCTGGTAGTGAAGGCTTCTGGGAATTGCGGTGCAAGAACACCTGGGTTATCCAAGGCTGGGAATCACTGATGTACAGTAGTAGTTCAGGTTGGACTGAAGCAACAGGACCTCAGACTACTTTAAAAATGAAAACTTCCTCCAACAAAGTTAGTAGCCAAAATGACCTCTTCCAGCGTGTCCTGTTGCCTCCATTCTGGAGGAGATCTTTAAAGAGACGATCCTGGAGCCTTGTGTTCTATTGCTACTAGATTAAAATTTTTGCTGTGTGCATTGCCTTTGCTAGGGAAGGCATGAGTGTAGAGCAAGAAACCTGGTCTGGGGATAGAGGTGAAGGTAGTGGCTTCATGAGGTTCTGATTCAGAGAGAGGGCTATATACTATAAGGTCTTAAACTAGCCCATGTCTTACTCTGCTGCAGACTACATTACCGAGCCTTGAGGTTTGGATACCCTCACCTCCAGTTTTACACACTATAGTCCAAACAGATCATGGAAATGTTACAATACCCAGAATCCTTCAACCACCCAGCACAAGTTGAATTAACTTTCATCCCCTGCTTCTGCTCTCTATGGTGCCAAACCCCTGTTCCAGAGGGTTACTTATCCCTTTGGAGAATTTTAGGGTGCATGGGAGGCTGCAGGACAGAAACAGATAATTGATTCTTTAGGAAGCGGTGGGATCCAGTGGAAGGACTCCATTGCCTAAATCTGCAATGACAACTTTTAGACATGGGGATGGTATTTGCAAATGCCTCCATTTTTTGAAACCATAAGTTACATTTCTATCAGTTACTATGTCTTGTCTGGAATCCTCCACACAATACTCGTAAAGGGTTATAAATATTACCGCTAAGAAAAAAAAAATTGTTACATAAAGGCAAATATATAGATTTGTAATCAAAGTGAATGCCACGTAATCTTTAATTCCTTTAAATATAGTTCTCAGGATTTGGTAATAGCTTTTAGTACAACACACAGATATAGCACTTAGCAGTTTTCTAAAGCTCTCTGCCTACACCATAAGGATCCACATGAAATAAACGATACATGAAAAAAATCTAATAATGTAAAAATGAGCCTCGGTAGAAAAGAAAGCAAGCTGAGGTGCCCAAAGCTAATACTGTATTAGAGAATCTTATGACTGTTTTACATTTAAAGGATAAATGTTTCCCTAGGAACATGGGAGACAATTTGATTTGAAAAACACACTGACAGTATAATATTATTAGCAAAAGTGTTTATTTGCATTTGCACAGAGTAATGAATCACATAAATCATCTGTCCAGTAAGAAGATGAAAGATTTATGCCTTGTGAAGAGGGCACGAAAATACATCTGCATGACACCAGGGTCATGTGTTCTTCTCCCCCACCCCCATATGTGTAAGGAGATCTGCAAATTCTGCTTCAGTTTCTCATCACATTCCAACACATGGAATGGTGGTTTGCTTTATCTATGATAGTTTAGAATAAACTAAGATCAAACTAAGAAGGTGGTTTTCAGACCCCCCCATTCCCATCTGTTTAGATTTACAAAGTGCAATCCTAGCACATAAAAGGTTAAGAGTTTAAAGGGGTAGCAGAGGTGACAATTATTCTTATGCATATATAAAATTGAAAAATTATATCAAGTCAGCAATTATGCTAATGAAAATCTTAAGCAGTGTGTGTGTGTGGCTAAACACAAAAGAACACACGTTAGGATGCAATAGTAATAATTCTATCAGCAGAAATGCCAAAGGAATCTCCCCCACCCCCCCAACCTTGGTATGTTCTCAAAATCTGCTCAGGATGGCTAGGCAACTCTCCAGAGCAGATTTTGAGGGAGTTGTGGGAAGGAGGACAGAAGGAGAATTCCTATTGTAGTAATGAAAGTATACTGGATCCAGAACACCACAAAAGCTATACTTGGCAATGAAAGGCCTGCGGAGTCCTATATTTTTTTTTTCTTACAGTGGCTAATTAGATGCCTGTGGGGAGTCTACAAATATAAGCTGTGAAAGACCTTATCCCTATGTTTTGGGGGGCAAAGATGGGGTACACATTTAATAAATGCTCTCAGCTATTTGTCCTAATCAGTTATCATTATCCTTCTTTTTAATATATTTATGAAAAGAATAAGTGTGGCACTTATGTTAAATGGAGTAAACCTTTTCAAACTCAGTAGAATTGATTACTGTTCTGAGCGAATCTGTACATGATAGTGCTATGAATCATAAAGTTGTAGAATGAAGAGAAATCCAAAGGGCTATCAAAACTAACCCCTTGAATTGGCAGGATTTCAAAACTTCTCACAGAAATTCTGCATCCAATGTTTCCTGTGTTCTCCGGAAGATGGAAAACATTGCATTTACTGTGTGTGCCCTTACCTATGTGACTGGTTTTCTTTTAAAAGGACCAACTAACATACTCCTTGCTTTCTAAACGCTCCAAGACTCAAAAGGCATCAGACTGAAATTGGCTGAAATCATGCGGTGTTAATGCAAAGTTATGCAAATGGTAGGGAAAACTGCACAAGGTGGGAGTGACACCCACAACAGACTTCTTTAGGCACTCTGTACAACAGCCATACCATGAATTGCGCAACTAAATTGTGTGATGCATGCAGATTGTCTCAGCGTCATGCCCTGCACAGTTCTACAAGCATAATTTTTACATTATACCATCTTCAGCAAGATTCAGACACAGGTTTGTCTCCCTCACATCCAAGATTAAACAATTCTTGTGAAGTGTGTTTGTGTATTTGGGGTGTCTTCTCCCAAATACCTTTCCATTCTTATTGCTGGAAATCCAGCTGTATCAGGTTTATCTGAAGGTAGGCTCTTTCTAATCCCATAGCTCATCACCACTTTCAGCTGAATACAGAATGAAGAGTCAGAGGATCCCTTGTGATTACACAGTACAACCCTTCCGAGCATGGAGACAAATGTCTGTCCTAAAAAATGTAAAGAACCAGCAACCTCCCCTCGCATCTTCCCAGCCTACCCTCTCTGATTCTATAACCAAACCAACTATCCAAATGTTTACACTGACATCTTGAGAGAAGGAGGAAATTTTAAAATAGCAATGTGTTGGAGAGAGAGAGAGAGAGATATCATCATTTATCGTGCCAGCTTGTTTCTAACACTTGACACATTTTCACTGACGAACTATAAAACAGGCGGTCCAGTGCTTTTGCAACCCACTGAATCATTTATAAGGATGGGGGTGAGTGGGGGTGGAAAAGGACTTCACAACTGGTTTGAACTAGTCTTCAAAAACAAAGCCAGAACACTCCTGGGATTTTTATAACAACATTGGACTAGTGTTTATGAGAACATTTATAGACCCTTTGATTCTACCAAGCTATATTTGCTGTAAATAGCCGAGCTGAAAATGTTGTTTTAAAAGAAATCAGAACCTTGTTCTCACTATAACCATGAGGATTCAAACTCCTTTTTGAGAGGAGGCAGTCAAGCTGAGTTTGGCCCTGGTTTGGAAGGAGAGAGTTATAGAAGGAGAGAAAAAGACTATAACTCTGTTGATTCTTTTGGACCCCTCTGTGATATGTGATCTCAGTGGGTATGATATCCTTCTGGATAGGCTATCTGGATTGATGCTGCAGGAACAGAACTGCAATGATTCTCCTCTTGCTGGGACAGTCAAATCTAGATGGTGGTAGTCAGAATAACTATTGAAAGTTATCCACAGAGCTCTATTTTATCCCATATATGTGCACTGGGTAGAACCAATGCACTTCTGCCTGCTGTAAGCTCATATGGTGGAACTGAAGTTCAGCTTTGTCAGTTCTGTACCAGCCTTTGCTGGGAACGTGCTGAGCATGAATAAATTCAGAACTGATGCATAACAGCTGCTGAGTGTGGCCTTCAGGCATCATACAATCATGGCCAAAAATATTGTCACCCTTGCAATTCCGTCATAAAATGCAACCCTTCTCTCAGAAAATCGTTGCAGTTGCAAATATTTTGGTACTCACCTGTTCATTTCTTGGTTTGCGTTGGAAGAACACAAAAACACAGAGAAGACAAGTCAAATCTGATACAATCCCACACAGAAACCCAAAAATGCACTGGCCAAAATTATTGGCACCCTGTCTAATTTGTAAGAAATAATTGCTTTTCAAACATGTGATACTCCTTTAATTTGCATTTAGACACACCTGTTGTAAGTAAGAGGTGTGGGCAATATAGTCATCACACTTGCAGCCAGTTAAGACAGAGAAAAGCTGACTCAGCCTTTGTGTTGTGTATGACACTGAGCACGGAGAAAGGAATGAAGTGTAAAGAGCTGTCTGTGGATTTCAGAGAAAAAATTGTGGAAAAACATTGTCAATCTCAAGGCTACACGTCCATCTCCAGAGATTTTAATGTTTCTGTGTCCACTGAGCGCAATATCGTCAAGAAATTTACAGCCCATTGCACTGTAGCTAACCTTCCTGGACGTGGACAGAAGAGCAAAATTACTGAAAAATTACAATGATGGGTTGTTTGAATGGTGGATACAGAACCCAGATTAACATCTCAACAAATTCAAGCTGATCTGCAGACGCAGGGTACAACAGTGTCAGCTCGCACTATCCGCTGCCACCTGAATGAAAAGGGATGCTATGGTAGGAGACCCAGGAGGACACCACTGCTGACACCAAGGCACTACACACTTGATACTACACTTGATCTTAGCCAAAAGGCTGAGAAGGCATAAAAAAACAAGACTGCAGTATGCCAGAACTTATGTGACAAAACCACAATCCTTCTGGGAGAACGTATTGTGGACGGATGAGATAAAAGTAGAGCGTTTTTGGTCAAGGACATCATGGCACTGTTTACAGAAAAAGAAATGAGGCATTCCAAGAAAAGAACACAGTCCCTACAGTCAAACATGGTGGAGGGCCAAAGATGTTTTGGGGTTGCTTTGCTGCTTCTGGCACTGGATGCCTTGACTGTGTGAACAGTATCATGAAATCTGATGATTACCAAAGAATTCGGGGGTACAACATAGTGGCCAGTGTCAGAAAGCTGCATGTCCACCAGAGGTCATGGACCTTCCAGCAGGACAATGAGCCAAAACACACTTCAAAAAGCACTCAGAAATGGTTACAAACAAAGTGCTGGAGAGTTCTGAAATGGTCAGCAATGACTCCAGATCTGAATCCCATAGAACACCTGTCGAGAGATCTCAAAACAGCAGTTGGGAGAAGGCATCTTTCAAATCTGAAGGCCCTGGAGCAGTCTGCAAAAGAAGTGTGGCCCAAAATTCCAGGAGAGAGATGTAGGAAACTAATTAATGGTTACAGGAAGTGATTTCAGTTATTTTTTTTCCAACGGGGATGCTACCAAACATTAAGTTAAATTAAAAATATTGGCACCCTTGCAATTCTGTCAGAAAATGCAACCCTTCTCTCAGAAAATTGTTGCAGTTTTAAATGTTTTTGTAAGGGTGCCAATATTTTTGACTGTACAACTTAACTGGAGGAGGATGTTGGGTTCAAAAAGCCCTCTGTGCAGGAGCAGCTGCCAAGTCAATCAGTGATGTGGTAGAAGTGCAAGTGTTTATCATGATAGGCTCCACAGTCACACACACCTCAAAAAGAGAATCTAAAAATCCAAGAAGCTGGATTGATCCATATTAACAAATAGGTTGTAGGACTTTTGTGATGTTAATGGCTCTCAATTGCATATTCAAGACCAACTCATCTTCAGAAACTTTGCATTACAACGATAGCTTGTAACAATATATTGTTCTGAGAAAATCCATTTCTCTCCCAGCTGCTGCAGATTGCAGTCAAGCTCAGGAGTAAGAAGAACAGGATGTGTGTATGTGTGTAGCAAATGATGTCATAGTCCCTGTTACTTAGAAGATCCCAGAGCTCTGACTTTGGGAACCCTGGCTCTACTACATCACTGCAGTCAACTAAAGTGGGTGACTGAGCCCTTGTAGTTAGTTGTATTTTAACGGATCCCTTTACCTAGAGGGACGTGGTGGCGCTGCGGACTAAACTGCAGAAGCCTTTGTGTGCTGCAGGGTCAGAAGACCAGCAGTAGTAAGATCGAATCCATGCGACGGAGTGAGTTCCCATCGCTTTGTCCCAGCTCCTTGCCAACCTAGCAGTTTGAAAGCATGTAAATGCGAGTAGATAAATAGGGGCCACCTCGGTGGGAAGGTAAACAGCGTTCCGTGTATTGCCGCGCTGGCCACGTGACAACGGAAACTGTCTTCAGACAAACGCTGGCTCTATGGCTTGGAAACGGGAATGAGCACCGCCCCCTAGAGTCGAACACGACTGACTAAAATGTCAAGGGGAACCTTTACCTTTTACCTTACCTAGAAAAGAGACTTGGAACAGTTGTGCTGTTATGGAGTCACTTTAGCTCTTTAAGAGGTAAAAAAATGGAAAAAGAGAGAAAAAAGTGGGAAAGGAATATGACATAAGGAGTATTTGTGAATGTAGTAACTGAGGGGTCACATGGCCCTGGCAGTTTGCAGAACCTTTTGTCAGCTTAGGCTGATGTATGTGTCAAAGTCAAGGTCAAAGTAGGATACGTGAACACTGACTTCAAAGAACTATAAAGCTTTATAACATCCCTTGGTAATTTGAGTCTGTGGTGGTCCAACACAACTGACATGATTCTCTTAAAAAGTTAATTCCAGTGCAGAAGTAGATAATCTTTTCAATCAAAGCTCATCTGGGTATCAAGAAGGTAAACACTTCCTCTGCTCTGCTGATGAGCTACATCACATATTTTTACAAAATTATAAAACTTTATCTTAGAAATGGGAGGAGATAGGAGAGGGAAGTGAGGAGGATTTATTTTCTTATCTTTTGACTGTCTCACAGTTTGGATCAAGAATAGTTTTTTTAAACGATAAGTGATGCAGTGCATTAGCACTGCCCTAATACACTGTCTAAAAAAAAAAAAAAATCACTTCCTCTGTCCCTCCATGGAAGTATTTAATTTGCCAACATCGCAAAGTGACTATATTCTTAATATGGGCAATTCCCAGTGGGCATGCTGGACCTCTATATGACTCCAAGTGACACTATTTAGACTGCACCAGCCTGTTCCAAAAGAGCCTGTGTATAGAAACCCTAAGTATGGTGCAGTATTTGCCTGGTTTTGATGCTGAAAGCAAATATCACCTTGCCATTCTACGGAGTTATGCTGCACACACAATCATGCATGTTTTCAGTTATCAGAACTCAGAAAAAAGGATATTAGAGCTTAAAAAAAGGAAAAGGAAAAAAAATAAAATAATTAAAAATATTGAGAGTATCTCAGTGTGCATTTTATCTAAAAAAGGTGAAGATTTTTAAAGCTAAACAAATAAGGGAAGAATTTGTTATTTTTTCTCTTCTCTCTTTTGTCATTACAGGTGCATAATTTCATCAGAGATGTTGTCATTGGTAAGTCCTGCCACTTTCAGGTGTTAAATATTACTAAACGATCTTCCTTCAAATTCCTTAGTGATTCTGCTCACACGACAACGCATTTTCTCATTTTGTTTGGATTGGATAATTGTAATGGCCTTCTAACTGGTCTTCCCTCCTTCAGCATGTTTTTTCTGTTGTAAATTCTACAGTAATCTTTCCTTCACACAAATAGGATACTTCTCTGCTTTTGATTCCTTTCTACTGGTTCCCTTCCCTTTTTCACAGCAAATGTAAGATTCTATCAAATTATCCTCCACCTCCAATTTCTCTTTTTCTCCTCCTCAGTCTTTGTTTTCTTCCTGTTCCTTGTTGGTTATCACAACACTTGATTTCCCCTCTGTTTTATTTATCTACAATGATAGATCTTTTTATCCACTGGTTCTTAACCTTGGGTTACTCAAGAGTTTTGGACTGCAACTCCCAGAAGCCTTCACCACCAACTGTGCTGGCTGGCGTTTCTGGGAGTTGCAGTTCAAAAACATCCGAGTAACAAAGGTTAAGAACCACTGTTTTTATCCACCAACATTCATTCAAATAATAATCTTCCTTAAAATTCAAAACACCCTAGGTTATCTCCTCCTTCAGTCTTATTTTATGTCGTTTGTTGAAACAGAGTTGTAAGCTTAGATTGCTGGAATATATCTTTTATAATGGTTCTAGATTCTTCATGAAAAATAATTATTATATTTTAAAATCTGCTAGGTTATCAGGACAAGATGGCATTTGGTCTGACTCTGAATGATACTCATATGCCCACATATGAAAATTAAGTATTCTTGAAATTCTCGGACTTATTTAGTTCCTGTGGTTATCACAATTTAGTTGAGCTTCAAACTGAGTGCTACCATGGAAAATTAGGTATCCATATAAACAGTGAAGCAGTAAGAATTCCATTGCTAGACAATCTTAGCCAAATGGACCAATTAGGTGAAACAATGAAAAGCATTTTTAAAGGGGAAGACAGAAAGGCACTTGAACTACTTCAGAAACCTTTCACTCCACTAAATACACCAAATTTGGTGCTAGGTTGTTTAAGAGTTCACTGGCAACAGATGAACTACTTTTCTTAATGCTGGGATACATATTCCACTGGTAGTTAAAAACAAACAAACCCTTAAAAACAAATGCAGAAGGACTGCCTGATGGATCAGAAAGATGGAAACTGCATATTTGATTCCTCTTATTTAAAAAGTCAATTTAACAAAGCAGCATTTATAGCAGTTGTATGTACTGTGTGTAAAAAGTGTTCTTGCAAATATGCTGACTCTTGTTGAAGAGAAAAAATGTGGTTTCTTATCCTGCATAAGAATGAGGTAAGTGAGAAGTTACAGCTTTAGTCTGAAATTATAATGAAAGAAGCCTGCTAACACTGAAAACAGCTTTAAGGAGCAGCATTATTGAGCACTGAGAGCTTCACCTAAATTTATCACAGTAATATGGTCAGCTACATGCTGAACTCAAAGAGGGCCATACTTCTTTGGGAATGTAAGAATAGCCCTGCTGGATCAGGCCAAGGGCCCATCTAGTCCAGCTTCCTGTATCTCACAGTGGCTCCACCAGATGCCTGTGGGAGCACACAAGACATCTAAATCCCTGTCTCCTGATATCTGTACGTCTGGCATCATGGCTGTAACCTGAAATGGATTTTTCCTCCAGGAATCTATCAAATCAACCTTTAAAGGCATCTAGGCCAGATGCCATCCCCACATCCTGCGGCAAGGAGTTCCACAGACTAACAACATGCTGGGTAAAGAAATGTTTTCTTTTGTCTCTTCTGACTCTCCCAACATTCAGTTTCAATGGATGTCCTGTGGTTCTGCTATTGTGTGAGAGGGAAAAGAGATAATTTTATATGTTTCAGTCAGGTCCCCCTTCAAGCACCTTTTCTCTAGACCAGTGGTCCCCAACATTTTTTGGGGGCTGCGGGCTCCATGCGTGGGGGGCATCCCCGCACTCGTGGGTGGGAGTGTCACGCTTGCAGGTGGGACTGTCACACTCGCGGGTGGGCGTGTCACACGGGTGGGCGTGTTTCTCAATCCATAAGAGGACTTGCCCTCTTATCCCCTGACTGTGGCGTTTTCTCAGCAGCCTTTGGTGAGGGACTGCACCAAAAGCCTTCTGAAAATCCAGACAGGCAATATGGAATAGGAAATGAGTTCATAAATTCCAAGATGCTTCTTCACTTTAGAGACCCAAAGATGGGTGCCTAATGGTTTGATGGTTTGCATTAATAGGTAAACTGATGATGCAGGTTGCTATATAACTCATCCTGACCAATTGGACAATTTTTATGAGATGTGGTGAAAAACTGGCTGGCTGTGTTGATACACATAGTGATTGACTACTGCTGTTTCCTGTGTTGATCTATGAAAGCATCACTTTATGATGGATACTGACTGAATCCAACAGCCATCTTAAAAAACAACCCCCCCCCATCTTTCTTCAATCATTTAACTTTTTTTTTCCTTTTTAAAGAAGAAGACACATCCTGGCATCCTTCGCCGGAGTTTATAACCCCCTTTAGCGGGTAACACTGTTATGTATTGATTGCTAGTTTACCACCTTTGGAATGGAAAAATTTGACCAGAGCATGGCTAGATTTCTGAACCAATATTTTCGTGCTCTGTATCTGGGATTTCCAGCAGTTTTTCTCATCAAAATGCACTCCTAGGTACTTAAGGGTATGGATTGGAGGCACTAATATGCATCAATGCCTACTGTCCACCAGATAAAACAGAAAATCTCACCTCTTTCTGGAATGAACTGGAAGAGGCCATCGACCGCTGCGAGTTCCTGCACCCGAGAGCAGCCATAGTTTTATGTGGTAGCTTTAATGCCAGAGTTGGCTCTGGCTTAACTGAGGCGGTATTTGATTCAAACCTAGAGTATAACGAACGCTTTCTATCTGACCATCTTTCTTTGGATAAAGTCCTCAAGAAACAAGGTAGGAAGCTAGCCGAGACAATGTCCGGCCTACAACTAATCTGTCTTCATGGCAGCTCTCGGGATGACTCAAAAGGATGTTTTACCTTCCTTAATAGCTGGGCTGGGAGTGTCACTGATTATATATTTTGCTCCCCTAAGTTGGTGTCCCAGGAGACAAAATATATTAGATCGACCCGAAAGCGACCACCTACCCATCTGTCTCTTCATTCTCCTGACAAATCCACAGTTGCCCTCACCACCAGCTGATTGGGCAGAGAGAACTATGGTTGTAGGGAAACACTTAAAATGTTCCCCCTTTGTCGACCAAACAATTTGGGAACATCTAAACAACCTACATCTGCTGAGTGCACAAAGGGATACAGTCGTGCCCCCTTAACGATTGCCCCGCATTACGACGAATCTCCTTTACAGCAATGTTTTTGCGATCGCAATTGCGATCGCAAAACAATGTTTTAAATGGGGGAATTTCGCTTAGCGATGATCGGTTCCCTGCTTCGGGAACCAATTTTCTTTCGCTTTACGATGATAAAAAACAGCTGATCGTCAGGTATTCAAAATGGCCGCCGGGTGCATAAAATGACTCCCCGCTGTGCCTAGGGACGGATTCTTTGCTATACAGGCACCAAAAATGGCCACCGTATGGAGCATCTTCGCTGGACGGTGAGTTTTCAGCCCACTGGAACGCATTGAGGGGTTTTCAATGCATTTCAATGGGCTTTTTAATTGCGCTTTACGATGTTTTTGCTTAACAGCGATTTTTCTGGAACGGATTATCGTCGTTAAGCGAGGCACCACTGTATTGTAATTTTACATAGGGATCCAATAGAGGACATCAACTATATCAATTCTAACTTAAGACCTCTATTAACCAAAAAACCACAGGAGCCTTTCCCAGCCCCTCATAGAGGGGGATGGTATGACCAAGAATGTAGATTAGCCAAAAATCATCTAGCTCATTTAACAAGGAAGATGAGGAAGATGCATTCAAGTTCGAATCTGGACACGCTGGCTTGCTACCCCTCAAAATATAAGGAACTTTTAAAACAAAAGAAACGGCCATTTATGTCAGCTCAGTGGGAGGAACTAGGGCACGATGTGCTGGAAAGGAAAGAGTGAAAATTCTGGAGAACTCACACTGGGGAGAAAGTATAGAAATACACAGAATATAAACAGAGCTTAAATATTGCTGTTTAAATTGTTCCTTTTAATTATGGTTTTATTGTAAGCCGCCCAGAGTAGACGTAGTCTAAATGGGCGGGGTATACATTTAATAAATAAATAAATAAATAAATAAATAAATAAATAAATAAATAAATAAATAAATAAATAAATAAATAAATAAATAAATAAATAAATAAATAAATAAATAAATAAATAAATAAATAAATCTACCCTCTCTTTGTTCTGGCAGTCATTTTTGATGCTTTCAACAAAATCATATTTTACAAATTAGGCTAAATAGCGAAGGAAGGCAATGTATTCTCCTATACTCAGGTTCCCTCTTTAAAACAATGCTTCAGTTGTATCAGGACTGGCTCCTGGCATTCAAACCAGGCCTAAGGCTCCGCTCTGAGACTCTTGGCTCATACTGCAGCTGGAATGGATGATATGGAAGTAAAGATACTTGCTCAGCGCTCTTTTATGTAAGTTTCACTATATATTGACTCACAAAATGTAACATTAATAGACTACAGGCACATAAAACTCTAAACTGAAACATACACTAATAAATAAACCATGGTTCTGCTAGTTAACATTAGAAAAAAAAACTCAGGTAGTCAGAAAAATAACTGCATTATCGGAGTTTCATTCACTATAAAAATGAATTTCATGTAATGTCTGTCAGGACACAGAGAAGACACAACTTGTACACTTAGAATCCTCTGCCTGTTAGCAATGGGCATAGTAATCTTCCCAATCACAATAGATTTATATCTTCTTTCAAAATTTGTGTACTGCTTCACTGCCCTCTGCTGTACATTTTCTAAACTATAGTTGGTATGTAGCCAAATCTTTAGCTACATTTATAACATCAAATGCTAACTGTTATGTTCTATGACATGTGCTAAAAGATATATGCTTAATGACCGTTGAGAACCCAGGTCCTGCAGCTTTTCATTTTGTCAGTGGCATACAGAAGACATTCTTCTGGGTGAACAGTATGAGGCTTGTGTTACTTATAAGGACTAAGTTGTCGTAAGAGGGCAGCCTACCAGGCTTAACTCACTTGAGTTTCCCAAATTCCAGTATAAAATCCTGTCGTCACCTTGAAAAGCACATTTAGCTGGGTCCTACAGCCAAGGCCCATCCATGCAATTTGCTTTAATTAGCCAGAAGCACCCACTCAGAGCATGACTTCTCTGGAGAGGAAATAAATAATCAAAGCCCACTTAATCTGTGCAGCCAAATTAGGCACATCCTTGCATATGCTTATCTAATCCAAGCTTTCTTAAATTTCAATTCCTGTACAGGAATCTGTACAGACACTGAAGGAGAGCATTTCAAACAGCAAATTGTTAGATTCAACCAGATGTGTAACTAAACTATGAACTGTAATTGGCTAAACGAAGGCACAACTATGCCTCGGTGACTGAAAAATGGAAGCTCCTTTTGTACCACAGAGGCCAGTTTTCCTGGTCAAGACACACTGTCCTGTTAGTAACACTGACAAAAGTAAAATGATACTCAACTGGGTGACTGTTGATCTATCAATTGCATCCTTACTCCTATACGGCAGGGCTGGAGTAGTTTAACCCTGTTGGGAGCTGCAGTCCAACAACGTCTGGACGACCATCTCCCCTGCTATAAGGCTTTGACATCAAGTGTGTCGTTGCTGACTCTAGGTCTCCAAAGCATGTTGGAGCCATCTGCTAAGTTCTTTAAGGAGCACCAAGCACTGATTACTCAAGAACTACTTTCTTTTCACAAAGAGAGGGCAACAGTGAAGAAGGCACATCTTGAAAGAGTCTCCAGGAGTTCCAGTGACAAACTGTTCCCAAAGTGTCCGCAAGAAGCTTGCCTAGCAGTCCAAGCCCTCCTCTGATTTCCAAATCTGGCAAGAAAAAAAAGCTACTGATATTGCTTACTTATCTCAAATGTGATATGGCACCATGCTGAACTTTGTAAGTGCAGACAATGAAAAATATTGTTCTCCCAGCAACATTACTTTCTTGATCTTTCTGGCATCAACTGTTCTAGTTTGCAAGGCAACTGTTCTTTCACCCAAGGTTGTTTTTTGATAATAATCACAGGTGACTGATTTTGTCTGGAATGGTCACAACACACATGAAGTAATTTAAGCACTTGTAATTTAAGCTCTGTGCCTTATATTCTTGGTCGGACTGCCATATTAAAATCAAATGGCCCAGCTGCAAACTGAAACACAAGGATTATAATTTCTGTACGCTTTGCAGAGCGGCTGACCTTTGAGCAACATCACTGCGCGCATCACTATGTACCTTAGGCACACCAATTGCCTGGCAGTGGGTAATTAACCTGACCCCTGAAGAATCAGTATCTTTGGGTAAAGGAGTCTGATGAGGAACCCTGTGGAGACTTCAGGAACTAAATCATTTCTAAATTCCAGCCAGCTTTGGGTAGCTTCAATGTAAATGCCCCCGGAGGCCAGAAACAAGGGACACCATTTCTACTTCTGTTTAGAAAACTGCATGAGTGATGACAGCCACTGCAATCTCCTTCAGAACCAAGACATACTGTAGAAGGCCACATTATATCTGCCAAGTACACTTGTTTTGGCTAGATAAAAAAAAAATGGAAAAATGCAATCAGTCCCTGATGGCCAGAGGGGAGTATGAATTTCATCATCGTCATCATCTTAAAACTGCAGAGATGCAAGAGACCCTATAGAGTCATTTCAGCTAGGATTTCAGCCACAGAGAAGGAAAACAAAAAGAATGTGGAGAATAATTTTGTGAAGAAGAACTTGGAATTATTAACACCACATTCAAATTACTACAAAGAATATTGTATACATGGAAATCCCTGCAAGATGGCACTAAAACTATAATGTTAACTTGTAGATTATTAGTGGTATAGTTTGTCCCAAGTTAAAGAAAATGGAAAAAAGTAAAAACAGAAAGAAAGAAAAACCATAGAAATGAAACAACTATGGACTTTAATGTTACTACAAAAAGGACATAAACATTTGGAATGCACATTTATTGCAGGATGCTAAGAATACCACATCCAGCATGGTACCTTTCATGGACCATCAAAATAATAAAAAGGCAAGTTTTAAGCTCTTCAGAACTCTTTATTTGTCAGAGCAATATAAAACATGAGGTGAGGGAGAAGCAGAAGAGTTCAGAAAACATCACGGTCAAATATTACAGCCACAAGATCTGTGGTTACTAAGGTACAAAAACTGAGACTGCAGGCTTTTCAATTTTATTCATGGATCAACTTTTCTTTATGTTTTTGATTGGTGATCTAACAAACCTCACTGAGTTTTCATAATCTTGAACTGATATAAATTGATTTTTTTCAACATCAGAATAGTGACCTCTGCTGTTTCAGGAGAAGAGTTACAGTTTTGGTAAGCAATGAATAAAGACACAAGTGTACTGTAATTGTATTAAACAAGGGCTTGATCCCATATGCCCAAACAACCCCGGTTATTATTCAGTTGTTATTTATATTATTTTATAAATTTCCATTCACATGATGTATTTTCAAGAAACAACTGAAAACATGGATGTTTAGGCAGGCCTTCCCCCTTTCCAGTTAATTCCTAATTATTCTCTTTTCTTTTTCTACCACAGTATACCTTGTTTCTTGCTATCTTGGGAAAAAATGTTATTTCTTTTTATTAATGCTAATTATGTTATGTGGTATGTTATATGTTTAATTGTTTTGTGGGGGGTGTTGTAAGCTGCCTAGAGTGGTCACATTTGACCAGATAGGCGGGGTATAAATAAGTAAGTAAGTAAGTAAGTAAGTAAGTAAGTAAGTAAGTAAGTAAGTAAGTAAGTAAGTAAGTAAGTAAGTAAGTAAGTAAGTAAGTAAGTAAGTAAGTAAATAAATAAATAAATAAATAAATAAATAAATAAATAAATAAATAAATAAATAAATAAATAAATAAATAAATAAATAAATATGGGTAACATCAATTCATTTGGCTAGCAATTGGTTTTTTCCCACCTTGGCAACCTGGTTGTTTTAAAATATACCAGCCCCTGTATCACTGCAATTCTGATCATTTCAGCGTGTGTGAACATTACTGTCGATTTACTTACTTCACCAATGGGTTGGAGTTTTGGGCACCATGGTCACATTCTTTTAATGTTTATCAACGAATCACTAGCAGCAGCAGCAGCAGCAGCAGCAGCAACAACAACAACAACAACAACAACAACAACACATTGCTCAGAAGGAGACAGCCTTCCACCCTCCCTTCAGGTTTAAGGAAGGAAAGGAGAAAGAGCTGGAGCAGAGAAAGGGCCATTTCCTGATAGGAATTTTTTGAGGAGAGAAAGAAACGGGCATTACATTAACATTTATCTCTCTTTTTAAAAACCTGCTCTTCACAATATTTTGCAAGTCATTTAAAGTCCTCTTCCTCCTCCCAACACTATTCAAAGGGGGGAAAAATAAAGCCAAGAAGTGAGAGGAAGAGATATTCCAGAAAATAAGGAGAAAGGGACGAATCAGTCAAGGAGGGAAGGGAAAAGGGGAGGAGGAAAGAAGAAAATGGGAGGGGGAAGAAAAACAGAAAGTGGAGAAAGGAAACAGGAAGTGGAAAATTAAAAAGGCAGGAAGATCTGCAGGTAACATATACCACCAGGTTGCGCACTGGCTAACAGCTGGAAGTGACAGAAAAATAGCAATATATCATTTACAAATTATTTACAAAAGTTTTTTAGGGCAGCGGGCAACCAGGAACAAGACAGCAAATAAATCCATTTATATGAGATAGCACGTGTCACCTGCAGAACTGGTATACTGTAAATAGCAAGATAACTGCTGATTGAACTGACAGCCATGTGAACAGGCCTCATGACCGTACATACATATACAATATAAAAAAAGGAGGGAAAATAAACAGTTCAAATGGTCTGTGAAGTTAGATAATGTGAAATAAATTTGTGCTCCTGTTATTGGTTCGTATGAGTAAGAGGATAATGTCACAATTTCTTGCTAAATTATGGCAGAATTTTTTTAAAAAAGTCAAAATACTTGTTCCTTAGTGATTAGAAGAGAAAAAAGAAAAAAGGTGAAGATAATTGTAAAGCTTCAGCAATACGAAACTCTATCTTATGGGATTTACATGTATGAATATGAATATAAATGCTGGGGAGGCAACTGTTATATGCCAGCATTGCCCAGTCTACTCTGCTTTAGCTCACTGCCTCCATGCAGAATCAGCAATTTTATCTAATCTGATCCAGGGAAGGGCCATACTCAATCTAACAAATGCAATCTCTTAAAAAGTGAGCATTGAGCAAGTACAGTAATCCGAAGTGGCGAAGGGAGGGGGACATAGAAAGCCCATTCAGTCTAGGTGTTTTTCTTGCCTTTTCTAAGAGGTTGTAATTCTAGATTGCTACAAATAAGTTTATTTCATTCCTCCTTCTCCCTCTAAGATCACTTTTTGTTTCTTGCTTGTCTCACCTTGTCCCTTTCTCTTGCTTGATCAGACAGGAGCAATTAGCAAAAGTGCTACAAGGATTACTGTTTAGATATCCCCCCCTCTGACACACACACTACTTATGAATGCATTTCAATAAACAGCAAATTTTCCCTTTTTGTCTAAATTACCAGTCCTCAAAGTAATTCTTTCTGTCCACTAGTCACAACAGTCTCCTATATTCCATCAGAATAATGACAGATTAGGATTTAGGTATTAGGATTATCAAATACAGTGGTGCCCCGCATAGTGAGGTTAATCCATTCCGGATTAACCATTGCTATTCGGAAACATCGCTAAATGGAATAGAAAAACCCATTGGAACGCATTAAACTAAGTTCCAATGGGCCCCAAACTCACCGTTCAGCGATGTTCCTCCATAGCGCAGGCATTTTCGCGCCCCCGGTAACCAAGGGCAGGGCGCGAAAATGCTGCACGCGGCCATTTTGGGTCTTCCGGTGGCCATTTTGGAACCGCCGATCAGCTGTTCCCCCGACATCGCAATGCGAAGACCGGTAAGTGAAACGCTTGCTGATTGTCGCAAAGCAAATTTTGCCCATTGGAACCATCGGTATGCGATCGCATTAGCGATCCCAAAAAACGGATCGCTATGCGAATTCATCGTTAAATGGTGCGCTCGTTATGCGAGGCACCACTGTAATCCTAACAGGCAATCTGCCAATATCTGACTTCTAAAGGTAGATAGATATGGGCAAATGAAATGAGTTGTGTGAGGTATGCTTCTGTACTTCATCTGTACTGGTGTTGCTGCCATTACATTCTTGCTAAGTCTCCACAGCTGTGTGCTATTGCAAGGCCTTGATGGGTTTATGATCTCAGACTAATTATTTTTTACGTCTCAAAGGCCCTGCGGAGGGGTTTACAGTAAGATGCTCTCACTCTCTCTTGTGTTAGTGGTAAAATCTGCAACTATTCAATTCTGTTGAACAGATCTGAACCACATGAACTGAACAAATAAGATAAATGACTTTTCTATGGATTCTCACGGTTTGAAAGTGCTACAAAACCCAAAGTCATAAAGCCAGACAGTGATCAGCTCATTCTCTATCCCTTCTTCTAAATTATTTCATTTCATTTTTCATTCTTAGAAACCTTTATTGGCATTATATGATACAAGGGAGTACATAGCACAGTTACATTCCAGTTCCAGGTAAAGGGAGGGGCAGGCAAGGGGTTGTAGTAGGTTAGGTTCAGGAACATTTATGAGGGTTTGGGGTGGGGGGAGGTCTTCATAACAGTGAGGAGGAACTCAGCTACTTGACTGGTAACAGAAGTCGAGAAATCGCTCAGAAGTATGGGGGAAGGGTCAGGAAAAAAAGGGGAAAGGGAGGAGAGAAGTGGGCCTAGCAGCCGCTTGCGAGGGATATTGTGAGTTGGACACCGAAGTAAAATGTGGTCCAGGGAATCGGGTTCGGATGCACAGAAATGGCACAGTCTGTTGGAACGAGGAGTTCTTGTAAATCTTCTGAAGTGGGCTGCAGATGGAAAAATGTTCAGCCTGGCAAGCATGAAAGCTCGTCTTTTTTGAGGGTTGGACAGTTGGTTAAAATAATTAAAGGGATGGCCGAGGGAAGGGGATACTAAATTATTTTAGAAGAGTACTGAAGGAACTGGCTGAAGAACTCTCGGACCCGCTATCCATTATTTTCTTGAAATGATGGGAAACGGGTGAGGTGCCAGAGGATTGGAGGAGGGCCTATGTTGTCCCTATCTTCAAAAAGGGCAAAAAAGAGGAACGTGGGAACTACAAGGCAGTCAGCCTAACATCAATCCCAGGCAAAATTCTGGAACAGATCATAAAGTGGTCATTGTGCAAGCACCTAGAAAACAATGCAATAATACTAGAAGCCAACACAGATTTGTGAAGAACAAATCCTGCCAAACTAATTTGATCTTATTTTTTTATCAGCTAATCTCCCTGATAGACAGAGGGAATGCTGTAGATGTAGTACAGTGGTGCCTCGCACAGCGAGGTTAATCCGTTCCGGAGTAACCCTTGCTGTGTGAAACATAACTGTATGGAAAGAAAAAAGCCATTGGAATGCATTAAACTTAGTTTAATGCGTTCCAATCGGCTGATTTACTCACCGTACAGGGATGTTCCTCTATGGCCGGCAGCCATTTTCGCGCCCTTCCCTCGCTTAACGAGGGCACGAAAACGCTGTGCGTGGCCATTTTGGGGCTTCCGACGGCCATTTTGAAGCTGCGGAACAGCTGATCGGCGGGTTGCAAAGCGAAGGTCGGTAAGCCAACCGCTTACCGACCTTCGCTCTGTGATTTTCGCCCATTGGGGCCGTTGCTCTGCGATCACATTAGCGATTGAAAAAACGTCCCTGTAGAGCGAATTCATCGCTCTACGGGGTGCTCGTTGTGCGAGGCACCACTGTATATCTTGACTTCAGTAAAGCTTTTGACATATCCTGATTAACAAGCTAATTAGGTGTGGGCTGGACAGATCAAGTGTCAGGTGGATACACAATTGGCTAGAGAATCATACTCAGAGGGTGATGATTAATGGGTCCTTCTCTAACTAGGAGGTGGTAACAAGTGGGGTACCCCAAGGCTCAGTCCTGGACCTGGTGCTCTTGAATATTTTTTATTAATGACTTGGATGAGGGAGTGCAGGGAATGCTTGTCAAATTTGCAGATGATATCAAATTGGGCGGAATAGCAAATACCCCAAAAGACAGAAGCAAAATCCAAAATGACCTTGATAGGATGGAACACTGGGCTGAAAGCAACAGAATGAAATCCAACAGAGGTAAGTGCAAAGTAATGCACCTCAGAAAATGAAACCAATTGCACAGTTACAAGATGGGGGATACCTGGCTCAGCAGAACAATGAGTGAGAAGGATCTTGGAATTGTCGTAGATCACAAGTTAAATATGAGCCAAGAGTGTGATGTGGCTACAAAAAAGGCAAATGCTATTTTAGGCTGCGGAGGCAGGCAGTGCAGCATGACCTCTCCTAATATGAAGAGACACTTGTTCAGCAGGCTGAGGCAAAGAAGCAGTCCCAGAACCAACAAAATCAGGGAGCTGGACAGGGGACAGATTGTATTTGTCTTCAGTGTGGAAGGGATTGTCACTCTTGAACTGGCCTTCTCAGCCACACTAGACGCTGTTCTAAAACCTCTATTCTCTGTTCCTAGAACTTTATTCAGAGCACGTTAACATAGTCTCTCGAGACTGAAGGATGCCTTCAGAATAGGAGTATGGTTTCCAAATCCAGTGAGGTGCTAGTCCCCCTCTATTCAGCATCAGTTAGGCCTCACCTTGAGTACTGTGGTCCAGTTCTGGACACCACACTTCAAGAAGGATGCTAACAAATTGGAACAAGTTCAGAGGAAGGTGACAAGGATGATCAGGGGGCTGGAAACCAAGCCTTATGAGGAAAGGCTGAAAGAATTTGGCATGTTTAGTCTTGAGAAAAGAAGACTGAGGGGTGATATGACTCTTAGCACTTTTCTAATATTTGAAAGGCTGTCATACAGAGGAGGGGGCAAGATTTATTTATTTATTTATTTATTTATTTATTTATTTATTTATTTATTTATTTATTTATTTATTCATTCATTCATTCATTCATTCATTCATTCATTCATTCATTCCATTTCTACCCCACCTATCTGGTCATTGCGACCACTCTAGACGGCTTACAACACAAAATTGCAAAACACAAACTACAATAACCATTTAACAAAGGAATTTTTACACAATTAAAAAATTCTATAAGATGGAAAGCAAACGAAATACATCATAATAGAGAAAGCAAGGGAGAGAGTGAGAGATTAACTGGGGGAGGGGGAGGCCTGCCTAAACATCCACATTTTTAGTTGTTTTTTAAAAGAACCCAGTGAGGGGGCCATGCGAATCTCCGGGGGCAGATTATTCCAGAGGCGAGGAGCCACTGCCGAGAAGGCCCGGTTTCTTGTCTTTTCCTTCCGGGCCTCCCTCGGCATCAGGCTCCTCAGCCTCACCACCTGACTCGCGCGAGTGACACGGGTAGAACTAGGTGGAAGTAAACATTCTTGATCATCCCAGATTGCAGGACACGCAACAAAGGGCTCAAGTTAAAGGAAGCCAGACTTCGGTTGAATATCAGGAAAAACTTTCTAACTGTACCAGTTACCTTGGGAATTGGTGAGTGCTCCAGCACTGGAGGCATTCAAGAAAACATAGGTAATCACCTGGCAGATATGCTTTGATTGTATTCCTGCATTGAGCAGGGGGGTTTGGACTTGATGGCCTTGTAGGCCCCTTCCAACTTCACTTTTCTATGATTCTATGATTTGTAACTGATACTATTGATTGTTGATTAACTGATGCATGCTCCTTCCTTCCTTTCTTCCGCCCGTCCGCCTTGGTTATGTTATTTGTATCCTTACTGCTCATTCATGAATTTTCTTCCTCAAAATTATGCAAAATTATGCACAGAAGCATGCAATTAAAACAGATTAAAGCTACATTCCTATAGATACTTGTATGCAAATAAGTGTCATTGGAATCAATAAGTTTGCTTGTGAATATATGGCAAAGAAATGAGCTATAAGACTTTTTTAAAAAAAAAGCACACACAGTTTTTAGAATCAAGGTCTGAGGTTGCAATTCCACACACCTGTGAGTAAGTCTCAGAGAATTCACTGTGGCTTACTTCTAAACAAACAGGCTCAGGACTGCACTGTAAACAAACTTGGATTAAATTTATGCCAGTAAACAAAGTCAAAACAACAATAATTCTTACGCAGCCACAAACATTGGATCTGAAAAGATTCTACAGCATTCTCTTGGGAGGCAATTGGAAACGAATCACCAAAAGAGCCTTCTTGTTCCAGACAAAGCAGCAATACTAGATATCTAATGGTTTAAAACAAAGCCTTACATTGCAGTTTCCCCAAGACAAAGATTCTAATATGTTATGTTTGCTATTTTGAGAACGATAATCATTCCATTTGTATTGCCATCTCAATATCATTGGGGGCTATCTTGTAATAAATATTTCATACTAAATCTCTGTGCACCTTATGAATTTAACTCCATCTTGCATAACCTCACACCCCCCACTCGATTCCTTAATAAAAGCAGCAAACAGTTCCAGCTTTCTGCAGCTGCAGAGGTTAGCCCTCCTTAGAGAGTTGAAACAGTACTGCTCATACTTCCAATCCAAACAGTGACACAGTCGTTCTGATTTACAGTCTAGAGGAGTCTGATTAGAGAACAGTATGCTACAGCAGATTTTGAGTCCAAAGAGCTTTATTCTTTACCACAAAACCAGTTTCTTGCCCAAAAGCTGAGGAAAAACAAGAAGTTAAAATTTAAGATACCTCTTCCTTGATACAGCATTTTTTACTCCAGTATCTTTTATTCCACAAGAAATAGAGGGTACTTAAGACAACTGTTTTATTATAAGTTTTAATAAAAGCCATATGGCTCTTTACACCAATAGGAATGCCATCCTTATGCTGCAAAATGAAACAATATTCATGAGGTCAGCATCAGGTTAAAATCATCTCTCAGGTAGAACGCAGCATTTTCCCAGTTGAATTACTGGAGATTAACTAATGATGGATGCAATTAGAGAGGTGAATGATTTATTTAACAGCAACAATTTGGAATGAAGAACACATTTCAAGCAGAATGTGCAGACAGATGAGGAAACGGAGAGAGAGCATTTCTGTCTGCTAGAACACCATTCTTCTGACTCCAACAAAAACATGAATATGGAAAGTAAAGGTATCAGAGGCCAAACTTACCAGCTTCTACACTATATTCCACTTTTAATGCAACAGATTTAGCTAACTGCTTACTATCTGTTTTAAATCAATAGGGCTTAAACTCTTTTAAGCCAGATTGTGTCCATATTTCTATTTTTATAAAATGAATTATGCACCAGGGATAGGGAATTGAGAAACCAAGGCTCAATATGGCCCTCAGAACTTTAGCATCTAGACAGGGCTTACTTTTTTGCTCTTATTAAGCTTAGTGACTCATTAAAACCTACAAATGACTGTTTAACACACACCCTCTCAGTGTACACAGGAAAAGAAGCTTTGGCAATAGCTTCTCCCTTTGTGTTCTTTGGTTTGACTTGTAAACAAGATTCCATGTATAATTTCCCACTTCATTTGTACATGAGAATCCAGCAATTGAAAGGCAGATTGGAAAAACTACGCCCAAACTCTGTTCATACTTGGAAAGTGGCTGAGAAACATTTGAGGTGTGTCTTAGAGTAAAGGGAGTCTGTCACTAGCCAACTGATATATTGTTAATATAATAATAGTGTGCCAGCAAGTCAATTCTGAGTTATGTTGACCCTTTCCAGAATTCTCTAGCTACAGAGTACTCAGAAGTGGTTTACCATTCCCTTCTTCTGGTGGCATCCTGGGCCTTTGCAACTTGTCCAAGGGCACACAGGCTGGCTCTCCTGGGATGCACAGTGGGGAATTGAACTCTCAGCCTTTGGCTCTATAGCCAGATACTTAACTCTCTGAGCTATCCAGCCAGTTGTTAGACTTTTAGCTCACCTTTGATTACGTCCTCTGCTAAGAAATAATTGCCAACCAAGGCTTTATATAAATCAATGTACCATTTGCAATTTAACATTTAATCTGTAGGAGCTTCAGGGTTAACTCTCCTGCAAAAAGCATTTTTAAAACTGAAACAAACACAAAACCCAACTTGTATTGAGCAAGTTGTGTGGCACTTTCTGATCCCACTGGGATTTCAATGTACTTTCAGGTTTGCTGGATATGGCATGGGACTTTTTTATTTGTTTGTAATACGTTACACTGGCTGTGATACAACAGCAGCAGCAGCAGCAAAAAGCTATAAATTTACAGTATATGGACCATTTTCGCCTCAACTGTTCTTTGTCTGGAAAAACAACTATATGTGGCAATTGGCTGAAACATGGACTCACTGTTTACATCTCTTCAGATGATAATGCCACAGAATGCCTATAATGAACATAAAATGATTTTGAGGGACATGCATGTATATTCTGATGCATGAGGATTAATTCCATCCAACTTTTCTTATGCAAGTCTGAATTTTATTGTTTTTTGATAGTCTGAAATTGTGGGAAAGAAAGCCACAATGATGATATTACTGATTCACCACGTTACAGGAATTTCAAACCACATATGCAAGTTGTACATGCATATTATTGAGCAACATATCCAGCTGGGAAATACTATCACCACGCCAATATCATTATTCAAAATGGACTTCATTGCAACAGTAAGTCCAAATATTTTCACAATTTGCCATCATTTGAGAGAGAGAGAGAGAGAGAGAGAGAGAGAGAGTATATGTATGTGTGTGTGTATGTTGCAAATTATTGCTGATACTTAATTTTTTTCACTTTTTAATGTCAAAAATTTCCACTGTTTTTCCCCCCTAACTCTTTCATTCCAAGCAAAACACAGATCTCTATGAAGGATTATATCATTTTGTTTGGTGTTTAGTCTGCATGCACAAAGGAGTGTGTAGACCACAAGCCTATTTCAGCTATACTGTAAAAATACATCTGCATTTGTGGAGTTAATCGTCATCTTATTAATTTTGCTTGGGCTTTTTTTTTTCCAACCCCCCTCCCTCCAGAAAGAATTCTAATGAAAACCATGTTTATGTGCTCTAAGGCACAGAGGAAATTCATTACTCTGAGGAATAACACACTCCACAAGTGAAATGAAAGTAATCTTATTTATGACAGGAAGAGGCCTTCGCAAGCCTGAACTCCAACACACTTGGACTGATACTGAAAATATGAAGGACGCTGCAGAAATATAGGAACCTATTTTCAATTAGAAGCCTCATGTTTGCAACACTACACTGCCAATTTATCTCTGAAAGATTAAAAAAAAGTCTCAAAGAAAAAAACTTGTATGCCGTAGCAAAGCGACAGATATGTATTTGATCAGAAAGCAGAAATTGAGATAATGCACGTTCAACTCTTTCTCTCATGTTTATCACTATGTTCCTACTGTTCCATAGTTTTCTTATGATGCTCCATACAACAATATATATGACAGACCAGCTTGCTAACAGGATGAGATGTGGAGCAATCTTCATTGCTTGAAATTCTGACTTTCACTATGGCATCCCAAATTCAGTTAACTGATACACGGCAGGAAAAGGGGGATGATCAAACTGATGCTGTGGCCTGTACTTTACAGTGTGTGAGCTGTGGAACTCCATTCAGGTACAAATTTATTAGATGGCCATAGGCAATTTACTGTTCCCATCTGCAAAATGTGGATAACAACATCCTCCTAACTTGAAGGTTTACATTTGGGATCAGCAACACAACTCTATAAACCAGCGGTGAGCGACCTGGGCCTTGGATAGCTGCACCAGTTTCCAGGCTATAGGGAGCATTCTTCCCCTTTCCTTTTCTGTCTTCCTTGTGTTTTAAACAATGTCTCATTTTTTTTCAAAGAAGTCCTGTCTCAGTTAAAGTCAGGTGAGGCAGCAAAAAGCAAGTGAAATTGTGCCATGTCGCAACAGAGTATAATGGGACTTCCTGAGCAAAAAAGTAACTCTGTGCGCTTGGGTGGGGTTTGGCATGCTCAAATCCATGATTGGGCCCCTAAGGGCACTGCATGTGGCTCATGGGCTGCACATTGCCCATTCCTGCTCTTAAACAGGCTTAAAATATGAAATATTATTGCAATTTGGTTTTGTTTAGGAAAACTATCACAATGTCTGTACCCTCCTCTTTCGTTTTTGCTATATACCTAACATACTCTGAAAGCTGGATGAAACAGTGTTGCTGTACCATGGAATACTATCAGTCTTGTTTTGAGTACCAAGACAATGGTCTACAGCCAATTGTTAGTCCCAACTAGAGTAAATGGAATTAAAAGAAACACAGTAAGTCAGTAAGTGGAATTAAAAGAAACACAGTAAGTGGGGTCTCAACTTACGAACTTAATCCGTATTGGAAGGTGGTTCGTAGGTCGAATCTGCATTTCCCATAGGAATGCATTGAAAACCATTTAATTCGTATCTGCTCTTTTCCGTCCATAGAAACTAATGGGAAGCTGCTATTCCGCCTTCTGCCACTAGAGGGGGATATTTTTTCTTTTTGTCCCTTAGGTTCAGGAAAGGAGGGGGAAGGCAGGGAACAGTTTGCAAAGCACTTTTGAAATCTTTTTCAACGAAGCCAATTTTGTAGCATGTATTAAAGCATGTTGTGCTGATTTTTTCAGCACAAAGACACACAGGCAGGCTTTTTAGGTGCTGAGCAAGCCTCCCCAAGCCTCTTCAGAGCCAGCCGATCAGCTGATAGGCGGGGAGAGGAGAGGGCAGGAGCGGGGGGGGGGACACAAAATGGCTGCCAGGCTCCCTTCTAGTGTGAGCTTTTAGCTGTTTCCTGCTCTTTTTCCTGCTGTTTGGGGGCTACCAAGGCCTGGTAAGTGACTTTCTTTTATTTTTTTTTAAGTTTCTGACCTTTTTCCCCCTCCAGAAGCCTCTAAGGGGAGGGAAGGGGCACTTTTTTCCTGTTCGTAACTCAAGGGAAGTTCGTATGTCGAGTCCTTATTTCCCTATATGGCAGGTTCGTAAGTTGAATTGTTCGCAAGTGGGGTCATTCGCAAGTCGAGACCCCACTGTATGTGTCAATTCTATTGATTCAATGGATCTGCTGTGTCAGGGGTTACAAACTAGATTTGTGTGTGTTGTCTGAGATCAAGTCAGAATTGAATTATAGATATCCTAATAGGGCTTTCAAGGTAATTGAAATATTTAAGGAGTGGCTTTACCATTTCCACTCATCCCCTTGACTAAGTTTCCATGGCCAAGCAGGGATTTGAACCTAAGTTTCCTGAATCCTAATTCTATGTTCTACATCATGCTAGATTTTTAGTAGTCTAATAAAGGTATCAACCTATACAGTGGTGCCTCACAAGACAATGTTAATTTGTTCCGTGAAAAACGTTGTCTTGTGAAAACATCGTCTTGCGAAACACGGTTCTCTATTGGAATGCATTTAAATCTATTTAATGCATTCCAATGGAAAAATAGTCGTCTTGCAAAAATCGTCCATAGAAAACATCGTCTTGCGAAGCACAAAAGTGATTGCAAAAACCAATCATCCTGCAAGGGAATCATCTTGCGACGCGCCACTGTACTTGCTTTTGGATTGTGTACAAGGACTAAATGGCTTTTCTTCTTTTTAAGTACCACACTGGGCATCCCATAAACTGGATTTAAAACTGTGAAAAGGGATATACTCTGTAAATTGGATTTAAAAAAAAAGATGACTGATTAGTTACTCAAACATATGGTCATGGAAATCAGAAGACCAATATGTCTGTTTCTGATATAGAAATGGCAAGATCAAATTAACTGTAGCAGTTATTAGTAATAAATGTACAGTGGACCCTCGACTTACAAACTTTTCGAGTTACAGACTTCTCTGGCTGCAAAATTTAGATTCGACTTGCAGCCAGAGAATCGACTTACAGACCAGAAAAAAACCAAAATGGAATAAAAATAGAATAAAAACCACTGGTTATGGGATTAATCGGTTTCCAGTGCATTGTAGGTCAATGGAGATTCGACTTACAGACTTTTCGACTTGCAGCCACCATTCCAATACGGATTAATTCCTTAAGTAGAGGGTCCACTGTACCTAATTTTAGACAAAATGCCCACTACATTAACACAGAGCACAATAATCTATTTAAATCCTTTATATTCACAACTTGTCGTGTAAAAAAAAAATTAAAATGGAAGGCAAACAGAAAAAAAATGACTCTTCCAAAAGTTACACCACCTCTGGCTGAAATCTTACACACTGATTAAGGTTATAGAACCCATATTGCTGCTTTTGTGCATTTGTGCCATTCCTTTTATACTTTAAAATTAACAGTCTGGGCTACACAATCTGCTTGGGACAAATGGTGTTTCACAAGACTTCAGCCATGGTCCTTCTATATTGCAACAGAATCCTTTCTTCTCAGCAGAGCTATGGAAAGTTATTTTGGAAAAAGAACTCATTGCTTTACTCATTACTTTGCAGCACCAGAACAACATTATCATCACTCTGTTCCAAAAGTGGTTCTTTGCATCAGACATCAATAATATCTTTACTAGCAGGCTGGAAAAAATATAGGGAAATCTCTCCTCATAGCAGTAAATACTGAAGTTGCACCTTGAAAATACAAAAATGCAAATGATGAAATAGAACATTATTTTTCTTGCCACTTGGGATTGATAAGAGAATGGCTCAAAATTAGAAAAAAAACTATCAAAAGGCCTCTAAAATGCATTAAAATCTCTTAAAAAATAACTTTTGAAAACAAGTGGAAAACTCATATCAAAAAGTAACTTTGTAAACACTCATTGCATTGATTTTGAAATGTAACTTATGTAAATAACATTGTTCCAAAGTAACTATTTAAGGTAACAATATTACTTTTCACGACTTACTCCTGGCTTCTTTTCATGGTCCCTCCTGACATGGAGTTCACTTATACAGCCCTGACACATCCACACCCACACGCTCCAAGTGCTCTCCATGCTGCACTGAAGAATATATTGTATATACTCGAGTATAAGCTTAGTTTTTCAGCACAATTTTTTTTTGCTGAAAAAACACCCCCTCGGCTTATACTCAATTCAGTGTCAAAATTACATGTTCTCCCTTGAAGTGCAGTTGTTCTCCTGATTCCCCCACTCATCTATGGGCGACTGCAGCCTCTGTGGGTCGTCTGATGACCCGGGTTAAGTACACTGCATTTCAGCTTCCAGGACACTCCCATCCTCCTCCTCCTGCATATTTGTCATGAGTTCAGTCGAAGAAGATCTAGAATCTGAGGGCTAATTACAGCTGAGGAAAATGCTGGGCAATCAGAATTGCAGACAGCTGAATCACCACTAGATTCTCCTCCCTCAGTAGCCAGAGTGATGCATAAGCTTCAGCAAAGACTCATGACACAAAGATCCGAGGTTCCCATGAATGCTTCCCATAGGAACATCAGATCAACCAGCCCTGAGTTTTAGCAGGATGAAGTGTTTAGATGACTGCTGTTGCTATAAAATCTGCACCCAGAGGCTTGGAAGCTTGTGGAAGCAACAAGTCAACACCCTGGTTTCGCATCCATGCTCCTGCTTATCTTGGACCTTGTTTTCTGGACCTTTGGCTTTGGACTCTGACTTCTGACTGCGGTTTGTGTTTTGGCTTTGGCATTTTGGTATCTGCTTTGCATCTTCTGGACTTCTGATATTGGACTTTGGCCTGTTGAAACCCCCAGGAATGTGACAATATTCTATGTACCCACCTTCCTCCTCCCACCTTCCTCCTCCATCCTCCGTCTCCCTCCATCTTGTTACGCAGCAGTAGAGCAGTAGATAAGCACAGCATCCAGTATGAATCCTCCCTCCGCAGGCAGTGAAGTGTGTCTTGCAGCTCAGAAGGGCAGTATCTTCAAAAACATTTAACCTATTGATGCCTCAATTAATGTAATTTTATTGGTATCTATTTTTATTTTTGAAATTTACCAGGAGCTGCTGTATTTTCCACCCGGTCAATAAGCTTTCCCAGTTTTTTGTGGTAAAATTGGGTGGCTCGGCTTATATTTGGGTCGGCTTATACTCTAGTATATACGGTAACTATAACTTGTAAAGGAAAAGGGCCCAGATTCAGATACAATTTAATAAGTTGGAGACAATTGGCAATTTCTGCAGAACCATGTGGATCAGTTGTTGCTATTATGTGCTGAGATCTATTAGTATGGGCTGTTCCTCACCAGCTGGAACAGCAGGTATACGTCTGGCACATACACTTGAAGCAAGTTTTTGAGTCCATACTGTCAACAAACAGGAAGAATGCTGCTTTAAAGTTAGAAAGCTGCATTATATAGCATTGAGTCATACCATTGTTCCAAGGTATCTTACTATTTTCTACTCTTGTCTGTCCACCACTTCAGGAAGAATTCTTCCCTAGGGCCAAGTGGTCTCCCATTCAAGACCTAACGAAGCCTGACCCTGTTTAGCTTCCAAAATCAGACGTGACTGATTTGTTCATGGTGGTAGCTGGTCTTACGTTTATATTCCTTCTGGCATTTCAAAAATAACAACAAGGGGAAATATAACTTCAAAACATTCTTCTCTTCTGAAATTTGATCCTTTAAAAATACGTCTTGTATTTCACAAATATTAAGATGAATCAGTAATGTTTTACACTGCTAAAAATTTTTTTAAAGAGAATAAGAAAGAAATTATTTGCTAGGAAGCTTTCCTGCAGTATCAAGTCACTTTGGCCACAAGAAGGCACTCTATGTTAACAGATAAAAAGAGCTAGTTTGAAAGCATCTCATTGAATGAATCTTCTTTGTCTTACAATATGAAGGACAATTAGCCCCTCTGGAACAGAGATGCTTAGTGAAATGTAATTTAGAGGTACAGAGGCTGTTCACAAATAAACTAGAGGAGGGTAAATGCTCATGACAGTTGCTGCATTCCTCTTTTAAAGAGGGGTTTCAACATCTTTAGACCAGAGCACAGGTTGCTGTCCTCTGAAGATGCCGGCCACAGAGACTGGCAAAACGTCAGGAAGAACAACCTTCAGAACATGGCCAAAGAGCCCGAAAAACCCAGAACAACCATTAGATCCCGGTCGTGAAAGCCTTCGCGAATATATCTTTAGAACAACTCGCTCTAAACTTCTGATCATTAGCACTAAAAAGCCTATTATTTCCGAATCAGTATATGGCAACAATTTAAAATAAAAAATGATTATAGAGTTGTACATACATGTGTTATAGATTTTTTTTTTTAAAAAATACTTTTTCCAGACTTCATTTCCCAGAATCCACCAGCCAGCATGGGATTCTGGGGATTCTAGTCTGAAGATGTAACTTTAAAATACTGGTACATTTTGCCCTCAGTTAAAATTCCCAATTACACAAGAGGAATGTGCTTAAAATAAAATTATATGGATAATATTGCCTGTATTTGAATGGAATACTGTATTGTATGCTGTTTCTATTTTGATCCTGTTAATGGAAATCTCCTGCTAGATACTTCTAGGATTTCAGTATTATTGTGCTGTTGTTCCATGGATTAATCTCAATGACAACACCAGACCACGTAGAGAGACACTATAGATGACACCTCCAATCTAACACAGTAAATGAGAGTTCACCACTGACAGGTACTGGCAGCAGGAAAGATAAATTGACCAGCTGTTGTTAAGTTTAGAGAAGTGGCAGAAAAGCTTCTTTCTGTACAAATTCAGTGCAGAGCAGCAAATATAATCTGAGCAGTGATTTTCAACTGCAAAATTCATAAGGATTCTCAGCCATTCTTTTATTGATAATTCATTGCAGTATTCTGAACTTTTATACACATAAAAATGTTCTGAATATTCACCTACAGTCTTTCAGACATTAAAAAACAAGCAACCATATATGACGCTTAGTTGTGAAGTTCAGGTTATGGTGCAGAGGTAGATGCCTTATCTAGCTCTAACAATTACAAGTTGTAACACTGATTATGTCACAAAAGTCACTATCCAAAGAGGACCAAATTGTTCAAGATGTAGTTGCCAGGCTATTATGCACTGTAAGATTTTGGAACTCCCTCCCACAGAAGGCCAGACTGGCCCCATATTTGCTATCCTTCCACAAGCAGACAAAGATCTTTCTCTTCAGGCAAGCTTTCCCTCAGTGACTGGCTACCTCAGTGTGATTTTTAGATGGATTGTTAAAATTGTATAATCGATCGATCAATCAAACAAACAAGCCCTCCTAGTTTTGAATCTTCCTGTTTTAAGCCATCTGATAATTACTGTATTTTTTGCACCATAAGACTCACTTTTTTCCCACAAAACAGGGGTGTGGAAAGTCTGTGCGTCTTATGGAGCTAAGAAAACAGATTATATTTTCCTGTTTTCTTCTCCTAAAAAATTGGTGCGTCTTATGGAAAGGTGCGTCTTATGGAGCGAAAAATACGGTATGTGGGGTTGTGGAGGGGGGGAGAGGAGAATACCAAGCTTTTTGTAAAATTGGTAATGGAACTGGTTTTATTTCTTTATATGTAAAGCTTCTGAGGTGATTGTGACCAGTAAACAGTGGTTTAGTGGGTTTTTAAGTGATTGTGTTGTTTACCATTTTGCATAATCTGTGAGGAGAAAAGTGATATAAAAATGTCACTTTTAAAAAGGCACTACATTAAGGGGCGTATGCCTGGGAAGCTACATAGGTCTGGAGGGTGGCACCACAATTGATTCTATAATGAGAAATGGAAGATGTATAAACCAGAGAAGTCTAAGATTACTCTGACATCTAAGACCTCCTTCTCCTTTCAGCCTGATAACATCACTGAGCCTTACGATCTTTACACCAAATGCTAGGTTGGTATGCACAGTGGTTTCATCTAGTCTTGTACCCTACATGCCTTTTGGACTACATGCTTCCGAAACTCATTCACTTTGCACACCCATCTCACTACCTTTTAAATGCCAGGTAAAAGTTACTTACCTAGGTTTTTGCAAGACTATAACTATTGTTCTGTTCGCATCTCTTAATCTGTTCTTCAGCATGATGGCATTTGCTCATTAATTTAACTTTCCTTTATTTTATGTTTTATTCTTGCATTTAATGTTTTCTGTGTAAGTGGTCTAGGAAACCACTGGTAGAAATGAATAAAAAGCAAAGACATTTTAAAGAAATAGAATTATTAATACTTTAGAATTATTTTATTGGATTTTATCTTACTATATTCAGTTTGTTTTGATTTCTTTATCCAATAGCACTGGCTCCATTGACTCTGAGACAGTTCAGTCCATACCGAGATTATTTACTTATGCAAGTGTCAGCTTTCCAGGAAGTCGGGGTGGGGGGGAGGGAATTAAGCTTCTTAATAGCTGAGTCATGATTCCTGGAGAATAACTTTCAAAATTAGGGGTTATAGGCCCTGTATGAACAGGAGAATTGCTGTGCTGCACCAAGAACCAAAGCCTACCTAATCCAACATTTTGTTTCTAATAGTGATCAGTGATCAGTCAGATACCTTTACACATTTCCCTTCGGGGAATGAAAATACTGTTAAATTGTCTTCCATTACAATACTGCACTCCTAGAATAAGCAGAAAAAAGAGGGGCACAGGAATCCTGTTATTTATAATATATATAAAAGCACCACCCTTTCCCATAAATCAGTGCAATCTTGTTTTGTTAAAATAAAATAAACTTTGCCAAAAGATGAAATGGATAGCCTGCTCCTTTGCACGGCCCCCAAGTCATGGCTCTGTGAACTATTACACATAGGAACTAAGTGACACCTTTTGTATAATGGTGCCAAGTCGACAGATGGAACACATTAAAGAACCGGGACAATGCTGTTTAAACACTTGTTTGCCAGGATCCCAGGGTAAAAGTAAAGAGAGGTTAAAGGACAATGTATTATATAAAACATGAACTAACATGACTGTGCAGACTGGGGAGTCCTTCATTTAAAAGTAATTTTGGTGGCTGTTGGAAATTTTCCTAATCTTTCATTCTGTTGACATGAGTCAAAAAGCTGTTGCCAACTGCTCAGTCAAAATAAGAAAAGGAAAAGGAAAAAAGGAGAAAGAAACGGCATGGATTTTTGAGTGAACATGAAGAAAATCAAATAAAAGCTGGATGAAAGAGCTATGAAATAGAAAAGCCCAGTTTTCTGTCACACTTTTATCTTTTTTCCAAGACCAAGACTCAGAACATATTTTACCAGGCTTTCAAACATGACACTTGTTTGACTTCATGACGAAAAAGTGTATTTCAACTTTGTCTCTCTTATCCACCTTTTGTCTATGACATTAAGATTATTACAGTAATTAATGAACCAAAGGTAAGGTTTGCCTTAATTCTATAATACCTTTTAGGATTCAAGCTCACATCTCCTTTTTCTTATTCCAATCTTCTATTCATCTGAGCATGTGACTAGATAGGGACACCGTGTGGGTCAATTTGGGTCAGTTAAAATTCCTATAGCAGTTAAGTCACTGTTGTTATTCACACAGAAAGTTTAGTTATCCTAGCAAATTTTGGGTCCACGCTGCATCTCAGATCACTATAATTTTCAGCTGCATCACAGGTCATCCACCCTTGTCTGCCATTAACCTATCTTCACTGCCTCTTCTTTTAAAAAAAAAAGGTTTTGGCGAGTGACATAGCACTGAATCGATAGTCCAGAGGAGAGACAAGAGGTGCTCACTTGAGGAAGATGTTCCTGTTGTACAGGCATACTGCATTCCACCAAAGAGTGTGCCAGTACACTGGGATAATCCCTCTCACTCATTTCAAGCCTCTCTGTATAAATGTATGCATGACTACCTATATTAGTTTTGTATATAAGCAGTTTTGGATACCTGGATTGTGGATGGTCCTGGGCAGACTGCTGGAACAATTGGTGGTTAGGTAGCTGAATGTTGATTGATTAGCATGATTGAAATGTTGTGATCTGGTGTCTGGTGACAGTGAAGTTGAGAGAGAAACATTAGAGAAGAAAAGTTGAGATATGAAGTTTACAGAGAGGACAGAAAATTTGCAACAGAATACTGAAGGGAGTTAGAAGTCTGTTGATAATGTTTATTAAGAGAATTTATAATTGTCTATTCTGGTTAGAATGTGTATATAAGAAACACTGAGAGTCTGTAAGGTAATTATTTTGAAGTTTAAATACCAAAGAAATATATTTAGATCCCCCCCCCCCATCTTTATCATTCATATCTAAGAACATACCTTTCCCTTCACACCAATTACCTATGGTCCCTGAATAAAAATCCTATGTAATTGTTTAAACCAATCTCCCTCCATTATTTGTTTTATATGTAATTAAGAATAAAGAAGCCAGACTACTAAAGAAAAAAAATGCACCCATGTCATGTGAAGCTACTCTCCACCAACAGGAACACAGAATGTTATTGAGATTAATCAATCCTCTCACAGAACCTCTGAATTACCTAAATTTTTGGAGTTGTAGCCATGTTAGTACACACGCACACACACACGCACACACACACGCACACACACACGCACACGCACACGCACACACACACACACACACACACACACACACACACACACACACACACACACACACACATTATGGCAACTTAAATACTATACTTTAACGTAAGCTTTTGCGGAACATTGTCCAGATCTTCAGACATAATGTATGTGTAAAAATAAAAAGCATGTCAGGCTCTAAGAGACTGATGTCTGGCTGTATTTCACACTTCGTAATGATTTATGACCCTTGTTTGGTATTTAGTTCTTCTGAAGCCTGGTTCTGTAAACAAAATAATAATAATAAAAAGACTGTTGTGGCACTTTAAAGACTAACTGTAAGCGGTAACATGAATACATGAAAATGTTACTGCAAAAACTAGGATGTTAATGTTACTTTTTAAAAAAGCAATTTGTTGCTTGTTGTGTGGAACAAGAACAATGACCTATTAGGAAAGCATTCCTAACAGGTTTATTTTTTATCCAGTTTAGTTTGTCATATGTATTTCTTCTTTCTAATTTTGTGCATATGGGGGGGGTCCTGTTTTTTAATTATCTGTATCAGGAATGAGCAAAGGGAGATATGGATGCACAAGTGAAGGCGCTTTTGAACGCCCACATGCAGCCCTGTCTGGGATAATTTTTCTGCTTTTTTTTTTTTTGGTGGGAGGATCATGCCGCCCTCAAGTGCAAATCCAATTAACAGACAAACAAATAACAACAAAAAATACATCAACTCTGGGAAGTAGATATCCAGTCACTTTTGTTTGTTCTTGGTCAGTTGCAGGCTTGTTGTATTGTGTGGGAGGATGTTTGGAACCAATATTTGCTCCCAACATCCTCCAGCCCCCTTCACTTTAAATGATAAGCTATTTTTCCCTTAATCAAAATTGCTGATTGTATTCTTACTATTTTCCCCATTTTTAGAGGCTGCCTCAGTTCTCCTATCCTTACAAATACACTGGCAGCCAGTGAGCTAGTGATGTGTTCATTTTTTTGTTCAAAAGTTAAAAACTTCTTACAAGCTAACATATATTTATATAAATATTTTAAAATTGCTTTGAAGTATTTCTTCTCAATGGCCAAATTTTATCTTATCTAAGGATGCGACTAGATAGCCAAATTATTCCAGCTTAGATCAGGCTGGATCCAGCTTAACAGGAACATTTTGAGGTGCAGTATGTCGTTTGGGGAGATCCTTGCATCCACACATAAGGATCAACCACACTGCAACTCAAGTGACTTATTTGGCCCTTCTTTTCATTTAAAGAGACAGACGGACAGACGGGTGGACAAAGAAAGAAAGAAAGAAAGAAAGAAAGAAAGAAAGAAAGAAAGAAAGAAAGAAAGAAAGAAAGAAACCAATTGACCCACAATGTCTCATCTTCCAAACTTTGCTTAAGTTGCTTCATGACTGTGGGAAATTGAAAGCTTCCTCCCACTCCTCCATGGAGGGGGAGAGAGGAGAAGCTTTCTATGTTATTTCTTTAGTGACATATCACCTAATTGAAAGCCTTGGGGCTCTAAAACAGAAGTTTATTTGTTTCTCCTTCAATGGGGGAGTGAGAGGAAGCTTTACATTTCCTGATATAATCAATTGGCCTAAGCAGAGGAACAGCTTAAGACATCCATTTTGGCTTGATGTCAGCTATCACACACACTGGAGCCGAACCAAAACTGTGATCCTACTCACCCACACATCACAAAATGAAAACAAAGCACACACTGAAATTAAAGGGGGTGGGTGGGATAGGAAAGTCTGATATAACAAACTTTAGGTTGACAATAAGGCCAATCATCAGGCTTATTTAAGAAGAAAATAGCCAGGGGCTTTACCCTCTCTTGTTCCTCTTTAAGGTGAACCAGCCATTCCAGTTGGCCAGCAGGGGCCAGGCAGAGCAGTCAGTGCAGCTACAATGACTGCCAGAAAGGCTTGCTGAAAGATCAGACTGCAAGCCTCCCTCTTACCTTCTCTGACCCATAGGACAAAAACAGGGTCCCCAGGAAGTCAGGGAACAGGGGTTGTACTAATTTATCATCACAGAGCTAACCACTTCAGATTTAGAAGAACCCGTTTAAAAGATAGTGGACTAATGCTTGGTATGATTAGTCTAGCTGAATATAGTTCTCTAATATGAAATTTAAACAGAAGCTTGGACCAAACTACAGTTTCCTCAAAACATATCCAATTATCCAATATTCTGGTCCTGGTCTTCAGGTTTTCTTTCTACTGAGTTATTCCAAGGACTTTCACCTCCACAAATTCACTATCTAGAAGCAGGAAGCAATCATACAGATGCTGATCTCTCTATGACACAAATACGAGTTTATTTTAAGAAACTAACTGTGGCTGTTTCCCCAAGCAAAACCTAACATCCCTCCTGGGCCCCACTATCAACTGTCCTATCAGGAAATTCCCTACTTCCCCATGGACATCTCCTCCCCAAACAAGCTCTAAAGGGAGTGAATATTTAGAATCCATATATTATGTAGAGTACTCCTGAGGGCAGCATAGAAGTTTCACAAATACCTAGCAAGAAACAAACAAAAATTACTTTTTAAAAATGGTATCTTCCAGTTACGTATTACAGGATTCAAAAAGTGAAGCAATTAATTATTATATTTATAAAAAATTATTGCCTTGCTTGCTACTTGTTATTTTTTTCTTTAGATAAAGTTAAGATTGCTTACAGAATAGTGCAGAACTGGAAAGGCTCCATATAAAATGTCTTTTAAAACCCTGAACATTCCCTTTACAATGAACAAAAAATAGTAAATAGAATGTGTTACTTGTTAAGCCGCACACCAAATTACTTTTCAAATGTATATTTTTAAAAGAAATGTGTTGCTTGTGGTTCATTATTTCTGAGTTTTTGTAAGGAAACAGATCAGTTGAAGGGTACTGGTCACATAAATGTCAGAATTCTGCCTAAGCAAGTATCTTGGCTGGGTCATGCAGAATATAAATGCTATTTTACATTATTACACAATAATGAATATTTCCCAGAGTTTTTAATAAGAAAAAGACTGTAGCCATTATGACTCCATTCACTTATTATGTACTGTACTTTGTTTAGCATCATAGGAAGAATCAAAGTAAAATACAAACCAGATAAATATTGCCCTAGTCACAGTATATATTTTAGACATGCGGGAGAAATGTCTGATTTTCAGCACTGAGACATGTTAAAAAAATGGATCACCAAATACTATTGTGTTACTATTGTATGCTAAGAGTAAACCTGGGAGCTAAATTCCCTGGCAATGGTTATCCAAGTCTGGAATAAAATTAAATTAAAGCAAAGGCTCAGAGAATGTCTGCTTGTATATAGGTCAGGAACTGTTGCTGTGAGATCTCACGTTTCATGGATATGGTCAATGCCAGGTCTGTTTACACAGGGGGATGTCAAGCTCACCTCATAAAACAGTGTTGTCCAATGAAAACCTTTCACTTGGCTCCTCTGAAAAAGGCCCTATAGCAACATTAACCATTAGTCTCTGTCTGATCTGCTTTCTATGAAGGCCTTCCACAAAAGATTGAAAACAGTTTGCTGATTAAAGAAGCTGTTACCGTAATGCTACAATAATGCATACAGTATTATGCATTATGCATTACAATGCTACAATAATGCTGTTGTTAGCTAGAGCTACAAGGGAGCTGAAGAAACAATTCGTAATGTCTTCCTCCTAGCAGCAACAAAACACACTTGTAAAGTTCAATAAAAACAAGTAACTCCAGTGAAAAATATTCACCAGGGGAGTCTATGACTAGCAGTCTTGTCTTGTTCCTTTCTTCTTGGCTTTTCTCCTAGAGATTTGGCCTCTGTCACTGACCTCTGAGGGGTTTCTAAGGGCTATCCATCTTCATCTTTGAGATTTCTTGCCCCATATTTGACTCTAGCTTTCCTATTTCCTCCCACTGTATTAGCAGTCTTGAGATGTATGTGAGTTTGTTGTGTTTTCTTCTACTCGTAACTGAGGCAAAATCACTGCCTTTTTTCCTGGGTCTCATCCGGTATGGCTCACCATTCACAACCCAGTTTCCTTAACATGATCTTTTCTTTACTTTTCTTGTCAGTTACAATCCTTCTCAGATTTTTTTCTCCACTGTTAATATTTTCAAATGATCACTAGGCCTCCAATCTTTTCATGAAACCTTCCTAATGAAATTAAAGACTGGCATATACAAATCATCAATGCTCTATTTGCTCTGTTCTTCTCATTATATACACACTCCTATCAATCATACATAGTTATCTGCCACTCAGAAGTTGAACTTTTCCACATTTTCCATCCAATCCCATAAGTATCACAACCCTTTAATATCTAACATTAACATCGAACATTTAAGGGAGAAATTGCAATACATCATGTAATGGATATTCGTAACTTCATCTGTCTCTGCACTGAATTGTCTATTAGCTTTAAAATCGATTAAAATATATGGGATGTGCATGGAAACAATACTGGGGGAAAGCTAGACACTGGCCCAGTACAGCACTATAGCAAGTCTGGAAGCACCAAATCTGACTTGTGATATTTTACACTGCTATAGTGTCTCTTATTATTGATTGTACACTTACACATATATATATTTAATCTACTGAGGCCCATTTGGAGGAGTTGATGTCAGCCATCAAGGATCTCTAGCAGCATACAAAGCCTGTCCTAGTGAGTACAACTTGCATGCTCTTCGAGTTGCTCGTAGCCAAGTCCAACAGGCTGCCAGGAGATGTTCCAAAGATTATTGGCTTCAGCTCTGCTCTCAGATACAGATAGCAGCGGACACAGGTAACATCAAGGGAATGTATGATGGTATCAAACAGGCTTTAGGTCCAATGCAGAATAAATCTGCTCCCTTGAAGTCTGCTACAGGCGTGATCATCCAGGACCGAGCACAGCAGATGGAACACTGGGAGCAGAACTACTCTGAGCTATATTCCAGAGAGAATGTAGTAACCAAAGAGGCACTAAATAACATTGAGCACCTGCCTGTCTTGGAAGAGTTGGACAGTGAACCAACTTTAGCAGAAATAAAAGTAGCCTTGTACTCCCTTGCAAGGCACCTGGGAAAGATAACATTCCCACTGAAGTGCTGAAGTGCTGTAAAGAGATCATCACCATCAAGCTGTATGAAGTCTTTTGTCTTTGCTGGAGGTAAGGTGGAGTACCACAGGACATGAAGGATGCGAACATCATCACATTGTACTGTATAAGAACAAAGGAGATGGGGCGACTGCAATAACTACCGTGGCATCTCTCTTCTCAGTGTTGTAGGGAAGCTGCTTGCCCATGTTGTGCTGAAGAGACTCCAGGTGCTTGCAGACAGAGTCTATCCAGAATCACAGTGTGGATTTTGAGGTGACTCCTTAACATCATCAGGTCCTCTCATGAGGAAATGAAGGGCACTGTAGTTTTTGATGGCTCAACATCCCTATGACATCCGAAGCGGAGTGAAACAGGGCTGTGTCCTCACACTGACCTGTTTGGGATCTTTTTTGCGGTCATGCTGAAGCACGCCTTTGGAACTGGAACAAAAGGTGTCTATCTCCGGACTAGATCACATGGAAAGTTCTTTAATCTCTCCACGAAGACCAAAGTCCAACTGAAATGCATGCAGGACTTCCTCTCCGCAGATGATGCAGCCATAGTTGCCCACTCTGTTGAAGACCTCCAACAACTCATGAATCATTTTAGCAAGGCCTGCCAAGACTTTGGACTAACAATCAGCCTGAAGAAAACAAAAGTCATGGGCCAGGGCATGGACTCACCTCCCTCTATTACTATCTCCATGCAAGAATTGGAGGTTGTTCATGACTTCGTGTATTTTGGCTCAACAATCTCTGACACTCTCTCCCTAGAAGTTGAGCAGATAAACGCATTGGCAAAGCAGCTACGATGTTCTCTAGACTCACAAAGAGAGTATGGCTCAATAAAAGAAGCTGATGGCATACACCAAAATCCAGGTCTATAGAGCTTGTGTCCTGAGCACACTCCTGTAATGCGGTGAGTCCTAGACCATTTGTGCACGGCAGGAGACGATGTTGAACACGTTCCATATGCGTGTCTCCGACACATTTTTGGTATCACCCGGCAGGACAAAGTTCCAAATAGAGTAGTCCTAGAACAAGCTGGAATTTTTAGCATGTATATATTACTGAAACAGCATCTATGTTGGCTCGAGCATGTTGTGAGAATGGCTGATGGAAAGATTCCAAAAGATCTCTTGTATGGAGAATTAGTGCAGGGAAGTCGCCCCAGAGGGAGACCACAGTTGCGATACAAGGATATATGCAAGCGGGATCTGAAGGCCTTAGGAATGGACCTCAACAGATGTGAAACCTTGACATCTGAGCGTTCAGCCTGGAGGTAGGCATTACAGCATGGCCTCTCCCATTTTGATGAGATACTTGTCCAGCAGGCCAAGGCAAAGAGGCAGTCCCGAAACCAGCAAAATCAGGGAGCTGGATAGGGGACAGACTGTATTTGTCTTCAGTGTGGAAGGGATTGTCGCTCTCGAATTGGCCTTCTCAGCCACACTAGATACTGTTCCAAGTCCTCCATTCAAAGCACGTTACCATAGTCTCTCAAGATTAAAGAATGCCTAATCAATCAATCAATTTAGAAGTAGAAGAATGAAACATCTTTTCTGAACTTCTACAGTTCATAATAATTCTTATGGTCGAAGGATTATTTAATGTAATATTGAAATTGAGAGTGTATGATTGTCACATATATTAACTTATACTGTATATATTTTAAGAATTGCAAGTACTGAGAGACTTTTTTTAACCTAACAGTCCTCTAAAATAGGCTAATATTGATATTTCATAATATACTGTTCTGGAAAGGGGCTGAAATATTTGATACTTGTGCAGCTATATTTAAATTTAGTATGTATAGGATAGCATGTATAAGATAAAAGTGTTAGTCACACGTACAAGCAGAGTATGTCTTCAAGTACATGTTCCAACAGACAATTCTAAGAGTATTTGTGGTAATGCATATCTGAGGGAAGGGGAAAAAACTGAACAGTACTAGCAGCAGCTATATTCTTCCCCACCCCCTTTTCATTTACTATAGACATTCAATAATGGGAATTAAGTACCACATGTAGACCAACTGCAAAATTAAAAAATAACTTGAAAGGATCTCAACAGCTTATCCAAACAGAATGGATCCTTCTGCTGCACACCAAAAAGAAAAAAAAGAAAAAAAAAAAGAAAAAAGAAAAAAGAAAAAAAAACACACATGTTCTGCTGTTCTCTCCAAGATAAATTTGCTCAAATGCACTGAGGTTGGTTTTTTCTGCTTCATCCTGCCTTATATAGTACATGACTTTTGCCAATCTGAGTTTTGACCTCCCACATCTGCCACCACCATATTTACCCTGAGCTTCAGAGATAAGCCCTTATTGGTTAAAGATATGGTTCCCAACCTTGGGTCCCCAGATTTTCTTGGACTAAAACCCCCAGACGTCTTCACCACTAGCTGTGGTGGCCAGGACATCTGGGACTTGTAATCCAAGAACACTTGGAGAACCTACGTTGGGACTAGAAGCCATGAAAATCTATTAATCCCAATATGGGAACCTATGGGCTATCAGAAGTTCATGGTTTAAAATGCCAAACAACTCTGATCACTTTTACACCTACAATATCTACGTAGTATCTTTTTACTGAAAGGTTTCAGGATTCCATTTTAAAAACACAAAACAATTTTATTGCCAAGTAAAATAATGTTTTTCATTCTATAAAAATGCACTGCAGTTGTCAGGTCTCATTTTCCCATTTGTTAATTACTTCAACAAAAAAGGTGCATGCATTTTATATGCTTTTCCTGGAGTGAGATGTAGCATTAGCCAGAGTTCTATTATTAATGTCTACTGATACTGTATAAGTCCAATGGTATAGACTGCTGTAGCAAATTGCTGCTAGATGAGAAGTACCTTCTTATACAGTGGTGTCTCGCATTACATTAACTCGTTCCAGCGAAATCGCTGTAAAACGAAAGCATAATGCGAAATAAAAAAGCCCATAGAAACGCATTAAACCCCGATTAATGCATTCCTATGGGCTTGAAACTCACCGTCCAGCAAAGATCCTCCATAGCGTGGCCATTTTCGCTGCCCGTGCAGCGAGGAATCCGTCCCAGAAAAGAGCGGGGAGCCATTTTTTAAAACCCAGCGGCCATTTTGAAACCGCCGATCAGCTGGCTGAAAATCATTGTTTTGCGAGAATCGGTTCCCAAAGCAGGGAACCAATCATCGCAAAGCGAAATTCCCCCATGGGAAACATCGTTTTGCGATCACTTTTGCGATTGCAAAAAGTTCGTCGTAATGCGAGGCACCACTGTATTTCCTGATAAGTTTCTAATCATATAGCTGGTATGTGATAAGAAATGCTAGCCTCAACGTCTTAATTAGCAGTGATTTGTAAAGGCAATTCACACCATTTGATTTATACCAGGAGGCATAAGTAACAAAATGTTGGCCATCATTCTGTAGCAAAGCATGCTTTGAATCATGCATGAAGGTAGGAAGCACCCTCTGCTCTGTGCCTTTGTCTCCCCCAAACTGTCTCCCAGGAAGGCTCCAGTTACCAACAGGCTTGAAAGCTGCTGAGACTGGCCATAGGGTGGGGTGACACTCAACCTACTCCAACTACAGTGGGGTCTTGACTTGAGAACTTAACCCGTATTGGAAGGCGGTTCTCAAGTCAAAAAGTCTGTAAGTCAAGTCTCCATTGACCTACAGTGCATTGAAAACCGATTAATCCCGTAACAGGCCATTTTTGTTCCATTTTGGTTTTTTTCTGGTCTGTAAGTCAAATCTCAGTCTGCAAGTCAAACCTAAATTTTGCAGCCAGAGAAGTCTGTAACTCAAAAAGTCTGTAAGTCAAGCTGTCTGTAAGTCAAGGGTCCACTGTATTAAAGAGATAAAAAGGATTTCTGGAAAGAACTGGTTGACAAAGAAGATGGAAAGGTTATAGGCTTCATTCTAGGACCAGTGACCTGCACTGTCTTCTTTTCTGTGCCTTGGTAAGAGACTTTGCTGTGGAGCAAGGAGCTGAGGGAGAACAACTGTGCAGAGACAGGGTGAGAGAGACAAAGCAGAAAGCAGAATGAAGAGGCCAATTCATGAATAGTTTTTAATAGCTTCTAACATTATACTGTGTAGTATTAATGAATGCTGTCCTCCCAATTTGCATCTGTTGTAAATTTAATTTGCATACTGGATCACCCTGAATCAAGTACACCCCTTCTCAAAACCACTTGTGGAGTCTCTAGTCAATGAAGGCAACTTGCTAGAACAAAGAATATATTCTAGATATAAATAATGTGGTTCTTTTTTTGGGGAGGGGGGATATATTTCTCAGAATCTTACAGTCAACATGGCCTCAAATGTTTCCTATTTATTATTTGATGTAATAAAGTTTATAAACCCTTGTCTACCCAAGCAAATGGGCAATGCTACGATATTTAAAGACTGCTTTAATGGCTGATGCATCTGATGTTCTAGCTTAAATTTGCTTTTGCCTGCAGAGACAATGTATGAAAGAAAGATGGAAAAGGTATGTAAGCTAAATTGATGCAGGCATTGATTGAATAGTATTGGGACAATATGCTGTCAATTACAAAGTCCAGGTCCTCTGGGCAACAAAGCCAAAAGCCTCTAGGTGGCTTAGTAGAGTGTACTGGTCCTTATGGGTTTATTTATTTTATTTATTTATTTATTTTATTTATACCCCACCTATCTAGCCAACTCAGGACCACTCTAGGCGGCTAACAATCATCAAATAATAAAAATATACATACTGTATGTAAAACAGCATAACTAATAAAAACTTTACAAAAAAAAACCAAGTGAAGAGGAAAGGAAAAGGAACATCAGGGATTGTCTTGAGGAAAGGCCTGCCGAAACAACCATGTCTTTAATTGATTCTTGAAGATACCCAGCGAGGGAGCCCCGCGAATCCCAGGAGGTAGGTTGTTCCAGAGGCGAGGAGCCACCGCCGAGAAGGCCCGATTTCTTGTCTTCTCCTTCTGGGCCTCCCTCGGCGTTAGGCTCCTCAGCCTCACCTCCTGGCTCGCATGAGTGACACGGGTAGAACTTGGTGGGAGTAGGCGTTCCGCCAGATATCGAGGCCCTAAACCGTTTAGGGCTTTATACGTAAGCGTTAACACTTTGAAGTCGATGCGGAAACGGATGGGCAGCCAATGCAATGCGGCCAGAGTGGGCGAGATGTGTTGGAATTTTCTCACTCCACTGAGTAATCTGGCCGCCGCATTCTGCACCACCTGTAGTTTCTGCAGCAGCCTCAAAGGAAGGCCCACGTAGAGCGCATTACAGTGGTCTAATCTTGAGATTACGAGCGCATGCACCAAGGTAGTCACATCAAGGTAGGGCCGCAGCTGGGCTATCCGCCTGAGATGGAAAAAGGTGGAGCGGACCACCGATGCCACCTGAGATTCCATGGTGAGCGCCGGGTCCAGATGGATCCCCAGACTGCGGACCCCATCCTTGGCAGGCAGAGTCACCCCCCCAAAAGAGAGGGAGCAAATAACTTACATTCCTGTAAATTCTGATGGGCTGTTCATGTATTTTTGTTTCCCACATTTCAGCATACAGTGGTGCCCCATTTAGCGATGTTAATCCATCCGGAAAAAACATCGCTAAGTGATTTCATCGCTAAGCAATTTTAAAAAGCCCATAGGAACGTATTAAAACGCATTTAATACGTTCCGATGGGCTAAAAACTTACCTTAAAGCGAATTTCCTCCATAGCGGCGGCCATTTTGGGTGCCTCTACAGCGAGGCAAAACAGTGGTGGCCATTTTTTGTGGCAGCCATTTTGGAACCGCCGATCAGCTGTTTAAAAAAGTTCGCTTTGCCATGATCGCTTCCCCGCGACCATCGCAAAGCGAATTTTAGCCATAGGGGCCATTGCAAAGCGATCGCTCTTGTGATGGCCAAAAGTCCATCGCAAAGCGATTTCATCGCTCAACGGAGCGATCGCTGAGGCACCACTGTATTCCACAAATAACTCAAACTACAACCTGAGAGATATGTTTAGCCTCTTCATTACAAAACGTTTAATTTTACAAATGTCTCAAATTTCCCAAGGTTTTTTAAAAAATTAAATACTCCCCATGCTGGCATTATCCTAATTTTCCTTTTTGTCAATTATATTAGTTTCCCTCTGCCAAATAAGTAAGCACTGCAAAGCAAATGTACACTCGTACTAAGCTACAGTTGCTGAAACTTCTTTTTACAGTGGGCTTATTTTTCTAGTTTCATTTTTTCATCCAAATAAATCCTTCAGTGTCTTGCCTCCAGCAAGTCCAGAATAAAGAAAATGAGTCCAGCTACAGTGGTGCCTCGCTAGATAGTTACCTCGCATGACAGTTTTTTCGCTAGACATTGGCTTTTTGCGATTGCTATAGCGATTTGCAAAACAGTGATTCCTATGGGGGAATTTCGCTGGACAATGTTTGGTCCCTGCTTCGCAAACCGATTTTCGCTAGACAACGATTTTGACAGCTCCCTCCGTGCTCGCAAACAGGTGTTTTCGGGACCTAAGCTTCGCAAGACAGCGATTTAAACAGCTGATTGGAGGTTTGCAAAGCGGCTTTCCTATGGCCAATCTTCGCTAGACGACGATTCTTTCCCATTGGAACGCATTAAAAAGATTTCAATGCTTTCCAATAGGGAAATGCTTTTCCCTAGACAATGATTTCACTAAACAGCGATTTCAGTGGAACGGATTATCATCGTCTAGCAAGGCACCACTGTACTATGTTAGCATTAGATGTTTAGGATATGTTGTTTTGTTTTAAAAAGAAGGCGTGAGGTAACCAATTCTCCCACACTGTGGTGAGAAAAAGAAAACCATACAAACAGAGCTTCCTGACATGTCTCAATCAGTCATGATCCTGAAGCATACTAGGGGGAAAAAATCTAATGTTCAACTGTGAGCTTTTGTGTGTGCTGTTACGAAGAGAATCTCAGCATTCCTGATACAGCCCTTACTAAGATGAAATCTCAGGGAAGAGCAGACAGGGAACTCTGTAATAAGAATACAAAGAGGGACTGCAACTCCTAAAGAATTCTTGACATGAACTAATAATAAAACCAACTCACAGTTTGTTCATCCTCTCTCCCCCTGCACTCACAAAACTTCAAAAATTTTAATGACAAACTGCAACATAACTCTTTCAAAACACTGTAGCTGTGCTTTTCCCCCCTAAATAAGTTATGGCTCTGCACACTTTTTTTTGACACCTATAAAATTTGTATGGAACAAATTACAGACTGGGATATCCAAACTGTTAGCAGTTGTGGGAAAACAAGGTAGAGTCACATAACACAACACAGCATGCTGCAATATGAAACCAGAAAGACATCTGTAGTCATTTTAAATGGAGGGCATTAAAAAGATTTAAAGTAGTTATATAAAAAATGACAGGGGAATTTGCACAAATTAATTGTGCAGCTCTTTTCAGGTAAAAGGAGATTTAAAATTACACAGAGCTCCACTTATGAAGGCCATGCAGCTGAAACAGATTTCATTACATTGAGTCTATTGAGTAAGAACAAGAGACAAGACATAAATTCACACTAAATTTCAGACACATTTTTAAAACAATTCAATTTAATTATTAATAAAGATTTTAATAAACACGTGAGTACATTCACTAACCCAGGACTGCTATTTCAGTAAAATAAATAATAACAAATCCAACTCACATGCAACCCTCTATTTCAGGCATATTACTCCAATATACTGTATTTAGTATCATTTTGACTCTTTCATCAAATCTGCACTCATCAAATGGCACAGCATATCCCACACATAATTTCTTCTCACCTTAAATATCAAAATATATACAAGCTAGTTACTAGTAAATTACTTTCAGAACTGTCAAGAAAAGATGTCTATATGTCTGTTTCTCCTGTTTCATTTGCAAAAGGATAGAGATGAAACCTTACTTTACATGAAGAAAGGGGCTTATTGGACAAGATGCAAGCTTTTATACTTCCTGTCTAACTCTTTGGGAGACAAAAATTCATTACTCATTCTATCTAGTGGTGAAATTCTTCTGGAAAAGTAGCAGGATCCAGCACAACTGGGAAGAGGATGATGCCTTCCCTCTGCTGTCACCCAACCTGCACCCACAAAATTGGTCCTGGAGGACTGGGAACCCTAGTAGTAATGGTTGAGGGAAGAGCTCCCTTACATATGCTGCCAGAACATGGGTTTTTATAGTACTCAGGAGAGCCTCAGCTGAAAACACTGCTAGACAAAATAAAATTTGAAACTATTCCTGCAACCAAACAACTATTTGGAAACAACAGATCAAGAACTAGGCAGGTGTCCATAATGCACACACATGGCCACTCTTCAATTAAATAGGAAATAATATTGGCCAGTGTTGAGTTAAATAGCATTAGCTGTGCCTTTAGAAATACAAGCCAACCTGCAAAGGACAAACTCTTTTCAACCCTAAAGATTTTCAACGAAAGACACACCCTAGCTGCTAAGAAACCACAAAAGAAAAGTGCAGGTCCCTGAAAACCTTCACCACCCAAGAAAAAGACCAAGCCAGCCCCAATTATAAAAACTTTGAAAGAAACAAAACACTACTTAGAGGAACCAAAGTATTAACTATATGGGCACAGTGAAATGCCAGACCCTTTATTTTTGGTTGCTCTAAGTAACAGTGTATTATCTGTGGCCGCTTAAAATTATCTTCATTAGAGTATACCTATCTGTTTGGTCTGACTATAAACAGGATAATGAAAGCTTAGTGGAAAAGAGACCACCATGGGGAGGACCACAGCCTTCTCAGACCATCTCTTGAGTTCACTTCTTACTCTACTACTTAACCAAAAGCAACTGCTAATGGCAAAATAATTGTACTTCAAGCTTCTAACTATAGCCTTTGAAGTCCGGCAAATACATAGGATAGCCTTAGTAGACTTCCCGCCATCCAAAGCACTTGCTAATACCTCCACGATTTGAAAATAGTAGCAATTCTAAACAGAACACTAAAAAAGAACAAGTGAAGAAAAGCAGTGTCACAAGAACACCTTCAAACACCTTAAGAAATGAACACAAAAAACTCTGTTGAGAGCAAACAGGGCAGACTTCCAGACGAGAGACTAAATTGCAACTTCCACCATTCCTCACTTTTGGCTATGTTGGCTAGAGCTGATGCAATTTGCATTCCAACAACATCAAGAGGGCTACATTTTGCCCACCCTCAGTCTAGGGGTGATAGAACAGCCACTCTGCCGTTTTAGGCATGTAACAAACCTATCAGTATGTTTTCCAAATAATTCTAACAAAGTGCTTAACTGAAACTTGGGACAGTTAATCCGTATTTAATAGAACATACCTGAAGTGAATTAACAAGCAAAACTGTAATAGTGAGTCAATGTGTTCATAACTTCAGAGCTCCAAAAGTCCAGCTGTGCTCATTCGGGCTTACTCTGAGGTATTTTGGTAAAAGACTGCTGACCTAATTTAAATACTTTAAAAAAAGAGAAGAAGCCAAATTCCAGAGTAAGCACATATGTTTTTCATTGGCTTTTCTGCTACCGTATTTGCTGAATCCCATTTGTACAAATAAAGTAGCAAAAGGGAAAAGATATACTGCAATGGAAGCAAATAATGAAAAGAGGGTCACTATCTGCAAATGTTTCTTTTATGATGAGAAGCTTTTAAATACCATCATTTCTTCATTTAAAACGCCTGACATCAAAGTAAAACTTGAGACCAACACCTTTTGATGTCCCTCAAGTACAAATATAAAAATAATCTTTTTTGTTTTCATAAACCAAAAAAAGAGAGAAACTACTGTGTAGCTCTAGCATGGTAGGTCTGTGTTTTTAGCTTACAGCAAAGCTACCATCAGGTAAAATAAAACAATGAATCACTGAGGGAAAGCTTGTTAATTGAACCAATCTGGCCCAATCCGGTTATTTGTTAAATTGTTAAAACAGTTTAATAACCTCAAGGGCTGTTACCGGCATTCAGTAAGAAATGGCAACAGATAATATACTCATGATAATTTTATGAAATGTTTATACACTCCAGTGGAAATCAAAACACTGTTACCAGACAAAGCATTACTGTTAATTTTATTAAATGTATTTGGCAGGTTCACAAAATGGTCAACATAAGCGGGTTCTGCAGTTGCCAAAATCGAGGATAAGCAGAAGCTAAATAATCTTTTCATAAAACATATTAAAAGTGCAATTCTGCATACCGTATATACTTGAGTATAAGCTGACCCAAATATAAGCCGAGGTGCCCAATTTTACCACAAAAAACTGGGAAAACTTATTGACTCGATTATAAGCCGAGGGTGGAAAATGCAGCAGCTCCTGGTAAATTTCAAAAATAAAAATAGATACCAATAAAATTACATACATTGAGGCATCAGTAGGTTAAATATTTTTGAAGATACTGCCCTTCTGAGCTGCAAGACACACTTCACTGCCTGTGGAGGGAAGACTCATACTGGATGCTGCACTTATCTACTGCACTACTGCTGCATAACAAGATGGAGGGTGACGGAGGAGGGAGGTGGGTGGAGGAAGGTGGGTACATAGAATATGCAGAAGGAGGAAGATGGGAGTGTCCTGGAAGCAGAAATGCAGTGTACTTAACCCGGGTCATCGGACCACCCACAGAGGCTGCAGGTGCCCATAGATGAGCAGGGGAGTCTGGAGAACACCCGCACTGCAGGAGAGAACATGTAATTTTGACACTGACTCGAGTATAAGCCGAGGGGGGTGCTTTTTCAGCAAAAATAATTGTGCTGAAAAACTAGGCTTATACTCGAGTATATACAGTATGTCTATTCACAGGGGAAGTTCACTTTATTCAATAGAGCTCTCTCCCAGTAAGTATGTAAAGAACCACAGCCTACACATCTGAGTAAATGTATACTGGATTCAAACTACTGAATCAATACACTTGGTCCAAACCCAAGACTAGGCAGTGAGTCCTTGTGATGTCACAGAGGCAGGTCTTTGTGTGAGAATTGCAAAATAATGTGTATGTGCTTGCATGAGCTAGACAGTTTTGGTGCTATGTTCAAAATATATATCATGCATGCAGTATGCATTCTAACACTTCTGCTCTGAATTAGTGAGCCATGTTACCATCTGAGAGGATGGAGGAGGTGGCCACTCAGGCAATAAAACCATCACATATAATAAAAATGCATGTACCCTCATCAGGAGAAAGGTGGCCTACAAATGACACTAAATTAAAGAACTTTGGGATTTACCTCCATGCCTGGAAACCTGAGAAAGCATAATAATTTCCTGAGACTTTAGTCAGCATATTAAAACATGGAAATTGACCTACAGGTTAGCTAATGAAATTAAAAATCAACTACATTGTACTGGACATTTTTAATATTTCTGCCTCATCTGGGATGGCATCCCCTCCCAAGTCCAGTAAAATTTTGTTCAACCAGATGATCATAGAATAGGATTCTGAGAGGTCTTTTCTTCTTGTCTGTTTTCAACCTAATCAGCTAGTCAGTAGGTAGCTTTTGCTATGTGTTGCAAACAAAGGTTTCAAATAACTGTCTTGTTGGCACAGGGCCTTTGAACATACAACTGCAGTATATCCATGGAAGGGAGGAAAGGAGACAACAGTTGTAATACGTTGAGGAGATAAGGAAAACAAAAGAGCTCACATAACCTCCAAAATCCTCTCTGTGAAATGCCAGCTTGTGAATGTAAGAGCTTACTCCTCCAGACATGTATGCATACATACCACATTTCTTACTTGGCCTCTGCCCATTGAATCCAGCTGAAGACAGCAGATTCTCTAAAATAAATCTGTAACAGGTAGACGGTAGAAGGATATTCCATGGCCAGTTACAGCAGACAGGAAGTAACCTACTAGAACCTGAGTGGCTGTTGGCCCTTAGCCAACACCACTCCTATTGCAGCTCTAGCAATTGAGGAACTATTCTCATGAGACAGGTAATAGAGTTTAAACTCTCCTCACATTAAAATCAGACCCAGGAGAGGTTTCTACAAACCTGAATCGGTTTGGTGAAGATTCACTATTAAATAATGCTTTATTATTATTATTAATGAGATGAGACATCTTTCCATAAAACATACTTGAAGTGTCTTACCATATTAAAATACACAAAAGTTAAAAGAACCGCAATATATCAGGAATGCAGAATGACTCTTCCTTCCTAGAACAGCAAATCACTGCAATGATTTGCTAATCTCTTTCCTCTCTTTAAACAGTTAGTCAATCGTATCTCATCAGTCATGAGAGCACAGGAATATTTTAACCTGGTACTTAAAGGATAATATTTTAGTCCCCACCAGCAATCTGGTAATTCTATTTTGCTGTAGCTGGTTTTTGTTTTTTTAAAAAACATCTTCAAAGGCAATACCATATATAGTGTACTGCAGTAATCTAACCTGCAATATAATGAGTAAGAATGGGCCTTTAGTGTTTTAATGGAAAGAGAAAAATATGAAAGAGGCTTTCTGTGTGGGTGTTCCATCCCAATTGTGGTGTTTATGACTTGACTAAGTGACAATGATTCAGATGATTGGATTAGCATAGTATACTGCTCTTCATGGCATCTTCCAGCACTGGACTTTAATGTGATATAAATATTGCATTGGTGCAAAGATCTGGGAATGTGATGATTACTTTAAGTTGTTCTTCATCATATAGCCAGAAATTCTTGCCTCTTAGCATTGAACAGTGCAAAAGAGCTACTTTATGAAAATGTGTGCTGCGAACATCAGTAAACATATCATTCCAAATCGTGTGCCTTACATAAAGACAGTCAATGGGCCACAGACTGGAAAAAAAGAATTCCATCATTCCAGCCATGTTCTTTATTTTGCCAATTCCTCAATTGCCCTGCTTTGCTGAAAATAAAATGACTGTGTTTTGACATGTAGGAACCTCCCATCAGCGGGTGGTTTCCTTTAAGAAGAACGCAATAATCAGATTTCTTATTCTATCAGATAGTGCCATCAACACCTATGCACATTTAGCAGGTGATCAATACTTTATATTCATTCAACCAAACATGAAAAAAGTGTACAAACAGTGCACATTGCTCAATCCTATTTGAATATTAGAAAGGGACATTACCAGTATATTGTTTATAAAAGTATGGAGGTTTGGCTCAAAATATAAAGGTGCTTTGCCTTAAGCTCTGTAGTCAGGTTTGTCATGTGCCTTGAAGTTGGAACCAATTTATAGCAACCCTAACAGGACTTTCAAGGTAAGTGACATATTTAAGTACAGTTTACCAGTTCCACACCCCCAGTGAATCTCCATGGCTGAGCAGGGATTTGAACCCAGGTCTCTTGAGTCCTAGTTCATTGCACTATATATTACACCACATTGGGTATCACCCTTTTGTCAAGTATCTCCTCATTATTATTTTAATGCATTCAGTTTTCTTTCTGTTTCCCAGACAGAGACGAAGCTAAGTTCAAGATACGTATGGTAATGCCACACACTCCTAACATTAAAGTGCAATCATGTGGAGGATACTGTGAAAACTATTTAAAATTACTAGTAAAATATGTTTACTTCCATTTAAAATTAACAGGCAAAAAGCTGTTATTTCTTTCCCCCACCCGTGTTGAAAAGACAGGCGTTAGTGTTCACGAAATCGCAGCAAGCACCTGAGTCAAAGTTAGATAGCCCCTTCATCATAGTTTTTTTAGATAGATGGGAAAATCTAGTGGCTAACACTGAGCATTTATTTTAATCTTTGAAGAAGACACTATTGCTGGCAGGGCTGAAGGAAAAGAGAAAAGAAAACTCTCCTTATAACTCTTTTGATTTAACATCAGACGGATGTTAATAGTACAAAGCCACTGAAGTGATAAATAGTTCTGGCAGGGAATTCTTCCTACCTTAAGCAGTACCACAGTTTATCGTTAGTTTTAGCTATTCAGAACAGGAAATCAGGGAAGTAGGGCGATGTTGTCTCAGTATAAGTTCACAGATACTTCTTTGGCAAATACTGTGTGTATACTAAGAAAGCATAAAAAGTGGCTTTATTTCATGAGCAGATTCATCTCCAAAGATCTTTTGGGGGAAACCCAGCAATAAGGGAAGCTTGGGCCTGAGCTGAAACAGCTAGTGTGTTCACTTCTTCACAGCAAACAAAGGGGTTGACTGATTCACCAGACAAGCAATTGGCTAATTTTACACTGTGGGAAAGATCACAGACACTCATACACAAAGTAACAACATCTGCCTTCCCTGCTCAAATGAGGATTTAAAATGCTGCTCTTCGCTACAGTCATAACTAGAGCATTTTTGTTTTCCTACTTCTGTTTATAAGAATCTTTGTTGTGTTTGAGATTTAAGGGCAATCCTCTTTCATTAATGTAAGCATTCTACTGAATGCAACAGACAGTACATTTTATATGGACCATATAACTAAAGGATGTTAACGACCTTTCCTTACTCTACACATAATCTTAACTACATTTAGGTACAATCTATATGTTACCAGGATGATAAGGGGAATGCCAGTAGTGTAGCAAAGAAGAGATATGTACTGTCATTTGGCTGATCAAGAACTCAAATTAGATGATCAACCCAGCATTTAGAGACATTTAGAAACTAGATGATAGGTCTTGCATTTAGAAATAGTGCTCCTTAAAGTAAAAAAAAAAAGCTGATTGTCCATGGACTTTTCTCATCTCTACATTCTGTAAATTAGCTTGCTTTGTTTAGTGACTGGTTATCAGCAGATATACTTGGGCTTTATTTGCAAGTCTGATTGCTCAGACATGAAGCTCTGAAGGAATCACTTTGGAGAGAGAAAATGTAATCGGGAGTTTAGAATCTCAGGTTATTTAGTCCTGATGTGTTCATTTCTGATGGCAGTACTACTGGACAGGTTCCACATTACACATGTCCTTTATATGGGCTCATTTCAAACCAAGTTATCTTTTCCTTTGGCAACTTAGCTATAGAGCAGTCCATGATAACCCTTCAGTTATGCTCAAGCATATCAAGGGTCCAGATGGTTTGTGAGTAACTGCATTCAGGAGATGACAGAGAAAAAAGTTGAGCTTGAAAGACCCTCTGCTACAGACATTGAAAAGTATTTCCTCCTGGAAATCAAACAAAATTGCTTCAATGATATTTATTTCTAAAGTATCCCACTAGTGGACGGATTAACCACTTTTGCATTAGTTCCTATGGAGATCAGTGCCTTGATACACTACCAAAAAACGGCCAGAACAGATTAATCATGTTTCAGTGTATTCCTATGGGAAATGGTGCTTTGCATTATGACCAACCTGAGTTACGACCATCATCCTGGAAGGAATTAAGTTCTCAACTCAAGGCACCACTGTATTCCAAAAGAAAAAAACTCTTTGCAACTTAGCCCAGGTCTATACTTTTTCTTAATCCACATGTGGTGCCAACTATGTTGCTTCTGTGGTGTACGCATTAAGTCATCAGCTGATTTGTTTACTTCCCATTTCAGATGAAGTCCCAACCCTACACACACACACACACACACACACACACACACACACACACACACACACACACACACACACACACACACACAGAGAGCAAGGCTCCCACGCAGCAAGAATGAAAATTAAAGGAAACATTGGTTCCCCCATTGTCTTGGACTAGAACTCCCAGAAGCTTTCACCACTAGCTGTGCTGGCCAGGTTTTCATAGAGTGGTAGTCCAAAGAACATCTGGGCACTCAAGATTGGGAACCATTGTTCTAGTGCATCATGTCAAGGACCAACAGTGGATATGACCAACAGCAGCCTTTGTCTATATCCTTTATATAAATCCAGCTGTACATTGAGAACATAAAGTAGCTCAAAGCTTTTATTCTCCTCAAGATATACAAATTGGTAGCACAAGACTACCATGCATTTGTTCAATATCATTCTAAAATACCGAATGCTATTGTAAAACTGGTGAACACACATATCTTTTTTTAAATTTTATTTGAATTCAAACATACAAAAAACAGAAAAAGAAAAAGAAAAAAGAGAATACTGTAATGAAGAAAAAAAAAACTAAACTAAACCCTCCACTAAGCTAAACCCTCCCCCCTTTGGAGTCAGAGACTCCAGCCTCGTTAAACCCTCCACTCTCCACGGTTTGGTTTCCAGTGTATACTAAGTAGATATACATATATGATAAAATTTGCCCTACACTCCTGTGTTCTTCTGGGCCCGTGAACACATATATCTTTTAAACCTCATAGTTCATGAACTATTTCCCCTCTCCCATCACTTTATGTTAAATTTAAACATACGACAAAACCTCTAGAAACATTTGAAGTATGGAAAGGAGGGCTGCACCAAAGCTTTGTGGGTATTTTTATGTATATTGTCAATTCTCTTCAGACTGGATAATTTTTCACTGGGTTTTATTTGCCAGTTTGTCTTGAAACTGGCAAATATTTCATTTTATGACTCTTCCTCATAGCCATTTTGAGATGTTCATTTTTGCTCTAGCTCTCTGCTCCTTTTCTAATAGCAAAGTCCAAATGTTATTTAGCAAAACCCTCAAAATAGCTACTTCCCCTTCACTCTATGAGGAGGCACTGTTTCCCTTCAAAAGCATACTACATATGAGTTTTTCTGAAAAAGCACAAACACTACAATTTTGTTGTCTAAATTAAGGAGGCCTGTTCAATGTTATCTGTCTAAAGCATAAAGAGTAATGAAGCTAGCTGAACTAGCAAAGTAGGAGGAGAATAACATGAATGTTAGTGATATACTTCCTCCTGGACTTCCAAAGAGTGGCAATACTGTTGGGTAAAAACTTGGTGAAACCCATCTGCATGTACTCAAAACAGAATATACACAAAACAGAAGCTGCTGAGTCAGAAAAATAAGTATTACTATTTACTCTGATACTGCTGTGTAGCAATTCACATAATATCTTACAGGTATAAGTCTTTTGGGCTGCTGTTATGGGCAAGTTGTGTTTCTAGTGTCCTGCTGGTTAATGGAGTCAACGTTGTGATTTGGCTTTGCTATGAAGGTGACATTCTATTACTGCATGAGAGTACCTTGCTACATCTACACAGAAATCTGATGTGACTATACCACTTCCTGTAGCCTGCTTCATTTTGCTCCCCGACACATAATCAACAGCACACAATTTCAGTGCAACTGAATCAATAGCCAGAACTTTGAGTAGTGAAATCAAAGCTCAGTTTTTCCAACATTTAATTGTCAGAAATTAAAGTCTCATATCCTGCTTATTAACTTTCAATTGAATAGCAATACTTCTCAACATTTGGGTCTTGTTAGAGAAATATTCCATTCTTTTTGCTTTTGGCTAAGTTGAAAAAGAAAGAAAGAAAGAAAACACCCTAAAAACATTTCAGCATATAAAAGTAGGTGCTCTCTGCAGAATCTGTGTTGATGAGAACCATACCACCGAACAGGAAGTTCAAAAGACAGAGAATGGCAGATGAGAGCTGCTCCATCTGTTCTGGAAATATATAACTGTACAGCAGAGGCCAAAACAACTGACAAAGTTAAGTCATTATTCATGGAAAAACTCTGAACCCTAGCCATTTGTCAAGCAGTTGACTGCTGAGCCCAATGGGCTTGCAAGCATCTCACACAGATTGGTGCTCTAATAACTGTCACATGCTGAGGTGTCATTGAAACAAACTGCTGAAATGAGGGGATGGGGGCAGGAATAAGACACATCGCTATGATTTGCCTCTCCGACCCACATGGGTTGATCTTGACCTAGCTAAGCCTCTAAAATGCTAAAGATGCCTCTTTACAAAATGAAAAAAGAAGAAAATAGTATGAGACACTCGTAGGGAAAACTGTCTGACTCTTGCCTTGGAATTGTGGGCTTTCTGGAATTCAAAGATTTCCTTTTGACTCCAGTAGTTTTTCAGTCCCAGTGTAACAGCCAAAAAAAGTATGTGACCCATCAAATGTATGCATCAGCAAAAAGAACCAATAAAATACAACCCATGATGACTCTGCTGCTTTCTTATATTAAAACATTTGATCTTTTAGGAGAATCAGCTGAAACAGAGATCAGTGGAATAGACACCTATGGTGGCCTAAGTATTCACTCTAAGTGAAAGGATTTTGTGGTGGTAATGAAACCACTGTGGGGATTATGCAAGCAAAGCTCTCTTACAATCACAGATATGGAAGCAATCAGCAAAACAGTGGTGGAGTCGCATAGTGAAAAAAAAACTAATCTGAGTTTTCCGCATAGTCAGACCAAAGAAATCTCTAGCCTGGAATCTTTTTCTCACAGTGGCTGACCAGATGCCTATGGGAAGGAAGTCCACATGCAGCATATGCGGGTACTGTAGTGCCCATCCCCTGTTCTGCAGTAAATTGAACTCTGAAGTATGATGTCTCTTGTCCTGGAGACAGCAGATAGCAAACAACAACAACATTTTTATGCCAAAAAAAGAGATGAAACTGTGTCACACCTCATCTGTAAATATCCAAAGATTGCATATATTACAAAGTTAGACATGACAGAGTGGCAGAATTAATGCACTGATCATTATGCAAAAAGTATAACTTGCCAGCCTCCAAAAACACATGAAACATCAGGTAGAGAAGGAGTCAGAAAATGAGGAAGTCAAGATTTCGTGGAATTTCTGGATCCAAACCAATAGACACCTTGAACATAACACACTAGACACAGTAGTAATAAAACAAAGAAATGTCTGGATCATTGACGTTGCAATTCCAGGGGATGTCAGCATTGAAAATAAAGAATTGGAAAAACTAACAAAGTACGAAGACCTGGCAAAAGAAACATCTTGCCTCTGGAGGAAACACATTTCATTGGTCCCCATAGTCATTGGGGCTTTGGGAACAATATCAAGAAATTTTACGCAGTACTATAAGCAGCTGCAAATCTCAGAAATCATACCATCAGAACTACAAAAAAAGCAGTGTACATACTGTGCTGATATTTAACAGATATGATGGGGTGCTGATAAGTATTGAGCCTTTCCCAGAAAAAATGGAGCCAGGAAGCTGTAATTGCCACACTATTCTACATATTCCCCCCCAGGAAGTCAACACACTTGTGACATCTGTCCTGCAGCTTCTTAAGTCCCTGCAAATAAAATTCTTCTGAATGCTGGTGTAACCACTCATTTGAAGCATTAGTTGCCTCCAGAACACTCCCAAATCATTGTCCCTTTAGGTGTTTTTTGAGTTTGGGGAACAGATAATAGTCAGAAGGAACCTGGTCAGGAGAACAGGGTGGATAGGGCATCACCTGAAAGCCTAAGGAGGTCAGTTTTGTCATTGTTTCACCTGCAGTGTGTGATGAGGTGTTGTCATGCAACAGGATGACACCTTTGGAGAGCTTTCCTCGACTTTTCCCTTGATGTTTTGCCTCAGCTTCGTCAATAAAGCACAGTAATATTTTGCATTGATGGTTGAACCCTGTTGGAGGTAGTCCACCAGCAGAAGTCCCTTCTTATCCCAAAAAACTGTTGTCATTTGCTTCTGCACTGACCTTTGCACTCGGAACTTCTTTGGCCTGGGGGAACCACTGTGCCTCCATTCCTTAGACTGTTCCTTTGTCTCAGGATCGTAACAGTAGATCCATGTCTCATCACCAGTTACCAGTTTGCCCAGGAAATCTGACTCATTTCTTTCAAAATGTTCCAAAATAGCCACCGATGACACCACATGTTTCCTCTTTTGTTCGGTTGTCAAAAGTTTGGGGATCCACTTTGCTGCCGGCTTTCTCATTTCCAAGTCATTGTGGATAATGGCACTAACTCTCTCATGTGATATTCTCAGATATGTAGCAATACTTTTGGCTGATATTCGGCAGTCCTCCATGATCATGTCATGGATGGCTTTCACATTTGCAGGCACAGGGACAGAAACAGGCCTTCCAATGGGTTTCTCACTTTCAACACTGAAATGGTCAGTTTTAAAACTGACAACCCAATGTTTAACTATTGCATATGAAGCGCCACCGTCACCCATAGTTTGTGACATTTCATCATGGATTTGCTTTGCACCTTTCCCTTGGAAAAACAGGAACTTGATTATGGTCATATGCTCTTCCACAGTGAACTTCCCCAGAGGTGTTGTCATGTTCACTTTGGACCTGAACATGAAAGATAAGTTAAAATCATAGGTAGTTGATTTTTGCACCACTGAATATAGACAAATTGACCAACACACCCTACAATTTATAGCTTCCTAGCTCAATTTTTTCTGGGAAACGCTCAATACTTATCAGCACTCCCTCGTATCAGTCAATATTTTATAGTTGGTATTGTGCCTGGTGTTTTTGAATGATGATGATGATGATGTTAGAACTGCAGAGCTGGAAGGGACCCTCTGGATCATCATGGAGGACAAGACTAATTAGTAGTCTTGTCCTCCATGACTTTAGTTACGTTTCACACAAAATTATCACTAGAGGAGAAGTTCTCTTAGTATCTCAGCTGAGCTGTCAACTAATTATATAGCCTTGGGGAAGCTACTATAACAGGTTCAGCTGGCCTTTCTTCTATCCAGAATATACAGACAATGCTACTGACCAATAATGCAGGGTTGCTTTAAGGACCACTGAGCCCAAAATCCTGCTGCTCAGTGTAGTGAACTTTACAAGAGTCGGGCCATTGAATTAATAGAGATTTGGTGAGTTAATTCTTCTGTAAATTTCATTGATTCAAACAGGTCTACTCTTTGACGTACTTTTGCACAGTAAGGGTGTGTCTAGACAGGGGGATTTGGGTTGTGTTTAAAAGGCTCTTATCTTCAGTGCAAACTATTTTATCTCGTTGTGGTGGATGCCCAAGTCGCTCCTGTCAATCACAGCAAAACCTCATGTGCACAAGCCAATGAGAGGACAGGGAAAGCAGAGGCAGAGTTTGTCAGTTAGTCAGTTGGAGAGTTAGAGAGAAGAAGGAGTGAAGTTTGCTGAGAGAGAGAGAGAGAGAGAGAATTATCACTAATAAATAGACACTGGTTGAATTGAAAATAAGTACTGTATACAAGAAGTGATCTAATGTGGAACATAAAATATGATATCTCTGTGATTGTGATCTAATGAAAATGAACAAACACCATCTGTGATTCTGAGTTACCCTTTCATACCCTTTAATAAACCTAATTCTGTTATTGGCAGCAAGTGTGAGAGTAAAGTTCTTTACTGTGTGGATACGAGAAATCCACTGGGGGCAGCGAGAGATAAAGAAGGAACGTCGCCAGCGTGGACCCTGGGTTGAGGGAAACAAGCAGGGACACGGGGTGTACGTCACACTCATCCTTTAGCGATCCTTCTCTTCACACAGGAGGCATTTCTTCTCCTGTGAGAGGGATCCAGACAGCATTTCATATCACTTCAATTTCTCCCTGTTTCGATTACTGGTGCCTTCCTCCTTTCCCTGACTTTTGTTGTGGCTGTCATTCAGAAGGCTGTGGTGACTTTTCTTTTCCATCTTTTTGTTTTGTATAGGATGCCATCCTTTCTTCCCTTTTACTATGGCTTTGATTCTGAGACTTACTGCCAAGAGTGTTTGCAGATGAACTTGTTTTGAGCCCAGCAATTCCAGGGCCCAAGTTCAACATGTCTTTTACAACAAAGTAATAAAATGGAATAAGAAATCCCACAGGATCACATTTCTACAAGGTTGTCTTCGCTGCCATACAGATATTGGACAATCTAGTCCAGCACCATCTTTGTTGACTTACAGCAACTTTTTCCTACTGCTGAGAGTCTTTAGCTTGGATTAAAAAGCAATAGCCAGAACCTGCATCTAGAGCGCTTGCATTGAAAACATGTGTTCCATTCAAGACAGAAATGTAGAAACAACAGCCTGGATCCACCACCATAATTTCACTGCCAAATACAGTTCTATTAGCAGAAACAGGAAGACAGCAATTTTCATTCCCTGTGCACATACCCTCAAAATCATTCCAGAAGCCTGTCAAACCCTTCAGAGCACATTTCTAGATAGTGCAGAGGGCTGTGGGAGAGATGAAAGAAAACCAAAGTTCAACTCCACTAGTGGAAGTACTCTACCATAAAACTGGATTTCGCCTGTCATGGACAATATTCTAGTTCATTTGTTTGACCAGATAGGTGGGATATAAATACAATCAATCAATCAATCAATCAATCAATCAATCAATCAATCAATCAATCAATCAATCAATCAATCAATTCCTTCATTCTTAAAATGTCCAGATATTAACCTATGGACCACAGGCACAGCCTTAGTTTTTTCATGTGAGAAGATTAATTTGTTCTTCCTCAGTCTGCCGTTTAGTGAAAATATTAAAAAGTATACTGGTAAGAAAGTACATGCCCTTTCACCTTCATCCTATTTAGCAACAGTCAAGTATTGCTCAGATTGCAAAGGGACTCAAATACTATGTAAAGAGAAAACCAGACCTTACAACTTACTCTGTTTTGGACCTGAACTAATATTCCAAAACACAATTCCAAAGTATTCGCGAAGGCGAATTCCACACAATTCCAAAGATTTAAAATCTTGAAAATATTTAAAATGTTTAAGTCTGGTCAACATTTGAAATCTCTACTTAATTCTAATGAGCAGGACTTGCTTCCAAGAAACTGAAAAGATGGGAAAGACAGGGTGCAATCAGACACAAAGGATCATGCTGTATTGCTGGATCTCCTTTAAAGCAACATTTCCATGTATACACAACCCAGTCCTGATCACTCCTGCCTGGCTCTAGAAAAAAGAGTAGCTCTGTTGCTGGACCAAAAAGGTCCAGAGTGGGCATGGAGCAGGGTTAGGATAGTTTGTGATCTCACTGTCTGGTCTCTGGAAAATATAATGAACCAAACTGTGCCAAAAAGCAAGCTAAATCTGGGAACAGTCAGAAAAAGCCCTCTCTTGAATCCTCATTAAATATGCTCTCCTCTCTATGGACAGTTCAAAGGAAGAAAATTGCAGTGCTGGTCCCACAAATCAGATAACTTCAAAATAACTGAGATATCATCTAACATTGTTTAACTCAGAGATTACCTATTTTATATTGGACCAAGTATGTTGTTTCCAAAAAACACTGATACACTTTGTGAGTGGGGGAAAATACTGCACAAGTACAAAGCTTTCTAGCAATTTGATTCCAAATTAAGATTATTTGGCTAAACGCACACATATTTATTTAGTACAGTCCACGTGAGTTTAATGGGGTTACTGTCGCCTCTCCTACATACCTTTCCTTCATATCTTACCACTGAAGCACATGAGCTGTGACAACACATTTCTAATTTTCAGTTCACAAGGATAAGTAATTTTACTCAGGCCAAGGAGCATGCTTTCTCTGAGACATGTTTAGGACCACAATGGAACGCGACTATTTTTGCATCACAGTTGCATCTAGAGACTAACTCAATGGCTAGCATTTTTTGGGCAATTTACACATGCGTAAGTGAAATTGTATAGATCGTGGTGGTAGATTATCTCTAATTAATGAAGTGCTGCTTGTGTTCCTGCTTATGCACCATATCACATGATGGACATGCAACCAGGAACACAACTGGCACTTTGTTATCAGAAGAAGTTTGTCATTGTATCTCACACTGTTTCACTTAATGTTTGTGTAAATCATCAACAGGATGTTGGCCAATATGACAAAGATTTTAAACTGCTAATTATGAGATACTGGCCAAAGATGGTCAATTAGTGTTGATGATATGACAGTCATCAAGAGGTCAAATTGCACAGTCAAGCAGTTCAAAGGATTCCACTCTACCCTTAATTTTCATCTCTGGTTGATGTCACAACTCACTTGGTCAGTGCTAGCTAATCGAGCGGTTGAGAAATTTTCTCTGCTCCCAGAAACATGCTGGCACTTCCCAATGTTAAAAGTTAAAGTAAATATTACACAAAGTCTCACGTGACAATAAATAGCCACAATTTAAAAATAAACCACTTTTGCATAAGTATAGAAAGTGAACCTGTCTACAGCAATAAAAAGTGATAGTATGATAATACAGAATGTGTGACTATGTGAAGGTAAACAGAAGTCTTGGAAGCTCTAACCATGAAACCACTTTTCTAGATTGCAAAAATACTAGAGATGTTTGACTCATTCATGTGTGCAAGAACAAGAAGCATTTTCCCTCTTCTCTGTCAGATGGGAACAAATTTTCATTGATTCCAACATTTATAATAACATTTTCATGCACCTTCAATAAACCGTGTAACTGAATTGCCATAGCTAGACCCTCATTACATTCACTTAAAAATCAGAAGCATCAGATGGCTTATTTATATCTTTTTTGAGCCATCAGTTAGTTCTGAGCAGAGACATTTTGCACAAATTGTAGAAATGTTTTAAAAAATGCTCATCATTTTGTTCTCTTGCTAGAGGCAAGAAATCTCACCTGTGCTGATATACTTTTAATAGTTTGCTTCAATGTGTCAAGAATGAGTAACTTAGCAAGATTTTTTCCACATCTCTAATATGTACAATCTGAGGGAGAGTCATGCCTGTTGGATATACTGTATTTTCTGTGTATAATAGGCCCCCATGTATAAGACATCCCCCTTTTCTAGCCCCAAATTAAGAAATGTTAACTTAGCTTTGAGTTCAGCCTCTGGACTCAGAACACTCAGACATTATGAGTCCGTATTGCATCTGAGCCTACAGGCTCCACCTCCAACAAGGTGTGTTCCAATTGGTTTGTTCAGCATCAGCTGACATCAGTTCCATAAGGTTCGTGACTGTAGGAAGTCACGTGATTGAAGGAAGCCTGTTTACAGGGGCAAGGTAAGGGCTGTTTTGTTCTTTCCTCAAATTACTTCCATGTATAAGGCGCCCCTCAATTTTTAGTGTAATGATTTCAGGAAAAAGTACATAAAAATATGGTAACTAGTTACAATGAAAACAACATTGAAGAAATATAATGAATTACATTAGTATACTGAGCCCAATTAATAATCCTCTCAGGATTGCTGCTTGAAAACTCTACAAGCAATAGACAAAGGAGCTATACCTACATTGCTGCCTACATGCACCTATCATATAGTCTGCAACTCAACAGTATATAGCTGTTGATCACATCTTAAATTGCCTACATGAGCTAATGGCAATCTCAATATGCCCATACGTGTATCTAATTCCCAGTTTTTTAAATAATTAAAATCTACCATGCACAGACATCGTCTTCACCTATTTTACAAAATTTTCTAGGATTTAGTCTAATCTTTTACTCCACTGGCCTATCAGAATACAGTGGTGCCTTGACTTACGAACTTAATCCGTCCCAGAAGATGTTCCTAAATCAAAACATTTGTAAGTCAAATCAGCATTTCCCATAGGAATGCACTGAAACCCAATTAATCTGTTCCGACTTTTTTTTTGTTCTTATGTTGAGGTATGGTTTGTAAGTCAAAGCATTAGTTCTCATAGGAACTAAAGCAAAATCGGTTAATCCGTCCTCTACCACTAGGGGAAGAAATTTTTTTAACCTAAAATGACTTAGACTTTTAAAAAGGGCAGGAAAGGAGGGAGGGAACAAACACCTTTTAAACAGAACACCTTTAAAAACAAGCAGCATTAAACCAAACCAAGCACCTTTTAAACCAATTTTTACATTTTAAAATTACAGTACCAGGCAGTACCAGGCAGTCCAAAGTCCATTTCCCGCTTTCCCCATGGGTTTTTTTTGTTTGTAAGTCAAAGCTCTGTTCACAAATCAAAGCAAAATTTTGTGAATGGAGCTGTTTGTAACTCAAAATGTTCGTAGGTTAGGACGTTCGCAAGACAAGGCACCACTGTACCTTGACTTTGCCTTGCATTCCTATCAGTACGAATCCTGTCTTAATGTCTCCTTACATTTGCAGGAACCAATGAATTTTATGGCAGTAGTTTTACAAAACATTCCCTGTCATCTTCTATGTAGAATATGGTATACTACGGAATACTTTCCTTTGGAGCTGTTTGTTCTAGTTCTTGGAGATGAACTGCAATCTCCCTAGCTACAGGTGCTTCATTTCCTCAAAACAGAAGCTATGCTGTATTTTTTTTTTTAAAAAAAGCTGTTACTGGCAACCTGAAACATGGCTTCCTCACCTCTGGGGACCACTCATCAAAGCTCGGAAACATATCTTTTTTTGGACGACAACTCCCAGTATTCTCCATTCACATTTGCAGCAAAAACATGAGGCATTTTAGTCTTGCATTCAGGGGAACTCTGTGACTTGTATTCCAAACAAGTTATATTTCCAAATTCTGGAACTTACTATAAATAAGACATGGCATGCCTTAACTCCTCCTCTTCCCCCCAATAAATTATAGAACTATAGTGGTATGCCCAGTAAGCCATTTGACATCTGCTCTTTGAAGGGAAGCTTTTACTGGCAATTGAGTTTTGAATCTTGATGAAAGTTTCAAAGAGGTCTGGGATTTACCTCCTAAAGCTGCTGTACAAAACAAGCAAATTGTGCTGGACATGTGTAAACCATCTGACATACCTAAAAGCATCCTGGATGATAGCCCAGGCTTATTTTTTAAAACCAAGGGCAAATCTCTATTAGGCTGGATAGCAATGGATTATAACTAGAAAAGGTCACTGTCTCTAACTATATTAAAAACAATTTGCAACTTAAACCATAATAGATACATTTAAAAAAACACTCCCGCACTGTTGCCATCTTCTCAAAACAGCAAAATAAACCTTAGCTACCTTTGTACTCCTAAAGCAGTGTTTCCCAAAATGTGCCCTGTGACACCTAGGAGCACCCTGAAATCTGGCCAGAGGTGCTGGATTATCGTTAGAATTGACCAGCCCTTCCTTTCGTCTCCCCAATGCCTTTGCTCACTTCTGCACCCCGATACCCTGGCAATGCCCACCTCTCCTTGCTGCCTCTGCTGCCCCAGGCCCATGTGAGTCCACTGCCAAGGCCTCCGCCTCTGCAGCCACTGCCACATACAGTCCTGCCTGTCCTGCCTCTCCTGGAACCATGCCGGCAGTCAGCCTAGGTCCCACCAATCCCTTTGCCACAGTGCCCGTGGGGCATTGGAGGAGCTTGCCAGCTGGCCAGGGAAGGGGGGTGGATGGTTGTGCCAAGTGTGTGTGCAGCATGTATAAAGAAACCGCATCCCTATCAGCTGGCACAAAAGCCCAGGTTCCATAAATTCCTTTGCCCTGGCGCACGATCATGTGCTCTTCCTCCCATGCTCTCCTCTTTTGGGGACAGTCTCTGTCAAGGCACCCCAGGCAGAGCGGTCAGAGGGGGCAAGTGCAAAGGGCTCCCATGCAGCCGGGAGAGGAGGAGACCCCAACCTCTCACCAGCTAAAGGGGGCAGGCCAGGTCAGGAAAGCTCCCCAGTATCCTTTGCCCTGGCCTCAGTCTCCCTGTATTCCTTCCCCTCCCTTCCCTTCTCTTCTTCTCCCTCCTCTTTCCTTCCTTCTTCAGTTCCAAATCTTAGGTTCCCAAACTTTTTTGACTTCTATGGAAGTATTACTTAGGCTGGGATTCCCCCCTCCCTTCTCCCCCCCCTTCACCCAAATTATGGTATTGGGCATCCAAGGCCAGTGGCAAGTAAGTTAAGGGAGCCACAAGTTGAAAACATTTGGAAACTGTCCTAAAGGATAAACATTGGACTAGTGTAGACTTTGGTGAAGCAACTGATGCTGAGCAGATGCCATCAAAAACACTAACGTTAATAACTGCCCAAAAGTCACGACAATTGGCCAACATTCTATATTAAATATAAATGTTCCTTAGAAACAGAATCATCTGCAGACAAATAACTTCAGTAACTTAAAATGTCACATGTAAAAATATGAGATGAGAGTTTTGATTTCCCCCAAGGAGACTCACTGCACCGTAATACCCTGCAGACATTCAGAGAATAATTGGACCCAGACCTCTAAGAAACCCATGCCATCTCCCAACCCCATCTTCGTGGATAAATTGGGCTGATAAGCAAGCTGCATGGTTGTATTTCATACCTTTGCTTTACTTTGATCAGCCATCATTCCACATAAGGCAGACAGACAAGAGCAAAGAACAGCTCTTCAGCTTCTTTTTTGATACATTGAAGTTTTGGGTTTTCAGGAGGCTATGCAGGAGTTACTCATAGTCAGACTAAGTAGTAGCTGTAAATTTCACTCAGCTTTTTCATCTGGTTTCCTGAAATGCTTGAGTTGCGATTCTCTGTCCTGAAGCTACAGTATTCTCTTTATCACCATATTACATCAGCACTTCAGTGTTGACAGTGAAGAAACTGAAAGTGTTAAAACATTTTCTGTACCTGAGTTCAATCAACAACCCAAACAGAGACTGCAGCCAAGAAATCAGAAGATTTAAAGTGGAAGTACAGCTATGAAGGAACAAGGAAAAGGTGCTCAATGATCTGTTACTGGAGACCAAGGCAAAGATAATCTACACACTATGGTGTTCTTGAGTACAATGTACAAATGTGAAAGCTGGATACTGAAGAAAACTGATAGGCAAAAAGGCGGAGGGGGGAAGGGAACTCAGAATATCATCGGGCTCCAGCTACCAACCCTGGATGACATCTTCACATCCCGCTGTCTGAGGAAGTCACACCGCATCCTGAGAGACTCTTCCCATTCTGCTTATAACTTTTTTTTGAACTGTTGCTGTCTGGCAGAAGATATAGAACAATTAAGACTCGGACCACACGTTTTCTGAATAGTTTTTATCCCAGAGCTATAATTGCACTTAATAATGAGCTTAAAGACCACCAGTAGTGAATAGTTAGTTGGACTGTGTTACTTGGCCTGCGGTGTAGATGTTCGTATTTTTGTGGGGACTTTTAGTGGGTGGGGAGTGTTTGGGGAATTTTATGTGTGTGCATGTGTCTGGTCTCTGGGTGTCTGTGAATTTCATTGTATGGGTATACTGTGTATATACTTACAATGACAATAAATAAATAGATAGATAGATAGATAGATAGATAGATAGATAGATAGATAGATAGATAGATAGATAGATAGATAGATAGATAGATAGATAGATAGATAGATAGATAGATAGATAGATAGATAGATAGATAGATAGATAGATAGATAGATAGATAGATAGATAGATAGATAGATAGATAGATAGATAGATAGATAGATAGATAGATAGATAGATAGGGGAGCCAGAAGAACCTTGACGGCATAGGTAAAGGTTCCCCTTGACATTTAGTCCAGTTGTGTCCGACTCTAGGGGCGGTGCTCATCCCTATATTCAAGCCATAGAGCCAGTGTCTGTCCAAAGACAGTTTCCGTGGTCACATGGCCAGTGCAACTAGACACGGAATGCCGTTACTTTCCCACCGAGGTGGTACCTCTTTATCTACTCGCATTTTTACATGCTTTCAAACTGCTAGGTTGGCAGGAGCTGGGACACGGGATGGGAGCTCATTCTATCGCGTCGATTCCATCTTACAACTGCTGGTCTTCAGACCTTGCAGCACAGAGGCTTCTGCAGTTTAACCTACAGCACCACCACTGGCATAGAACAACAATATTTGTGCACTATTTGGTGGGTTGGTGTATTAGAAATTTCTTGAACTGTATAGTTTGAAAATGTTCACTGAAATACATTTCAGGCATACCTTACCCAAGCCATAAAGTTGTCTAGACAAATGATGTAAGCCGCCCAGAGACCTTTGGGTAGAGTGGGTAGCATATAAATTAAATAAATAAAATAAATAAATAAATTATGGTTGCATTAACAATAAACCCTATGAGTAGGCATCCTTCAGTCTCGAGAGACTATGGTAACGTGCTCTGTATGGAGAACTTGGAACAGCATCTAGTGTGGCTGAGGAGGCCAATTTGAGAGTGACCTTTGGGTAGTGTGGGCGGCATATAAATTAAATAAATAAATAAAATCCCTTCCACACTGAAGACAAATACAGTCTGTCTCCTGTCCAGCTCCCTGATTTTGCTGGTTTTGGGACCGGCTCTTTGCCTCAGCCTGCTGAACAAGTGTCTCTTCCAATTGGGAGAGGCCATGCTGAACAGTCAGATGTCCAGGTTTCCCATCTGTTGAGGTCCATTCCTAAGGCCTTCAGATCCCGCTTGCTGATATCCTTGTATCGCAGCTGTGGTCTCCCTCTGGGGTGCTTTCCCTGCACTAATTCTCCATACAGGAGATCTTTCGGAATCCTATCGTCAGCCATTCTCACAACATGCCCAACCTGACCTAGACATCGCTGTTTCAGTAATATATACATGCTAACAATTCCAGCTTGTTCTAGGACTATACTATTTGAAATTTTGTCTTGCCAGGTGATGCCAAAAATGCATTGAAGACAATGTATATGGAATGTGTTCAACATCCTCTCCTGCCTTGCATAAAGGGTCCAGGAGACACTGCAGTACAGGAGTGTACCCAGGACACAAGCTCTATAGACCTGGATCTTAGTATATGCCATCAGTTTCTTGTTAAGCTATATTCTCTTTGTGAGTCTAGAGAACATGGTAGCTGCTTTGCCATGGTGAATCCAAAAGGAAATAAGAGATAGTTCTAGAAAATGAGACTCCCAGATCAGAAAGCTCTCAACCAGATACTGGAGAAGAGCAAAGGACAAGCAAGAATAGCACTGTTCCTAATTAAGCAACTAGATTAAAGCTGAAACGATGTCTAGTGGCTGACTTGCATAGAGTAAAACAAAAGTAAAGTCCGATATTGCATAATACATATAATTGGAACATGGGATGTGAGAATAATATCAATCAGACTTTCCGGAAAACAAATCAGCATAGCCGTAATTCAATCTGCACTCGAACTATAGATGCTGAAGAAGATGAAAATGAAAGCTTTTATATAAGTTTTTATTTAAGCATCCAGAAGAAAACTGATCACATGCCACAACAAGACATGCTTATAATCATGGATGACTGGAACACAAAAGGAAGAAACAAAGCAGAACCAAATGTCACTGGAAAATTTGATCAAGGGGTCAGAAGTGAAGCAGGAGAATGACTCATAGAGTTCAGTGAAACCAAATACAGGTACATGGTTTGCAAATACATGCTTCAAGCAACTGGACAGACAACTGTAAACACGGACATCACCAGATGGCCAACAGTAAATAAAATACACTGTATAATTATAAGTAAGAAATGGAGAAGCTGTATCTTCTCTGCCAAAACAAGACCAGGAGCAGATTGTGGTACTGACCAGGAACTGTTAAAATCAAATCTTAGAATAAAGCTGAGGAGGAACACTAAAAGAACTGTAGTGTCAAAATGTACTTTAAAGTCCACATAAAGAACAGATTTCTATTATTAAATTCATTTGACCATGAACCAAAAGAATTGTGAATTGAAACCAGTTATTTTTAGGGAAGAATGCAAAAAATAAAAAAAATAAAAAAAATACTCATAGTAAAAAGAAAAGGAAGATTTAGGTGGATTATGGAAGAAACATTTACAATTCTTAAGGACAGGCAAAAAGTAAAAGTAAAAGGAGACAGAAGTAGGGTCAGAATTCTAAATGTGGCTTTTCAGCAACTGTCACATAGAGACAAACCAAACTATTATAATGCAAAGAAACAGAAGAGAACAACAAAAGGGGAAATCAGGACATCTCTTCCAGAAAGTCCCCAAAACTCAAAGGAAAATTTAAGCTTAGACTATTTATTTATTTAAAATATTTTTATCCCACCTTTCTCCTTAAAAAAGACCCAAGGCAGCTTCCATCATTGAAGAGAATATTTAAAGCTAACAATAGTGAGCATACAAATACTATAAAAAAATCAAACAAATCCTATACTAAGAAACATAAGCAATACCAACAACGCCTTAAAAGCAGTAAGGTACAATAATCCATTAAAAAACCCTACTAAGGCAGCCAGTCACTAAGGGAAAGCTTGCCTGAAAAGAAAGGAATGCTGAAAGACCAATATGGAAGCATGGGATCTAACCAGAAGGTCACTTATTCATACCATTGCCATAGGTTGGAGGCAACTTGACGGCCCATAACAAAAACAATGTCACATCTAAAGTAAGGCCACTGACAGACAAACTTATACATGGGTACAAATTCTCTTTTATTGTCACAGATTACGCAAAAAAACAAAACAAAATCATGGAATTCTGGACGTAACAGGAAATTCTGGCTTAATACAAGCCAGGATCTTTATGGTGGCACACAACAGGAAGGATGAGTCCTCTAGCCAAATGCTTACTCCTTGACTTTACAAGCTATGGTACATGGAAACTAGAATGACTGTCCATGTCAGTCTAATCTCTCTCTCTAACTACTAATTCCATACAGAAATACAACATTAAAAGCCAAGGCACCAATGAGCTTCAGTAATAAAAAAGTGTGGCTCAGTCATGATAATAAATGTCTTGGTCAATCAAACAGGACATTTATCTGTTTTCATGTATCACACAGTAACAATTGAACCATTTTGTTCTTTGATTTGAGTCTAGAAATCTGCTTTAAATGGGAAAATCTGCATTTCACTTTATTATTCTTACATTAAACCTGGTATTATATCCAGGCTTGAAATGAATCTGAACCATATCAGAATTTAAAGGATTTACATTATAGAACCCCCTATCTATCACCCAGAATAACTAGAAGGCATAATTATATTTTTTTTGGAAAACATAGCTATACAGTTCAATAGAAGAAAAATGGTTTGTGCTAGAGATTCATGTAATATCACGCAGTCTAAGAACTGTACATTTTATCCAGAAAAAAAAACTTGAAGCAATCAGGAGTGGAATTGTTTCAGGGGATTATCAACTAGGCACTCAATAATGTACAGTGGTGCCTCGCTTAACGAGTGCCTCGCTGAGCGATGAAATCGCTTAACGAGGCACTCTGGGCCATCGCTGGAGCATTCGCTCAGCGATGGCCCCTATGGCGATTTTTCACTGTGCGATGATCGCTAAGCGATTCGCTTAGCGATTTTCGCACAACGAAGCGGGGGAGAACAGTTGATCGGCGGTTCCAAAATGGCCGCCGGAAGGTCCGCGCCGCATTTTCGCGCCCTGCCCTCGCTTACCGAGGGCGCGAAAATGGCGGCGCTATGGAGAAACATCGCTTAACGGTGAGCTTTCAAGCCGTAGGAACGCATTGAACAAAGTTCAATGCGTTTCTATGGCTTTTTTATTCCGTTTAGCGGAATATACATATTAATTGTACTTATCATCTGCACTTAAAATAGTTCACAAATAGTTCATTTTACTGAGTAATTTACAGCTGTGACATTCTTAGGGAAGATACTGAGAAACCCAAAATAAAATTCCATTATCAGTTATAAGAAGCTGTACTAGAGTTACAAAATGTAGAAGTAGAACTAAAGTCCAACTGAATTTCATGCTAGGTAATAAGGACTAGCTTGGACTCCAAGGTTTTTATCCCACTATTGTTGTAACATTCCCCTGTTACTGAGACGTACACAACCAGCCTGGCAAAATAAGCTCGGAGAAAAGAAAACTCATGTTTTAAACATGCACAGATTGCTTTCTGCCAAGCCATGGATTCTTTCCAAAGAAGTGACGGATGAAAAAGCAGAAGGACAGCAGGGAGAATTACCCATCACATGTGTGTACAAGCTCCTCCAAAAAGAATGCAGTTTAATTTAAAGAGAAGTTTATTTGCCAATTATGAAGTTGACTTAAATGTGGTGTTCAGATGACCTCTAAATGTTATTGTGCTTCTGCGCTTTGAGAAACATAAATAGTTAATGAATATTGTACTATTAAGTTTGTACTGTAAGTTTCCTATTCTAGCTGGATGACTTGTGAAGTTGGCAAGAATTCAGGAGGCCTGCAAATGGGAAGGCATATGCCTCAAGTTCAAGAAAAAAAATAAAAAAATTAAAGAGAGAGAGAGAGAGAGCGCCAGACAACTTCATGTTATAAACATCTCTATGGAAATCACTATCCAGTTTAGTGCCAGTTCAGACTAAGCGCTGAAAACAGAGCAAATAGGTAACACATAATCGCATAATAGAGATTGTGCTTCAGTGGGAATTCAAATGTACCTACCATTTTGAATACAAAATTAAATTATAAATAATGTGAATAGTAATCCAAAAGATAGAGTCCCAAGGGCTCCAGCCCATGCATGATTTGAATTTTTAAAAGCTACATTCTTTACAGTGTACATTTTGCTGTATTTTGCTGTATATTACACTTACTGAAATTTATACACAATCTACAATATGAAATACAGATAATATCTGATGTCCATTTAGCTTATACAAAGTCTGTACATACTCTTGTCTTGAAACAACACAGATGGATTTCACATTTAAATAATGATAAAATAAGCATCCATCCCCAATATATTGGGTTGGGTTCAGACTTTGTCATACTTAGAATAAATCTGCTGCAATCAACAGGACTTAGGTTAATATTGCTAACCTTTTCATCCCTTAATATGTGGGTGAGTAATACCTTTAATTCCCATTGCTCCTACTCAGAAGCTGGACCAAATCTTTCTCAAATCAAATTGTTGCTAGCCTCTTTTGAACAGATATAATACAGAAAGCAACTCCATGAGGATATCTATGTAGATATATGGAAGCCCTTCATTGACTCATTGTAAATGCATAAGATAGTTTATTGAGAATGTATATAATACCATACTATTTTATATTGTATTAACCTTAACAACAACAACAACAACAACAACAACAACAACAACAATAATAATAATAATAATAATAATAATAATGAGTGTTGTATCCAATTAATGCAGAGCAGGGTTTGGCAAAATGCAGCCTGTGAACTGCCCAGGGACTCAAATGCAGGTTTATGAGAGATGATTTTGGCATATTTTGACTCCCAGCACCTCTGCCTCCCCACTCCTCCAAATTTATAACATCGTTGGAGGGAAATAGCCACTACAGGATAAGAGGGGTGTTTTCAGCTTTTTAAAAGCCTTTAAAAAAATCTGAAAGGGCAAACTGTTGACAAGTATGCCCAACAGGTCCAATGTGTAGAGGTGAGCATGTGTTTGTCACTCATTATCACTACCACTTTCTCTGCTGATTCTACAGGCCACCAGTGTCCTTAGGAACTGTATTACCAAATGGCCAGGCTTTCACTTCTGAAAAATATAGCCTGCAAAAGGTCAACAAACTCTACTCAGCCACAAGGGCCAGGGTGCCAGGGATCATTGCACAAAAAAGACCAGCTAACGACACCCATCAGTCACAGTGACAGATAATCTCCCCCCCTTTATCACAACAGAAACAAGCTGATCACCCTATCTCCTGAAAAAAAAAAAGACAAAAACTGTTCCCACAGCTATAAATAATCAACTATCCAACAAACAGCAACAGAATATGGATAGAGTTCCGACTCCAGTCCTCTGAAGATGCCGGCCACAGAGACTGGCGAAATGTCAGGAAGAACAACCTTCAGAACATGGCCAAAGAGCCCGAAAAACCCACAACAACCATTAGATCCCGGCCGTGAAAGCCTTCGGAATTCATTTGTAATCTACTTTTCACTGTTAGACTCAGTGTGTTACAGCAGGTTTTTTTCAAATACTGTAGTTCACAATTACCTTCCCAAGGCAGCCATAATCTACATAGTTTAAGACGGTAAAAGAGGGCAAAAGTCAGTGTCCTGGGCTTCTGCTAAACTGGCTCATCAAAAGTGCTGCAGCGCAGGATCATTTTACTTGCTCAGGCACTGCAACTAAAGGACAAGGTTTTCTTAATCAGAGATAATCATATTGCAACACTAGCAATTATACATTCCTGCATTTCTGCTTGTGGTACATTCCTGCATTTCTATGCTTCTGGGACTTTCCACTTAACGAAAAAGCTCAGCAGCAAATTAGTCAATCTGATTCAGTGAAACTCAATATATGTAGGTTTGCAATCTAAAATTGTAATCCAAAACATATTTAAAGGTGAGCTGCACTTCCTTTTGGGTAAACATGTCTGTAAAACTCTCTCTGTGTGTGTAATTAAAGAATTGTATGCATATTAATGAGTTCTACAGAATTTAGTCTGAAGCAAGCATGCATAAGATCTGTATGTGGTGGCGCTGTGGGTTAAACCACAGAAACCTCTGGGATGAACTGTAGGTTTGACAGCTGTCAATGCATTCCAATGGGGGAAAAATTCACCAAAAATTAACGAAGACTCAGAACAAAGCCAAATTAAGTTTGCAAAGGTTTTACAAGGTGCACCAACGATTCCAAGCATTTTAAACAGTTTTTGAACATTTTAAGACACTTTAAAAATAGCGAAAACGGACATCGCTAAGCGAAACAGGGGGACCCAAACTGTCATCGCTATGTGAGGCATGGTCCCGAACATCGCTCTGCGAAATTCCCCCATTGGAAACATTGCTAAACAGAGCGCAAGATCGCTCCTAAAACCTCATTGCCAAGCGAATACATCGTTAAAAGAGGCAATCACTAAGCGAGGCACCACTGTATATATGCTTCCCTGACTTCGAAAAATAATTTGATAGAGTCTAACATATATTAATAGAAATATTACATCAACTACATATTGGTGGAAAAGATAAACTGTATATGTATAATAAGGAACTTACACTGGGAACAAACAACTAAGACTAAAGGAAGAGGAATTCGTCAAAATTGTCACTAATTTTGTTTAATATTTCCCTAGAAAAGCTATGCAAAATGCTCTTGCTCATAGATCTGAGGGGACGAAAGTAAATGATGCCCTCTTAAATAAGATAAGATACTCTTATGACACAGTTCAGATAGCCAGAGGTTCAAATGAGCTCCAAATACTGGAAAAATATAGAAAAAAATAACATGGGACTGTCAATCAATGCTAAAAATCAATGGTGATAAGTAGAGATAATATAAATGTAAATACTAAGTGTAACACCTCACATACAGACCTAGGAGTCAAATACATGTATATGAGCAGCTTAATTAACAACCACACAGACTGCAGAAATAAAATGATGACTTGAGATTAATGAAACAATCTTTGTGAAGCTGAATAAAATGCTGTGTAACAAGCACCTTACTGTATCTTTGAGACAGAAGATGTTAAAGCATTACATATGGTCAGCCCTTCTATCTGGAGGTGAAGTGTGGACTATTAAGAAGGAGATGCTGAACAGAATACAGTGGTGCCTCGCATAACGTTTGCTTCGTTTAACGTTTTTTTCGCTTAACGTTTATTTTTTCAGAGTCAGATTGTGCTTCGTATAACGTTTTTCCCTATGGGCGATTTTCGCATAGCGATTTTGGGACCATGCTTCGCTTAACGTTTTTTGTTTTAGGTCCCCTGCTTCACTTAACGATGTTCATTTTTTCAATTACAAAAGTGTCTTAACATGTTGAAAAACAGTTTTAAATGCTTGGAATCATTAGTGCACCTTCTAAAATGTGTGCATACTTAATTTGGCGTTGATCTAACTTTTCGTTAATTTTTTGTGATTTTTTGTTTTTTGGCCCATAGGAACCAATGGACCTGTCAAAATCTGACAGCTCCATGCTTTCCTATGGGGGAGAAAACAATTTACAAAAAATTAACGAAAGTTCAGATCAACGCCAAATCAGGTTTGCACACAACTTAGGGGGTCCTCTAACGAACCCAAGAATTTAGAACAGTTGCTGAGTCTTCATTAATTTTTTGTGAATTTTTTCTTCCCCCATAGGAAATAATGGAGCTGTCAGATTTTGACAGCTGTCAAAAGTTGGGGGAAAAAAATTCACCATTAATTAACGAAAAGTCAGATCAAAGCCAAATTAACTTTTGCATCCGTTTTAGAGGGTGCAGAAGCTAATCCAAGCATTTAAAACCATTTTTGACCCTTTTATGACACACTTAATTTTGCAAAAATTGACTTTGCAAAGCCATTGAAACGTATTGAGTCAGCTACAATACATTCCAATGGAGGATACATTGTATTGTTTAACGATGTTTCCTATGGGTTTTTTCGCTTAAGGACGGCAATCCGTGCCTATTGGAACGGATTAACCGGTTTCCAATGCATCTCTATGGGAAATGGTGTTTCGCATAACGATGTTTCACATAACATGTTTTTTTTTGAACCAATTAAAATCGTTATGCGAGGCACCACTGTAAATGCATTTGAAATGTAACCATACAGAAGAACCCTTCACATCCCATGGCCTTACAGAATAAAGAATGAAGAGGCATTTCATCAAATAGGAGAAAAAGAAATAGAGTTGATTAGTAAGAAATAAAAGCTCTCACCTCGGATACATAATTAATCATGACAAATATGATATATTATTGAAAGGAAGAGGTGGAAAATGCCAAATCTTGTTCTTCCAGCACTACTAGCTTTCCCTACTGGTTTTCACCCTTTTATTCAGATTTTAGAGGGAGATGCCTTTTTCCAGTATAAATTGAAGTCCATTGCATCAGCAGTGTATGTCAACCCTCACTTTATCATAATGCAACACAAATTAGTTTTGAGCACAATGTTTTCCTTAACACTAAAATACATTCTAGACCTGTTAAGCTCACGTTTCTTAGTCAATGGTTTAGCAGTCAATCAGTGCACAGTGACCTTCACAGCAGGTTCTGAAGAGAGTCTAGTCTGAGGCTTTTTCCCAATGTTTTGTTTTTTAACGTTTACATTATGGATTGTGAGTGGGTGGACTACTGAAAACTAGTTTTATTTCCAAGATGAGAGCTTTTATTTTCCCCACTCTCTTTCCCCTATAGATAAAACCAATTATTTTACCTTGAACTCACTTATATAACAGATTTATGCTGTAAAAAAAGGACTCTGTAAGTCTGAGGATCTAGACTCGTTCAGCTACTCTGGGATGTTACAAATACAAATTTCAGGCAGTCCTTTTAAAGATCCAATTTTCTTGTATAACTGCCAAAGAAAATCTTTTAATTAAAAAATACTGTTTGCTGTTATAATTTACAGCAGTGATTGGCCTGAATCTTTGCTCTTGATTTTTGCTGCAAACACAGATGAAGAATATAAATCTGTTACAAATTAAGGCTATAAAAAAAGACAGAACAGCTCTTTTCAGCTGTTCATTGTATTTGAATCATCTACTACAAACATACAAGTATGTATATCAAATGAAAGTATACTGCATGTAATATTATAAAGTGATGCCAGTATGAGCAAGTATTGATTCTCTTGTCACTTTATTATTTTAGAACATAATGACTCACTGAGATTAAAGGAAATACAAAAGCAAAACTTACAGGATAATTATGTTTTGTACAAAAATGAACCTAACTGAAACTATATGGATCTCTAGCAATGGAGAGTTACAGCTCCTGATACTTATTAAAGCCCTAAAGAGCAGATACTAGCTGTCATGCATTTATTCCATGTTAGATAATTCACAATACTGCCAGCTATCCATTTGAAGAGACTGAAATTACTTTCTTGTTCTACTTCTCCAACAGATCCAACAGCTGTTCAACGCTGGCATGAGGCAACAATTTCAGCTAGGAAATGCTGGGAGCACCAGTAAAAGCATCCCCGCTGTTCCTTGTATGCTCACATGTATGACCTCACATTCCTGCCACGCACCCTCCGGCCAACTAGCCTTCTGTATCAGGTGTGATGGATGCCAGGATGTTATCTGCATTACCATACTGAAGCAAGAGTTAATATCTATCCAGTCAGCTCCTGTGTGTAGACTGGGGAAGGGTGCCATGTTGCCCATTTCAAACACCAAAATATATTGACCTAAGCTGTTGCTAATTATCAGAAGAGGGCAGCATGAACACAGCCTCAGATGCTGCATAGGGCTCTGGAATGGCATGTAGAATTCCTTCTCTAGCTGGAAATATATGTAAACAAGCCGCCTTCCGAGGACATGTGCCTCTAGGCAGAATAGGCAAAGTGCAGCTGATGGGCTAAAAGCCCATGGAACTAAAAACTGCCAGTGCAGCTTTGCACCAATAACTAGTGGCAATTCATGAAATCACAGCTTTCCAACATAAAACTAAATCTTGTGATGTGACTTCTTATTGTTTTCTGCCTTTTAAAATTTTTTATAAAGTATTCAACACCTGGATTGCTTTAATCAGTCTTGAAATCTTTTAGTACCCAATTCTTAATTAATAAGGTATAGCAATGTTGTACTCACAATACTATAAAAGAAGAAAAGTTAGTTAACCATTCAGGTCATGCTCTGTATCTATATTGGCAGTGACCTCTTGGAAGCACCACCCCTGAGCTGCTAGGTAAAGGTTCCCCTTGACAATTTTTTGTCCAGTCATGTTCGACTCTGGGGGGCGGTGCTCATCCCTGTTTCCAAGCCATACAGCCAGCTATGAGTCCAAAGACAATCTTCCGTGGTCACATGGCTAGTGCGACTTAGACACGGAACGCTGTTACCTTCCCACCGAGGTGGTCCCTATTTATCTACTTGCATTTGCATGCTTTCGAACCGCTAGGTTGGCGGGACCTGAGCTGCTAGTCAATGTATAAAACAGTCCTTGGACCCACTGAAATGGTCCACTGCTACTCTTGCAGTGAAACTCAGCAGTGAAAATGTCCATGACTCTGAAAGACAGATACCTATACTTAGTTGCTGTTGTTAATTTAGTATGAAAAAATAGTTTTACAAGCTAAAAAAATTAAATTATTTAACAGTAAAAGCAGATAGAATATTAAAACTGATAGCTGTAAAAACACATTAAAACTAATAGAAACATAATAGTTCTATGTTTAGACCGCCTGCCCTTAAGCAGCCAGCTACTGTATACCTTATGAAGTTGACAATCTCATCAACAGTGGTGATTTTTTTTAATTGATCTTTTCCAACATCTTCCTTATAAGTCCCATGGTTCCAGTGTAATCACTTTGATTGTTGTGAAACAACTGGGAGCCTTGAGATGGGAGGTCAAAGTCATTGCAGTGCTGGTGATTTTTGGTACTTAAAGACATTTTCCCTCCTGTTCCTCCTGTGACATTTTCTTATGTTTAGAGGGTGTGTGTGAACTTATTCCAAACATTTATAGGAACATTATCAAATACCCTTAAAAATAGTCCATCAAAGAGGAGACAGTTGTAATTCAAACAGGTTTATTTACTATGCTTGATGAAAATCAAAGCCTCTATGGGAATTCAACTTGAAATTGTAATAGGGCAATTGCATGGATTAATTAATTAATTTGCTGGCTGAATACAAAATATTGGTTCTAACCCATAAAGCCCTAAATGGCTTGGGCCCAAGCAATCTCAATGATTGCATCTCTCTTTATGTCCTTGAATGTTATGCTTATCAGGAGAGGTTTTTATCTTGGTCCCACATCTTCACAGGTACGTTTGGTGGAAACATGGGAGAAGGCATTCTCTGTTGCTGCTCCCAGATTTTTATCAAACTGCATAATCCCATGTTATATCAAGTTTCTCCAGATATATTACCCTATAAGAACCACCTCTCCAATCAACATTTGTTGGATACAACATTCAATTGTCCCCAATGGCCATGTTGATTGAGAATGCTGCAGTGAGATGAGAGTTGAAATTCAGGATTTCAAAAGATTTGTAGAATACTGGAAGAGTTTCACAGGATGTACCTACAATTACTATCCTTTTGAAGTGTTACTACATAGTTCTGGACTTCAATCCAACTGAACTCTGCACTAATGACATTTAAATTATCTCATATTAGTCATCTCAGGAACGGCAAAATAAACTGACAAGATCCTCACTTTATTTCCCTTTTAATCATCTAACGCTCATGTTATTTCAACAATATGTTTAATTTTCATTTTAGACATGTTTCTGTTTTGTAGCGCCAAAGAGGAAAGATGCTGAAGTGCATAAGCAGTTGTTTAACAAGCATACTTTTTCCATTAATTTGGACTTTCTAAAGCAAACTTTATATTGATAAATGGATGAAGCATATTCCAACAGATCTTTCAAACCAATATTTAGTGATTAGTCACAAAGATTTCATATCTGTTATGAAGAAATCCAAATAATATCCCTGAGTTTGATCCTAACTACTGTGAGTGGTCTTCCACTTATAGAATTGGTGTTTGTTTGTTTGTTGTTGTTTTTGCCTTCCCTTTCTGCTTCATCCTCATGCATTCAAACCCTGGTCAACTTGAAATCTGGAATATGTTCTAGAATCAGTTATGACGCTAAGTGACAACTGGAGTGTAAATATGAGAGGACAGATTAGAACAAGGGTCCTGTATAACTAGATGTATGTATGTTCTGTTCACAGAACTACAATTTTAAATCCGCCTAGGTGCTTATTTTACAGCAGGGATAAGCCACTTCAGTGAAACCAATAATGAATTTTCTTATTGGTTCGTAGGCCACCCTTCCAGTGCCACCCTTCCAAAGGGGCATTGTCAAAGAGAAGGAGTGTGGTGAAAGGCCAAAGTGGCTGAATGGCTTTTAAAATATCAAATTAAAGAAAGATAGATAACAGAATCTATTACTGTAATTTCATTATTCATTAATATTTTATTAAATATTATTTATGCAATTAAATTAAAAATAACCCTCATCAAAAACACAGAGAAACATACCTAATTATGCCGTTCATAATAAAGGTTTTTAATTTTTATACTGTACATATATTTCTATTTTCTAAATTTTCCTACCATTTTATTTCAAAAATTATTTTTCATTCCTTCAAAACCAATACGATTCCTAATTCATTCGGAGACATTTCAGCAGTAATTTACAATCCGACATTTTAATGTCCAATTAATATTCTGAACATTAGTAGTTTAATAAGATAACAGTGAGAAGCAGAAACACCAGTAGCAGTAGCACAACCACCAGAGGATCGTAGTCGGGGGTTCTCTTTGCCAAGAGAGTCCCTAACCACTGAGGCATGCAGTACAAAAGGACAAGGAAGGATGTCATCATCAAGGAAGTGATTTATGCTAATTGAAGAGTTCAGAATGTAATCAAGACAATATAATCAAGACAGAACTTTAATTTTCTGCCACAGAAAAAGAAGTAAACAGTTTTTAAATATAGAACAAGTTAAAATAAGATAAAGTAAGGTAAAACGACCACTGTAAAATCACTAAAACTGCTCAGAAGCTGTACAACTGCTTTTTGATTATAGTAGTTTAAGAAATATTTTGAGGGTCTTAGGAAGCACAAAAATCCTGAGGGGACAGCATGAGTCTCACAGGCTGGACTTTGCTTTCCCAGTGGCAACAGTTCTACACTGATTTTCTGACAGGAAAGATTCACACACTTATGGGATATGTCCCAAATGATTATACTGACTCTCCCAAAAATGAAATTGAACTTAGACCGTAACAGAAAGGCCTTGAAACCTGGGTAATCAAACTCCAATTTTCTGAAGGCCTAGGTATCTCAGGTGCTGCATAAACTGTTCACACATTCAAATTTTCTGTACAAACGGCATACTTGTGGCTCCTCCACTATTTGTTCCAACTTTTCATGATGCTTCAAGTGCTGATTTATTTTTTCTGACAGCAACCTCTTGAGCACAAAGAATTGTTGAAGTGTTTTATCTTCTTTTCCCAAAAATTATCCCAGTCAATCAAGAATCAGCCAATGAATATAAAAATATTGTATTGCCATGTAGCTAATCAAATTTGGCTAATGGACATAATAATCACAGAGCCAATTCAAAGTGAGGACATGCTATATCTAATGTAAATGGGCAAGTACCTTTGCCTGTTTATAGCCATTCTGAACAAGTGTGAGAAAGTCAAGTCCTTCCAAGTCAATGAAGGGTTGTGTGAAAAATAACATTTCCATAAGTGAGTCCTAGTAAGCTCTAGATAGCCTCTATTGCATATCCTTCATTCCTTTAGGTCACTGAAGAAAAGAGTGTCATGCACTCTTTGCTCATATGCCAGGTGATAGTGGAGTTACAAAATTCATTTTTACTGGATTCCTGGTCCTGCTTACCTAGGAGTAAATCTTAGGAAACTCAACGGTGTATCTCTGAGTAGGCACACATGACACTGTACTTTTATTTTTACAGCACAGCTCTATATATGTTCACTCACCAGTGAGTCACATTAAATACAAGTTGCCTTACACCTGGGTAAGAGGTACAAATTACAGCTTTCATTTGCTTTAACTGGCTTTCCTCTTCTTTACTAGATGTATTTGGATGGAATAACCAGAAAGCTGCCTGTGATATCCTGCATGCCTCAGCATAACAAGCCAGTTTCTAGATATAGTCAACCCATGGTATTAGCTGATGGAATTCTGAAATTTAAATAATGTCTGAACCATTCTTCTTCTTGATATAGAAAAAGAATTTATATTTGGTGCAAAGGGTTCAACACATACACTTACCAGTTATTTTCTGCAGCAAGAGAGACAGCTTGGGTTCATTGCAAATAGCCTGGACGAGGGCTTCCTTCACAGCTTTTTCACTCTCCTCTAATTCTTTCCCAGTTTTGGCATTCCCAGCTATGGAGTAAATATACACCAACAGCACAAGGACATCTTCAGGAGTATAATCGTTATCGGTCCTGTTATTATGAGGCTTGATGATAGGCAGCAACTGGTTCAGGACATTAGGCAATGCTGAGTCCCCAATACTCTGAAAACAGGGAAACACAAGGACCTCTTACTACCACTGTATCACACAAAAGTATTCAATTTTTTAAAAAAGAATTAATCTTCAGATGTTCAGGGTAAAGTGCACATTCAGTTTCTGTCCACTACACTGCATTAAGCCCTGTATAATAGATTGTTTGGAGTATGATCCCTGGAGAAGTTTTGGCCTACAATTCCCAGAAGGCTTTGCCAGCACAGCAAATGCTCAGGAACTGGGAAAACTTCAGCCCCAAAATATCTACTTTATGGTATCACATCTCACTATTTTGTAAGCACACTCAGCAAGATAATCATTGGTCTATTTCAGTAATAGGGGCTAAAATGACAATTGAAATCCTATTCTATAACTGTGATTTTCAGAAATTAAAGAATCATCCACGCACCATAAGGACCTCGTGCCTTCTCCACAATGAAAGGCATCCCGCAGGAACCTCAGGATTCAGAAATGTTTTATTTCTGAAAAACTGCCACAGCTGGTGAAGCCATATGGTAAATTTTCTTGACGCCTCACGACTCAGAGTTACTTGGCACAACTGTCTGTCCAGGTATTTCTGAATTTTAATTCATCTCTTCTGTCACACTTGGGAAAAAAAATCCAAATTTGACAAAGAATAAGCTTTGAAAAAGAAAACTAGTTTCCATCTATGTATAAGGAGCAGCCAATGCAGCATTAAAAGAAGACCAAATACAAGATGGATTTACTCTGTAAAGGAAGCTAAACTGTAAAGTTTGTAAAAGCTGAGCAGGGCTATTGAGGACAGGATGTTCTGGAGGTCAGTAATTCCTAGGATTGCCATACTCTTGTAACAACAAATTTGGCCACATTGGGATCTGAGACAATGTTCCATCAACCTAACAGGTACAAGAGGGATGCTATTATTTTTTTTAATGTGACAGATAATATTTTCCAGTTTGTTTGTTCTCCTTTTGTTTCAGAATTAAGATTTGTATTTACAGGTATTGAGCAAGTAACAGTCAAGAACTTTTTAATGGTCTACTTAATACAGTTTGCATGGAGAAAGAGATTGTGTTACAATCCCTGATTCAGCCCTCAGACCCAAATCTTCTTGGCTAAAGGTTAAAAAAAAAATGAAAGAGAGCCAGTCATGGCTGTCAAATTTGGCCCAGGACTGAACTCTAAATATTTTCACTTTTAAGAAGCAGCATCTTTTTATTGGTTTGTAATGGAAGGCTGGCTTATCATAACCTTATGCCATAGTGCCAATCCTAGGGTCAAGAAACAGCCTTCTTAGGTATTTGGAGTCCTATATTTAAAGCATCCCCACAACATTTTAAAGGAAGTTCTAAAATTTTTGTTACTAGAGAAATACAACTTGTCCATTGAATTAAAAAGTAAATTAAAGCCGATACCATTTAAAACACTGCCTGAGGTGTGCGCTTCCCAAGAAATCATGGGGAAAGTGTGAAAGACAGAAGCAGAAGCTTCATCTTTACTGCACAGACAGACACTAAACCAACCATTCAGCCTGAAGATTTGTGTTTGGCATTTCAGGAGTGGGGTCTGATAGGGCATTTGTGCAGTTGTTAAATCTACTTTTAAAAAACCCTGGCAACAGGCATGGTCTAAAAACCCTCTGTATTAGTATCACAGTATTGGTGTTTGGAAAGAATGCCTGGGACAAGGGAGAGATCATGTTAGATACCCATTTCTAGAACAGAACAATTGTTTCAGGAGTGACAAATTCCTCTAATGTTCACGCACTTTCCAGGTGGTGGAGAGACATGATTTTCATAGCAGTGACTGCATGAAACAGCAGTTTCCACACAGAAGGACCAGGGAACAGCTTAGTAAGGAGTAAGCAGCCCTGAGTTTTCAACACCAGAATGGACTTGAAAGTGGAATAGAGCCTGGTCTTGGAAACTGTGGACTGGGCCAGGGTAACATATGCTCCAGTTACATCATATTCTGATTACTACACTGTGTTCCACATTGGACTGCCTTTGAAGAGTGTTCAAAAATGACAAAGTGGTACAAAATATGGCTATCAGGTCCACGGGCTATGTAGGGAGCATGCAGTCACCTTACTGAACAAGCTATACTAGCTTCTGTTTTTGAGACTAACTCAAAGTCCCAGTGATGATCCTTAAAGCCTTTTAGCCCTATAGTATTCTGATTCCCCCACCCCCACGTCTGCATGTATTCTGAAATCTTCAAAAATATGTCTAGCCAGGACCAGAGAGATGATGATTTCAGAGGCTATACCAAAGCTCTGGACCCTCACATAAAAAAAGCTTGTGCCATTCTTTCTTTAATGGCTGTCAAAACCATGGACAAAATTTTACATTTTAGAGAGGCTTTTTGATTGTCATTGGTTGCGTCTTCTTAAAGTTATTTTAATGGCTATGCCTACTGGGGCCGGGGCTTTCACATCTTAAGGACTTCCATTACTCGGTGAGGCTGAATTATGGTAGCAAAAGCCCCTTAAGCCAACACTCTATCTGGAGGCAGCCTCTATTGGAACTCACCCTCTCATGCACCTTTGTGAGTCACAGGAAATCCTTGTAACTCCTACAGTGTGATGGAACACTTTTCTTCTTCCCTGCCATTCCCATACAAGGAAGCTGTATGGGAATGGCAGGGAGATGAGAGGGCTGTTCCATCTCCTGCTGGTCTTGAAGACTTTCACTCCCATAATTCAGCCGGGGGTGGGGGTGTCTTTACGTCCTTAAGACAGAAAAGCCCCATCCCTAATCTGTAAACTATTTTTCATGGCTGTTTGTATTTTTAAACTTTTACTCTGCCTTTTTAGTGCCTCAAAGCTGAGTTTAAAATGTTTTCATTAATTAAATATACCAGTATTTATTAGTACAGTAATACCCAGCTTAATGCTTGGAATGTGTTCCAAGAAAATTGAGTGCTAACTGAATCAGCACTAAATGGGGCAATTTAACATTGTGCCTTATGGGATAAGGCACATACGCTGGGGAGAGGTGGAGAAGCAGTGCTAAGAATGTGATGCACAGACATATAGTTCACCACTGGTGTGGCAACAGCCCACATCACTCATTCCATACATATTCATGAGCTGATTTGCATGAACCTGATTTGCACGACTGGAGAAGCAGAGTCACCAGCTACATGAGGGTTGGCAGGAGGAGGAGGAGTCAGATAGGGCTGGTTAGTCAGAGAGAGAGAGGGAACAGATAATGAGAGAGATAGAGCTGGTTAGGAAAATAGGTTGACAAGGTGGTAATGATATTGCAAGCGATAAGAACTACCTTCTGGCAGAACTGTTAATGAATTGCTTATGTATACTGAGTATCTGAAAGACTTCTGTTTTTCTTATTCAATCTGCTTCACTTCAATAAATAAGTTCTGTTTCTGTTCACAAGACAAGTGTTCTGACATACGTCATTTATATTGTGGATTGAAGTAATCCACTGGTGGCAGCGAGAAGAAAATGAAATCTGAGCCTTTGTGAGGGAAAAACAAGCAGGGGCCACAAGGGCAAACGCCACAACTGGTTTCACCCGTGATCAGGAAGCCATTGAGACTGCACTAGGATTGGATTCGAGTGCCGAGGCAGTTTTTGCAGCAGCTCAACTGACACAGGACTTACAGCAGCTGTTGACAGACTAAGTGTTTCCCTTCCTCCTTACAAATTCTATTGTTTAGTATAGTAGATCACACTAAAGCAGGCATATTGAATCAATGGGGATTTGTTGAGTCATCTACTCCATAAGTTCCACTGTTTCAAATGGGCCTACTCTCATTGCAATTTAGGGTTCAGTTACACTATTGAAATGATTAGACAATTTGATTATTCAAATAGGGAGCTGGATTGGGATTTGTGAAGTCAGTTTAAAGTCACATGGTTTTGGGGTCAGTGTGTCGATCCTCTTGGGATGACTTTTGGAAGTAGCTGCCTCGTATATTGGTTGAGGGAACTACATGAGCTTTTAAAATCATTGTATTTATAAGTGAGTTAGCACCGCAGGGCTCCAGCTTCCCATTTTCCTGGCTCCCTTTTCTTTAAAAGAAAAGAAGGAGAGAATTGTTCAGCTGCATCCCCTCTGTCCCAACACCAGAAAACAAAGCCTGGGGAGAGAAGCAGTTTACATGTATACCCAGAGAGAGAACTTGCAAGAAGCAATCTAAATATGCGCACCAGCTTGCTCACTTTCTGCCAAAGTGCTAAGGAGGGTGAAATTGATGCTTTGACAGACGCTGGCTGAGAAATGATTTGGTTGCCTGGTGCCAGTGATGGAGTGGGAATAGGGCAGGGTGAGGAAGTGACTGAAGCACTATGACCGCTACTACTTCCTCCTTTTCTTTTCCCTTCTCTATGTGCTAAACACAGTGCAAAACTAGGAGTATTACAATGTGTAACCAAGCCTTTACTTTAGTATAGTAAGTCACAGATAAGAGTAGGTCCATTTGGATCAATGGGATTTATAAAAGTGTTGACTCACTAAATCCCTATTGATTCAATGGGCCTACTTTAGTGTTGTTTACTACACTAAGCAGTAGGTTTTGGCTATTAATGTCTGTGTTTCAGAACAGCTGGCTGGATAGCACAGTAAGTTGTCGTCTGGCCCCCTCACTGGGCAGTTCCAAAACCCAACTCAAGACCTGGTTATATAGACAGGCCTTCCTCCCAGTCACTACATAATTAATTCTCTTTCTTTTTCTTTATCTATTCTGTTTTTGTATTGATGTTGGAATCTGTTATTTTATATTAACTGTTTTTATTACGTGTTTTGTGAGCCGCTCAGAGTAGACTATGTCTAAATGGGTGACATATAAGCTCAACAAACAAACAAACAAACAAACAAATGGAATCCAATTCCCTATTGCAGCAACGGCAAACAAACAAGAACAAGTGTTAAGTTTGATTTTAAAGAATTTGTGGAAGACCAAAGAAAGAGGTGGATATTAAAGTAGAGCCAGAAAGCAACAATATGTTTCAGTAAGAACAGTGGCATGTTTTAACCACAGATTAGAATGTTCATGGGTATAATGCTGTACTGCATTTATACATTTAAAAGGATGCCCCATTGATTTCGATGTGTCAAGCTTTATTTCCAACAAAATAGAGTTGGGTTGAGAGTATATACCACTTCAGATGTTGTTCAGCTATAACTCCAATAATCCCTATGTGGCATAGAAATGCAGCCCAACGACGTCTGGAAGGCTACATATTCCCCAGCTGTTGGATTTTAGGTTCACAATTTGAATTAATGAAGTAAATATATACATAAACACACACACATTTAAGTAGCATTTTCTTTCTTAAATATGTTGTCTTCAATGCATGAAAATAAACACCCTAAAGACCTGGAGAACCTATAATAAGATGTATCTGGCATCCTTCAAAGCACATTTCTGCTTGAGGCACCTCCTCTTCTCTTTTCTGTATATTTTTTGCTGTTCTCCTTCATTCTCTCCTTCCTTACACACACACACACACACAGAGAGAGAGAGAGAGAGAGAGAGTCTGTCATCTCTAAATAGGAATGTTTTATGTAAATAAACCAGCTGGGCTGCAACACAAATGAAAACAGGGAGCAAGCCAACCCCTTTGGCGTGCAGGCAAACACCATGGAGAGTTAGGAAATTTGCCTCAAACAAAATCCTCTAGCAGTTTGTCATTAACTAGCCACTGCTTCTAATGATTTAGGAGCTCTCGGTGTTGTTACAAATCAATCAATTACACTGATTGAACAGCCTTTAAAACACAAGTTTAAAAAATGTAACTAACTGTGACCCAAATTTCCTGCTGGTTATGTTGGCCTCAGGTTAGCCTTGTTTGTCTATCATCAAGGGAGCCAGTAAAAATAATAAAAAGAAGGTCAATTCTGAGCTTTCCAAAGTCTACCTTAAAAGCCACAGTACTCAGGGTGGCTCCAATGAAGACAATTCTCTACTACCTCATTTTTGCTTATATCAGTAGGCCATTTAAACATAATACTAGGATCGATATAAAGAATTGCCTGTATACCTCTCTTTCTGTTAGCCTGATTTATGTTAAACTGGGCTAAAGAATGATCTATCCTTGGTGATGTCAGCTGGTTGACATTTGGGCACACAGAAATACAATAAAGGAAACAATATGGATTTTCCAACAGAATAAAAGCAGAATTATTTTGAAAAATGCTGTGTTATACCCAGGAATAAAAGATCTGCACTGAAGGTAATGTCAAAAACATTAAAATATTTAGAACCTTAAAAAACCTTTTGGAATGTCAAAACAAAAGGCAAACAAAGTTCAAATAGAGGATAGGTCTACCACTAGGTGGTAATAACTGGGCTCGTATTTTCGCTTTTATGGGGGGGGGGGAATTAAACGCTGAATTTTAGATAGAAGGGTTCTACGCTTCATTGTGGCATCTCTTGTGCGACTCTATTATCTGGCAAGGCTTCTCATATGCTTCATTCTGTCTCCTTCTAAAATAAAAACGTTTTAAGTGATCTGCTGGGATATTGGTGGTGTAGTGAGAGGAAATAGTATTTTAACAAAGTGACTACATTGAATTCCAGGTTTTATTTCCAACAATTATTTTGCTTATCCCACTTCCAATTAATTAATTCTGGCCCAGCTTTCTACAAGTAGGTATAGCACAAAGAGATAAGAATGCTTCACGTGCTGGATATTCAGTGTAAGTAATTGCTGTATGCTCTGTAACCCTGTCAATTCCTGTTGTTGTAATAGTTGTTTAGTTGTTTAGTCGTGTCCAACTCTTTGTGACCCCATGGATCAGAGCACACCAGGCCCTCCTGTCTTCCACTGCCTCCCGTAGTTGGGTCAAATTCATGTTGGTAGCTTCAGTGACACTGTCCAACCATCTCATCCTCTCTCCTCCCCTTCTCCTCTCGCCTTCACAGTTTCCCAACACCAGGGTCTTTTCCAGGGAGTCGTCTCTTCTCATGAGATGGCCAAATTACTGGAGCCTGAGCTTCAGGATCTATCCTACCAGTGAGCACTCAGGTTTGATTTCCCTCAAAATGGATAGGTTTGTTCTCTTTGCAGTCCAGGGGACGCTCAAGATCCTCCTCCAGCACCACAATTCAAAAGCATCAATTCTTTGACAATCAGTCTTCTTTATGATTCAGCTCTCACTTCCATACATCGCTATTGGAAAAAACCATCACTTTGACTATGCAGACCTTTGTCGGCAAGGTGATGTGTCTACTTTTCAAGATGCTGTCAAGGTTTCTCATCACTTTACTCCCAAGAAGCAGGCGTCTTTTAATTTCGTGGCTGCTGTCACCATCTGCAGTGATCATGGAGCCCAAGAAAGTAAAATCTGTCACTACCTCCATATCTTCTCCTTTTGTAGCCAGGAGGTGATGGGACCAGTGGCCATGATCTTAGCTTTTTTGATGTTGAGCTTCAGACCATTTTTTTGCGCTCTCTTTTTTTACCCTCATTAAGAGGTTCTTTAAGTCCTCCTCACTTTCTGCCATCAGAGTGGTATCATCTGCATATTGGAGGTTGTTGATATTTCTTCTGGCTTTCTTAATTCCGGCTTGGGATTCATCCAGTCCTGCCTTCCGCATGATGTATTCTGCATATCAGTTAAATAAGCAGGGGGACAATATACAGCCTTGTCGTACTCCTTTCCCAATTTTGAACCAATCAGTTGTTCCATATCCAGTTCTAACTGTTGCTTCCTGTCCCACGTATAGGTTTCTCAGGAGATAGATAAAGTGGTCAGGCACTCCCATTGCTTTAAGAACTTGCCATAGTTTGTTGTGGTCCTCACAGTCAAAGGCTTTTGCGTAGTCAATGAAGCAGAAATAGATGTTTTTCTGGAACTCTCTGGCTTTCTTCATAATCCAGTACATGTTAGCAATTTGGTCTCGAGTTCCTCTGCCCCTTCGAAATCCAGCTTGTACTTCTGGGAGTTCTCGGTCCACATACTGCTGAAGCCTACTTTGTAGGTATTTTGAGCATAACCTTGCTTGCGTTTGAAATGAGTGCAATTGTACATTAGGAAACAGCTAATAAACGCTAGGATGTCCTTCTGGTATAAAGTGTTATAATTTTCTTGTCTGAAAATTTTGAACTGTATGAAAGTTTTATGTAAAAGTACATATTGTAAACTAAACATTCAGATGTTGCCTACTGTCTGTTTAAAACTATAAACATGAAGATACATACTATCCTGTTTTCTGTCTCTAAACATATTTCACAACAGTGATGTATCGTGTGCATAATTACATTGGCAGTTATTTTATTTTAGTTTTCAATTATTTTATGGTATTTCTGTTTTGCATCTTTATATTTTATGGATGTTGTTGACTTATTGTGATGATGTTATTGTTTAGTTGTTGCAAACTGCCCAGAGGGACCTTGGCTGCCAGATGGGTGGTACAGAAACAAACAAACAAACAAACAAACAAACAAACAAACAAACAAACAAACAAACAAATGAGAAAGGCTTCTCTAGTCACTGCTTTGAGCTAGACTAGTGAGATTCCAGCCATACCTCTTGGTGTATCAACTAAACAATGTCCACTCATTATTGTTGATGTTTTTATGACCTGTCAAGTCACCTTCGATTTATGACAATGCTATGGATTCCACAATGTCCTGCCTTCAACGGGCCTGCTTAGCTCTTGTGAACTCTGCTACATGCAGAATTCTGCCTCTAATTCTGTCACTTTTTACTTTTACTTATCTATCCTTAACATTTTTAAGTGTTTCTTCCACTATACATTTAGTTTTTTAATTTTTTTAATTACAGAAATTGTCTTTTAACATTCTTCCCTAATAATACCCCTGGTTTCAATCCACAGTTCTTCTGGTTCATGGTCAACTGAGTTTAGTAATGCAAATTTGCTCTTTACGTGGACTTTAAATTAATCAGAAATACTGTTTCAGTTACATTTTAGTACTACATTTCTTTTAGTGTTCTTATTCAACTTTACTCTAATGTTTGAGATTAATAGTTCAAGATCTGTTAATCTGCTCCTAGTTTTGTTTTGGCAGACAGAATGCAGCTCTGCATTGGCCATCTGGTGCTGTCCATGTATACGGTTGTCTGTTAAGTTGCTTGAAGCATGTAATTGTGATTATTGTTGGCTTTGCAGAATTCTACAAGTCTTTCTCCTGCTTCATTTCTGACCTCTAGATCAAATTTTTCAATGACACTTGTATCTGCTTTGTTTCCTACTTATGTGTTCCAATCATCTATGATTATAAGCACATCTTATTTTGCTGTGTGATTGATTTCCCCCTGGATGTTTGCATAAAAGTTTTCTATTTCATCCTTTTAAATATCTGTAGTTGAAGCACAGGTTGAATCATGGTTATGGTGATAGGTTTTCTCAGAAGTTTGATTGGTATTATTCGATCAAACTTTGCATTATTGCTCCTAACTTCCTGTGATACTTCTTGCCTCAGTATTAGAGCTACTTAATTTCTTCTGAGTTTGTCATTTCCAGAGAAAAATACTTTTTACTGACTGAAAATGTTGTATTCCAGTTGCCTTTCATTTACTGAAACCAAGCACTGCAATGTTTAAATGTTCCATTTCTTGTTTTACAGTTTGTGGTTTACCTTGATTCAAAATTCTTACATTCCATGTTTCAATTAAATATGTTGTGCAGCATCAGGTTTTCCTTCCACATCTGAGCACATCTCCTACTAGATGTCCTTTTGGTTTAATCTAGCTTTGTCATTCGTGACAGCACTATTCATACTTGTCCTTTACTCTTCCCCAGTAGGTGATTTGGTGCTTTTTGATCGGGGTTGTGTATCTCATCTTCAAACACTACGTCTGGTTTCATTTTGGATTGTCTCATCATAGAATTTTCAAGGTAAGAAAGATCCAGCAGTGGTTTACCATTGCCTTCTTCTGTGCAGTATGAAAAAAAAAGTTACAGTAGCTTGAGTATCACTGCCATTGTCTGTGAAAGATTTTCCGTCAATATCTCCTTTAGCTGCTGCTGCTGCCTAGTAGCTGCCCTCCAGAGATTTCTGTCCCCATCACCAGTGGAACTATGCATTCTCTTCTGCTGATGTGGCCATTGCTGCTGAAGAGGGTGGATGCATCCTAATCTGGTGCCTCAGCTATGAACATTCTGCCTTGGGTAATTGCGCTAGGAGTCCAGACTCCTAATGGAGTCTATCCTCCTGGCAGCATTGCACTCAGCTTCTCTGACACATGCCAATGTCTTCACAAGGTTAAGCTGCTATTCCAAGAAGGGGACCACTTTCTGTTCTTAGTAACAACTGAAGAATCCCACTGAGTTATAAGATACCTCAGTACTTTACTCAAATTATATTACAAATTTATTCTGTTAGGAGTTTTGAAAGAAAAGAAAATAGGCCAAGTGAATTTTGTTCAGATATTAATTTTTAAGATGACATTTGGGTTTTTTTAATGGTGGTTGAGCCACAACCTGCTTTAGCATGGACACAGACAATTCTTGGTCATTGTATGTCCTCACAATCATTTGACTACTTGAACAAAACAGTAACAACAAAACCATAATGTCAGTTTCTAGTTAGTTTTGAAAACAGTTTCAGTGAAAAATCAGTGATCACTTCCCAATTAAGCTTAATTTATTCCAAAATGGAAAAATAGATTTGGTTCTTGAAAACAGCATCTAGCAGTAAAGAAACAGGAATAACACCATCACATGAAGTTGTGCTATCAAAAAATTCTATATTTAGTCCTCCAATTATTTTGTAGAACATGGTGCTTAAGATGACTTTAAGGTCACTCCTATCCTGCTCAGAATTCCTCCCTTTTTGAGTGGTAATTTCCTGCTTTCGTTAAACTTTCAGCCTCTTGATTGCTTTGGTTTCTTCTCAGTGAAACCTGTCAGATTCTGCTGTTGATTTTATTATGCCATAAATGGAAGGCTTAAACACCAACAACCCTCCTCAAACAAATTAAATACCAATAATTGCCAGATGGCAAACCTTCTGAACACACACAAACATTTATAGAAATTACTATGTTCCTTAAGTTGTTCTATTGAGCATGACATAATTACATTTACTATTAAGCAACAGAAATTTACAACTATTTTGCTATACTTTATTGGTCTGGCCGATGTGAGCCCATATTACTGTGAGCTGACAGGAATAGGAGCCTGAAGCATTTTTAAGCACATCACCCAAAAAACTACAGTAAGTCTGACTCTTATAATATGAATATATGCAAAAATTACCACATCCTAGTCCATTCTTCTGCAAAACCAGTACAGCACAACCAGTCAAGAGGCTATTAATGATTCTCAAACTGTAATTCCAATCTGTAAAACTTGATTCTGATAGCCGGAAAAAGGCAAAGACTGACCCGGAAGGACTTCAGCCCGTGATAAATATATACAGTGGCCACACCTATGCTTTTTGGAAAGAAACTGAAATGATATGCAAAGGTTGGCTGCTGAGAAGGGTTAATCATCCTAATAATGGATCCAGGGCTGTACAATGATCAGCAGGGCTGTGCTTCAAGAGAATAATTTCCTTGTAACAGCATTCAGTCTGAAAACGGGTAACTGCCCTGCTGAGAAATCTGAGTTACTGCTAACATAATTTGTAACAGTTCAACATTTTTATTATTTTGTGGAAAAGTAAAATGGTTCTTTAAAAAAACTACGCTTTATTAAATAAATAGACACTATGGTCAGCATCCTACTGAGTTTCCATTGAGTGGAAAGTCCTGCCAAGCACAGTAATATGGATTCATGTCGCTTGTACAGTACAAGCATTGCTGTTGTGCAGGTGCGGGGCTGGATTTTGGAGATTGCTACTTCCGCAACAGTAACATTCCTGCAAATGTACAAGCGTACGTCTATAGGATTTGCTATGTCTCTAATCGCAAATCAAATTGTATCATGGCCAGAATCCTATTGGTGATATCATAAGGTTTGTGTAATTTGGTGTGGTTACTGCAGCTAATTGACAAGGTGTCGGGGCACATTTCTGTCACATGTATAGTCATTGGTCCAATTCTGCAACCAAGATGTGTATTGTCACATCATCAAACAGCAACTTTACACCAACAAGTTTCCAGCTATTATAACAGAATGGCTGAAATCCAGTACGAAATTGTAGCTGGAGTAGGCCCACTGAATCTCTGGGGATTTGGTGAGTTAATTCTTCTGTAAGTTCCACTGACTCAATAGGCCTATTCTACAGCCATTTACTGTTGGATTTCAGGCAATATAATCACCAGATGAACAACTAAAGGCACCACACTGATTGGTCTGTGATGCTACTCATCCAATGGCAAAGCACAGTTCTGAAGGACAGACAAGTTGCATGCTTCAAATTGGACCCTGCAAGCCAAAAACAGTGGTTAAGGTGGGAGAAAGAAAGCAAATCGTTTTAGTGGCAGTAAGGAAACCACATGAACAGATATGAGTTGCAGCATGTGAGATTTTCATGCACATTTCTTCCAGCCACCTACAGCCTCCTTAAAGCTTAATATCCAGAGGATGCTTTCAGAAATACATGTTAAATAAGGAACAAACTAGACTGGTCCTTAAAATGTCCCGATGGCAATTTTAATTGTATTTTAATCATTTTATTAAAATTGAATTTTAAATTGTTGTAAGCCGCCCAGAGACCTTTGGGTAGAGTGGGCGGCATATAAGTTAAATAAATAAATAAATAAATAAATAAATAAATAAATAAATAAATAAATAAATAAATAAATAAATAATGAATGAATGAATGAATGAATGAATGAATGAATGAATGAATGAATGAATGAATAAATAAAATATGCTGTGCCACCATTACATGTGCCTTGCAGCAGATTTGGACAAATCAAACAAAACAAAGCATTAAAGCAGCATTTTCTGAATGCTCTCAAGCACTCTCAGTAGTTTACATGTCTGCAACAAGGGAAGAATTAATATATCTATATTACAGAGAGGAGGCAGTTCTCAGAGAAAAAGACTTGCCTCAGCCCATCCTGGTGTTAACGTGGATTTCAATAAAAAATTTCTGGGCTCATAGCTCACACTTTCAACTTACAAGACACCATATATTTTGCAATCCATTTCTTCAAATGTAGTTTTTCAGCTGCAATGATACAAATGTGCTCTCTTGCTTAAGAGAACTTGAGCACTGTTGTGTGAACATAGATCTGAGCAGAATTATTTCCTCTCCAAAACTGACATTTCTATACAACCACTGCCAGCTCTCTTCTCTGACTACCACACTCCTGATTCTGACATTTTTTTCCAGCAATAACATAGAGTTAATAGTAGGTGGTCTGCTATCACTGCGGAAAAAAAAGTGTTTTAATTAGCCAAGAGCACTGAAAAAGATTATTGTGCAAATACTGGCGAATCTTCAAACAAGAGCACATGCTGTCCATTTTATTCACAATGAAAAAGTTCTTAAGAAAGATTTCGATAAAGATTTGCCTCCCTCCTTGCAGCCTGCATTTGTAATGTTTATGTAAGTGAGGGATATAAATCTTTTTCAAATGAACCCCACTGTTCTTCAACCAGACTGCTTGTTATAAACTGCCTGTTTCCGTTTTGCCTGCTTAAGCAAGCAATGCAGAGCTTTACCCTGGACATACTGGAACTAATTTAATGTGTTCCAGGTTTGACTCCCCACTCTCTCTCCCAGCTTTTATGGATAGATTTTACACAGTGGATTACTGCTGACTTTAACAATGATTCATGTGATAAGTGGGGTTTGATTTGTTTTGCCTTGGCAGAAAAGGTGCACTGCCATCAAAAATGCCATCAATAGCTATTAAAAACAAAGTATAATCGCAACTCCAAATATTGCAGTACAAAACACAAGAACTCACACATGCATACAAAATGACTCCCAAATATTTCAGCCAGGCTAGGCCTTAATATCTTGGACAAGAGAGAAAATTTTGCGGGCAGCTTTATTTAACTTTGGAAAAAAAATCCAACAAGCATGACTGTTAAAATGGTTTTGTTTTGCAAAAGGTTCTGTATTTGCCACTTAAAACACGAGAAACAGAGTAGACAGATTCAATTACAGTTCCTTGAACTGCCTTAGACTTTGTTCATTACTATTTCAACAGTGATCATCTGACAAAGCCAACTCCAGAACAATTACTCTCAAACACGTGTACATACCATGCCAGATATTTTAAGAATGGCATTGTAATGTTGGTATTATTGGCAGAAATCTAGTTCATTGGGCTGAAATCCTGTTCGACCTATGTAAGTGTGCTGGGCATTACACCCAGATAACTGGGTGTAATGGATCGCATAATCAGTTATGTGGTTCTGGACAGCTCAATGGTTTAGGTATCTGGCCACAGAGAGTGGGACTTCAGTTCCCCACTTTGCCTTGACAAGGCAGGACTCAATGATCCATAGGGTCCCTTCAAGTTCTGCAGTTCCAAGATTATTATATTCTAAGATTATGTCATAATCGCTGAATGATGTTCATGCAGAAGTGCTTAGTGAATAGCGCTTTCACCCCGTTACGATTCTTTCTACCACTTCTGCAGCTTCATACTGCACTTGTGTACCTGCACAACCAGATTCCACAATGCATTTTCTGGTTTACTTGAGAACTGTTTTTAGGACATTGGTTCCCCAACTTGGAGGCATGCTCCCGAGGGCTGTGTGAAAAATTTTAAGGGGGTTTGGATTCTAGATGTAATATAATCTTTCACATTCCCATTATATTTGCTTTGTTTCTGCTATTTCTTAAGGTAAACTATATTTTTATTAACGTTTTGAGAGCAGAAAAGTATATACACTTATTTTAAACATTTTTAAACTATGTTTTTGTGCTTAATCTTAATTTTAACTCACAAGCTGCATGTTTTCTTCAACCAAGCTTGGATCATGGTAAAGGAGAGATGGGGAAGCATGAAAGTTGCTCAGAAATCAAAATGTAGGCATAGTGCTGAAAAATTTGGGTACTACTGTACTGGTTTAGTCTGAGGGCACATGCCACCTCACCCCAAAGTAACAGTAGATGGCAGTATTGCACTAAGTTGTTTGCTTGCAATGCACGGAGGCAGGAAAGCTCAAATATACCTCTGTATTAAATTTCAGACATGTCATAATAATTTTCCAAGAACAACAGGATTAATGCTGAAGTACAGCAAAATTTAATCCTTTTTTTCCACTTTTCTAAAAGCAAATCTCAATAACGCTTTAGCACATTACAAAGAGGATACAAAGAAATACACCCCCTCTCTCATAACTATCAACCTCCCTGCAGAGAACTGAGCAGAAAAGCTGAAATAAAAGATTTCTTTCTTTTTTTAAAAAAAGGGCAGCTGATACTTCATCTTTGAAACAAAAATCATATCTTTTTTTTTAATGTTTTCAAAAGACTAGGGTTTATAAGTACAACACTTTCCTTCCATATTTGAGGTGCATTGCTTTTTAAAAAGTGTTGAGCAAGGAAACAAAATGGTATTACCAAGAAGCATCACCTCGAATATTTTTAATTTCCTTTGGAGGAATGCAGAGTTCTCACCGTCTGGACAATGGAATCAGCCTATGGATGAATCTCAACAATTGACAAAAGGCGCATGTTGTAGCGCAAACACTAATAATCTTCTTCATTTCTGTAGAGCTAAAATGGTTGTCAGGATCTTTTCCCCATCTTAGATATGCAAAAGTTTATAAAGAAGGAAAGAGAATGAGTAATGATTAGACAATTAAGTCAGAAACCTAGCCCATTCATGTTTTGTGAACAGAAAAAAATAGGCTTGAAAGTGACAGAGATACACACGTAATTAAAAAAATATACATTGTAAAATGTTTTCTGTCTTGCTTGTGTGTGCATATCTAGTTATACAAAACAATATTTGATCATCTCAGTATTTAGAGAGGGTGGCAATGTCAAGTATCTGAACCAGCTACAATTGTGGGTAACTTATCACAGAGTTTCAGATGCAGATACACATTTCCATTTGAATCAAAAAGTAGCATCCCGCCAGTTAAATAAACATGATGATGACAGTGGAATTTTGTATATAGAGACACCTTGGCATCACAAAAAAGCGGGGGGGGGGGCACAACTTCTTAGACACAAGACTTTGTAGCTACTGATACAAAATGGAAACAGGATGTGTTTCATAAGCCACATGAAAAACTGAAGTTCTGCCTCCCATAAAATCATGCTCCCAGCTTTTTCCAGAAATTTTGTTAATCCCAAGGATATGGGTCTCAAGGGAAAGACAGTACGCATGCCTATTTGTCAAAACAACTACTGCAATATTCCTTAGCTTCCAGTTAATACACACTTAGGGTGCCAGTACATTAGCAGCAAGGAGTGAGCTAGTGGGCCACTCCATCTAATCAACCCCACAATTCACAGGGAATCACTCCTACAGCCCATCTTTGCCTTCTCTTAAAGGGCTGGTTGAGAAACTGCCTTGCTACTGCTGTGGATTCAACTGAGGGTAGTTTCTTGATGGGCTGTTTAAGATGAGGCAAAGATTTTTGTTTGTTTTTGTTTATTGTTTTTTTGTAGATTATTTTGTGTTTTATCTGTATTGTGTTTTTTTTTAGTGTACAGTATCTGTCTGAATTGAATTGTTTTAAATTGATGTTGGAAGATGCCTGGAGACTCTTGCATAGTGCGGGTGGCATACAAGTCGAAAGGATAAATAAATAAAAAAATTATAACTGATATGGCCCATCAGCAACAGCCGATTAAACAGTATTTTAAAATATTCACTTCCCCTGCCCTTCTGCCCAGGACCAGAGGAAGTTATTAATTTGCCAATATTTTGAAGTGGCTCAATTAAGTTACTTTCTGACACTGGCAAATTCAAACTGGATGACTTGTTTTGGATCAGTTCCAGCAGTAGCATGTGCTGGAATTGTTCCAAATCAGATTCTACACACACACACACGCGTGCGCACATTGAAGCCCTTGACTCTGGGGGTGGGTTGTTTCACTCTAACATGTTCATTCCTACTGCAGATAAAACAGCACTCGAAATACCAGGGTAGTCAACCTCTAAAAGGTAGAGGTAGGCAGTTCTAGCCTTGGTTTTCATAATAGTTGGGTCAGCACATGGACATCTGAACATGTATCCAAGTATGGCAGTCATGCATCTCTACTGTATTACCTTCAGTGGGACGTTTACTCATCCACATATCTTTATCCACCATCTGCCCTAACTAATTGCACATAACTATGGAGATCCAGAAGAGGACTGTGTAGTGATCTCTTCATGAAATTGCTAGAACAGTTTGGCAAGAGAGAGAGAGAGAGAAAGAGACAGCCTTGGCCCAGCTGTCCAGGCAACAGGCATGCATTCCTTCTTCATTCCCAACCAGAATGAAAATAGTGAAGGGCCTCCACAGTGTCATCACACAGAGACAAGGCTGCCATGCTTCCTGACTTACTACAATTACACGCGGAAAATGCTCTTTCAAGTTAAAAAAAGCAGCAGCAGCAAAAGCAGCAGCTATCAAGATACTAACTGATTAATGTAAGATAGGGAGAGAAGTTTGGCAGACAGCAAATATTTTTGAAGGGAGAAGCAAATGTAACAAATATCTAGAATAGTACTATCAGGCACAAGGATCTTCCCCTTCATTTCTGCTGAGATATCAATGCTTTACAAGAGGTCCTATTCAAATACCAAATTCCAAAGAACAAAGCAAAATTTTCTTGCATAACCAGACAACTAATCAAGAAAGTTCTTTCTTATATTATGCTCACGAGGAACTGATGGGGTGGGGTGGGGAGATTATCTTAAGAGGTGAGAGGGCACAAGCAAACACTTCCTCTTTATATTTCCTACATCTGAGACTTTAAACAAAGCTTTGGGCATGGAATTTGTGATATTCAATTACAGACTTCCACTATGTCTTGCATCATTCATTTCCTGAACACTGAAATGTTAGCTGGATCAGTAAGCATGAATCCTTCAGAGAGGATGCCTGGAGGCCAACTCATTAACAGTAGAGGAAATACAAGTGACAGTGATGTAACACACAGTGATCAGGAAAAATTCATCTACATTTTCTTTGACAAGCTTTTCAGATCTATTACTCCGTTGAAGTTCCTTTTAGTGGGGTGGGGGGGCTGCAGTTAAATTAGGTTCCAAAGAGCACTCTTGGCATGGCCGTCGTCATCTAGTTGTTTAGTCGTGTCCGACTCTTCGTGACCCCATGGACCAGAGCATGCCAGGCCCTCCTATCTTCCACTGCCTCCTGTAGTTGGGTCAAATTCATCTTGGTTGCTTCGATGACACTGTCCAACCATCTCATCCTCTGTTGTCCCCTTCTCCTCTTGCCTTCACACTTTCCCCACATCAAGGTCTTTTCCAAGGAGTCTTCTCTTCTCATGAGATGGCCAAAGTACTGGAGCCTCAGCTTAATTGTTCCCCTTTAGATAGCAGATCCTTAGGCCACATTACAAGCTGTATTTGAAATGTTCAGTTTCAAAATTGATGAACTGGAGATGGGCCGAGGGTTGCAGTTTTAGTAACCACAGTTTTTTTAAAATATCTGGAACTAGCGGCGTAGTGCTTCATACCATTGCCAAACATTTCAAAGCTCAGGTAAAAATAGATGGGCATGCATTATCTGACTTCTTGGCTTCAGTGAATAACAACATTGGGCATGCAGTTCAAGACAGCCAGCTTGCCAGTACGCCCAGAACAAATACAATATTTGATATCCTTAGCAGACATTGTGGAATATACACAAACCAAAATGGGAAGAGAAATGTTTTGCTTAAAAGATGTCAAAATAAAGAACTTTTGCAGTACTTTAATGACATGTGAGAAGTTATCTATCACTGTTACAGAGATGATGCCCAATTTCTCTTTTATGCAGCACATATGACTGGGTGCTTTACTATGACTATATATGCTCCTCTTTCTCAAGATGTCTTGAAATAGCTTCCATTCAAAACAGAGACATTCAATAAGAAAAAATGAAAGCCAGAATATAGGGTTTGGTTTATTTGAAGTTGCATTAATAGGCACCCCAAAATCAATTGTACAGAGACATATGCCTGCATATTCCAGGATCCTAATTACAAGTTGCAAGAAACAAGATGAAATTCTGTGCATGAACTTTTCAACCTGAGATTTTTTACCAGAAAAAACAGTCCTTTACAAGGGCTAATTAAAGGCACATTTCTGTCAAGACCTTCACTCAGCTCTGGTTTTCATTTTAGATTTCTTGCTGTGTCAAAAGTCACATTGCAATAGAGAAGTGAAGTTTATTATTACATCAGAAACAGGTTTTCCTCTGCCTATTGCTTCAGCAAACACACTCGATATTGCTGCTTTAGTATTCTGCACCTCCAAATAAGAATACATGTTGTTTACACCAGAGAAAGAAATGCAGGCAGACAGGCAGACAGACAAACAGATAAAAGAACATAAGGTATTCAAATTTTCTTGTCATTCTTCCTTGAATATTAACTCAAATCAAAACTAAGCAATAAAAAGTAAGGTTGACCCAAATTGTATTCGCGAAGGCTTTCACGGCCGGGATCTAATTGTTGTTGTGGGTTTTTCAGGCTCTTTGGCCATGTTCTGAAGGTTGTTCTTCCTAACGTTTCGCCACACTCTGTGGCCAGCATCTTCAGAGGACAGCACTCTGTGCTCTGGTGTAGTTGGCCTGGGAGTGCAGTATCCATGGCTGTGAGATAGGCTTTTGTCTTTTTCTGTAGATGGGTGATTAGTGTGTCTTGTTGTGGGTGTCTTGTTGTGCTAAGGAGAAGAGATTATCTGTCACTGTGGTTGATGGGTGTCATTAGCTGGTCTTTTGTGTGTAGTGATCCCCTGTCCAGCGTGCAAAAGGTCAATGAACTCTACGCAGCCACAAGGACTCTTCTAAAATGCTTGATTATTTACTATATATCTATAAAAAGTTACAACTAAATACTAAATTCTCATGAGAAGAAAAGAGTCCTTGGAAAAAACCTTGATGTTAGGAAGGTGTGATGGCAAGAGGAGAAGGGGACGACCAAGGATGGGATGGCTGGACAGTGTCTGCGAAGCAACCAACATGAACCTGACACAACTCCGGGAGGCAGTAGAAGACAGGAGGGCCTGGCGTGCTCTGGTCCATGGGGTCACGAAGAGTCGGACACGACTAAACACACAAATACTAAATATGAAGACCACAATGTGGTAGTAAAACAAACTAGATATTTTGTGGGAAAACTCTGGTGTTTCTAATCTCACAAGCCACTTGCACAGCAACAACTAGGAACTGGGAACTGCTGAGGCATAGGTTGGGAGTTGGATTCCCCCCTACGCCTCCCTGACAGGGGCTGGATGGTCTATAGGGTCCTGTCTAGCTCTGCAGTTCTAAGATGGTGATGATTATAACTAGCAGGCTGATGGAGTTGTATAAACTGTATTCTCATTTGTCAATTCTCCCTTGTAAGTTCTTTTCCTTCTGCAAGGCTGTTTTAAATTATTTTCTTCTCCAGCCAGGTTGAGGAGTTGGCAGAAACTCCTCAAAGAGCCCGAAAAACCCACAATAACCATCAGATCCCGGCCATGAAAACCTTCGAGAATATAGTTGGTGGAAAACTTGGCAGAAAGGAAATGGCCCTATTGCCAAGGAAATGGCCAGGGGTAGGATCAATTAAGCACTCTTCATTCAGGTGCTTCCCAGTCTCATTTAAAGAAGCTGAGAGAATATACAGGTGTTGTCCAAAGAAATTAAAAGAGCAAGCTATGATTTTTCAACAGCATTGCAAGTAACAGAATTGTTATAGCATTGTAACAGCATTTTCAACAGCATTGTGCTCGTGCCCTGTAATGAGTCAGAGCTGAAGAGGAGACATTCTATGTGTGCAAATGATACTTATCTAGATTGTAGTCAGTATGCTTTAGTTGTCTTGTTTAAAAATAATTTTTGAAGTCAGAGTGCAGTAGAGTTTCAAGAACATCTAACATTTTTCTCCTGCTACAAAAATTAAGATTTCTCCAGTTCCATTATATGTTTGGAATCAAATTAAAAAAAAGTCAAAGCAAAGCAAAACAAAAGCCCTGTACAATCAGTTCTGTTTACTCAAGGGAGGATTCAGCAGCATCCCCTCTCTATAAAGCTGGACAACCTGGAATTTTAACTATCAGCCCACAGTATTGCTGTTTCTCCAAGCCTACAGGCAAGCCTAAAAAGCAGCTCTTAGGGTCTGCAGCAAGTGTATTTTGGACTGCAGTATTAGCCTAATTAATTTATACATATATAGGTCAAAAGTAAAGCAGCTAAGTTTCTTCATAAATACAAACACGGCAATTCAAACATATTTTCAAGGAGTAAGAAAGGTCAATCCAAATTGAGAAACAAAAACACATGAGACGCACTGCAAGGCAGTCTCTCCCAATTATGTGAAACATGTTCCTGTTATCTTTGGAAGCTTTGCAGTTTCAAAACATGATCTTCAGTAGAAGCTAAGTCAAGGGCATCAGTGCATACTTCTAAGCACAAACATGCAACAGCATTTTTTGGAGGAAAAAAAGATGTTTACCAGATGTGACACATATGGGTCTCTTCCTCATAAGACAGTGATGCATCTCTAAAACTTACTTTAATAATATGTAATACTAATAAATAAATAAATCCTTAAAATATGAATTGAAACAATTATACAAATTACTTTCTTTTTTGAGGCAACCCCCTCCCCCCAAAAAACCCTATCTTTTTAAGAGCACAGTAACAACCCACTTAGTGGTCAGGATACATTCCAAGAAAATGGAGCCAACCAAATGAACATTAAATGAAATAATTTTAACATTATACTTTATGCCAGGAGTTCCAGAGGCCCAGCTGTCCTCCAGCATAGACTGGGTTGACCTGGCCTCCACTGTGCTCCACAAAATGGATTCCTGAGCTCATGCACTGTAACGAGTCAGAGCTAAATGGGGTAGTGCTATGCAAGGCATTACTGCATTTTGTCTAGGATTGTACAAGTATCCCTAATTCAGTTTGGGACCTGATCCAGTGATCTGGGTTTAGGCCTGTTTCAGTTCAGATTGATTTGGCCCTGATTTGATCCAACCTGGGTGAGGAAATCTTAGGAAAGGACTGTGATGGAAGATTTGAGTTGAGAAATTACAGGAAAGCTAGAGAGGCAGGAACAGCTGTTCCTCTGGAGGATGCTAAAGCTCTTGCCACCTTGGTAGGTAATAGAATTTCAATGTTTGTGCACATAGGCATAGGCATAGGCATCCTTCAGTCTCGAGAGACTATGGTAACATGCTCTGAATCGAGGAGTGTCCTCTCCAGAGCATGAAGCCCGGGGGTAAGGTAATATGGAGGATAGGCTGTTACCCAAGCAGCAGATCCCCCCTCTCCACATTGCTGAAATGGTCCAGTGGAAAGGCAAGAGCCAATACAACTGGTTCCAGCAATGTCGCAGGAGTTGGCAGAAACGGCAATTGAAATGGTGAATACATGTAGTGATTTATATATTTGCATTTTATTTTATTTCCTTTATGCTGTCAGTTTGCATACTTGCTTGTTTCTTCAAGCAATTCCTGCTCTGGTGCTGATGAAAAGAACTTGAAGAATACAAGTTCTTCGGTATCAATTCTGCAAAACATTATGGTTCTATGGGGCTGCATATATATTTAAAATTAGCACTGGAAACACACATTTCATTAAAAAGTTATTTTATGTATATATTTATGTATATATAACAAACAACAATTTGCTACGATTTGTACATCTCAGGTTCTTTTCACCAGAGCATGAGTTGCTTGAAGAAACAAGGAGAAATGCAAAGGTCTCCTTGAAGCCAAATAAGAACAAAGTCCCCAATATAGTTATCAGCTTAGGTAGGGCATCCGCAACATAGAGGAAACAGCTCCAAGTATATAGACTTTAAAGCCCCAAAATAAAATGCAAATGCAAATACACAAGATCACTACACATATTCACCCTTGCAGTACTCCTCTTGCACAAACATATTCATATTCTACTACTTAATCTAAAGTGGTACCTTCTCGTCCTCCAAGGGAAGAGCAGCTCCTGTCTCCCCAGCTCTTTCTTAACTCAAATCTTGAATCTTACCTCCTTTCCTAAGACTTCCTCACCCATTGGGCTGCACCAGATAGTCCACATGGATTGCAGTAGACCATTCAGAGGGGATATGCACCAATTCCTTGGAGGACTTTTAGTTGAAAACAGCTTAACTTTTTTTTTATTTTTAGATACAAAATTCATGAAATGTAAGGACATTATAATCCCTCCTATATTTGATAATTCCTGACAAATTTTATAAAGATATGTACTGGGGAGGTTTATGCTATCTGCTTTTAAAATCTGCTTTAATGTGCTTGAGATTTGTAACTATGTGTGCTGCTTTTATGGACTTTGTTAGTGTCTGTTTAATGTGTGGTGTTTGTGCACTATGATTTAAGTACAACTCAATCCTTAGCACAGTCTGGTTTCATCAGCATGGTTAGAGGGAAGTAACTAGCCCATCCCCCACCCCGTCACCACTTTGTTCACGCAGTGATGAAAGAGTGGGGAAAAGAGGGGTTTCTTTTTGCATTGCCTTTATACCTGTAAAAACTAAATCAGATTTTCCAGGATTCTTGTTTGCACACAAGAGTCTACAGAAGAACAGAAATCTCTTTTCTTCCAACTATCATCACATGCATAAAGTGATAACCAGTGGGGGCAGTGGGAAGCATTCTTCTCTAACTTTTTTTTTTTACAAACACGAGAATTCTAATGACTGAATAGGGCTAGTGCCTGTAAAGACAGGAAGGGACCCAGAAAGTAGCACAGGCTGACAAAATAATCATAACCTTAAAAAATGGGCCCAAAATGTATGTGGGGTGGAGCAAAGGTGTAAGGGAATTTCCAGTGAATTTCCAGAATAAATCTAGGATTTCAACAGGGAGCAATCTCTCTGGAGTCTGGTACTCCATCCATTACCCAGTATTGGCTCTCACTGGTTACATAGACAAGCAAAGGGCTCTCCTATGAAGCAGACTGTGGATCTATTAATAGGATGCACATGGAATCCATACTTTGAAGGTGGTGTCAGGAATGTCATTGTCACATTGAGAGCCCACAAATGGTGTCACTGTTACCCTCTTTCTCTCACCTCACTGGGTCCCCCTACAACTATTTATTCAGTGTCCATGAACCAGTGGGGTCCAATAGGGTGCTCAGTGCACCAGAGGACCTGAACAGTGGAACCAGTTACCTGTGGAGTAACGTAGATAATCACCTGGAAGATATGCTTTGATTGTATTCCTGCATTGAGCGGGGGGGGGGGAGTTGGACTTGATGGCCTTGTAGGTCCCTTCCAACTTCACTTTTCTCTGATTCTACGACTTTAATCCATGGAAGCTCCCATAAGAAAATAAGATAAGTTAATCATTGTAGCCCCTAAATCTCATAGGTGGGCATACCCTCATGTGCAATTATTAAATTATTAAAATGGCTCTCCCCCCCTGCAGGGAGCAGGGATCTATTGTTATGGTCCGCCCTCGAAGGCTACTGGATCCTGTTGGATTCCAGGATGCCATGAGAGGTGTTACGGCTGACCTGGCTGGCGCTCCTGTCGAGGCTCTGGTGGATGGCTGGTTTGCTGCCGCGACTAGGGCTGCTGACATGATCGCACCTAAACGCCCTCTCCGCCGCAGAGACCATCCGGCACCCTGGTTTAACCGGGACCTCCGGGCGAGGAAGCGGGTCAGGAGACGGCTAGAGCGCAGATGGAGAGGGGCCCCGACGGATTTTAATAGGATAGCTGTCAGGGTCGCTACTAACCTTTATCTTGCTAAGGTAAAGGCTGCTAGTAGATCATACCTCGCTAACCGGATAAGCGAGGCGTCCAACCAGCAGGCGGAGTTATTCCGTATAGTACGCGACCTCTCCGGAGTTGGTCCGGGTGATGGGCCTCCCCCTAGTTTTTCGCCGGACCAATTTGCAGCATTTTTTAAATCAAAAGTGGAGGCCATCCGCCGGGACCTCTCTCCTTTTTTGAGTACAGTGAGTCGAGCTGAGATGTCCAGCGCTCCGTCTTGCCCGGTGATTTTGGACACCTTTCAGCCTGTTACGCCTGATACTGTCTCCAGGGCGCTTGATCGCTGTCGTGCCACCACCTCCTCTTTGGACCCTTGCCCGGCCTGGCTAATCAAAGCAGCCAGGCCGTTAACAACGGAATGGGCCACGGCTATTATAAATGAGTCTCTCCTTGAGGGCAGATTTCCATCTGCCCTGAAGGACACACTCATTAGGCCCATTAGGAAGAAACCTAGTTTGGCGGCGGACGAAATTGGCAACTACAGGCCCGTCGCCAATGTTTCCTTCCTTAGCAAGGTAGTCGAGAGGGTGGTGGCCGACCAGCTTCAGGCGCTCTTGGAAGAAACAGATGCCCTGGATCCATTCCAGTCGGGCTTCAGGCCGCGCCACGGCACAGAAACGGCTTTGGTCGCCCTGTGTGATGACCTACTGAGGGAGGCCGATAGGGGCAAAGTGTCCCTGTTGGTCCTCCTCGACATCTCAGCGGCCTTTGATACCATTGACCACGGTATCCTCCTGGGGAGGCTCTCCGAGTTGGGAATAGGTGGCCTGGCATTGTCCTGGCTCCGTTCCTTCTTGGAGGACCGTCCCCAGAGAGTTCAGCTTGGGGAGAGCGTCTCGGCCCCGTGGAGCCTCAATTGTGGGGTTCCACAGGGGTCGATTATCTCCCCAATGCTATTCAACATCTATATGAGGCCGCTGGGTGGGGTCATCAGGGGGTGTGGTGCTTCGTGTCACCAGTATGCGGACGACACGCAGCTCTACATCTCCTTTTTGCCAACCGCAGAAGCCGTCCTGTGCCTCCAGCGCTGCCTGGGGACTATACTGGAATGGATGCAGGAGAACGGGCTTAGGCTGAACCCGGACAAGACGGAAGTGCTGAGGGTGGGCCCCCCCACAGTCGGGGATTTGGGAAACTCCCTCTCTTTTGGGGGGGTGACTCTCCCTGCTAGGGATGGGGTACGCAGCTTGGGGATCCATCTGGACCCGGTGCTCTCCATGGAGTCACAGGTGGCATCGGTGGTCCGCACCGCCTTTTTTCACCTTAGGCGGATAGCCCAGCTGCGGCCCTACCTGGAAGTGGGGGCGCTCACCATCTTAGTACACGCGCTCGTAATCTCAAGATTAGACCACTGTAATGCGCTCTACGTGGGGCTTCCTTTGAGGCTGCTGCGGAAATTACAGGTGGTGCAGAATGCGGCGGCCAGATTACTTAGTGGAGTGAAAAAATTCCAACATATTTCGCCCACTCTGGCCGCATTGCATTGGCTGCCCATCAGGTTCCGCATCGACTTCAAAGTGCTAATGCTTACGTATAAAGCCCTAAACGGTTTAGGGCCTCGATACCTGGCGGAGCGCCTTCTCCCACCAAGTTCTACCCGGGTCACACGGGCGAGCCAGGAGGTGAGGCTGAGGAGCCTAACGCCGAGGGAGGCCCGGAAAGAGAAAACAAGAAATAGGGCCTTCTCGGCGGTGGCTCCTCGCCTGTGGAATAACTTACCTCCTGACATTCGCGGAGCTCCCTCGCTGGGCACTTTCAAGAATCTATTAAAGACCTGGATGTTTCGGCAGGCCTTCTCATAAGATTATTTTTGATTTTCTTATTTCTTTACTGTCTTTTTACTTTTACCTGTTTTGTAATTTGTTGTTTTATTTTTATTGTATTTTAACTTTGTTGTAAGCCGCCTAGAGTAGTCTTCGCGACTAGATAGGCGGGATATAAATAAAATAAATAATATAAAAAAAATAATTATTAAAGTAACCAAACTGAAAAGAGATGGCTTCTGCATTATATGTTAAACAATACAGTTGAAAAGTTGGCTTGAATCAAATGTGAGTCAGAGGTAGAAAAAAGAAGAAACAGCTTCTTCTGTATATTTTAAAACTGTTGTCATTTTAAAGTTTTAATTGTTGTGAGCTGCCTTGGGTCCCTTATGGGGAGAAAGGTGGCACACAAATGAAAGTGCCATTAAATAACAGAATTACTAGAATAATACCAAAACCTAAACAGAAGCAACAGATAAAGTGAATAAAGAAGGATGGGAAAGGAATTAAGAAATAATGGTGGACATTGACAAGATGAAGGAGAAACACAAGCTATGATAAAAACAGAAGTACTACCAAACGACCACAAAATTATTTCAAAAACTATGATCAAAGAATGCTGGTGTGACTGTTGCTCAGATTAGAATCTAGAGAGATGTGGGAGGAGGAAGGGTAAGTACCACTACCCAATGTGTTAGGATTCACACACAACAAGAAGTCTGGAAGTGGAGTAACAGAGGCCCAGACTAACAAAGACAATCAAGAACCACCAGAAGTTTTTCAACCATCTGCTATTAACAAGTAGAAAAAAGCAAAGAACAAAGAGATGCATGACAGAACTGAATATGCATCTTCAATGACATCACATAATCAGCACAAATGCAGTGATTGAAAAGTTGTGGCAAGATTCTAATGTCAGAATCTAAAACAATCAGTTAGCTTCCCTCCTCCATCATGCCACTGTGGTGTATTTCTCACATGGCGCTGTTTGGCAACATTTTGGAGACCCGTTTTCTGGCTTTTTTTTTTTTAGCATCTGGTCAAAAGTGACTCAGATTAATCTGGAACAGATTCAGATCAATCTGATCCACTTCAGCCTAAATAAAAAACAGGACTGAATTGGTTCATGTGGCGGACAGCCCACACGTCACTCCTGTCAGTCATTTTAGAGCTCTAGTACAGGAGTCTATGACAGGACAGGAGGGGCAGAGTCAAGGGAACTGGGAGTGCCAGAGAGGCAGCTAGGAAAAATATGGTGAAGTGTTTATTTATTTATTTAGACAGGGAGGAGACTGTGAAGTGTTTAGTTTAGATACTGGACAGTTGGTTAGTTAGAGAATATTAAAGAGTTAAAAGGAATTAGAAGTACAGTACATTGACAGTAAGAAAATATTGAGATCTTGATTAAAGTACAGTGGTGCCTCGCATAGCGAGGTTAATCCATTCCGGATTAACCCTCGCTATGGGAAATGTCGCTGAACGGAAATAAAAAAACCATAGAAATGCATTGAACTTTGTTCAATGCGTTCCTATGGCTTTAAAACTCAACGTTAAGCGATCTTCCTCCATAGCGCTGCCATTTTCGCGCCCTCAGTAAGCGAGGGCAGGGCGCGAAAATGTAGCGCGGACCTTCCAGCGGCCATTTTGGAACCGCCAATCAGCTGTTCTCCCCCGCTTCGTTATGCAATATTCGCTAAGCGAATCGCTTAGCGAATATCGCAAAGCGAAAAAACGCCATAGGGGCCATCGCTGAGCGAATGCTCCAGCAATGACCCAGAGCCCCTCGTTAAGCGATTTAATCGCTCAACGGGGCGCTCGTTAAGCGAGGCACCACTGTAAATGAGTACAAGCAAGATTATACCGTATTTTTTGCTCCAAAAGACACTTTCCCCCAAAAAAAGTGTGTGTGGGGGGTCTGTGCGTCTTATGGAGTGAAGCTGGTGATTTCGCCCCCACTGGCCCTGTGGGGGCAGCCTTGCAAGGGTCGGAGTAAGCCTTCCAGGAACCTTGCGAGGCTCCCCCCACTCCCCACGGGGCCAGCGGGGGCAAAATCGCCAGCTTTGAGGATATTTTCTGAGGCTTGAAAGGCTCAGAAAAGGTCCTGGAAGCTGGCGATTTCACCCTCGCTGGCCCCGTGGGGGGAGCCTCGCAAGGGTCCTGGAACAGACCCTAAGACCCTTTGGAGGCTCACCCTGCCCCCACGCGGGGCCAGAGGGGGCGAAATCACCACCTTCTGGGACTCTTTTGAGGCTTGGGAAGCTTCAGAAGAGTCCCTGAAGGTGGCGATTTCACCCCCTCTGGCCCCTGGGGGGGGGGCAGGGTGAGCCTCCAAAGGGTCCTAGGGTGTGTTCCATAAGACGGGCCTCTCCATAAGGCTCACCAAATTTTTAGGAGAAGAAAACAGATTATTATTTTCCTGTTTTCTTCTCCTAAAAATTTGGTGCGTCTTATGGAGAGGTGCGTCTCATGGAGCAGAAAATACGGTAAGTAATCAAATCCACGTTTAATGAATGAATGATAATAGAACATCCATGATCTTCCTTCTGTGATTCACTTATTTATCCTTAAATAAACCTTATGTTATTTGGGAGCAAGAGTGTGAGACTCATAATTGAGATAGTGAGGATAATATCCTCTGGTGACAGCGAATAAAAGGGTAAAGAACAAGTCGTGTCCGAAGGTGAACTTGTGTCAGAGGCAAAACACACAGGCGTCACTGGGGGTACGCGACAGTCACATTTTGGAGCTTGGTTAAATCAGCTGCACACGCTCAGCCCCCTTTCTACAAAATACATGATTTCCTTTGCAGATCATGAGATTAAGCAGGCACTTATAATACAAATAATTCCTTCATCAAATGCAGAAATCCATCCTCCATCATTTATATTACAAGTATGGAGATCCCACTTCATTTTATTGTTAATTGGTTATTTAAGAAGCTTGAACTCTCAGGAACCCCTCACCCCAGAATGCAAGGAATGGGAACTAGAAAACTTGCAAGAGTCTTTTTGTTTGCTGAATCTATAATTTACGCAAGTTACCTGGCAGATTTCAAGTGGGTCAGTCCATGGTCCTGATGGGGAAAACATTATAACCTAAGCCTGATATCGTATTTATATTTGTACACATCCATGGAGAATCACAGTTGCACAAAGAATAACATGAATCAATGCAAAATAACAATTCTGTAATTGAAAAGTATTACATTAATGTTTTGTTAGAATGTTGATAGGTTTGGTGCTTTCTTCTGCTCTTAATAGCTGATATTCCTGACAAATCTTCCTTATATCCAGAAGACTATCAGTCCACTGGAAATCTTCCCTGTGGGACACCAGGGAGCTCAAGTGATAGCAGCTATATACTTCAGGAATTCTTGGATAACACTGGCAACCTGAATCAATTTCAACTTTACTTCTATCTGTGTTTCAATTCCAGCTATGTCTTGGTTATTCTGGCTAACATCTTTTATTGAGAGAAGTAGATGAGTGTGACCTTGCTAGTTCTCCTGGATCAGTACTTTCTACATCATTGGCCATATTCTTCTAGATGGTATCTCCAAAATGAGAAGGGGACACTGCATTCCTGTGGTTCCATGTCTATTCAACAAACTGTCTTTAGAAGACTGAATAACAAGGAAATTGCTCAGCACTCTGCTAGTTGTGCTGTGATATTCCACAGTGTTTTTTTGTTGTTGCCCATGTTGTCTGACTTAAGAAATCACTGAATAAGGCTATCAGTATTGTAGAATAAGGGTAGCCCCATCACATCCAATTGTATTTGCACTTTCTGTGTGATGTAGGAAATTTGACAGATATGCTAAATAGGGGACTGGAGTCAACTGGGGACCAGATGAGGGATAACAAACTGAAATTCAATCTGGGTAAGATGGAGATGCTGTTGGTTGGTGGATCAATTTACCAAGGTGTTGGTGTGCAACTCTTTAATTTTAGCTGCTTTTGCAGAGTTTGATGTGGTAGTACTGTCCTTTTCTTACATGTTTTCTGTTTATTAAAATTGTAAATTGTTCTATAATGTGTTTAAAATTAGAAGAAAAATTATCTGATGACAGAAAGGTGAGAAAGGGGAGAAGTAACTTGACTGGAATCATAAATAGATTGATCTGTTGCAGCATGATGTAGTTCCATCTTTGAAGCTCAGCAGCCTTCGCCTGGCCAGTATCAAAGTGGCAAACTACTGCAGCACTTTATGTATGCTACTTTCTGTCTATACAGAAAAGGTCAGGGTGCAATGGTGGTAAATTTAACAAAAAACAGCATGACTTCAGATTAAATGTTGCTATAATTTGGAGCAGGGCTCCACAACTACTGACTGCTTAGTCCTTCCCTTCAGTACAGACAACCTTCACAGTATTAAAAAAAAAGGTTTGATTCTGCCCCACCCGTGGTCCACAATGCCCAACTCTCCCATTCCCTTCCCCACATGCTTGAAATAGGGCTCTCTGTCCTACTTCGAAGCACAGAAAATTGTAAGCCTTAAGGATCATGTAATTCAGAGTAATTGTTGTTTGACTGCAGAAAATGAATGTGTACTCAGTAAGCAATTATAATGCTAGAGAAGAAAGTTTGCTTTGGCTCTAATTCTCAACCTATTATAAAGTCTGGAAGGCAATGGGTATATATCCAGAGATGGGTATGATTAGGAAAGAGCTCGGTAACAACTGACAATTTAAATACAACTTTAAAAATATTTGTTTGCCTTCTGCCCTGTTCCTGTCTCTGCATTCTTCCTCACGTGGGATTTTGTGCAGCATGCTGCTGTCGCTTTTTCAGTGGACCTTTTGCACAGTGCTGAACATGTAGTTTTGCATTTGTTCAAATACACTTACAAATGTTACACTCACATTTTATACACCATTGACATGACTTGGCCAAGTCCAGGAAACTTTTAAGAGCCTAATCTAACATGGATTTACATAGAAATTCTGCTATGTTCAGATGAGTTCATACAGGACTCCTATGGACCTCAGCTGACTTCAGTGGAAAATATTTAAGCACGTGGTTTATTCTTCCACTGACTACAGTGGAACTTTAAATCAGAAATGGGCCATTCCAAAGACTGAGGGCCATTTCCGCCTTCCTCCAGAACTTTAAGGATGGTACTCATGACATGCTAGTGCCTACAAAACACAGCCAAGAAACAAACACATCAAAATTCAAACCAAACCCTTGGGAAACCTTGGGTGTAAAGGATACAAATTGCCTGTAAATCCAATTCCCTTCTCCAGGATCTGTTTTGAGTTTGAAAAGGCTCCCCCCCCCCTCATGGTTGTTGTTGATTTTGCTGTTTTAAAAAAGCCTTTTAAAGCCTAAAACAGTTCATTCCTGGGAGAAAAATTAAGTTTTCATGGTAAAAGGTATCTCTCAAAAGGTTTTTAGGGGATATTCTGGAACCCCAAAAGGGCTGTGTGAAGCCTGCAGGGTGCACTTTCCCCATACTTGCTTTCAATGGATGAACATTACATATATTCTTCCCTGTGGTTCTTAACAGTGGCAAAAGTGATATAGAAAAGATGTGGCCTACCTAATGTTGGATGGTTGACCAAAGAACAGCCACCCTGGGCACAAGGAAAGGAAGAAGGCAAAAACACAGAAGTATGAATAGTAAGATGCTCAAGTACAATCCCCTTGAGCAATCATATTGTACCTGCACAAGTAGCCTTTCAAAGGCTAAGAAGTTGTCCCATTTAGTAACTTCAGGGTGCTTTAGTGTCTGAACAACAGCCAGTGCAATCTGCAGAAGTCCACAGTGGTTCTCAAGAGCTTCAAATTTCTTTTTAAAGAGTTGGATATATGAGTTGAGCTGTTCAGGGGTGACTCTACCTATGAAAGAAAAATAATTATGCATTATGGTCATTTCTAAATAGCGCAACAGATGGTTTGTTTGTGGGTTTTTTTTTGACAAATTGTTGCTCCTGTCACCTTCTGGGTAATAACAAAAGGAGTGTATGCATGTGTGTGTCTCCGTTACTACTCAGAGTGTTGTCTTCCATGAAAGGCTGATAGAAGCATGTGCTCTGCAGGAGTCCCCCTGCTCCTGTTGCCCCCATCTATTCCCTTCTTCATACATGTACTGCTAACATTGAGTGCAACCTGAATAACAGTAGCAAATTGGTTTCTCCCAAGTTTCAGCACTGTGTAAGAGGACACTATTTCCTACCAGTATTACCAGACACTTTTCTCTAGAAGTCTGAAATCAGTTTCCACAGGACTAGAAAACTACAGAAGTTCTTTTGTTTATGAAAAATGTAGGTCATCTTTGGAGTCAGATGTACTTTTCTAACAAACTTCTACAATGAGGAATATTTTCCTTCAGCTCCTTTGATTCTTAGATTTCCCCAAATCAAGTTTTTTTCAAGAAAATTCACTGTAAACCAGCAAGATCACCAAAATGAAATTCAACAAAATATAACATTTATCATTCTGATAATAATTTTCCATGGAAAAAAGCTGCAAAAAAAGTCTAGTGTTGAGATCAGAGATGCTAAATAAGCAACCAGAGACATCTGTAGTTTTAGCCTAAACATCTGAACTTCCGGTCATGCTTTAATTTATTTCCTTTAAAGCTGTGTCAAGCAGATTGACATGGTGATTTGAAAATATCAACACTTATGTTTTGCATTGAGTGCTCCTTCCTTTACCTAAATACACACACATGTACAACCACAATGTACATACTTTTTCTCTTTTTTCTATCAAAACATTGCTTTTCAGAGAAAGTACAAAATATCTTACATACACTCTGGTTTCTCTCTAGATCACATAAAACGCTCACCTTTTACTAAAGTTTATCTATCTTACATTTCCCCCAAATCCTATCTTCTCAGTCAGAGAATCTAAAGCCAGAAAGAAACATTAGTGGCAGGCATATTTAGAGCTGAAAGCATGTTAATACTGCAGAAAGGTGATTAAGGCAGTCTATCCAGATTGGCAAAATGTGACTTCAAAAGAATCCCATGTTTATATCTTAAAGATTTATTTATTTATTTATTTATTTATTTATTTATTTATTTATTTATTTATTTATTTATTTATTTATTTATTTATTGTCATTGTAAGTATATACACAGTATACCCATACAATGAAATTCACAGACACCCAGAGACCAGACACATGCACACACATAAAATTCCCCAAACACTCCCCACCCACTAAAAAATCCCCCAACATTCCCCCCCCCTAAAAGTCCCCACTAAAAATACAAACATCTACATCGCAGGCCAAGTAACACAGTCCAACTAACTATTCACTACTGGTGGTCTTTAAGCTCATTATTAAGTGCAATTATAACTCTAGGATAAAAACTATTCAGAAAATGTGTGGTCCGAGTCTTAATTGTTCTATAACTTCTGCCAGACAGCAACAGTTCAAAAAAGTTATAAGCAGGATGGGAAGAGTCTCTCAGGATGCTGTGTGACTTCCTCAGACAGCGGGATGTGAAGATGTCATACAGGGTTGGGTAGCTGGAGCCCGATGATATTCTGGGCAATTTTAATGGTTCTCTGTAGAGCTTTTTTGTCCGCTACAGAGCTACTCCCAAACCATGCCAGAATGCCATAGGTTAGAACACTCTCAATGGTGCTACGATAGTATGACAGAAGTAAATGCTGAGATAAATTTAACTTCCTGAGCATTCTCAGGAAATACAGCCTCTTCTGTGCCTTCTTTATTAGCATGTTGGCATTTATATTCCATGAGAGGTCCTCTGAGATGTAAGTGCCCAGAAATTTAAAACTACCAACTCTCTCCACTTCCTCGCCATTTATGTACAGTGGTAAATGTACATTTCTCTTCCTCCTAAAATCAATTATGAGTTCTTTAGTTTTTTTGATGTTAAGTGTGAGATGATTTTCTTTACACCAAAGTATAAACCCTTGTACTTCCTTTCTATAAGCAGACTCATTGTTCTTATTTATGAGCCCCACCACTGTCGTATCATCCGCAAATTTAATAATTGCGTTGGTGTTATATAGTGGGGTGCAATCATGTGTGTACAGGGAATAGAGGAAGGGACTTAGCACACAGAACTGGGGAGCTCCTGTACTTAGTACCACGGTAGAAGAATGGTGAGATCCCATCCTTACTGACTGTGGCCTATCTGTCAGAAAGTCCTTTATCCACACGCAGATCTTCTGAGGTAATCCCAGGTTGATCATTTTTAAAAACAACCTATTTGGTAGAATGGTATGAAAAGCAGAGCTATAATCCACAAACAACAGCCTTGCATAAGTTCCCTGTTGTTCTAAGTGGCTCAATACAGTATGGAGTACAATGGACACAGCATCATCAGTAGATCTATTTCTCCTATATGCAAATTGCCATTGGTCCAAAGAAGGTGGAAGTCTAGCCTTAATGTAATCCAGCACCAATCTCTCAAAACATTTCATAATAACAGATGTTAAAGCTACTGGTTGTAGCGAGCACGCTGAAGCCTCTACCAACTCAGACCTCCAAGAGTGCTCACTCTTCTTCTTCAGTTGCTGCCACCAATTTTATCCAATATTTAAAAAGACAAGTGTTGTTTCAAAACAAAAACTTGTTTATTGGTTTAACAAAATAAAGTAAGTAAATCACAGGATGTTAATCAAGGTCTCTCACTCACTGACACACACAGACTCTTCCCTCACTGACTGTTTGGCTCACAGGCCCATAGACACACTCATCACTCACTCTCTCAAAATCTCTCTCTCTTACATCATACACCCCTTTATATATTCCAGCTCCTCCCCCTTCTGCACCACCTTCTGTCCCCTCATTGGCTGATGTTCTAATGCCCAGCTGTGACGGACAGGTGAGGGCAGGGCTGAATGCTACACTGGTCTATAGTCATTGAGAGATACCACAGCTGACTGCTTGGGGACTGGCACTATAATAGATGTCTTCAGGCAAGTGGGGACAGAACACTGCAACAAGGATAGATTGAAAATATCCATAAAAACTCCAGCTAATTCTGCAGCACAGCCCCTAACAACTCGTCCTGTGATTCCATCTGGTCCAGCTGCCTTTCGCACGTTAATATTCTGAAAAGCACGTCTCACATCTGAAATCTGCAGTAGTAGTGGTTGTCTGTCGATGGTAGATTCTAGTATTATAGACAGTAGGTGCTGGAATAATGGTTGTTCCTGGTTGGTTAAGAATTTTTCTCTTGGTTGTTGTGGGTTTTTTGGGCTCTTTGGTCGTGTTCTGAAGGTTGTTCTTCCTGACGTTTTGCCAGCCTCTGTGGCCGGCATCTTCAGAGGACTGGAGTAGGAACTCAGTCCGTGCTCTGTTTTCATGCTCCTACTCCAGTCCTCTGAAGATGCTGGCCACAGAGGCTGGCAAAACGTCAGGAAAAACAACCTTCAGAACACGGCCAAAGAGCCCGAAAACCCCACAACAACCATCAGATCCCGGCCGTGAAAGCCTTCGAGAATACAATTTCTCTCTTCTCGGCATGGGCTATTGTGAAGGAGGAATGTGTATAAGTGAGCCGTCCATAGTGATTGACTCCATAGAAGAAGATTGGGAGGGTGAGAAAAGTGAGGGAAAACAGGAGGCTGAAGACTTGACAGTTGCGAAAGTGGCGGGAGAAGTTGAATCCAAGGAAAAGGTGGGAAAGGTAGAGATTTGCTTAGTAGAAAAGGGTTATAAGGGACATGGGGCGGAGCAAGAGTTGACAGTTTGGGAGAAAGATATAAATGAGGAAGGTGTGCGTTGGTTCAGTTCGGTTGTAGCAATTTATGAGAGAAAGAGATAGAAGCATGGAGGAGAGAAATTGAGAACATAAGAACCCAAGGACTTCTGAGAGATTTCCCAAACCTAAAAGTGGGAGGACTGTTGCCGGAACCCAAACTAGAGGAGACTAAGCCGACCCAGTTCGTGACTAAAGAATGGACTGTGATTGTGGCACCGCGAGAACTCGAACTACAGAGGGAAGCTGAGATAGTTCATAACCGTTTCTACGATCGACCAGACGAAAGAGGCTGGATTCGCCACGCATGCTGTGGGACGATCTGTGCCCTGAGAAGTACTCCTCTCCGAAGGCCAGATTACAGGGAATGGCGTGGGAGAATTCACCGCTGAGTCCATGGGAAAAATTTTGGTTCTGTTAGTTATGGCTTGTTGCCTGAGCTAAAACTCTTTGATCCTATAAGTAATGTGCTGGAGGAGATAAGTGATAATAAAAATGACACTTTGAAAGTTGCCAAGTTGATAGTTTGAAAGTTGTCAATTTCCCGCGGAAAGTGAGGAGTCGCCCAGAGAGAGTAAAGAACCCAATCACAGCTATGTGTGAATGGATCTTGATCTTGAATGAGTGTGCTGACCTGGTTTGTATCACAGATACCTTATTGGTTGAAACTTGGGTGGAGAATCTTCCTCTATTTTGCTTGCCAAGGTTTCATGTGAACAGTGAATCACAGTTAGAGCAGCTTATTGTTATTCTGTCCCTTTTATATAGGAGTACCCTGTCCTACAGTTTTCTAATTTTGAGTGTCCGTAGCCAGTGGAGTAGTGTGGGTTGCCAGCACCCAGGGCAAGACAAGTATAGTGGGCAGAGTGAGGCCTGGGGCTGTCAGTGGTGAAGAGCACAGCAGAAGGGAGCACCACCTCCAGCACCTCAACTAGGGACAGAAGCAAGCTGCACACCAGCACAGAGGAGGAAGAAAAGGTGCAGAAGCATCAGCAAGAGCCAGAGCAAGAGGAGGAAGAAGGAGAAGGGAAGCCCAAGAAGAAAGCCAGAGGAGGAAGATGATGTGGTGGTGACCAGGAGGTGGCAGGTAGACCCTAATGGGACCCATCCTGGCTGTTGCTTCTGGAGCTGCTACTGGAAGTGCTGGTGCAGATCTTTGGCTTCCTGTTGGGCCTGGACCTGCCCAGCCTGACCTTGGTCCACTGGGACTTCCTCCACCATCTCCACACCACCATCTGGCACTGCTTTTGAAATTTTGTACCCAAAGCAACTGACACCGTGCCCCCCCCCAGTGCTACACCACTATCTGTAGCTCAAGGGAAGGATACTCAGTGTGATGTGGTGTTGTGTGTGGATAGAGTAACAGAAAAAAATTCAGGAGACCTGGGTTGGAAGCCCTGTTCAGCTATGGAAACTCACTGGGGGTCTATAACTGGTAAAACCACTCTTTAAATTTGTCACTTATCTTGAAAGCTCTATTAGGAATGTTGTAAGTCATTATAAAAACCAAGGATGAGGACATATTGTCTGACTGAAAAGATTTTCAGCATCAAAAAATCATAACAAAATACAAAATTCTCCAAATTAGAATGTAGGAGAATGAGGGAGAGAATCATTTTTTCCAGGTTATTTCTTAATCTTCTTCAAAACAGCATAGTAAGTTAAAACTAGAGTCAAGAGAATTTGCAGAGTTGACTCACCAAATTCCCACTGATTTAATGAGCTTATTTTAGTGCAACTTACTACACTAAGCAACAGGATTTCAACCAAAGGTTCTTAAACTTCCATATCTTACATTCGATCCAATCACTGTCTCAAAGAACATGAGTCCTGCTATGATTCAAAACCTTTTTTTTTCTAAAAAGGACCCTTTACAGGTATGTTTTATACATTTTTATTATACTTCTACTTCAAGGTAAACGACAGACGGGGAAAAAATCAAGAGCAGAACTAGAACAACCACCTTTCAAGACAAACTTTTCTTGTGATACCCTTAAATTTTGTGAGACAGTTGTTGATATTAAAACTGCACTGAAATTATTTAGTGCAAATAATTTGTTGCACTGCAAATTATTAATGAATTTGCACTGTCATTACCAACAAGTCAGAAAAATATAGGGAAATACTTTCTTGCTCCTTTTATTTACCTGACACAGTGCTTTAGAAACCCTTATGAACATTATAAAAAACCTTATTAAATTATACAGTAGATGATAAAACCAAAGATTACATCCCTTACCACTTAGATTGGTAAGGGAACAGCATAAGCTTGAACAATTTCTGCCAAGATAATGTTACAGATTACCATGCTACTTCCAAGCTCTGATTACAAGAGTGTCCAAATTTACTACTAGCATGTTGAAAGATACAGATAACTAATAATGATCAATAGGAGATGATCATTAGGACGAATGACTTCTCAGTAATTGTTATCAAAATCCTGCATCCCACCTAACCTAGCTTTCATATCCTACCAGTGGTATATGTATCACTCACTGAGAACCAATTTAAGAGACATTGATCACAAAGTATTTCACACTGGAGTATGAATTTCCAGATACAAAACTTATGTGTCCCCAGTCAGCAGCAAATGTCACACACATTTTTCAAGCAAGCAGTTATTTTTTCACATCAAAGAATTAACAAAAAGCAGGCTCCAGATCTTTTCCATGCCTTTGACTGCATGGATTCTGAAAGCTGTGCTTGCAATATATATGCACACTTCTTTTTTTAATACACTGCAGAATTTAGAGATGCATGAGATACTTGTACCATAGTGTGAAACAACTTACTAGAAGAAGGCTTAAATTAAAGCTGCCAGGGATCCTTGACATACCTGCATGACAAACATCATCACAAGAAAACGTCATACTCCAAGACTTATTAGTGCTAAAAATGTGTTCATAGAATTCTGAATCCCAAAGGAGACTGTCTTCCAGACATTCCAGATGAACGAGGTGTCTAAAAGGATTGTACAGCAATACTAAAAATGTCTGAAGAATTGTTGTCCTTCATTTGGGACTATATCTAGCTAATTATCTCCTTAGGGAGCAATTAATAGGGGAGTAAACTTTGAGGAAAAGAGTAAGTGGCCTCTTTCCTGAGGATATTGGTCCTGCCAAGTATGTTAAATTCAGTCCAGCTTTTGTTGGTGCACAGTTGTAGAGATCCTTGGCTTCCAGCTGACAATCAACGATAAATAGTTCCTTATGTTCTGCTCTGAACTGTTGGATTTCACAAGTTAGGTGGCAGAAATAAAACAGCAATATACTACAATAATAATAACACTTGTTTGCCATGTTTTAGGGCAGTGGTTCTTAACCTTGGGTTACTCAGGTGTTTTTGGACTGCAACTCCCAGAAGCCTTCAGCACCAGCTGTGCTGGCTGGGGTTTCTGGGAGTTGCAGTTCAAAAACACCTGAGTAACCCAAGGTTAAGAACAACTGCTTTAGGGTAGCACTTTGCAGAGTTCTAAGATTCGTCTCCTACATCAATCTTGTTATAACTCTCCAAGGTTATCACCAGGTTTGAGACTATCCCTGGCAATGTGTGCTTTGGAAGCTGGGTCTCCTCCCGCCACTATTTTGCCAGCCTCTCCCCTTTTTTAATGCAGTTCCAACAGTTCCTCTTACTGCCACCAGCAAGGCTGCTGCCTCTGCACTATTTTGAACTGAAGCACTTGTATAACTGTGAGAAAGAAGAAATGAAATGAACTAATCAGTCATTGGCTATGCAAACATTCAACCACTGAGGGAATTGTAGCAGTGAGAAGCAGTCTTCTTTCTGCCCTGATGTCCTCACTGGCTGTACCACTATCCCAGCAATGACTGACTAGTTCAGTTTTAATACCTGCAATTTACACTTAGACAGCTAGTATACTGTAATGGATAGACTACAGCTCAGGACATCTGGGTTCAAATCCTCACTTGGCTATGGAAACTCACCAGAGGATGGCATTGTTAAAACCACTCAAATATCTCACTTCCGAAACCCGGTGAGGTCACCATAAGTTGGAATTCATCTGATAGAGCATAATGTATTTACACTTAGAAAAAAAATACTTCCATTTGGTATTCGACAGCCTTTTCTGGCTGCCACAATACAGTATTTGTCCCTACACAGATGATCAGTGAATGCACCACTGCAGCATGTCTGGGTACAAATGTGGACTTCCACACTGAAAAGGAGTGGTTAATATATAAATGTAGAACTGGATTCTAAAAGAAAAGCACTGATGCCCAAATATTTACTCCCAATGTATCTGAATGGAATACTTGTTTAAATATTTTGAGTATTTCTCTTGTTTAACAAAGGCTGTTGAAACTTACTTTCCATCTCAGTCCCTCAGTGAACAGGAACTATTCTGGTAATACCCTGATGTAGTACCTATAATTTTATTGGGATTAAGAACATAAGAAGAGCTCTGCTGGATCAGGCCAAGGCCCATCTAGTTCACCTTGGCCCCACCAGATGCCTCTGGGAGCACATGAGACAACTAGAGACACCTGTCTCCTGATACCCCTCCCCTGCATCTGGCATTTTGAGGTACCTTCCTTTAAAGCCTAGACTATGTGTTTTCCCCACCAAGCTGGGGGCCTCAGAACTGCACCCTGTAGCACTATCACTGATATAGAACTCTGCACAGTACTATGGTATTATTATGACCAATTTCAGTTCAGTTCAGGATCAAGGACAACAAAGACTGGCTTGCATAAAGCCACTGCCCACCAATCTCAGGGCATGGCAGACATATACCCTGGTAGTGATGTGCCACATTGTATCACATTCTCATGTGCTATTATGGTAATGTGGACATGGTAGCAAAACCTTTGAGCCCCCCTCCCTTGTCTCACACCCAAATACGGACACAGACTCACACTCTGAAGTCTATATCAAAAGAAAAGATCTTGTGACGATAGAGGTGTGTGGATCAAAGGGATCTAGAATGCAATATCATTGTACTCTGCTCCTGTGTTGCCTATGACTTTGCCTTCTTTTAGTCAGTTGCTTGCTGGTGGAACAGATCTATTACCAGATTATTCTATTCACTGAAGGCATTCTAGTGGTATTTTTGTGATGGCTGAGGCATATGTGGCATTTCTGCCAGTAGAGCAGGGCTTCTGCTAAATTTCAAAGCCCCACAACTGATTTGACCCTCAAAGATGGAGTCTAACCTACTAAATGTCTACTAACATTTTCACATCCGTTCAGTATGGCTTTTTAAGAAGTTAAAATAATAACAATTCAGTCTAACAGAAAGCATAATACAGTGTAACGCTCAAGATAAAATAGTATTTAAAATGAGAAAACCAAAAATTTAAAACATCTAGCCAAGTAACATATTTTCCCTTCACAAACTTCCAAGCCTCTGGGTGCAGATTTTATAGCAGCAGTCATCTAAACACTTCATCCTGCTAAAACTCAGGGCTGGTCGACTTGATGTTCCTATGGGAAGCATTCATGCGATCCTCTGTCCTTCGTGTTATGAGTCTTTGCTGAAGCTTAGCCCTCACCCTGGCTACTGGGGAGGAGAATCTGGTGCTGATTCAGTTGTCTGTTCTTCTAATTGCCCAGTATTTTCCTCAGCTGTAATTAACCCCTCAGATTCCAGATCTTCTTCAGCTGAACTCATGACACTTCCTCCCTACACTTTTTGCAAAGAAAGTGGATGGGGAAAGCATTTTCCTCGCAAGAAAGTGGAGGGGGAAAGTGATTCCGAGTCAGTCAGGCAAAAGCAGTCAGTATAAACCAGCACTCTATTTACAGTCAAAACCACGCCTCCATCCACATCACCCAGTTTTACAATTGAAGGTGGTTTTCAAAAAATCTATCCCAGTCATCAAAATATGGATCCTTTGCTGCTCTTCATAAAGGGAAAACTGACAAGAGACATCTTCGTGAATTTCTCATGGAGCTACAGAAGTTCATGTTCAGCTATACAAATGTCTAAGCCAATGATATATCTGGGGGCAACTGCAACATGAGGGAAGGGGAGGTTTAATTGTGAACTCTGAAAATGCTGCTTCTCTTTCTCATTGACTAGAATGAAAATGCAACCAATTCTTCATGAAGAGAGTGATCCCCTTCTTTACAACTTCTCACCTGTTTCCTGCCGATCATATCTGTAGCAGATACTGAAGATTGTTGGGTGGACAGGCTGAAACCTAACACCCCTGTGTTCTCTCATACATATTACTCAATTGCAGAGAAACTGCTGAGCCCTGGGGCCAAATGCAATAAGTTGTGCTCAACAGTAGCTGTTGGGATAGATAGGAAGGCCTGGTTGGTTGCATTTTACTAGAGGAACCCTGATTCTGTGTCCATGCCTTAAAAGCTGCTCCAGTGTTTGTGCTGAAAGACTATTCCCCTCCAGTGTATTTCCTTATATTTCAGATCGACACCTTGGTTGCTCGCACAAAATTTGTAAAGCCATCTAATCTGCATTGGACAGTACCACTACATTATGCCTTACACTTATAGGATCACTTTGAAGAATGAAATTATTTCCATCCTGAGCAGCAAACTGTTGATCATGTGGCACTGACATTTTTATGATACATCACAGTTACCTTCCTTTCTCGTATTTCATTTATATCAGTGGGTTCCAATCTTAGATCCTCAGACGTTCATGGAATACAACGCCCAGAAATTCTGGCCAGTAAAGCTAGTGGTAAAGGCTTTGGGGAATTTTAGACCAAGAATATCTGGGGACCCAAGGTTGGGAAGCATTGCTAAATGCAGAGTGTACAAAAAAAAAACCTCTTAATGGGACAGGCAACACTGGTACACAACTGCCTGTAATGTAATTCACTCGTTCCTGTTCTTGTGACCTACACAGTGGGTTCCCTGATCATATGCAAATGTGGGTGCAAACAAACACTTGTGATTGAGCTTTCTCAATTGAGACAACTATACACTACCATGAATGACTATCAGGTGACAAGGTCAGACAATTTGCCTGATGCTGATCATGATCATGACCCCAATTCTCAATGACTTCATGACACACCCTTCTAAAAGTAACACATTCTCTTAATTTTTCAATGTTATTAACATGTTATAGGGACTAAAACATCTATTTTCTTATTTTTCTAAGGTGGCAAGAAATCTATCAGTGATTTATTTGGGAAAGTCACAGTGGTGAACTGCTACTAATTAATGAGACATCAGTCATGTTCATGGTTGCATGCCTCTCACATGACCCAACACATGAATAGGAATGTATTCAGTACCCTCCTGATTAGCAGCTTTACTTTCACATAAGTAAATTGTGTATAGGTTTATAGATTCTTAGATAGTACGAGGTCCAGGATAGTATGAGGTCTCCTGCCTTGGACAGCGGGTTGGACTAGAAGACTGGAAAGATCCCTTCGAACCCTACGATTCTATGATAGGATTCTGCTTAATTACCATGTTTTTCTGTGTAGATGACCCCCCAATGTATAAAATGACCCCCTAATTTTGACCCTTGATGGAGGCGGAGGAGCAGTTAATGGGCAACTCCTCCACCTCCACCTCTCCTGCTGCTTCTGTCTCCGTTGCCCGCCCGATCACCTCCTCCGGTGCGACTGCCGGGGCTCACCTCCAGCTCACGTCAGTCTTGTCCCCTGCCCTAATGAAACTATAGCTGGAGGCGGCGATCTGGCGGCGGCAGCAGGAAGAGGTGCCTGAGCATGCACAAGTGCTTGTTTGCCTCTGCCTCTGTCTCCTGTTGCCTCCACCACCAGAGGGGACAAGGCGGCCATGTGAGCTGAGCTCGGCAGTCCCAGTGGAAGTGGTGATCGGGCGGGTGGGGAAGGCAGCAGCAAGAGGCACCCAAGCACGTGTAAATGCTCCTTCTCCTCCGTCTCCTGGGGGACAAGCCATGAGCTCTGGAAGAGGCAATTGGGCAGTGGCGGCAGCAAGAGGTGCTCGAGCGCATGTGCGCTGCCTTCTTCCGCGTATAAAACATCACTCAATTTTTCCTCATGTCATTTGTACATGGAAAAATACGGTATTTACAACTTTACTGATAACAACTACCTTGTCTTTTAAACTGGTCTGTAGTAGAATTATTACCCATGTGGCCCTTGACCCCACTCTGTGCATTACTGGACCAGCTCCACCATAACTAAAATATTAATAATATCTGCACTTTGATATGGGGGCCAAAGGCAACATAAAAATGAACACAGAACCAATGAAATCAGAACTTCTTTAATAATGGCCAAATATTGGATTCAATTTAATGTATATATAATATAACTATATAATATAATTATATTACAGAATTTGCGTATAATCTTCTGTTTAAAAAAATTAATTAAATCCCTTCAATTATATCAAATTAATTTATTTTTAAATAAAGCCTCGGGATGGAAGAGGGTGCCTTTGACACTTAAGAGTTCCCAATCCTAGTGGCAGCAATCCAGTGGCAATTTTTTACTATTGAAGGTTTCCCCCTCCATCTTCAGACTCCCAAAAGCTTTCCCAGGACAAAAAGGATATCCAAGGAGTCTTCGAATCTAAAATTGGGGGGAGGGGGGGGAAGAATAGGAAGCTTTTAATTACTTTTAATTAAATGCTTCTGGCACCTAATCCAGGTTATACCAGAGCAAGGTTAGACAACAGGATTTTCCCCATTACAAATGTGTAGAGAACTAGAGGCAAAGTAACTTGTCCTTTGCAGCTCCTTCTTTTTATAACGGTCAAATGTGATCAGATTTCTTCCTTTTTTTTTTGCATCTTTGATATTCTTTCATGTTTCCAGCCAAAGTTCAGGCATACCTTTCCCTAAGAAAGCAGTCATTTTGTTTGCTTTTTGTTCCCAATTACTTAAGGGTTTGACAGCAGCCTTATTCCACCTTCTTTCACAAAGCCTACTGAATCTACAAATTACTTTAGGCTAAGTTTGCCTTGTCCTGTTTAATGAAATGCTTTAGTTTTTCAGGTTGCACTCTGCATAGTTTACTAGGAAAGAACTGAGGAGGCTTTCTTCCATTAAACGGAGGGTTAGAGTAACAGAAGAGAGCACTTTGTTTCTGTTATCCTCCTGGTGTTTCAGCTTTCATCATTCAATGTGCCAATAAAGGGACATAAAAAAGGGATTCAGGCTGAGTTTAGATTTACTGTCCTCTGTTAAAACTGCCAAGCAAGGCAGGCCATTTCTGAAGCCACAGAACAACATTTGTAGCAAAGTGTCTTTCGCTGCCAAATAATATGCTAATAGCAAAGCTGCAGACAAAAGCATCATGGACCATCACGTTCAGAAGCATTCTAAGATATGCATCTGATCACCAGTAAAGGCCGTGAAGGAAGTGAGGTTTGGGAAAAGCAGCAGCACATTTACTGAAGGGACAACACTCCTTTGTTTCAGGAAGCTGTACACAAAATAGAACTTTCTTTCTGAACAGAATATTCTCAAGTGTGCTAAAATGCTATAACTGACCAAATCAAATGAGAAAATAAGAAGGCTACATTTTCAACAAATCTGGCTGACTCATGGATACATACTTATAGATCCTTTTAAAAAGTGTAAGGGCTTATTGGATAAATGGAAATACATAGCTGTAGCTATATGTAAGTGTAATGGAGATACACTTTTTAATTTTTATAAAGTTTAGATCTGTTTTTACTGAGAGGAAACAATACTATTTGGGGGAAAAGCCTACAAAAACAAAAGCAGGCTGGTCCTTGAAAAACAATCTGAAATCCACAGTTGAGCAATATCTTTACAAAGACCGACAAAAACATCACGAAAGTATGCAAGCCTTTGCATCCATGTCTTCATTACGATAGGTGGGACATAAAAGTAGGGGAGACAAACAGAAAAGGGGAAGGAAAAACAGAAAAGAAGTGGCTACGAGATCTGATCAAATGCTGAAGTGAAGGTCATATTGTAGATAGTCCGAAATGGTAGATGTCTCCTGGAAAATCCTACCTTTAATTCCAATAAGTAACCACTATATCCATCTATTTGGCTTGGAATCTAAGGAAAGTGAGCATTTAAAAACTAGCAAAATATGAATGATGATAGTTAAGTGGAGTCTCAATTGTGGGGTTCCACAGGGGTCGATTATCTCCCCAATGCTGTTTAACATCTATATGAGGCCGCTGGGTGGGGTCATCCGGGGATGTGGGGCTTCGTGTCACCAATATGCTGATGACACCCAGCTCTACATTTCCTTTTCACCTGATACAGGTGATGCTGTCCTGTCCCTTCAGCGCTGCCTGGAGGCCGTACTGGGATGGATGCAGGAGAATGGGCTGAGGCTGAACCCGGACAAGACGGAAGTTCTGAGGGTGGGTGGCCCCGTGGTTAGCGGCTTGGGGGACTCTCTCACATTTGGGGGGGCAACTCTGGCCGCGAAGAGTGGGGTCCGCAGTTTGGGCATACATCTGGACCCGACGCTCACCATGGAAACACAGGTGGCGTCGGTAGTCCGTACCGCCTTTTTCCATCTTTGGCGGATTGCCCGGCTGCGGCCCTATCTCGACACGGGGGCACTCACTACCTTGGTGCATGCGCTCGTAATCTCAAGATTAGACCACTGTAACGCGCTCTACGTGGGGCTGCCTTTGAGGCTGATGCGGAAACTTCAGGTGGTGCAGAATGCAGCGGCCAGACTCCTTACCGGAGTGAGAAAATACCAACACATTTCTCCAGCGCTGGCCGCATTGCATTGGCTGCCCATCCGTTTCCGCATCGACTTCAAAGTTTTAATGCTTACTTATAAGGCCCTAAACGGTTTAGGACCTCGATACTTGGCGGAACGCCTGCTCCCACCTAGGTCTACCCGGTTCACCCGCGCGAGTCTGGAGGTGAGGCTGAGGAGCCTGACGCCGAGAGAGGCCCGGAAGGAGAAGACACGAAACCGGGCCTTCTCGGCGGTGGCTCCTCGCCTATGGAACCACCTTCCTCCAGAGATTCGCGCGGCCCCTACGCTGGGTGTTTTTAAAACTCAATTAAAAACATGGCTATACATCCAGGCCTTCCCTCCAATCAATTCCTGATCCCTTTTCTAATTTTCCTTATATTCCTTTTTGTTTGCTGTGATTGTAATTATTATTTATGTTTATGCACATGTTTTTTAATTGTATTCTATTCTTATTATATGCTGGAAGCCGCCTAGAGTGGACTTATAGTCCAGATAGGCGGGATATAAATTCAATAAATAAATAAATAAAATAAATAAATTAATTAGTCAGTTTTGTGCCATCTAGTCAGAACTGACTTGTAGAGACCCTAATAGGGCTTTCAAGGTAAATGAAGTATTTAAGTTGTGGCTCTATCAGTTTCACACCTCCAGTGAACTTCTACAGCTGATCAGGGATTCAGAACCAGGCCTCCTGTATCCTGTAGTTTATACCCCACTAGGTATCCTTACCAATTTAGGGTAACCTAAAGAGGTACTGTATTCAGTAGGTAGTTGTGCTAGAGTAAGACCTATTCTATTACCATGACCACCACCACCGGAATCCTCAATTTCTTGGGAGAACAGTTTCTTTACATATTCATTTTGCTGATTTTAGTCTTTAGTCTTTAGCAGCTTAAGCTGCTCCATAAACTTATATTCTCAATGGCACTGGAAGCCATTTAATGATCATCATAGTTGTTGTTATGTCAACATTACCATAATTATATCATTTTATCATGTCTTTCTCTCAATGCAAAGATTCAATGTTGTTTATGAAAATGATTGTTAAAAATGAAGTACATAAGCTAGAATACTAAAATGCAATTAAATTTACAATGATAAATTTGTAATGATTTAAGACAATAAAAAGATTCTGAAATTTTTGAAGAAATGCATCTCTCATTAATACCACCTTTCCCCACAACCCATTCAGCTGCCAAATGCTAGCCTGAAAAGGTGTTCAAAAACAGATTTAGAATCAAGCTTGCTTCTCCAAGTATGCCTTGACATACACAGATTACACTTATCACAGAGGAAGCTGCCATACACACACATTGCACACACCTCCATCACTTGGCAGTATATAGAATGCATTTAGGATATTTTCCAGTGTTGTTTTTTAAATAGAATCTGTATAATTAATTCATTGTATGAGAACAGTGAAAGTTCTACCCCTTATTTTATCTCATTCAGTTCTCATGCATCCAGCAGAATGGAAGCTGGAAGGCTGCATTCTTAAAATGGTACCTGAAATCCTCTCTGACATTACTCTGCACTCTTTATTATTTGTTTTATATATTGTGTTAAAACTTTCATAAACAATCTTTTTACCAAGACTGCATACAATGTAATACTAGAAATAATCCAGGTAACAAAACACAGAATAGTAAAAGAACAAATTTATTTTGGCCACTGACGGTCAACCAGAGGCAATAATGGATTTGACTGTTTTGTTATACAAAGACAAATAAAATCACACAGATACACACATTGCGATTTATGCATTGACAAAAACATATGGTAGAAGCCATTTTCCTAATAAAACATTTCATTCAGAAAGGTAAATACAGACAACCTGGAACTTAGAAGAATGGCAATGTTTTCCCATATCATTTCAGTTCTGTTATGATCTCTAAGAAATGTACAAACGGATAGTCAACGTGTAACCAGCCAAACTAACTACATCCCAGCAGCCATACATAGCAGTACAATAGCAGCTTGCCACAGTTCCTAGTACAGTAGTGCCCCGCTTGACGACGATAATCCGTTCCAGGAAAATCGCTGTTAAGCGAAATTGTCATCAAGCGGAAAAAAAACCACTGGAATGCATTGAAAACCGGTCAATGCATTCCAATGGGGAAATACCTCATCGTCCAGTGAAGATTGCCCATAGAGAACCACCAATCAGCTGTTAAAAATCACTGTCTTCCAAAGCAGGGGTCCGGAAAGCAACCATTTTGAGAAGGGAGGGAAGCCATTTTGTGGAGGGAAGCCATTTTGTGGAACCAGAAAAATAACTGTATAGTGAACAAAAGGTTCGTGAAGCAGGCTCCTAATCAACGTAATGTGGATTTCCCCCATTGGAACTATCGTTTTGTGATTGCAATAGCGATCGCAAAGAAGTCATCGTTAAGCGATTTCGACATCATGAGGGGTAAGCGTCCAGCGGGGCACCACTGTACTGCTGTATGCCTAGGATTGTAACCCCAATGGGCATCTATCAAGAGTCTACTAAGGTGGTTGTTTCCAATAGTGGGCCAATATGAGTTTTTTCTGAAAGTGTTGTAAGCACTGTTATACATGCCTACTTGAGGCAGTGATCAGGGAGGAAATGCCATAAAAAGTGGGTTGTCAATGGACAAGGCTAAAAGATAACTAGAAACATGCACCACTATTCTGCTTCAGCAAAACAGAGGAAGAAAACTCAATTTCCCCAAGACATTTCTAAATAAATGATTCTGAAATTAATTCTACCAAATATATTTCATGTAAACAGGAAGAATACCAAATGGGGGACCTTGTTAGCGGCAAAGTGATGTATGGGAGCATTACGATGCCTTCAAGAATTTTGCAACCCTGTATTAAATCACAATATAAAACAGAAACAGTTGCTGAACAGCATAATAATGACACAACTATCAATGAATATTGTAAAAAAATGTTTTGTTTTGTTTTCTATTCCTACACTTGGCCTGAGGCAAAGCACTGCAGGAGCAGGATGTGGGGGGAGGTGTTGTCTTTTTAAAAAAAGAAATACTGATACAAATAAGAGAAGAAACACAAAAAGTATGCCAGAAAGTGGGAGAAACACAAGGTGTTATAAAAGCTGATGCATATATGTTTGCCTCATATTGTAAATTAAGCTGAGGGGCCTGAAAATCTGAATACGCTAGGACTAATTCTAATAATATCCTCCCTCCCCCGGAATATATAATATAAGCCACAGATATCAATTAATCAGTTCACCGCTTGATGTTCAAATTATTTGTCTTCAAAATGCAGGTCCATATATATTAAAATCCATTTTAATAAGCATTAATTCATCAAGTAGTACATTTTAAAACCACTATTTCAACCTTTACCACTTCAACAGCTAAACAGAGTTGGGATGAGTGGGGTTGTAATTACCTAAAACTGGCAACATGGTTGGGTCTCTACAGTCAACAGAGAAGCAGAAAGCACGAAAGATTTTTTTCACATGCCAAACAGGGAATACAGTTATCCATTCAATGAACTGCAAATGACTGATGCTAAAATATGAATTGAGAACTTGGTTACCAAGGGGTTTTCAGAGTAAAACTATGTATGGCCAGCTTCCACCTTAATGCTAATTTGAGTTTACACTAAAGCAAGTCTTGAGTATCTCTGTATGTAAGAAAGAAGCCTGAAATCACAACTGGCTCCCGATAGCTCTTTGCCTTTTCTAACTGCATGAAGTGGAACATACCGTTTCCTACAACCAGTAGCTAAAGGGGAAAGTTAAAGGGCACTTTCAGAAGGTGCAGAACAGAACAGTACTAGTGACCTCTAAGAAACACTAAGCTAATATGGGTCACTAAACATGCCCTTGCCCTTAGGCAACTCAAATCAAGTCCCCCCACATTGTTCCTTGTCTTCTTCAGAAGTGCTGAAGAGTTACCGAATGACTTTCATATAACAAAGTTATCACATTTAACATGTTTTTGTCCTTTCTTTGTTTTCTTTGGATTTTGCCTGAAATGCCTGCACAGACCTAACAGGGCTACTTCTAAAACTACAACCAGGAAAGTTAAGATAGTGCTTCTCAACACTCTGCTTCAGCCTTAAATCATTGTTATGCTGCCTCACAGATGTTTGAATGGTTCTTTAACACTGATTTGCCACATGTTTTTTTTTCAGTATTAGTAGAGAAGATGGGCTTGGTGGATTTTCTTCTAAGTGAAAAAACTACCTTGTGCCAGTGGCAATTTTTAAAATTAAAACCTTTCTGGGAATGGGGAAGCTCAGGGATATTAGCCTCCTCTCAAACATGGCAAAACTGCCCCCCCCGATATTTCCTAGGGGTACAGAGGGGCTTTTTGAGATTTAACTTAAAATTAAATTCTGGAATGATGTGTGTAGTCAAGGGAATAAGGAGGCATTTTGCCCACGCTTACTCCACACAAATATCTGTGATATGTGAGACAGGGAGCAGAGAAAGAAATCAATGGATTATGATGAGAGTTGTCATTTTGGGAAAGAAGCCCCAATCAAGACTGGAATGTGGCAACACTTCAGTGCTTGAGCACAGAACGGGATTTTCAGTGCCAGTTTCCCAAAATACCCTGGCTCTCCCCAGGCTCATAATTAAACCACCAAATACAAGAACTCACATTATACATTTATGTGAATGTATCACTAGCAGATGAGATTGCAATTGCATAACTGCTTGAGTCTGTTTCAAAACACTGATTTCAAACCATCTATCTCCAGCAAACACAGCTTGTCACCAAGTGCTAACTTTAAATTCACTGACAGCCAAGCAGCTAATGTCTCACTGGGTTTAATCTAAACTCAATAAATATTGGGACACAGATGAAAAGCAGCTGCTCCTGATATAATCCATAACAGTTAGGTAGCTACACACATGCATTCTCTAAACCTTACCCATACTCATCTTGATTGGCAAATTTTCTCTGCTTGCAGCTTCCACTAGATGTCTCCTAACTTCCATCACGGCTTCTTTCTGCTTGAGATTCATTAAGGACTCCCACAAAGCTTTAGCAGCTGGATCACTATTAAAAAAAAAGGGGGGGGGAAACAACCAAGTTTACATTAAACATCTGCTAAAATCAAACAAAATTCCTCAAGCTTAGTGACTTTAAAAGCTCAGCTTTTAAAAAACAAATTATTCTGCAGGTTGTTGTGGGTTTTTCGGGTTCTTTGGCTGTGTTCTGAAGGTTGTTCTTCCTAACTACACCCACAACAAGATACACTAATCACCCATCAACAGAAAAAGACAAAAGCCTATCTCACAGCCATAAATACTGCACTCCCAAGCCAACTACACCAGAGCACAGAGTGCTGTCCTCTGAAGATGCCGGCCACAGAGACTGGCGAAACGTTAGGAAGAACAACCTTCAGAACATGGCCAAAGAGCCTGAAAAACCCACAACAACCATTAGATCCCGGCCGTGAGAAAGCCTTCACGAATACAAATTATTCTGCCTTTAATAACTTACAGCTTACTAAGAAGCTTTATTATAATAGCTGGATCAATCCATTAGTTGATGGTAGTACCAGAAAATTATAAGGAGAAGAATAAGGCAATAGTACTGGAAGTACGGAAGAGCGCAAAATCTAGAATTCTAAGATTAGAGTATTAGGCTCAAGTCTTGCCTGTAGGGACAGTTCTTTCTACATCATGAGCTTAATTAACCCATGAAATCTAGACAAGATGGTGCCATAGAATTAGAGAACACAAGGAAACAAGATGCTTCTCTGGAAAGAAAAAAAGTTTTCCAAATATCAAACACCATACTGTATCTGTTTAACTTCTAAAGTGGGAGGCACTGGGTAGAACTGAGTAACAAATTCAAAACATTTTCTTTTAGTTTCTACCAGTGTATCCATATGCATTCACCAACTTGATACCCTCAAAATGGTTAGATTTCCCATTCCACAATCCTAGTCATCATGGGTATGCTGGCTAGGATGATGGAAGTTTTGGACCAACCCATCTGGAGAGGATTAGTTTGAAAGGTGTGTAAAACAGCAAACATTGTGATCACATAAGATGAAATCTTCTTGTGCAGTCATAAAAACTGAGTAACTTTTAGAAGTGAATTGCTCTAACTTAAGACATCTCCATAAACAATATATGTTGCATACTGAGTCACAATACTCAGCAGGCAACAAATAATATCTAGGGAGATTTCTTAACTTACGACAATTTGCTTCCAAAAGTTATAGTTTGCACAACTGGGTTTCAGCAATAGAATTATACCTTCATAAGGAAAATATGTGCAAGAATACTTTTGGTAAAGACACAGGTTTATTGCTCAGGCATAGAAATAGAATGTAACTGAGGACAGTTTCTGACATGCAGGTTTATGGACTTGCTGCTATGTACAATACAACATAAAGATGTTAAGAAAAGCAAAGACCCCCTTGCCTCCTACTTCTGCTTTTATGTAGAATCAGCTACCAAATGAAGTCACGATTGTGACAAAAGCAGTATTTTAGAAAAATAATTTCATATAAATATAATTAGCATAAAAAGACTCCACCTCCATTGCCTGCCTCCCCAATGCCATCCAGTAAGACTACCATTATATCTTTTCAAGGTTCTGCCAGTTGTTAATTCATGTTGTCTATATCTTGAGAACTGATTACCAATATACTTACTGCATGGTGAGCTATGCCTGTAGCCAATACCAGCCATATATTTCAAGCTGAACACTGTTAATTGTTTCTTAACACAACTAAACTAGAAGTCATACTATTCCAGTTTTGCTTCCTCACTGTAAAGATGAATTTGGGTTGAATCAAACTTCTAAAACTGAGGATCGTTGCCTCTTTAAAAAAAGCTGATGTCTTTCAACCAAGTCTCAACCCTAAAAGGTGTTCTGAATACTCTGATCTGGAAAGACCTGGAAAACAAGTGGCAACATGCTACATCAGCAAATGTATTTGCTTGAGCTAACAGTGGATTCATATAACAGAAAACTACACAGAAAACAGAAAAATGTGCATAACTTCTAGAACAAATGAAGAGCTAATCTTATTTGACAAGTCTCGTAGCTTCAGCTGAATTCAACTGCAGTATACAGTCAACCCTCGACTTACGAACTTAATCCGTTCCGGAAGGACGTTCCTAAGTCGAAAAGTTCGTAACTGGAATTAGCATTTCCCATAGAAATGCACTGAAAACCAATTAATCCGTTCTGGCTGTTTTTGGTTCTTAGGTCGAGGGACAGTTTGTAAGTCGAAGCATTAGTTCCCACAGGAACTAATGCAAAGCCGGTTAATCCGTTGCTACCACTAGGGGCAGATTTTTTTTATTTTTTTATTTTTTTATTTTTAACCTAAGATGGCATAGGTATAAAAAAGGCAGGAAACCATGGAGGAAATGAATGAAAACTGTTTAAAAAGAACACTTTTAAAATCAAGCACCTTTTACACCAAAACAGGCACCTTTTCAACCAAGCACCTTTTAAATCAAAACAAGCAGCTTTTAAAGCAACCAAGCACGTTTTTACCCAAGCAAGTTTTAACTCAAACCAAGCTCCCTTTTACCCAAGCACCATTTAACCCAAACAAAGCACCTTTTAAACTAAATTTTACATTTAAAAATAACAGTCCCAGGCAGTCCCAGGTCTCTCTTCCCACTCTCTAACCGCTTGGACGAGTGAGGAAGCAGACAAGCAGCCTCTTCGCTAAATCAAAGTTCACATTTCCCACTTTCCCTGCCTTCCCCGCACTTTTTTCCGTTCATAACTTGAATCCAAGTTCACAAGTTGAGTCCATATTTTCCTATCAGAGTGGTTCTTAAGTCGAAATGTTTGTAACTAGGGCCGTTCGTAAGTCAAGGGTTGACTGTATTATGTGCCCACATTTTATAAGCAAGTTTAATGGTAGCCACCACCCATTTGGAGAAGGTTTGGGAGCAAACCAGAGAACCCATAGAGCGTTCCAAAAACGACACAAAGAGTCTCGGAGAGGAACGAAAGGATGCCGTGCGGGAAATGTAGTAGGCAAAGCCCGCTTGACATCCAGGGAATGGAGTGCTTTCTCAACATTAGTCATCAGATTAGGAAAAAAACATAGGTAAGACCACTGGCTGGTTAAGATGAAAAGAGGTGGCTACTTTCAGGAGAAAGGAAACATCTGGAAAGACGGTAACCTTATACGGATGAAACTGTATGAACGGCGGGTCTGCCCAAAGAGCCGTCAGCTCGCTCGCCCTCCTCGCTGAGGTGACAGCGAGAAGGAAAGCCGTCTTGAAGGTAAGAAGCTACAGAGAAGTGGAAGCCAAAGGCTCAAATGATGGAGACATTAGTTTACACAGGACAAGCTGAAGAGACCACTGTGGAGTGGGCGACTTGTAAGCTGGGCGCATATTGCAGAGACCCTTGAGGAACTGTTTCAGCACAGGGTGTTGGAACAGCCTTGCTGCATCTGAGAGAGGTGGCTGGTACGCAACTATTGCAGAAATCTAAACTTTCAAAGTGGAGTGAGACAGTCCCTAGTGAAAGAAGAGGAGAAGAAATTGTAGGAGTGTGTCCAGAGACGTGGGACATGCCGGCACGCCGCGTTCCTCTGCAAAGTCACAGAAAGACTTCCACTTTTGTGTGTACGTAGCCAGCGTAGAGGGCCGACGGGCCTGGTGCAAGACGTCCTCTATCGAAGGTCCAACCTCCAGGCCGTGAGATGTAGGGAGTCTAGGTCCGGATGGAACGTCCTGCCATTGTGGAGGGAGAGAAGATGTGGAAGGCTGGGGAGTCGGAAGTGATCCGATGCCAACTGGAGCAGAGGAGCGAATCAGGGTTGCCGGGGCCACCAGGAAGCAATGAAGATCACATTGGCCCGATCATGGTGGATCTTGACAACTGTTTTCTGTATCAAGGGAATGGGGGGGGGGGGGAAACGCATATACCAGACCGTTTGTCCACGACACCATGAACACATCCTCCTCTGAATGGCACCTGACACCCGCTCAGGAACAGTACCTGTCACATTTGGCATTTGCAGGTGAGGCAAACAGATCCAGGGACAGCAAGCCCCACCTCTGGCAAAGGGAGGAGAAGACTAACCCATCCAGAGTCCATTTGTGAGACGTGTCTGGGGAGGTTGTCAGTGGATGCTACATGTACCACAATCAGGAAGATGTGGTGACTGTAGCACTAGTCCCAGATCTGAGTGGTGAGAAGGAGGAGTCGGCGTGAATGGGTACCACCCTGATTGTTCAGGTAGTACACCACGGTGGTGTTGTCCGACGTCACCTGTACTACCTTCCCCGAGAGTAGGCACTCGAATACCCGGAGAGCTTTGAAGACTGCCAGAAGCTCCAGAACACTGATGTGAAGAGCAGTTTCCTCTGTAGACCAATGACCGTTGGCCAAGACCAAGGACGTGGGCACCCCAGCCAGTCAGGCTCACATCTGTGGTGAGCTGGATCGAAGGCTGGAGAGGGCCAAAAGGCCGGCCTATGAGGAGATTTGAGCAGAGTGACCACCAAGTGAGTTGTTCTGCCAACGGCTGCGACACTGTAAGAGTATTGGAGGGTGGATCTGTAAGCGAGTCGAACAAGTTCAGATACCATGGCTGAAGGACTCGCATCTTCAGTCTGGCCTATAGAATAAGTGCCATAGTGGAGGCCATAAGACCCAAGAGGCGCTGGACCAATAGAGCTTGAACCCTCAACCCTGGAATGAAGTGAGGAAGAAGCTGATGAATTTTCAGAATGTGGCTCTCTGGAATGAAGGCACAATCTGAGACAGCATCCAGAACGCCTCCTATGTAGGAAACGTTTTGGGTAGGTGTCAAAATGGACTTTTCTTGGTTGACCTGTAAACCAAGGTCAGAGGGAAGAGAAAGGGTAAAGGTCACATGTTGTGACAGCACTATAGAAGACAACGCTACCAGCAACCAATCATTAAGGTAAGGGAAGACTGTGATGCCTTGCAAACGGAGGTAAGCAGTCACTGGTGCGAGACATTTCATGAACACTCTTGGTGAGGTGGACAAACCGAATGGAAGAGCCTTGAACTCATAGATTATGCCATCCAAGGAGAACCGGAGGAACTGGTGAAACTTGGGACAAATGCTAATATGGAAATAGGTGTCCTTGAGATCAATAAGTGCAAACCAGTCCCCCTGTCTAAGCATCTGGATCGTACCATCCAGGGAAACCATCCCAAAGCGGTGAGGCATAACGTAGAAATTCAAGGGCCTAATGTCCAGGATAGGCCGAAGGCCACCATCTTTCTTAGGGACAATAAAGTAGCATGAGAAAAAACTGCTCGGGATGTCAGGGTTTTCTACTAATAAAATGGCATCCTTGGAGAGCAGCTTCTGAACCTCTTCGCAGAGAATGGGGGAAGAGGCAGTATTTCTCATTAAACCTGTGCAAGGTGTCAAGTGAAACTCAATCACATACCCAGTGACGATAATGGTGAGAATTCAAGAGTCGGAGGTGATAGCCCTCCAGGTATCAAAAAATTGTGCTAGTCTCACACTATAAACTACAGGTGCTGGTAGCAACAGCTGGCTAAACCTGCTGCTTGGATTTCGGGTCCTGACGACGGGCTGGCTGGCGCCGTCTCGGTCGGCCTGGTTGTTGACGGGGCTGAACCCGGTAACATCCCTGGTAGTGGGATCTATCATAAGAGGGGCGAGAGGAGTAGGACCTATGCCAAGTGCCCTTAGACGTGGATGGAGTCAAAATGGATTTCGGTGGGCTCTTCAAAATCTTGTCTGTTTTGGGATCGAAGAGCCCATGCCCATCAAAGGGGAGATCCTCAACCTTAGCCTTCACATTGTCCATGAGGGTAGCAGATCGGAGCCAAGCGTGCCTCCTGAAAGCGATCACTGTGATGAGCTGCTTGGATGAAATGTCCATGAGGTGCCTCACCGCCTCCCTTTCCTGGCAGGCGAGGGACAACGCCTCCTGATGATGGGCAAGAGCAGCGGTACAGACATCATCAGGTGCAGCATTGAGGGCTGGGAGGACTGCATTCCATAGGTGCCAATGATAGGCCCCCATGGCCGCCAAGTAGTTTGCCACACGGAGTGAAAACGTGGCAAACGAATATTGCCTGCGGGCGAAGATGTCCAGTTTTCCCCCTTCTTTATCAGACAGAACTAAGGTTGCCCTGGCTCAGGTCCCAGGTTGCAAAGTATCCACCACTAGGGAATTACGTGGGGGGATGCAGCAGCAAAAAGTCCGTAGCGGCACCATGAATCTTGTACAGATTCTCAGCCCACCGCAGCACCTGCAGAGACGCAGAAGGCTTAGCCCAAGCCTCCTAAGCTAAGCTGAGGAGGGAAGGAATAAAAGCCATCTTAATTGGAGCCAGATGGTCTTTGACCATGTCCTCAAAGACCTTGTCGGGCTTAGGCAGCGATGGCTGAACAACTGCCAAATCAAGAACCTCTGCAATGCACCGTATTGAGTATAGGTGGTGTAGTTTTCGGACAGGAAAGGGGGATGGCTATCCACTGTGACAGATCCACCCGCTGGGGTATCAAGTGGCTGGATTCACCACGATCCTCATCCTCTGAAGGGGAGGCTGAACCCTGAAGAGGACTACAGCCAGGGGAACGACCCGGAGAGTTGTCAGCTGGCAGATCCACGTCCGACTCCATGCCAAAGAAAGCATTGGCCGCCTCCTCCCATCCAGCCTGAGGAGATGGGCCCCATGAAATAACTAGAGGTGGGTTGTTGGAGCGGCGCCCGGCCATATGGAAGTGGCCCCAGGCAGGGTCTTGAATGAGACGAGCCAGCTGCGGTTCAGGCAGTAGAGGCTGAGAAGGGGCGGCAGCCAGTCTAGGAAAACAGCCTGCTACATAGGAGGAAAGCTGTTGAAATTCACAGGAGAAGGCTTGCCACTGTTGGAAAGCCAAAAAGGCAGCAGGATCAAAGGGAGAAAACCCTGATCCTTCGAGCCCGAATGGTGTCGAGCTTGAGAGAGGCTGCTGGGCTGATGGCTGAGGCGGAGGCAGCTCGGGCTCGACATTCTGAGGTTTTTTCTTTTTCTTCTGCAGCAGTGCTATGGGCTCAGGCGAAGGTGGCACAGGAGTAACAGATCGAGCTCGAGAGAAGCTATGGGATGATGCAGCTCGATGGCTCCCTGCAGGAGAAGCCGGAGGCATCAGGCTCAAAGGTGGAATGAGCTCAGGTGGCAGTTCAGAGAGTTCAGCCACCAGCAGGACAACCACGGGGCATGTGGAAGCCACCAATGGTGCAGGGCGCTTCTTTGTCTTCGATCGACCTGGGCTCAAGGGAGACCTTGACGCTGAAGCGGAAGCCGTCAACCTCAACCCTGAAGAAGGTGGCGGCACTTGTTTTCGTGGTCGTGAAGGAGAGCGCCCTACAGATGCCTCAGATGGTGGCGTTCTTGGAGGGGGTCCATGACAGGCAGGTCAAGAGACCGTGACCAGAGGAAGGCTGTGAGCCTATCCTGCCTGCGCTTTAAAGTGGGCCTCGTAAATGCCTTGCAATGGGAGCAAGAGGACGGCTGATGGCCCTTCCCCAAACAAAAGAGGCACTTGGAATGGCCGTCTTTTATAGCAATCTTCGTGTTGCAAACCTTGCAACGCTTGAACGGGGGCTCCTTTTCCATTCACCTAAAGAAGACGAAACAAACTCACAATTAGTTCAGTCCAATATTCAATAATGGGAGGTCCAAGATAGAAAGGGAGGAATTATTAATTATTTCCCAAGGGAAACAAAGGAGAGAAGCTCCGATCGTATTGCAAATAGCGGCGGCAGGAAACGGAACTGACGCACTTAGCGTCGGGGTGATAATGTAATCTCCGGGGGAGGTCCCCGGCGCACGGTGCTTAAAGCTGTAGAAGCTTCCGACTTCCTCTGCTCAGGTGCAGACTAAACCCATTAGTGTGCATTCACAGAGGACACGAAGGAGAACCAGCCTAGACTGCTAGATCCACAAAATGTCCTTTTCTGCCCCATTCACCTTGCATATTAAGAATGACTGTACTTTTTGAAGCTGAGAAAGTTCTGTGCCATCTAAAGCAGTGGTTCTTAACCTTTTTGAAAGAAACGCCCCCTTGAGCCATTGAGGAAGTTATCATCGCCCCCCTCCCCATGGTGATGATATCATTCATTCATTCATTCATTCATTCATTCATTCATTCATTCATTCATTCATTCATTCATTCATTCATTCATTCATTCATTCATTCATTCATTTATTTATGACACTTAAATCCAATGACCCCTGAAAACAAAATTCAATTCCAAGAAAATGAAATGCCCCCAAAAAGTAACATTTAATGATTTAGTTGCAAGCAAATTTTAAGACGCAAAAAGAAATATTAAAAAGGGCATAAAAACAAACTGCAATGCAGGAACTAAAACTTTCAAGACAAAAACTCTGAAACTAAATTAAGATTGGAGGAAAATATATATTCATGCACACTGTAAAAAGGCTGTAGCCATCTTCACAGGTTTGGCCTGCTCCAGCGCCCCCCTACCGCCCCCCTTCTGCTCCAGCGCCCCCACACCGCCCCTTTTTGTTCTACTGCCCCCCTGAAAAATGAAATCGCCCCCTGGGGGGCATTATCGCCCACGTTAAGAACCACTGATCTAAAGCATTCTTCCAACTTTCTGGCTTAAAGTAAATGAGACAGAACAGAGAAGACATTCAAGCATCATATTGTGGAGTGCTGTTCAAGCTGTGAGGTCCCTTGGCAGACTTCTTCTGGGAATGGGGCTCCACCTAAAAGTCACATTTTTACTGAGTGGCACATAATAGTTTTCAAATACATTAAGGCGTTTTTACAGACTAAATGATACTATATCAGCTTACAGCTTGGCCTCAGGTTCACATCACGTCTCTTCCCAACATAATTTCTTCCTGAAATTCATTACAAATGAATGTATCCAGCTTCCAATAAATGTCAACTGGAGTTTGCTGAAACCAACAGGAAATGCTAATCTTAAGATAACTGCAAGTCTACTTTAACAAGATAACTGCAACTCTGCTTTAACATAGAAGAGTGCAAAGTACTGAACCATGTTATTGACTCAATTAAATAAAAAGTAGAAAACTTTTCTGCAAAAAAAAGTATCTGGATCATTATAAGCTGCAATTTCAAAAGGAAGGAGAAAAATAGATTTGCTTATCTCTGGCATATTCACAGATATTTCATTAGAAAATCTATGAGTTCTCACCAAGCTAATACACAAAGCAACGATTGTGATAACTGAACTCGAGAATTTACAATCATCATCCTAACAATTGTGCATATATGTTTGCAACATTCTATCACACTTCCATATGACCCAGAAACAGAATCCAAGGTAGACCTCTGACCACAGGAAGAGACTTGATCCATAGTTAGTCCATAATTAGTTAAGAAAGGGAGGGAGATGGTTCATACCATAAACCTAACGTGTTTTCAAGAACAGTCAACAATGTAAGAGTGAGAAATTTGGTGTGTTCAGGAGCCAAATTTGTGCCTGTAAGATCCTCTGGGAGGCAAACAAACTACCCAAAATGTGGAAGGGAAAAACCCAGGAAACACTTAATTCTTTGGTGTCAAACACTTCAAGGGAGCAGTGACCTATTTAAAATAGCCTCGTTCTCCCTAAACCAGTTTCCAATTTCCTAGATATTATTTCTGCATAGGAAGAGATTGCACGCATAGCATATCACATTTACTAATACAGCATATACATTTTTATTCATCCAGCTATACACACAGTAGGAAGCTATAACTGGCTACATCTTTCTGTGCATACATAATACACCCATGTGACAAACACAGACACAGCCATCCAAATTCAAAAATAGCCATCCATCCGGTTTCCTGTGGCTATCAGCTATAGCTATCGGCTAACCAGGCAGGGAAACTTTTGCAAATTCGAAGTACTGTATGTTGGCTCTCATTTTCAGGCTGTTGATATAGTGGAAATCAGTTATATCCGTGAAAGGTTAGGCTAGTAAAATTTTTCTAAGAACTGGCAATTTTTATTGGTATGTGAAAGGTTGTGAGTTATGCTGGTTTCTTAAAAGAAAAGTTATCTGTCTAGAAAATATTCACATGTAAATGCAATGCCTGCACAAAGAATAACAGATTGAAAATAGCCAGTATTACTGTCCTAGCTTATGCTAATATGTGTGATCTGATCTAGTAACAATTCTCAATTTCCTGATCATAAAAACATCTTTTTTGGATTAATAGTATTTAAATTATCATACTTTTTCAAAGCAAAACATAAAAACATATATTATTAAAAGCCAGACAGATAATATTAAGGGACATAAGTTTTACTCAAGAACATACTTAAATTAGTCAGTTTAAGCTGATGTCCCAGTTTCATGCCAAAGCTTCAAGTCACTTTGATGGTGTAATGTTCTCTAGACTCAACTTTGGTTATATATTTTGGCACTAAATCAAAGGTCAGAGATTATTATTTGACTTGAATATCAAAACACTACAAGATATAGTGCTGGAAGCAAAACAATAGTTCTTAACCTTCTCCCTGGCCAGTCTGGAAGGGCCTTCTATTCTCTTCATCCATTTTTAAAACTAATAAAGGAAATGTATGTCACACCAAGCTCAAGATTAATTAGAACTCTAATTAATGTACTGGTGATGATCACTGCATCATCAGCTATTTATTCAGTGCCCCAGGCTGCAGGAATGCATACTTTTCTGCAGATAAATTACACATTATGGTTACTTTGAGGGCATGGTCTGAAGACACATGAATTCACTCATGTTCACGCCTAGATGGAAAACTGTCTGAATGTATGGGAATTTGAGTTCCATCAGAGAACAAGGTTGGAATGGCTGGAATACAAATGCCACATAAGATAAAGTATGATAAAATCTAATACCTTTAATCAAAATTGAGAAGCAAAGCAGCTGTTTTGCTTAACTTTAGAGGTATATTTGCAAAAAGTAATATACACAATACTTTGACTAGCCCACCTGCCTGTATACAGTGGTGCCTCGCTTAACGACCGCCCCAGTTAACGATGAAATCACATAGCGATTTGGTTTTTGCGATCACAAAAGCGATCGCATTGCAATGTTTTAAATGGGAAAAATCGCTTTGCGATGATCGGTAAGTTGTTTTGCTTACCGATTTTCGCATAGTGATGTTTTCCCAACAGCTGATTGGTGGTTCCAAAATGGCCGCTGGGTAAAAAACATGGCCGCCCGCTGTGTTTTGGGATGGCCGCTGTGTTTTGGGATGGATTCGCATACCGGGTAGCGAAAATGGCCGCCGTATGGAGGATTTTCGCTTAAAGGTAATTTTTTTGCCCATAGGAATGCATTGGAGGGGTTTCAATGCATTCCTATGGGCTTTTAAAAATCGCTTAGCCATGTTTTCAGTTAACAGCGATTTTTGCTGCACCGATTAACATCGCTAAGCGAGGCACCACTGTATATCTCTACTAGTTATGCATAGCATAAACAAAAAGAAACTGCATTCCCTGCCTGGTCATTTGAAGGCAAATCTTACCAAAGGTGACCAAGAAACCTTTGTGATTAGAGGTATTGACTTTACCACAAAATAGTGCTTCTCAATATATATGTGGTAAATGCAACCTATCTCTAGAATTTAAAAAACAGGATAAAGAGAAAATGCCATTTTGGTTTTGCACAGACAAAACCCCAGGCAGTCCAATGTGCCCATAAATTTGATGCTTGGACTAATTTAACTTGGGAGATTATTTAATCCTTGTTCTTAGCAACATATAACATTTTTCTAGGTATAGACAGGACACCCTTGGAACTGATTATGGGCCAAATTAATGTTTGGTTTAAACACATTTAAAACTGAATAATTTCTGTATAAATATTTTCTTGGTTAGGCCAATCTTTCATAACAACCAGTATAAAATTGATATTCACAGATTCATAGAATAATTGAAAGGAGCTATAATGTCATCGAGTTCAACCCCCTGCTCAACACAAGTATCCAAATCAAAGTGTATCTAACAAATGGTTGCCCAATTTTCTCTTGACTGCCTCCAGCGTTGAAGTGCTCATTACTTCCCAAGGTAATTAGTTCCATTGTCATTATAACAGGTTTTCTTGATATTCAACCAAAATCGATTTCACTAACTTGAGACCATTACTATGTGTCCTGCATTCTAGGATGATGGAGAATAGATCCTGCCCCCCTTCTCTGCATGACAATCTTTCAAATATATGAGAAGTGCTATCATATCTCCCTCAGTCTTCTATTCTCAAGGCTAAAAATTCCAGATCTTTCAGTCCTTCCACAAAAGGTTTAGCTTCATGCTTGGTGCCCTCCTTTGAACTTCTTCCAATTTGTTGGAATCCTTCTTAAAGTGTGCTGGGCAGAACTGGACAGAGTAAGCAAGATGAGGACTTGTTGTTTAGTCGTTAAGTCATGTCCGACTCTTTGTGACCCTATGGATCAGAACATGCCAGGCCCTCCTGTCTTCCACTGCCTCCCGCAGTTGGTCAAATTCATCTTGGTCGCTTCGATGACACTGTCCAACCATCTCATACTCTGTCATCCCCTTCTCCTCTTGCTTTCCCAAAATCAGGGTCTTTTCCAGGGAGTCTTCTCTTCTCATGAGATGGCGAAAGTACTGGAGCCTCAGCTTCAGGATCTGTTCTTCCAGTGAGCACTCAGGGTTGATTTCCTTCAAAATGGATAGGTTTGATTTCTTTGCAGTCCAGGGAACTCTCAAGAGTCTCCTCCAGCACCACAATTCAAAAGCATCAATTCTTCAGGAGTCAGCCTTCTTTATGGTCCAGCTCTCACTTCCATACATCGCTACTGGAAAAAAACCATAGCTTTGACTATGCAGACCTTTGTCAGCAGGGTGATGTCTCTGCTTTTTAAGATGCTGTCTAAGCTTGTCATCGCTTTCCTCCCAAGAAGCAGGAGTCTTTTAATTTTGTGGCTCCTGTCACCATCTGCAGTGATCATGGAGCCCAAGAAAGCAAAATTTGTCACTGCCTCCATATCTTTCCCTTCTATTTGCCAGGAGGTGATGGGATCAGTGGCCATAATCTTAGCTTTTTTGATGGTGAGCTTCAGACCATTTTTTGCACTCTCCTCTTTCACCCTCATTAAGAGGTTCTTTAATTCCCCCTCACTTTCTGCCAGCAGAGTGTGCTATTATCTGCGTATCGGAGGTTGTTGCTATTTCTTCCGGCAATCTTAATTCCGGCTTGGGATTCATCTAGTCCAGCCTTTTGCATGATGTATTCTGCGCCTCGTGGCGCAGTGGTTAAACCGCTGTACTGCAGACAAAACTGTGCTCACGACCTGGGGTTCAATCCCAGGTAGCCGGCTCAAGGTTGACTCAGCCTTCTATCCTTCCGAGGTCAGTAAAATGAATACCCAGCTTGCTGGGGAGGCAATGTGTAGCCTGCATAATTAACTTGTAAACCGCCCAGAGAGTGCTTGAAGCACTATGGGGCGGTATATAAGCAGCACACTTTGCTTTTTGCTTGATAAGTTCAATAAGCAATATACAGCCTTGTCGTACTCCTTTCCCCATTTTGAACCAATCAGTTGTTCCATATCCAGTTCTAACTGTTGCTTCCTGTCCCACATATAGGTTTCTCAGGAGATAGATAAGGTGGTCAGTCACTCCCATTTCTTTAAGAACTTGCCATAATTTGTTGTAGTCCACACAGTCAAAGGTTTTTGCCTAGTCAAAGATGAGGACTAACCAATGCCAAACAGAGAGGAACTAACACTTCATGGTATTTGAAGACTGTACTTCTATTAATGCAGCCTAAAATGGCACTGGCCTTTTTAAAGCCCATTTGCACTGTTGGCTCATATTCAGCTTGTGACCTATAACAATTTTATTATCCTTTTTTTATCTTTGCTTGTAGTATTACTGTGTCAAGTATCCTCCACTTTGTAACTGGGTATTTGTCCCCCCCCAGTGTCCCAGACAGAGACAACATTAGCTCTCCTCCAGTCTTCCAGCACTTCACCAGTTCTCCATGACTTGAAGAAATTAATAAAGAGTCGTTTTGAGTGTTCTTCAACCAGTTCTTTCAAATCTCTCGTTTGCAGTTCCTCCAGCCCTGAATATCTAAACTCATTCAAAGCAATAAGGTATTTCTTTGCTATATGTTTATCAGTCTCAAGCTACAATCCTGTCCCCTCCACTAATACTTCACATTTGCCTGGAGCGTCATAAACTGGCTTTTGGGAAAAGACTCAGCTAAAGTAGGAATTGAGCATTTCTGCCCTTTCTTTGTCATCTGTTATTGTTTCTCCATCTCCACTGAGCAGCTAAGCCACTATTTCTTTTCTCTGTCTTTTGCTATGTACATACCTCAAAAATGTTTTTGTTGCTTGCAGCATCACAGAATAAACATTTTAAACAAAGAGATAAAAATCTGCAGAATCAAGCCTATAATTTAACATTAATTCATTCTAGTGCAGTGCCCTTGGATTAAATAAACCAAGACAGAAAGAATGATTTGAAACTATTTGTTTAAAATGTCTAGTATTTCATCTAACATGTTTGACATGACAAGCAACATAAGATTTCTTACAGGCGATAGGATTAAATTACCTTGATCCAATGAAAACACCCTTACAGAAAGGGTAATTTCATTCTGAATTAACACATTGATGAAGGAATCTGCTTTCTGATAGTTTTCCTTGTAGATACCATCCTATAAAAGCAGCTTTTTATTAAAAAAGATGAATTCATCATGGTTAAGAAATAAACATATTAACAGTTAGATGTAACATCCTTTTTTCATAATCAAAGAGTAGGTACTGAAAGGAAAACATGCAAAATACCATTTATTGATATATTTGTTCTACATATTCAATGATAAATTGGTACATTGTGGACTAAAACCTTTAAGAAATTTCTTCAATAGTAACTAGGTGTTCATCAAGAAGTAATAACTGAATATGTCAATTGGTACTAAAAAGCTAAATGGCCTCAATTTCTTATTTGGGAGAACACTTTTTGGGGCAAAAGGATAAAGTGGTTGAGACACATGTTTCTAGGGGATAATGGTGTGTGGAGACAGTGGTTTTTCAATTGAAAACACACGAGAATATCCCTGGGCTATAACATTCCTGGAATTCTTCCAAATTCAAGTGGTAATAATGGTTTGCATGTCTGGGAGGGGGCAGAGGGAAGTTTCGTTTTTTTTCAGTCAGAGGTAACAGTTAATCTCCATAAGAAAACTCTGCTTTGTTTTCTAAAGATTAGAAGATATTATACATTACAATTTATTTCTCTCAGTCTTGTGTTTGCAAAGAATACAAAGGCAAATCTGCACATTTACAAAACTCACACGGCTTCTCCTGCATGTTTCCAACTTACAACATGTGTAATGCTAGCAAAATGCTGTTCTAAGATTAAGATTTGCAATAATCTGCGTATAATTCTCAGAGGTCAGAGAATCAGAGAACTGTCAAGTTCTTGACAGTACCAACATTCTGCTATGTAGGAAAACCACAGCTAAAGAATCCTTGATAAGTGGCCCTCTAACCTCCATTTAAACCAAGGAGAGTTCACTATCATGCAGGGTAGTCCTTACCCTTGCCAAAAAGCTCTTCCTAATGTTTAAGCAGTATTTCCATCTCTGAAATTTGAATCCACTCCTTTGGTTCCTATGGCTTGGAGTGACATAGTCCATAACATTTAAATTAAGGAGGGGGTGCAGGGAATATTTATCTAATTTATAGATGACATAAAATTGAGTGGAATAGTTAATAACTTGGAAGACAGGGGGAAAAATTCAAAAAGATCTTGAGAGGCTTGAGCACTGGGCCAAAAACTAAACAACAACAACAACAACAACAACAACAACAACAATCATCATCATCATCATCGTTTCGTTTAGTCGTGTCCGACTCTTCGTGACCCCATGGACCAGAGCACGCCAGGCCCTCCTATCTTCCACTGCCTCCCGCAGTTGTGCCAAATTCATTCTGGTAGCTTCGATGACATTGTCCAGCCATCTCATCCTCTGTCGTCCCCTTCTCCTCTTGCCGTCACACTTTCCTAACATCAAGGTCTTTTCCAAGGAGTCTTCTCTTCTCATGAGATGGCCAAAGTATTGGAGCCTCAGCTTCAGGATCTGTCCTTCCAGTGAGCACTCAGGGTTGATTTCCTTTAGAATTTATAGGTTTGTTCTCCTTGCAGTCCAGGGGACTCGCAAGAGCCTCCTCCAACACCACAATTCAAAAGCATCAATTCTTTAGCGATCAGTTGGCAAGGTGATGTCTCTGCTTTTTAGGATGCCGTCAAGGTTTGTCATCGCTTTCCTTCCAAGAAGCAAGCGTCTTTTAATTTCGTGGCAGCTCTCTCCATCTGCAGTGATCATGGAGCCTAAGAAAGTCAAATTTGTCACTGTCTCCATGTCTTCCCCTTCTATTTCCCAGGAGGTGATGGGACCAGTGGCCATGATCTTAGTTTTTCTGATGTTGAGTTTCAGGCCGTTTTTTGCACTCTCCTCTTTCACCCTCATTACAAGGTTCTTTAATTCCTCCTCACTTTCTGCCATCAGAGTGGTATCATCTGCATATCGGAGGTTGTTGATATTTCTTCTGGCAGTCTTGATTCCGGCTCGGGATTCCTCCAGTCCAGCCTTTCACATGATGTATTCTGCATATAAGTTGAATAAGCAGGGGGACAATATACAGCCTTGTCGTACTCCTTTCCCAATTTTGAACCAATCACTTCTTCCATTTCCAGTTCTAACTGTTGCTTCCTGTCCCACATATAGGTTTCTCAGGAGATAGACAAGGTGGTCAGGCACTCCCATTTCTTTAAGGACTTGCCATAGTTTGCTGTGGTCCACACAGTCCAAGGCTTTTGCATAGTCAATGAAGCAGAAATAGATGTTTTTCTGGAACTCTCTGGCTTTCTCCATAATCCAGCGCATGTTAGCAATTTGGTCTCTAGTTCCTCTGCCCCTTCGAAATCCAGCTTGCACTTCTGGGAGTTCTCGGTCCACGTACTGCTGAAGCCTATTTTGTAGGATTTTGAGCATAACCTTGCTAGCGTGTCCTAACCTTGTCCTTTATCATGTCCATCTTTGCACAAAATGTTCCTCTAATATCTCCAGTTTTCCTGAACAGATCTCTGGTTTTTCCTTTTCTGTTATTTTCCTCTATTTCTTTGCATTGTTCATTTAAGAAGGCCCTTTTGTCTCTCCTTGCTATTCTTTGGAAGTCTGCATTCAATTTTCTGTAACTTTCCCTATCTCCCTTGCATTTTGCTTCCCTTCTCCTCTCTGCTATTTCTAAGGCCTCGTTGGACAGCCACTTTGCTTTCTTGCATTTCCTCTTTTTGCATTTCTTGCATAGCCCATAGCTTCTCTGAGTTACTCAAGCCCCTTTGCCATGACAAGGCAGCAATCCACGAAGGGGCAGCTGGACATAGAAAGGCTTAAAGAACAAATAGATGTGAATGAGATAACAGACCAAAAATAGTAACGTTCGCCTATCCTTAGCTGAAAATCAGATTTCTTTAATCAAATTACCTCTTTTTAATAAAATGTTTCTGTATCAGTAATATTTCTACTATGTTGCATCCACCTCTGCAGTTATGCTGTATTTCAGAAACTGAACACAAATTCAGGAATGATGACTTCACTCTTGGAGAAAAGCGAATATAGAATCATTTTGGTGCTACAGTACAAAACCCCTGTCCTGCCCATTCCCCCACTGAAAAAGTCTAACTCTCCAGCTAGAGGGGAGCCTTCCAACATTGCACCCAAAACTAAGAACCTCTATGGGGATTATCTCCTGCCTTTCTCAACTCTAATATGGCCAGAAAAGCTGGACCACCTTTGATACAGTCACCAGAAGACGAAAGAACACTTACCACGGCGAGGCCGGGGATAGAATTGTGGACTTGCTGTCTATTGTTATCTAATTTTTGTCAGTGTGGTGAGCCAAAACGTAGCAAAACAAACTTTAATTACAAACACATGGGCTATAATATTTACACATAACAGATGATAGGAAACCATGCCAAGAACTGTGTTCCTGCTAACTCTGTGACTATAACTGGGCGCACAGTGTACAGCTGGAGCTGCTTAATGTGCACAGAGAAAAGACTGCCTGCTGTGGTCAACTGCCTTTCAAAGCAGTATTTTAACTTGTCAAACCCACAAACATAAACCCGTATCTTGAATTTAAAGTAAGAATTTCCTGAAAGCCATCATCTTGTAAGCTTACAGCAGAAGACAATCATCTTAAGTCACAACATTATTTAATATTGACCTAAAAAGAACTTGCCACACACAAGACATTCAGAAACACAATCACAAAATGTCCTCTGGATTTAGAATACCAGACAAAGTTTTACAACTTATTTTAATGCCTGTGATAACAAGATGATATGCTTACTCACTCTACGTGTGAGATATAACCCAGCTGCTTAGAAAACAAAGTGTTTACACAGGAAAAACATTCCATCTTTTCGTATTATAGCATCAAATACCAGACATAACTTTGCAAAACCCACATAGGATCCTCTTTCTCTGAATTCAGGAAATATAGCTGATAATACGATTAATCTAAATCAGTGGTCTACTTTTTAAAAACCAAGACCCAAGTTATACCTTTAAAAAAAGGCAATATACCTTTTAATACAGCTAGGTCTCCTCCTTCTCTATCCTTTTTAAGACATCACTATCACAAGGAACGGGGGGGGGGGCACTGCTTCCTCTATGTTCCATCATAGGTTGAGTCCAGGTCACGACATCCCAGAAAACGACCAAGGTGTAACTAAAAGCCACAATGTTAAGATCAGTCGGCTGCAGATAATTTAAGAATAATGGGATGCCTTTAAGTCTAACAGATTTATCCCAATGTGGGCTTCTTTGAGGCTCCAAATCACTTTAAGTTTCATGAAAACCTCATGATGCAACTTGTTATTCTTAAATGATCCAACTTTATTTTGCTGCAGCAGACTAACATAGTTGTCCCTATGGAAACTGCAGATATGGCAGCAGACATAAATCTCTTTCAGTAGGTGGCAGCAACTCCAAACTAACATCCTCAGCTCTTAAACAGACAAGTCAGCTCATCTGTGACACCTTAAAATCTTTTATTTCTTGCTGAGTGACAAAGGAAAAAGAGAAATATCAATGTCAGATATACAGATGTCAGATATACAGTAACCTATCCAGGTGTTTAACTCTTTTTTGCCTAAGCTGACTCCTTAGCTTTAGCCTGAGGCTCCTATTCAGTGCTGTCACATCCTTTTGAACAAATTCAACAGTGGCATCAAATGTCTTAAACAGCAAGGAGACTACTGGGGTTTTATTTTATAACCTTGCATACTGTCTGTGGTTTGGGTGGCTGGAAAGGCCTTTCCCGGGCTCACACTTTGAAATAAAAACACCACAAAATTGGTAGAGGGGCTGTAATCAGATATATCTACAACAGCCATCAAATTGTGAACAAAATAGACCTTGTGCCTGGCATTCTTCCCATGTATTTTTTTTAAATCCTTGTACAATCTAACTACTTCTCATACATATAAATGACAAGAGAGGAACAAGGCATAAAACAGCATATATATTTTGTCTCAAGAACAGGAGTTGCATATTCGATTCTTCCAATCTTGGAAGACTAAAATTCAGGAAGCAATTTTCCAGAATGGTCAAAACCAAGCAGCAGCATCCATATTCCCAACTATGTGATCAAGCTGTATCCACAAATTTTATTCATTTACTTACAATCACTACTTCCATAGTCTACATTTGAAATGCATGTCATGTTTCAGGCTGTGTTGGATACGCTCAGAAACATGTTCAAGCATTAACTGTGAATATGTAAAAACTTCAGATTCACAAGCTAATTTGTTACTAAGCAAATCTTAAGTATCCTTAAGACCAATAATAACTCATTCAAGGTATATGTATTAAATAATTATTCATCATCTAGGATCTGCATTCCAATTCTGTACATATTAGGAAAACATAGCATTTTTATTGCATTGCTGTTTCTTGGTCATTCATTATATTTACAATGTACATTTTCAAGCATTCTATTTTCCTGTTTTAAAAGGATGAACAGTTACTTTAATAGAAAGAAAAGGCTGATGAAACAGCAGTCAGTAACAAGGTGCTAACAGCTGAATCTACATTCAGGGACTATAATCAATGCCAAGTCGATTTTCACAGATGTGGAAGCTAGCTAGTCAAGCAATACTGTCATTCTGGTGTGTGTAGAATACTTTGCCATGCTTATGTGGAGTAGAAGATAATATAAACAATAGACATGAAGAATATACCACTTGATTGCTTTACATTCTTCTTCTTCCGAATATTTTGAATTTTTTAGAAAGGTTTTTTTTTTGAGATACATACTTCTTTTGCCACCCTTCTTTTCCCACTCTCTGTCCTAAAACCAGGCTTATTTAATCCATTTCTACAGATAGGGAGTCTTTCTCAATAATATAAAGCTATGCTGGATAATATAATGCCAAATGTTTTTCTCTCCCTCAAAGAAAATGCAAATGTTTACTATGGCAGATGACTAAAATATATTCTCAGTTTTTGACAAACAATTATAGTACAGTATATAATAGCATGTATATAGTACAGTATGCACAATTTTAGTTGTTCAAACAGTTTATATCAGCATATATTCTGTTGAGTTGGCCAACCAAATGCAGAGCTTGTAAAAGTTACTTTTTTTACTATCCATTCTTCCCATTCTTCTTCTTGTCTGCTTGTTTTTGAGAATGATAGTGTGGCTTCTTAAAATGGGTTGCAGGTTTTTCTGTCATATAAACTGGGACCTTGTGGATTAAGCCTTGCTTAGAACAAGGGTATCATATCAGGTGTTGTCAAATATGACAAAGAATATATAGAAATTCCTACAATATTCCTTGACTGCCTAGAGAAGCTAAGCATAGTCACTGCTACAGACAACAGCTATATCATCAGGGCAACTTGAATATGTGCCCAAGCAAATTAAGCCTGAGTCTCAATGTGTCATGACAGAATGCAAGAATCTGTCTTTTATACAGTCTACAGACTGATAAGGTATTTATCAGAATAACCTAAAAAGCCTATATATCTATAACTCTTTAGAGCAATGTTTTGCTTTAGAAAGAACAAGAGGGGGGCCCTGCAATAAACTACAGTATTACATTATTGAGTGCTCTTTTCCAGAGTTCAGGCCAGTCATGTTCTCTGCAATGAGAATATATTGCATCCTGTTTTCAGTTCTTCTGCTCCAACAGCCAATGAGCATTCCTAGTCCACTACTCATTACTCATCAGGCTAAATAACTGTTCGTATTTTTGCACACTTTGGAGTTTCCATAAGCCTGCTGATGTCTCCCCTCTTGCATGTGGACAGTGGTGTTGTTGCTATATAGGGTTCTAAACTTGGAGAATGAACTTGCTATCAGTACAGGATTTCAGCGTATATACACAGAGATGGCGGAGAAGTTCAAGCAGCAGCTGTTTGAAGGACAAGAGAGACATGTGCTTTTCAGCATTTTTATGGCTCTGCAAACATAAGAGACAAATTAAAACAGTCCATTATCTGCTAAAGCAGCAGTATTATTAAGCAGTATCACACTCTGACGGCCTATTACAGTATGTGCACAACAAAAAAGCAGGATTTTCACCTAATACTGCATGTTGAACAAGCAATCTGTGCTTCTGAATTCATGCATCTGGAAAACAGTCACCATGTCAGAGATCGTCTGTATGTTCCTTCACAGTGGTCACCATCCTCCAAACAACCCCCACAGAAGCAGTGAAAGAGTTATTCCTGCTGACACCTTCTCTCAGGGTCTCCCAGTGCCCTGATTGTTTTTGTCCATCAGGACTTTCTGCACATGCACGGTCAGTCAGCATGCGCACAAACATGCTGCACAAACAAATCTCTGTATAATTAATTTTTCAGCAAAATAAACTCCACTTTCTACCTCATTTAACAGCTGGGGCACCAACTTTCTATTAGGGTTGCTTATGTACATGCTGACTGACCATGTGCGTGCTGACTGACCATGCATGTGCAAGGTGTCAGGAGGAATAGTTCACCTACTATTTTCAAAGAGAAGTTGATGAGTAGACTCAGAAAAAATAGCAGGGGGAGAAGAGTGAAGAGTCATCTGGAGCCAATCATTGCCTGTCTTCCTCCACTGGACTAGATATCTCTGAGTGTTGTTTGTTTGTTTTTTGCATGTGCAAAGAGAGGGCAAGAGCATGGTTGATATTCTGTTGGCTCCATCTACTTCCCCTGCTCTTTTTGATGTGTCAATTGAAGTAGTACAGGTAGGAGGGACCAGAGAGGGACATAATGACCGGAGATAGAGAACCAGAAAGGTAAAATCAGCATGAGAAGGGTGATAAAAGCAGTTGGCAGAGGAGAAATCAAGGCAAATTGAGGAAAGCTAGGGTCGGGGACAGAAATAGCACCAGAAGCACTTAAAAACACTAGGCGAAGGGGTGGAAGTTGTGCAGGAAGAGTTTTTTTTTTAAGTTGGAATGTAGAAATAGAAACAAGGGACTAAGGAAAGATAAAATGTAGGATAAATACAGCATCAGAAGAAATTTTTAAAAGCCAGGAGAGAAGTTGGAAAAACATCCAAACCAAACCAGAGGAGAGAAGGGAAGGTGTGTGAAAAAAAAAGGCAGGTTCTAGAGGATAAAAAAAAACCAAGAGGAACTGAAGCAAGCTGGGTTGGGGCAGAGGAAGAGTGCTGCAAGTGCTTAAAAACAGGTTGGGGAGCAGACACAGCATAGGACTGGTAAGCAAAGAGGAAAGACAGGGATCACATATGTGATTTAGACATAGCAGCTGAACAATGTGGAAACAGCTGGGGAAGTGGGTAGGAACACAGGGGCTTTTCAGATGTCCTACAATCAAGAGACAGTACAGCCCCAAAGAAAGGCCCTAAAGGGTTACTTTTCTTACCAATCAGTTTTCCAATTCCCACAAGCGGATTTCTGTAACTGCTTATGAAAATCCCTCTATCACTCTTTTGTCAACCAGACAGACAAGAAAGATTATTTTGGGGAGTGAACACATTTGAAATATCCTGCTCTGTATGAGTCTTTCTCCTTGTAAACCCTTTAACTTTCTGGTAATAACTGGGATCCAATTCAATATCTACTTATAAGAGACAAGGTCCATCATAGGATTTAAACAGGCAGAGGAATGATGTGCATCCCCACTTCTAAATTTTGGATTGATTTGACCCAGATCACCCTCTTTCCAGCAGCCCCTGATCTGCTACCACCCTATACATCTCCTTATGTAACTTTGCTCTGATTCCCTTTTCAGGTTATATGTTTCTTCTCCTCATTTTCATATGTTTGTTTCTGCAATGTTTCTGTATCTCTTATGATAGCATTCTATTCTGAAACCCACTCCCTTCCTAAAGTAGTTTTAAGTGCATCTGACTCTCTTTTTTCTCCTCTACTGGAGTGCTATGCCATGCCATACCCTGCAAACCAAGCACTATAAAATATGTGCTATGCTAAAATGTGCTCCAGAAATTAAAAATCTTAAAACTAATTCTAGAACTTCATGTAATTTTTATTCAGTTCCAGCAAGCAAGTTCGCATTTAGATTTTTTTTCTGATCCTAAATTTCTGCCCTCCATTAATTGCCACACAATGTTATAAATACCAGTTTAAAAATTATTTAAAATATTGGACAACTTCATGGAGTCTGTAATCTACAAAATTCTGCCAAACTAAAATTGGCTTAGCAAACAACAGGTGAGACAGAACACGTTGTAAAACGAAAGAACCAATGCTAAAACCAAACAGATATGTCATGGTCTATGTCAGTGATGGTGAACCTTTTCGAGCCCGAGTGCCCAAACTGCAACACAGAATCAACTTATTTATTTCAAAGTGCCAATACTGCAATTAAAAACCGAATGCTGAGGTTTTAGTTTAGAAAAAAACAACTGCTCCTGCACTGCAAGGGCTAAATGCTTGTGGTTTTTTTCCCCCCCATGGGCGGTATTAACAAAGAAATACTTACCGGTCCTCTAATCCTCCATTGGGCTAGACCGGTAATGGTTGCCATTGCACCCCTCTGCTGGACCACTGCAGCAGCAGAGGGGAGTGCCAAAAGCCAGGACTGGAGGACGGGTAAGTGACTTATGGCTCATGTGCCCACAGAGAGGGCTCTGTGTGCCAGCCGTGGCATACGTGCCATACGTTCACCATCACTGGTCTATGTCCTCCTGAATGGAATACAACAGATGAACTGTGCATAAGCTCCTATGAGTTTTTGGTAGCAAAGATCAGTAGTCTGTGGCCCTCCAGATGTTGCTGGATTCCACTTCTATCAGCCCCAACCATGGTGAAAGAGAATGGACTTCATTTACAAGTAGAGGGTCACATAGCCCCCAGCCCTCTTCTATCGGAACAGTGGAATTCTGAACTCAAACATATACAGAATGGCAGCCAGGACCGAGGAGGGGCATGTGCAGTCTTAGTATGAGAGCCTTCTTCTCCCACTGAAAACTGCTGCTGTCCACGTTTTTGAAGAAAGACATTTCAAAGTAACACCGCAACAAACAAAAAAGCTGATAGAAATTAAAACGAGTAATAGTAGAGATAGATGCATACAGACTCTTCTGAATCCCAGTTACAGTGGTGCCTCGCTTAGCGAGTGCTTCGCTATGCGATGAATTCGCATAGCGAGGGGGTCCGGGCCATCGCTGGAGCGTTCGCTCAGCGATGCCCCTATGGCGATTTTTCGCTTTGTGATGATCGCTAAGCGATTCGCTTAGCGATCTTCGCATAACGAAGCGGGGGAGAACAGCTGATCGGCGGTTCCAAAATGGCCGCCGGAAGGTCCGCGCCGCATTTTCGTGCCCTGCCCTCGCTTACCGAGGGCGCGAAAATGGCAGCGCTATGGAGAAACATCGCTTAACGGTGAGTTTTCAAGCCATAGGAACGCATTGAACAAAGTTCAATGCGTTTCTATGGCTTTTTTATACCCGTTTAGCGATGTTTTCGCATAGCGAAGGTTAATCCGGAACGGATTAACCTCGCTATGCGAGGCACCACTGTATTTTCTTCATATAAGCATATGGACAATAATAATTGTGTTGCTGCCAAAGTTTTGCTATTGATAAATGATGAGATTGCTAAACACATCAGTATCCATATGTCATGAAGTAGCCTTAGATATTAGTCCCGCAAAACAAGCTGTCTTTAAAATCCTGATTAAAAATGCAAACAGAGGGATGCTCATCAGATGATTAAAAACACACGCAAGCTGTAGTTATACTAAAATCACAATTCTAAAGCATTTTAAGTCTTGCCTTAAGATGTAAACGCTATCAAAAGTCATAAATCTGTAGCAAATATATAAAATTCTATGGTTTCTTTAAGTTGTGTTATTTTTTAAACCTGCAACCCATGTCTTCTGAAGGACCAGAGTGACAGCAATTATATAACAAACATTGCTCCATGGAAATATTTGCATGTGACTACTACTACTAAAATAAAGATATTCTAGGATTTTTAATTTTCTCAAATGATCACTTAAAAAACCAAAGACCTAAGTGGTTTACATTTTTCACAGTATTTAAGTGTTCATTTCTTTCTTTAAAGAAGTTTATCATTTTCTTAAATTTAAGGAAACATTTCTGCTTTATATCACTACATGAACTATAAATATTCATTAAATCTGTTCAATAATTCCATAACTACAACCAGATGTTTTGGATGGGAACACAGATTTGTTTTAGAATGGGTTGAACAAAGCAAACTGCAGAAAACGATGGCCACCTTTCTGCACTACAGCAATACAAAAATCCTTCCTGAAATCTGAAACACTACTAGTTATTATAAACATGCCTACTAAACACCTGTTGTGCATAGATCACACACACCTTTGGTTAAGAAACAACTAATTTTAAAGAGATCCCACAGCTAGCAACAAGTATTTTATGAGGAATGACATCATTGCTAAAATACAGATGAGAGCTCATTGCCAAAACTGTATAATACTTCCAATATGAACAGACTTAGTTTAACAAATTATATATTATAACTATTTATTAAACTTCAACTATACCTTACAGCCTGGAGAATTACAGATAAACATTTATCTAATTGGTTGTTCTGGGTTTTTCGGGCTCTTTGGCTGTGTTCTGAAGGTTGTTCTTCCTAACGTTTCGCCAGTCTCTGTGGCCGGGCATCTTCAGAGGACAGCAACCTGTGTGGGGAAGTCTGGGCACCCCCACGCTTGTGTGCATACGCAAAGGGGTGCATGCACTCGCACAGGCATGTGTGCACCTGTGAAGGGGCAGGGTGGTTGCGTAGGCATGCATGCGTGAAAGAGTGGGGGTGCTTGCATGCGCGCACACAGTCATGCGCATGTGCAGAAGGGGCGGGGGCACTTGCGTGCACACATGCACACTTGTGCGCATGCACAAAGGGGCAAGGGCACTTGGGGGCATGCTCACTTGCATGCATGTGTGAAGAGGCAAGGGGAGCTCACACAGTTGCATGCACATGCAAGCGGGCTGTGCAGAGGGGGTGTGTGCGGGGAGGTGGGAGATCTTCCCTGTGGCCCAGTCCAGCCCAGTCCACAGACCAGCACTGGGCTGCATACCGGGGGTTGGGGACCCCAGAGATAAGTACTAAATTGTGCTTAACTGTAGCCACACCAGAAAATAAAGGGTTAGCCCACTGCATGAGCAGGACTCTTCAAGTCATCCTACATTCCAATGTCACATACATTATGAGCAGAAAATAGGCCCATCAGTAATCCTACACACCAGTATCACACACATTATGTAACCTTTTCCCTTAATAGCAGCTCATACAGCACCAATACATGTAGGTCTTTACACAGGTCTTTACACAGTCAGCCAACCGTATAAGTGAAGCCCTTAACCAAAGTAGGATCTCTGCACTTTCGAGACACTGGTTTATATGGAGTATTTCACACCTTCAACTGTATATTTGACAGCTCGCTCCATACAGTCAGACATTCTCACAATATATATGAACATTATTGTTTGTGCGGTGAATTAGTGTTTTAATGGAACTACATTAAAGGTGGAGTTATTCCGTATAGTGCGCGACCTATCCGGAACTGGTCTGGATGATAGGCCTCCCCCTAGTTTTTCACCTGACCAGTTTGCAGCCTTTTTAAAATCTAAAGTGGAGGCCATCCGACGGGACCTTTCTCCTTTTTTGAACACAGTGAGTCGAGCAGAGATGTCCAGCGCTCCGTCTTGCCCGGTAACCCTTGACTCCTTTCAGCCTGTGACGCCTGATTCTGTGGCCAGAGTGCTTGATCGCTGTCGTGCCACCACCTCCTCCTTGGACCCTTGCCCAGCCTGGCTAATCAAAGCAGCCAGGCCAATAACAACGGAATGGACCATTGCAATAATAAATGGGTCTTTCCTTGAGGGCAGGTTTCCCTCTGCTCTCAAGGAGACACTCATTAGGCCCATAAGAAAGAAACCTAGTTTGGCGGCAGATGAAATTGGCAATTATAGGCCCGTCGCCAATATTTCTTTCATGAGCAAAGTGGTCGAGAGGGTGGTGGCTGACCAGCTTCAGGCACATCTGGATGAAACAGATGCCCTGGATCCTTTTCAGTCGGGCTTCAGGCCATGCCACGGTAGAGAGACGGCACTGGTCGCCTTGTACGATGTCTTGAGGGAGGCCGACAGCGGTAAGATATCTTTGTTGGTCCTCCTCGATATCTCGGCAGCCTTCGATACTGTCGACCACGGTATCCTCCTGGGGAGGCTCTCTGAGTTGGGTATCTGTGGCTTGGCTCTGGCCTGGTTACGTTCCTTCTTGGAGGACCGCCCCCAGAGAGTGCAGCTTGGGGAGAGTCTTTCGGGCCCGTGGAGTCTCAATTGTGGGGTTCCACAGGGGTCGATCATTGCCCCAATGTTGTTTAACATTGGGTTAAATGATGGGTGGGGTCATCAGGGGGTGTGGAGCATCGTGTCATCAATATGCTGATGACACCCAGCTCTACATTTCCTTTTCACCAACTGCAGGTGATGCCGTCCTGTCCCTCCAGCGCTGCCCGAGGGCCATACAGAAATGGATGCAGGAGAACGGGCTGAAGCTGAACCCGGACAAGACGGAAGTTCTGAGGGTGGGTGACCCTGTGAATGGTGGCTTGGGAAACTCCCTCATGTTTGGGGGGGTGGTCCTGGCTGCAAAGAGTGGGGTCCGCAGCCTGGGGGTACACCTGGACCCGATGCTCATCATGGAAACGCAAGTGGCATCGGTAGTCCGCACCGCCTTTTTCCACCTTTGGCGGATTGCCCGGCTGCGACCTTACCTAGACACAAAGGCGCTCACTACATTAGTACATGCACTCATAGTTTCTAGATTAGACTACTGTAACACGCTCTACGTGGGGCTTCCTTTGAAGCTGATGCAGAAACTTCAAGTGGTGCAGAATGCGGTGGCCATACTCCTTACTGGAATGAGAAAATATCAACATATCTCTCCCACTCTGGCCATGCTGCACTGGCTGCCCATCCGTTTCCGCATTGACTTCAAAGTGTTAATGCTTACATATAAAGCCCTAAATGGTTTAGGACCTCGATACTTGGCGGAATGCTTACTCCCAACTAGCTCTACCCGTGTCACCCGCGCGCACCAGGACGTGAGGCTGAGGAGCCTGACGCCGAGGGAGGCCCGGAAGGAAAGAACTAGAAACCGGGCCTTCTCGGCGGTGGCTCCTCGCCTCTGGAATATCCTACCTCTGGAGATTCACGCTGCACCCTCGCTGAGTTCTTTTAAGAACCAACTAAAAATGTGGATGTATAGGCAGGCCTTCCCTTCCAGTTAATTCCTGTCCTCTTTCCTTTTTGTTCTCTTTATTTGATTTATTTTGTATTTTTCCCATTGCAAAATCATTTAATTAATTAATTGTTATAAATTTTTCTTGAACTTCTTATGTTTTATGTTGTAAGCCGCCTAGATAGGCGGGGTATAAATACAATTAATAATAATAATAATAATAATAATAATAATAATAATAATAATAATAATAATAATAATAATAATAATAATAATAATAATAATAATGATGATGATGATGATGATGATGATGATGATGATGATGATGATGATGATGTAAATGGAAATCAACAACAGCAATATACAGCATATTGCACCCTCTAGTGGTCATTTCTGGTAAATGCACCATGAAAATATTTTTCTAGTTCTTTTTCTTTTAATATTTCTAATATTTTCAGATTGTGCTTAAGTGAAACTAAAGACACTGATCCTGTAGATACTATCCTGCAGATACAGGGGTCCTACTGTATAGCTAGGTTGGATAGGGTTTTTTTGCTTGATCTTTTAACTGATGTCATTACAGTGGGGTCTTGACCTAAGAACAGCTTGAGTTAAGAACATTTTGACTTAAGAACCGCTCTCATAGGAAAATATTGACTTGACTTACATACTTAGATTTGAGTTAAGAACTGAAAAAAACCACGTGGGAGGCAGGGAAAGTGCAAAATTTGAACTTTCAGTTAACTGTTGGCCAGTGAAAGGGGTGCCTGTCTGCTTCCTCACTCCTCCCAGCGTTTAGAGAGTGGGCTGGGAGACAGTCTTCAGACTGCCTGGTACTGTACTGCCTGGACTGTATTTTCCCTGCCTTCCCTGAACCTTTCTTGACCTAAGAAAAAAAGAAACAAAATATCCCCCTCTAGTGGTCGAAGGCGGAATAGCAACTTCCCATTAGTTTCTATGGACGGAAAAGAGCAGATACGGATTAAATGGTTTTCAATGCATTCCTATGGAAAATGCAGATTTGACTTGAGAACTTTTTGACTTGAGAACCGCCTTCCAATGCGGATTAAGTTCTCAAGTCAAGACCCCACTGTACAGTACTGAATTTTAGTTTATGTTGATATCCTAGCTGTAAGCATTGAATGATCGGACCTTAAACCTTGGAGGAAAGAATATTCTACTGATTAGTCATCATTTCAAATCCTAGCAAAGATAATATGAAAATAAAATCTTTGGAAGGCAGAAGCCAAAAAGAAAGTTGTGTACAAGATAATCACTTAAGAGAATTAGTTGTTAAAAAGTACTATAAAAATGCTGATAAGAAATATTAATTCTGCACCACCCACAAAGTACAACAGCATAAATGCCAAATTCCATTACATCCTAAACATTAAGTATTTTCTTAAATATCCTTTGCCTCTCATATATAGTCTTCCACACATGAAAGTCTTACTTTGGTTGTGCCAAGCAGCCTGGTGCTATAATGTTGCTACTCGCATCATCAACTTGCAGACTGGTGAGTTCAATCATGTTGACCATCACGTCACTTGTATGACTTGGAAGCTTAGGAAGTACTGAGAGAATTTTTTCTGCTAAGTTTTCACCATGATGACAAACAGCTCCTGAAAAAAAAAAGGGGGGGGGAAGAGCCACAAAAATGATTTTTTTAAAAGTAATAGAATATCAAATAACAGCAAATAATATCTGATCACCATCAAGGAGAACCAACAGGGTGATTCCCCTACAATGGCTAAGGACATCTTGACATTTATGTCTCTTCAGAACAAATACTAGAGGAGAACCAAATAATAGTTGTCCTCCAAGAGTTCGTGGAACTGGTATGATTTTACCTACTCAAAAATCTTTGCCAAGAATGATATATTTGATATTGAGTGAAAATTATCCAGAACTGAAAAACCCAATCTTCACCTTTTCCAAGGTCATTACTCCTTCCCTCAAAGAGGCATTTATGATCCTCCACATCATCTCCATGGCCCCAGAAGACTATACTAGCTAATAAGAACAAAGAGGAAATAGTATTCAAAGAGGAGGTAGTAGGTCCTGCAACTAAAGAATCGAGTTCCATAATCCAAAAAGTATCCATAAAGGAATTAAAAGAAAGTGTTCTATCTGAACAGGAAAAAAAATGCTATCCAATTAGTGCAGATACAAGTAACATCTCCAAAATCTAACACAAGTTGGTCACAAAAGGTCTTCAAGAATTCCAAAAGGTGACCCTCACTGGGTATATCTAAAGCAGGCCCTTTACTATTACTGTAGAAAAAGGTTCCACTTTTCAACATTTTGTAAAGGCAAGAATGGGGAGAAATAAAAATAAATTGGCAACATTATTACCAGGGATGGAGCTCTAACACGTACTCAAACTGGCATGCACAAATCCTCCTCAGATATTCCATCTTTTAAACCTTAGTTATCACCTCTCCTATTTCATTGCCACCAGCTCCTGGAAATGGGGACATGGAAGAAGCTTCCCTGAAGAATGTGAGGGTGAACACATGTGGACATCACCTGGGCAACATCACTACTCTTAGCAGCTGATCCTTTTACTCCAGAAGCACCACGGAATCGCTTCTGACATGAACAAAGAAGAAGTTCATTGAAACAGCCAGAAGTTGGCAAGACTCTATCACTTTTGTTGTTAAAGAGTGATGGGACTCCTATTCTAAACCACACGCTTATTGCAAGAATCAACTAGGATCTCAGCAGGATCACCAACCCTCAGGAATTTTCATCAAAAACATCAGAAAATCACCAGGACCTCTAGGTATCCAAAGGCATATTGCCAAAGGCAGTGTGCCTGCAGAGGTTAAAGGTACAAGAAAGGAGGTAATAGGTACAGAGCCCAAACATGATCAGCTAGATTAGTGCATGGCTAAGCAATCATTGTCAGTGCCAAACCACTAATACAGTACAGAACACTAGAACTAAGAAGCCCACGGTCATCACAAGACCAATGAACACTGATATAACCTAACATAAGGTTGATAAGACCAAATATTTGTCCACATTTTTCTTTTTTCTCTCCTCTCTTTCTCTCATGTGTGTGTTTCATTCTGTACTTTTTAGTTGGAAACACACATAAAAACATACAAATATAGACATTTAATCCTGAGATGTTCCAGAAATATGGTCCAATGATCTGCAGTAAGTTCTTACAAGTATAAAATCCTTGAGAAAATCAGCACCATGTCCACCAAGGGAGACTTTGAGGCAGACTACTAGTAATAAATAATAATAATGTGATATCAAGATGATTCTGATTAACCTTTCCCAAGGTTTTCCAAGTAGAGAGTACTCAGAAATGATTTACTGTTCTCTTCCTCTGGGGTCATCCTGAGACTGCACAGCTTTCCCAAGGCCACACAAGCTGGCTCTTATGGGATGCACAGTGGGGAACTGAACTCCCCCCCTCTAGTTCCACAGCCAGATACCTCCCACTGAGCTATCCAGCCAGAAACCTACCTGTATATACAGTGGTGCCTCGCTTAGCGAGCGCACCGTACAATGACGAATCCGTATAGCGATCCCCTTTTTCGGGATTGCTATACGGAGCACCCAATCGCCGCACCTCGCTTTGCGACGATTGGGGCGTCCGGCAGCCATTTTGGAGCCGCCGATCAGCTGATCGGCGGCTCCAAAATAGACGCCGGAGGACCCGAAATGGCCCCGCACTGTGTTTTCGCGCCCTCGGCAAGCGAGGGGAGGGTGCGAAAATGCGGCGCGGGGCCATTTCGGGTCCGTTTTGAAGCCGCAAAACAGCTGTTTTGCGGCATCAAAACGGCCGCGGACGACCCGAAATGGCCCCGCGCCGCGTTTTCGCGCCCTCCCCTCGCTTGCCGAGGGCGCAAAAACGCCGCGCGGGGCCATTTCGGGTTGCCCGCGGCCGTTTTGAAGCCACAAAACAGCTGTTTTGCGGCTTCAAAACGGCCGCGGGCAACCCGAAATGGCCCCGCGCGGCGTTTTCGCGCCCTCCCCTCGCTTGCCAAGGGCGCGAAAATGCCGCGCGGGGCCATTTCGGGTCCGTTTTGAAGCCGCAAAACAGCTGTTCTGCGGCTTCAAAACGACCCAAAATGGCCCCCGCGGCGTTTTCGCGCCCTCGGCAAGCGAGCGGAGGGCGCGAAAATGGCTGCCCGGGGCCAGGAAACTTCTCTAAGTGGGAAGTTTAGGGCCGATTTGGAACGCATTAAATGAAGTTTAATGCGTTCCAATGGCTTTTTACTTCCCGCTTAGCGAAGATTTCGTATAGCGAAGGTTAATCCGGAACAGATTAACCTCGCTATACGGGGCACCACTGTATTGGCAATACAGTATATAAATTCCTCCTACATATCACATTACTAGCTTTGAGTACAATACAGTGGTGCCTTGACCTACGAACTTAATCCGTATTGGAATGGCGTTAATAAGTCAAAATGTTTGTAAATCAAAGCACCATTTCCCATAGGAATGCATTGAAAACCTATTAATCCGTTCCGGCCGAAGAAAAAAGTACGCCCCCAAATAAAAATAAAAATCTGCAAGCCCTTGCGGCTGCAAAAAAAAACAAAACACAAAAATAACCCCAAAAATAAACCCACCAGCCCAATCCCACCCTGCAAAAGCCACCCAAAACAGTAAAAACCAGCACACTTACCTCCCCACAAAGCCTCCTCTTAAGCTCACCCGGCCTTCCCCGCGGGCCCCACCGCCACTGAAGCCACCGTCGGCAGGGGGCCCTCTGGGAGCTCACACGGCCTTTCCCGCAGCCGCACGGGGCCCCCTACAACCGAAACCACCACCGCCGATCGCTACCTTCAGGCTTTCCTGGGGGGTAGACCGGGCCTACCAAGGAAAGCCCTCCCCTGGTAGACCGCACCTACCAGGGGAGATCTTCCCCTGATAAGCCCGGGCTACCCCCCGGGAAAGCCTGAAGGTGATGACTGGCGGTGGCAGGGGACCCCCAGGAGGTCTCCCATGGTGGTGGGGAAGCCCTGAGAGGCCTCCAAAGGTGGCAATGGCAGAAGCCTGGGAGGCTGAGCCTCCTTTTCCCTAACCATAGGGGCAAAAGAGCTACAAAGGAGCAGCCTCTTCACCAAGAATAGCAATATCCTTGACAATTCTGGATCAGGGCTTGAAGAAATCTCAATTCCAATCTAACATTGTGTCTGTGGCATCAATGGTTGCAGTTGCAGAGGCAGTGAATGTCCTAACACCTGAAACATCCTCTACAACAGCACAATTCCAAATCATACAGCCAAATAGTGCCCATGTACATATGGCTGCTTTGTACACGTGCATTGCCATTCTAAAGAGCTGTTCAGCCACCTCCTTGTCCTCCTCAATAGATCATCTAGGCCTCGAGATTTAGTTCTTCCACCCATCAGGCTGTAAACCACTTACCACACTATTGTATTAACAACTGTTTTGAAAAACTTGGAGAATTCTGGAAGCTTTGTACATCACTATTTGGGCAGCCACATATCAAAAAATGTGTGTCTCCTTGGAGCTGCTGGAAATAATTTCACACAGTAGCAAATTACGAACACCAAACAAGATCCTTACCTGTCAAATCTAAGATTCTGTCCACAAAGATGACAGAAGCTCTATTTGGAGCAGTTTTCCTTCTGGTCTTGGCTTGAGAGAAATTTGCCAGATCCCCCGCAATAATCTTGCTTAGTGTCCCAACAGCAAAGCATTCTTCCCGAATGCTAAGGGACTCAAATAAGCTGTTGAAATCAGACACCAATGACCTGATCTCCAACTGCAGCTCTGAAGACAGAGATGAGAAGTCAACATCATTCAAGCTGGCAAATTTTTTCTTGTCTGGTCGAGCACTATTAATCTGGATCAAATCATCAGCCATCAAGGGGAAAAACGAGGAAAAGGCAGGTGCAACAAAGAGGTATGATGAGACAGGTGCCAGAAAGAGTGGAGCATGCTGCACCTCTGCCGTGTAGTTCATGTTGCCCATCCACTGACACAGCTTCTCTTCAAACTGCTCAAAGACCACCTGGCTGAAGCCTTCCATCTCCGCACTGCTGGGCGCACTGTGGGCCTGCAAGTGTACCGCGTGGCTGACAGCTGTGAAAACCACACAATACTGGAAATTGCTGAGACTCACAATGTCATGAATTATGTCCACTGTCCTGCCTTTCAGCAAGGTGCTAACCACAAAGACAGCCTTTGGTTGTTCAACGCCACCTGATTCAAAGCTAGAAAACTCCTTGACATTGACAGCCCCAGCCTGAAACAGTCTCTCAGCTCCCCCACATGCCCAGTGAAGGCTTTCTGCACAAGCAGAGTCCATAAACACAACTGCCCGCTTTACTTTTGCCAAAACCTGCCCCCAGGCTTGCTGGCAGAAAGCAAGCATCCCAGCTGGGGCTGCAGGAAAGGCAGAAGGGGCAGACATGATAGGGAGAGAACCCCTGACAACCCTCTTCTGCTCCTCAAAGGTTAGCACTCGGGGAAGGACCTTAAAGGGAGTGGGTGAAGCAACCAGGAGTGACAAGCAGAAAGAAGTCTTGGAGTGCAATACTAGAGGAATCCCAATTATGAGACCTGTCGTGAGTCGCGGCCAGAGGAGCTGAATTTAAATATGGTAGGATGTAAAGCGACCGCCAGCGGGCCAAAGAAAATGAAAGAAAAACTAAAGCATTCAGGAAAAGATCAGACGAGGCTACGTCGACAGCTTCACCTGACACCCCCCCGCGCTCATCCATGCCTCTTCCCAGAGCCGTCGCAATCGCGTGACGTCACTTCCCAGCACCAGACACCGATTCGCTGTTTGAGGGCAGCCAGGGGGCGGGACCAGAGGCCGGATGTTTTCTCGCTACGTAACTGTTCGACTCGCAAAGGGTCCCTCTCACCTGAAGAGCGGAAACCCGCGCAAGGCCTGCAGAGGCGGAAGCGATTCCGTTGAACCTTGTTTAGTCTGTGGTCACAGACCTGATAAAGAAGAGGCGGAAGCCAAATTCCTCCGCTTGCAGCCATAGGGGAGGAAGAGAGAAGCTGGACTTTTGTCTCTGGCCCGAGTAACGTGCTGTGTTCACGTCCCTTTTGTGCCTTGAGCCTCTCTCCTCTTCCCGACTCTTTTTAGATCTCAACTCTTTCGTCCATTATGATCACTGCCTGGTGTAAACTGTGTGTTCTGAAGGGGGGGGGAGATTCCAAATGCATCCAAACATCATAAACTCAGCCAAAGCAAATCCACCCGCTGAGTCCTCTCACAAATACCATTCCACAATATCTTTTTATATCGAACAGGTTTGCTTAAGTTGGTTCCTACAAACTGTTTGCTATTCCCATCACCCCAAGCCAGTATGGCTGAAAGGTTTAAGAAGGCTGCTCCTGCTGTTTCATATGTTAAAAGGCAAGCGAAAATGCAAGGTTGTGGATAAGGAAAGTCCTGTGATACTAATGGTGACACTTGAGTTTTTAGTTGTACCTTTTCTGTAATTTCCCCCCAATACCTACATCTTGTATTAAAACAGGTATTTGCTTTTTAGCTACTGCTTCTGTGGCTTTTAAAATGACAAAGCAATAAATGTGTGCATTCCTAGTTCATGTGAGATGTGCAAAAACAAACAAATGTAGTTTGTACAAAAGCAAACTCAAATTAGAAAAACAAGTGGACTTGAAGGTGAAATTTACCTTAATAAAAGTTGTCAGAATCTGCCCTTGTTTGAAATAGATTGGTATAGGATTGTTATTGCAGACACAGACCAGAGGCCAACTGATGTTTGCACAAACTGATATGCTTAATTGCAGCTAACTGATGAGGTGCAGGGGTGTGTCCCAGTTGTGCAGTCAGGTGCATGGCCAGGCGCTAGAGGCTTCAGCACCTCACCAATTAGCCACAATTGGCAAGTTGTGCAAATCTTACAGGAACATTAACAGGATTTAGTTTCATTTGAGCCAAGAATCTCACTAGGACTGAACTATTTTTAATGCCACTGTTATGGCTTAGAAGAATATCAGGCAAAGTGCCAAAGAGAATGCAAATATATGCAGCCTCCCCCCACCAATACTTAGTGACCACAGTTAACTGATGTACACCTGGAGTCTCCTCACTCTCCAAAAGGCTGTGCTTTCTAGGCAAACTTCATTGAACAAATATAGTTGATTAAGAAGCTGATTTTTCCTTTCTGCTTCTACTTTACTAAGCAGTGTGAAAAACTGAAGACACTGAAGAGTAAAGAAACAGAACAGCAATACATAGAAGAGGCTTTCAGTATGAGAGGTTGTGAAGGTAATATGAGTTCCTGATGGGTAAATTTAAGGGTGAGTGTCCCTATGCGGGTGAAAACAAAATGTTGATAGGATGAATTTCAGGCTGCCACTGTGCCCCACGACAGTTGGTGAGCATCAAGTGGCACATATTGTATAATCTGCTGGATGCTTAGAAGAAAATTACTATGCAGACTAAAAAGAGCTTTGCAGCAGTATGACAGTTCTTGTGTATTCTCACAAACATCCTAATGGCACTTCTTTTTGTGTTGGGAAAAAAATCAGTGGCTATCTTAATGTCCTTAGCACAAATTTGAGTACAGACTTCGACAAGTTGTAATCCTTTCTCCTAACCGCCACATTTCTTTGGCCCTTGTTTTAGAGATGAGGAAATAATAGAGTTTCAAACTTAAGTTTGATTGAGAAGAAGCGGCCATACTTCTCCTCACAACTCTCAAAATATCCGTGTGAAGACGAGCCAAGCCCTACTGAAATGGGAGCGCCGCGCTTCTGAGTTCACAGGGCGGCTCATGGAAGGCAAAGCCAGCCCGTGTCCTCCGCCCCGTCGCCGGTTGCTCCCGCGGGAAGCGGAATCGGCCCCTTCCTGCCCGCGTCACTCGCCCAGAGGCGAGGGAAAAGAAGGGACCGGCGCGGCCGCCGCTGTTGCCGCTCGGCTTCTTGGAGGGGCGGGGGGTGGTGCGCCGTTGTAATCGCTCCCGCCGCTGAACGGGAAGGGGGAAGTGTCTTCCTACGGAAGGGGCTTGTGCGAAGCGTCGCCGGGCCTTGACGCGGCCGGCTTGTGTAGTGTGTCTTTCTGTGTGTGTGTGTGAGAGAGCGGTGGAGGGGGAACCAGTCATGTCGGCGGGCGGCGAGGTGGAGCGGCTGACGGCGGACCTGAGCGGGGCCGGTGCCGGGGATGAGGAGGAGGAGTGGCTCTACGGCGGTACGAATCTTCCCCACCCCCGAAATGTGTGTGCGCGCGTCTGCTTAACGCGGGCCCTGGCCGGAACTGCTAGGCCCGGCTTCGAGCCGCGCCGCGGCGGTGGGTCCGTTGCAGGCCTGGCGGCGAGGGGGGGGCTCCCTTTGGCCTGGGTTCACTCCCTCAGGGAGGAGGGGGCACCTTGGGTGTTTGCCCCCCCCCCCCGGTGGCAGCCTCGTAGTCTCTCAGGCCCTTTTGGTCCATCCTCCCAAGGAGACCTAGCAGGCCCTTCCGTCCTCGCGGGGCTTATTCCTGCCCTTAGTCCCGTTGTAGGTGGGCGCTCGCGGGGCCTCAAAAAGGGCCCCTCCATTAGTACTTTCACAGAAAAGCATGCTCTCTCTATCTGAGCTCGTCCGCCTTTCCGACCCTCCTGTGGTTGGAATCGGGCTGTGAAAGGTCCTCTTGTAGAGCAGGGCCTGGGCCTTGTTCCCTAAAATCGATAGAAACGGGCTGTTGTGAACCAGTATTTCATTCCCTTTTTGAGGCCTTGTTTTTTGGATAAGGGATCGACGTAGGACAAATTTCCGACCCATTAACTCCATCTCTTTCCACCTTCTGGATTGTGATTACTATCTGTTTCATCTTATGCACCTCAGTCACCATATATATTGTTGCACTTCCTGCGTCTTTAGAGGTGATAAGAGATCTTGGAGCTGGTAGTGACTTCAGATATTTTCATTTTAGAGTATGTCCCATGGTGGTACAGTATGTTTGCCCTGTCCTGTGAATGATTAGCTAGGAATTTGTCCTTTCCTAGTTGAAGGACAGGCCTTTCTACAACTATGAAGACTAGTGTGGTTTATTTTCACTGGCCTTTAGATAGTCCCCAAAACAGGAGTATAGTTCAGGTCAGGAGTATTTGGTGATCCATGAATTCCATTCAAGTTGTTAAAACAAAATTAACATGGAGGCACAAATCTGTCCAAAGAGGTCATTTATAAAGTGTGCCTGCAGGCATGATGGTAATGTAAAATCAGTGCCAGCATCTACAGAAATGGACAAGGGAGTCAGATGTTGGAAGTCCCAGTTATACACTAGCTCTACAGCTAAAAAAGATAGTTTTTCTACAACATAGTATTTTTATGTCTGAACTGTGGTTCAAATCAAAGATCTATTTTCAGCACTTTGCACAAGAACCAATTAGATGTCTGCGGATGGACAGCTTATGAATTCACTAGTGCCAACCTGCTCATGTTTCCTAAGGAGTGATTTCAGAAAAATTATTCCTCTAATATTGGAAGTAATCTATAGCTATCATGAAAAGACCCCAGCGATAACCTTATTCTGCAGGATCTTTTTCAGTCTTCCTTCAGCTTTGTTCAAGTTGATGATTGTTGCTGCATCTTATGGCAGTGAGATCTACAGTTTGTGCACTCCATGAATATAATAATAAACTCTTTTTATTTATTTTGAATCTTCTACTTTTACGTTGTAGAGAAATTCGTGCTTGTAGTTCTTGGTATGTTTAAAACTGTATCTGTGGACTTCAAATTAAATACTGTCTTCTGAATTTTAGTAAAAAGTGTTATGTTATATATATATATCTTGCCTGTGTATAGGATTCGTGTTAAAATTGTCAGACTTGTGGTATACCTGTAGTAACTTTTACAGCTTCATGACATGCCAAGTCAGCAGGCAAACAATTCATGATGATAAAAAACTTTTCATAGCTATTATTGAGATGTCATTGTAAAAAACGAAACTCTGCTAGTAAAGAAAAACTAAATTAGAGATAGGTTATCTTGTCATTGGCACCAATGCAACAAAGCCTATGGACATAAACAAACGCTATTGGGTGCTATATAAAATTGGACCCAAGTTATTAATTTGCACAAATTCTAAATGCTGTAACATTGAGTTGAAATCTTATTAAGTTATTAATCAGGATTCCTTTGTTCAAAACTCATACTCAAAAAGTAGGCTAAAAGTTCCTGAAGTCAAGGGAAAAAAGTGAGATTTCACTTGCTTAATTACTGTTCTTAGGCATAGCAGTAGAGCCAGGAAAAATGGAGAGAGGGGAATGGATACACTTGGACTACAGAGTGGTTTGAAAAATGCAGCATAGAACAGAAATATTAGATGTGTTTAATATGTATAAAGTGAAATGTATGGGAAATTTCCATTTATTCTGCTGTTGGAAAGAATTTTGAAGCAGATTTTTTGTTTTATTTTGTAGATGAAAATGAAGAGGAGAGGCCAGAGGAGACACCTGCGAGGTGGGTATTCAATCTCTTGTGTATCTGGTATAGCATCTTTCAGTCTCAAGAGACTATGGTAACATGCTCTGTATGGAGGACTTGGAACAGCATCTAGTGTGGCTGAGAGTGACAATCCCTTCCACACTGAAGACAAATACAATCTGTCCCCTGTCCAGCTCCCTTATTTTGCTGGATTTGGGAGTGCCTCTTTGCCTCAGCCTGCTGGGCAAGTGTCTATTCAAAATGGGAGAGGCCATGCCGCACCGCCTCCCTCCAGGCTGAACGCTCAGATCTCACTCATCTGTTGAGGTCCATTCCTAAGGCCTTCAGATCCCACTTGCGTATGTCCTTGTATCTGGTATAGCACTAACTGGGAAATAAATTGAAAATAATATATTATTTTGTATTGTTTGTTGCTGAGTTTGTTTTACTGAAAATGGAAGAGCCATTGAACCTGGTTTCTAAAGAATGATCCTGCTATTGAACCATAATCTTGCTATGGAACATACTGGACATTTGTAGCTAAATGTCTTACCTAAGTAATGTAAATCATTTATATGAGGTGAGATATGGAGTACTAGGTGTATTTTGGAATTGTTGCATGTGTAATTCCTCATATATAGCATGTGATTGCACACCTGCTGCAACAGAACTCTTGTGTTCATAGGTTTACTCTGCCCAGACTGCTGTCAGTTGATTGTGCCATGATCTTTGCAAGCTTGTCGTTTTGAGTTTATTCAAAATCATAGTATGAAATGTTATATCATCAGAATTGCAAAGTAAATACAGGCAACCATAGAATATCTGCATATACTTTATATTGTACATGAAGACAATTTAAACAAAGAACTGTGATTTCAATAAACTTAAATTATTAGTTAGTCCCACAGTCAGCACTAACGTCCATGGTGAATTGCCACAAGATAACAAATCAGTGTAGGCATTTGCCATTGTGCATCAAGTTGTATATGCATAGCACACTACACACAGCAAATAGGCAAGCAATTTGGGCCTCTCCATATGTGTTCAATTGCTACTCCCATTAGGCAGAGCTAGCATAACCAGTGGTGAGGAATCATAGTCCATAGAGAGATGAAGGCCTGCTAGTTGTCCTCCCCTCTGGTGGGTGTTAACATGGCTGAAAAATAAAAGCAAGTTCTAATGATGAATGTTCCAGACTGCTTCCCCCCCCCCCCCCATGCATTGGAAGTGAAAATTCAATAGACCACGTAGTGATTCACAATCCCCTCTAAAATGTATGAAACAAAATTACCATGAGTACTTGTTTGGTGGATTGTTTTCATTTCCGTGAAAGTATGCTTTGTTGAAAATACATATTAGCCTACAAAACTTAAAGTGTGTATGAAACATGACTAGTTTTTACTTAATTTAGGTTAAATGTAGTAAATATGTTTCAGCCTACTCTAACAATGAGTAACTCTTAATGCTTTTCTTTATTAAGTGCTCAACCTCCCTCTGGAAATGAAGAAGAACCAGCTGCTGAAAATGGTGTAGTGAAAACGGTAATAGTGATAAAAATATATTTCAGAAAATTATTAAGCATTGTTTTTAGAATTTATTCATGATATCTAATGTGATTTCTCAAGTTGTTTTTGCAACGTGATAATATTTTGACAGAGTACACACCCAGAGTGTTAATGCGTTTTCTGAAATTGTCTGTCCATAGGCTTAGAGAATTTCATTACAGTGGTGCCTCGCTTAACAAGCGCACCGTATAACGATGCATTTGAATAGCGATCTCTTTTTTGAGATTGCTAATGTGATCGCATACCGATGGTCTCTATGGCCAAAAATCGCATTGCGACGATCGGTAAGCGTTTTGCTTACCGATCTTCGCATTGCGATGTCGGGAAATCAGCTGTTCGGTGGTTCCAAAATAGCCGCCGGACGACCCAAAATGGCCACTATGAGGAAACATCGCTTAACGGTGAGTTTAGAAGTCATTGGAACGCATCAAACTAAGTTTAATGTGTTCCTATGGCATTTTCCTATCCGTATAGCGATGTTTCCCCATAGCGATGGTTAATCCGGAACGTATTAACCTCACTATGCGGGGCACCACTGTATTCTGTTTTTTCCTCACTATTATAGATTTAGATTTCAGGTAAAATGTTTTATGCATTCAATTTGTAAATGATCAATACTTTGTTTAAAGTAGGCATATATAATGTGATAGCAAAATCTATTTTCATTCAGGCAAGAGTGCCTTGGTGTCATCCAGTCATACCTGATTTTGCTAGTGTTAATTTGTCTCTACTGTGATATTTCCTTAAGTAATTAAAAATGAAAACAAATCTAATCAGCAAATTATATTCAGTGGATCTTATACAGACCAGATGCTGTTTCTTCTCAACAAAGATAGTTTGAAGAGAGACTGCCTTTTGGTAGAGAGGAGATGCAGTGGAAGATGGTGATTAACCTTTTCTTTATCTGGAAGTTGAGTTATGGCAATAGGACTTCTTTCTTATTAGGTTGAAACATTTCACTAATCATCCAGGTAGCTTCTTCAGTCTGAGGAGAGTTGGTAAGAGACCCCAAATATATCCTCTACCTTGGTTTCACTTCCTCCTGGTCTGAATAGGCTCGTGGACAAAGTCCGGGGTGGGGTGAGTGAAAATCCCACCTCTGCACTCCTTCTCCACCCATTGTCATGTAAAGGTGGAGGATATATCATAGGTCTTCTACCAACTTTCCTCAGACTGAGGAAGCTACTTGGAATAGCAAAACATTTCAACCTAATAAGAAAGAAGTCAAGTTGCCATGACTCAACTTCCAGATAACCTCACCTGGATGACTGAGAATCTTCATAGAAACCTTTTCTTTAGCATCTATTTTTCTGGTCCAAGTTGTTATGTCTTATAGTCTTCTTCCTCCCCCTGCCTTTCTGGCTTTGTGCATGTGTCTTGAAATCTCTGAAGGGGGAAAATAGCGTTTTGGGGTGCAGCTGGGAGCAAAGAAATGACTGCCAAAGAAAAAGGTTACTTTCTGTGATATTAAATTGTTGAGAATAGGTGTTTCGCAAACATTAATTATGTTGCCAGAGACAACTATCTAAGCTGTACTATGTGGTTTCTGTTTTATCCTTGTAAATATACTATGTGTGTTTTGTGAACTGTTTAATGTGTTTGTTAATATTCAAATAGCTAGTGATTATAAGTTAATTGTCTCATGCTACTTTGGGGGAGAATTGATTAACAATTTGGGATGAGATATGACAACAAGGCCAGTGGAGGTGATGGCATTCCAGTGGAACTATTTAAAATCTTAAAAGATGATGCTGTTAAGGTGCTACATTCAATATTCCAGCAAGTTTGGAAAACTCAACAGTGGCCAGAGGATTGGAAAAGATCAGTCTACATCCCAATCCCAAAGAAAGGCAGTGCCAAAGAATGCTCCAACTACCCTACAATTGCACTCATTTCACACGCTAGCAAGGTTATGCTCAAAATCCTACAAAATAGGCTTCAGCAGTACGTGGACCGAGAACTCCCAGAAGTGCAAGCTGGATTCCGAAGGGGCAGAGGAACTAGAGACCAAATGGCTAACATGCGCTGGATTATGGAGAAAGCCAGAGAGTTCCAGAAAAACATCTACTTCTCCTTCATTGACTATGTAAAACCTTTGAATGTGTGGACCACAGCAAACTATGGCAAGTCCTTAAAGAAATGGGAGTGCCTGACCACCTTGTCTATCTCCTGAGAAACCTATATGTGGGACAGGAAGCAACAGTTAGAACTGGAAATGGAAGAAGTGATTGGTTCAAAATTGGGAAAGGAGTACGACAAGGCTGTATATTGTCCCCCTGCTTATTCAACTTATATTCAGAATACATCATGTGAAAGGCTGGACTGGAGGAATCCCGAGCCGGAATCAAGATTGCCAGAAGAAATATCAACAACCTCCGATATGCAGATGATACCACTCTGATGGCAGAAAGTGAGGAGGAATTAAAGAACCTTGTAGTGAGGGTGCAAGAGGAGAGTGCAAAAAACGGCCTGAAACTCAACATCAAAAAAACTAAGCTCATGGCCACTGGTCCCATCACCTCCTGGGAAATAGAAGGGGAAGATATGGAGGCAGTGACAGATTTTATTTTCTTGGGCTCCATGATCACTGCAGATGGAGACAGCAGCCACAAAATTAAAAGACACCTGCTTCTTGGGAGGAAAACGATGACAAACCTTGACAGCATCTTAAAAAGCAGAGATATCACCTTGCCAACAAAAGTCCAAATAGTCAAAGCTATGGTTTTTCCTGTCATGATGTATGGAAGTGAGAGCTGGACCATAAAGAAAGCACACCGCCGAAGAATTGATGCCTTTGAATTGTGGTGCTGGAGGAGGCTCTTGAGAGTCCCCTGGACTGCAAGGAGAACAAACCTATAAATTCTGAAGGAAATCAACCCTGAGTGCTCATTGGAAGGACAGATCCTGAAGCTGAGGCTCCAATACTTTGGCCATCTCATGAGAAGAAAAGACTCCTTAGAAAAGACCTTGATGTTAGGAAAGTGTGATGGCAAGAGGAGAAGGGGACGACAGAGGATGAGATGGCTGGACAGTGTCTGCGAAGCAACCAACATGAATTTGTCATCGAAGCTACCAGAATGAATTTGGCACAACTGCGGGAGGCAGTGGAAGACAGGAGGGCCTGGTGTGCTCTGGTCCATGGGGTCACGAAGAGTCAGACACAACTAAATGACGATGATGATTTTGTTGAGGCCCACTGATATTTTCCTTGGTATTGTTTTATAGACTGTATTAGTGTTCAGACTTGGTTTTGTTTTCTTTATGTTGATACAGTTTACTATTAACATAGGAGCCCTAGTCAGGTATGATATTATCTACTCTTAAATAAACACACAAGGAGGGGAGTGCATGTTCCTACTCCTTTCTAATGCCATTCTCCATGTGGGGAGAGCCTCCAAACAGAGGATGGTCTTCATGACTTTTTTCCATTTGCAAAAGTATGTGATAGTGAAGATAGAACAAGCATGCTCCTCCACTCATGTGTTAACTTAAACACAGTGCTTGAATAGGGGTAAGGTTATGAGTGAGGATGTTGCACAATAACGGTTTCATGCAACATGCATTTTAGTTCAGTGGCAATCTTACTGTTTTGAGTGGTGCAAATTCACATCCCGTACAGAACAGGCATACACAACTTGTAGCCTCGTGAATGACATAGAACACAGTTCCCATAACCCAGCACCATGGGCTATGCATGTTAGAGCTTGTGAGAGTTGTATGCCAAAACTGTGGAGGGCTGCAGTTGGCCACCCTAATGCAGAGATACCCAGAGATTGCAGCACTCACCAGATGCACTGTTTTCTCTCTTGAACTATGTTTGGCCTTAACACTTTTTTTCTGGTTAGCTATTTAGTGTTTAATTTCTAAAATTATTCAAAATGGTTAGGTGCCATCTGCAATATATATATAAATTTTATATATTGCAGTATATAAATTTTATTTACTTCTATATTTTTGTAGAAAGTGACAGAGGCTGAGGATGATAGCGACAGTGATAGCGATGATGATGAAGACGATGTTCAGGTCACTATAGGGGATATTAAAACAGGAGCTCCACAATATGGGTGAGTTACTTGTATCTGACATTCAGGTCACAGTGCTGGTGACTCAGATTTAGGGCCAGGTGTGTGTGTGTGTATTGAGTTCACTTGTCACCTGTGGTATGTAAAAATTGTCTTCAGGCAAAGACACATATGTTGTGAAAGAGAGTAGGGATATTCCCTTTTCTGTTTTTGAAGTGCCACTCTCATACTTCCCTAGGCTGCACCTTCCAGAATTGCACTGCAACTCCCAGAAGCCTCCAAGAATTCTCCAGGATAAATTCTGGAAGCTGAGATCCAAAAACACTAATTTGCACATCTCTGGGGTTGTCAAGTCTCTGTAGCAACCTTGACTGCTTCTGAAATGAGACCCCCTCCCCCTTAGAGTATTTTGCTGACTCTTACCACCTAGCTTTGACCAGATGGGGTCATTTGCATCAGGACAGATATAATTCTCTTGCTTGCTGCAGCTAGGCTGATTTACCACCCCTGACTAGACTGTGTGCCCAGCATTCTAGACCAATTATGCCAGATGGGGCATATGGCATACTGGTGGAGCAAGTGTGTGGAATCTGGGAAGGTGGAGGTGTGCTGCATGCTTATGTTTGGCTGGTGCCAGCACCTAACAATTAATGCAGGGCATGGGATGGCACTTTGGCAGGGCCCAGGAAGGTGGATGGGTGGCTTTCATGTGCAGCTCTTCTAGGAGTGGTGTATGTAGCAGGCAAGATCACCAGCATGGCCATCCCCATGCTCTGGCTTGTTACCTGTAGTGGTGTACAGATTTTTGTTCTGGACTGCAACTTCCAGAATACTGCCTGCAGAGTTCTTGGAGGTTTCTGGGAGTTGGGAATCCAATTCTGTTGCTGCCTGGGGAAGTCTGGGGGTAGCAGTCCAAAAACATGAAACACCCCTAGAAGAGAATTGTATTGTGTGTTTTTTATTGAAAAAATACTACAGTGGTGCCTCGCTTAACGATTGCCTCATTAAACGACAAAACCGCTATATGATTACTGTTTTGCTATCGCTTTTGCAATTGCAAAACGATGTTTTAATAGGCAAAATTCGCTTCCGGATGATCGGTTCCCTGTTTCGGGAACCGATTCTTCTCATTACGATGTTTTTAAACAGCTGATCGGCAGCTTCAAAATGGGCGCCCGCTGTGTAAAATGGCTCCCCGCTGTGTTTTTCGACGGATTCCTCACTTTACAGGCACCGAAAATGGCCGCCCCATGGAGGATCTTCGCTGGACGGTGAGTTTTTCAGCCCATTGGAACGCATTGAACGGGTTTTCAATGCGTTTCAATGGGATTTTTTATTTCGCTTAATGAGGATTTCGCTGGAACGGATTATCCTCATTAAGCGAGGCACCACTGTATCTGTTTTTAGAAGCACAGTTTTAAAAATGAAATCTCCTGCCCATTTGTAAATTTAGCGGTAGAAATATGTACCAATGGGTTGGACAATTCTGAGTTTCTACTTTTTTTAAAAAGTAGATGATGGTATGTTTTAACATTTTTGTTTGCTGTGTACATAATGCATATTATGAATGCTAATTTTCAGGTACGGAGCAGCACCTGTGAATCTTAATATTAAAACAGGAGGACGATCTTACGGATCTTCTGGTAAGCATCTTCTATGATTCCATACTAGAGAATTGGGAGACATGCAGTTTATTTTACTGAATATCCCACTTAGTACACTGTGCCAAGGAATGAGAAAACAGTTGTTTGTGTACAGTTATAAAGATACTGATTTTGTCATTTTGATTAAGAAAACTGAGGAAGTGGACTTGTCCACAAAAGCTCACATTAAAATATAGCTGTTAGTCTTTAAGGTACCTCAATATTTTTTGTACTTAGATGGGAGACAGGCAAGGAATACCATGTAGCACTAGGAAAATCCTTGGAAATTGGACTTTACATACATCAGTTTCCTGTGTGTCACACAAAAGACTTATGAATTACCCTGTGCTCAGAAATGTGTGAAAGTCATATCTGAAGTCTAATGTGGGCAAGCTGAACACAATCTAAATTTAAATGTTAAGTATTTGATTGAAATTGTATAGAAGCTTATTTTTATTGTGTTCTCGAGGCTTTCACAGCCGGGATCTGATGGTTGTTGTGGGTTTTTCAGGCTGTTTAGCCATGTTCTGGAGGTTTTTCTTCCTAATGTTTCACCAGTCACTGTGGCCAGCACCTTCAGAGGACAGGAGCTAGAATTCTTTCTGTGGTGTAGTGTGTGGGATTGTTCAGTATTTGTAGCTGTGGGATCAGGTTTTTGTTCTTTTCAGGAGATTGGGTGTTTCTGTGATCAGGGTGTTTTTTGTTATCAATGTTTTGTTGTGCTAAGGGGGAAGATGATCTGTCACTGTGATAAATAGGTGTCGTTGGGTAGTATTTTGTGTGTGGTACTAACTGGTCCTTATGGCTGGGTAGAGTTCATTGACCTTTTTGCAGGCTGTATTTTTCAATGCTGAAAGCCAGGCTTTGTTGATTCTTAGACTTCTTTTTTGTTGAAATGTGCTGGTGTTTGTGGATTTCAATGGCTTCCCTGCGTAGCCTAACATAATGATTGCTGGCATTGTCCAGTACTTCTCTGTTTTGAAATAGGATTTTATGTTCAGCTTGTTTCAGGGCATGTTCAGCTACTGCCGATTTTTTGGGTTATTGTAGTCTGTGCTGTCTGTCATGTTCTTTGATTCTGGTGTGGATGCTATGTTTTGTAGTCCCGATTGGGGACCCACAACAACTTATTTTTATTGTTTTTCCCTTTTCTTTAACTAGATGATTCTTACAATATTTCTTGTTATATGATAGGCTTATAAATGCCAGCAAATTGTTGTACAGACAAGAAACACAGTTTAACTCTGATGTAGAACTGTCAATGTGTTGTATAGTTGCAGAAACTTGACACCTTGACATTTGTTAATAGGAGCAAAAGTGAAAGGAGTTGATCTTGATGCACCAGGAAGTATTAATGGTGTTCCACTATTAGAAGTTGATTTGGATTCATTTGAGGATAAACCTTGGAGAAAACCAGGTAAGATTTTTTTTTTTACTGAAGTTTGTGTTACTGTAGGAAATTGGCAGTTGAATTGTATACATGAGCAGAAATCAAGCTTCTCCAAGTAACAGATGAGAAAGTAAACCATTGTTCTGCTAGGTATACAGTGCTCTGTACTACACTGAAACAAACTGCCTCTTGTAAATCAGGGATGACCAAACTCCATTCCGGTTTTTGCCCCAGGAGGCCATGTGGGTTCTAGAAAATAAAGAGACAAAGTCCAATCCACCTTGACAAAACCTCAGAATATGTAGCAAACCAAAGTGCAAGGACCAGCTCTTGTCTTTAAGGAAGCTTGCAGGATCAGAAATCCTCATTTTGTCCATTTTTTCAGATACACAGGCTTCTGGGGAAGTCCTACAGGGGCTCAGAGTCTGGTAAAATAACTCTTAGGATTCACATATGGACCACACTTTGTTTGTTCATGATGTGAACAAACTGAAACAAAAACTTAGACAAATCAACTTTAGTTATATGGAAATATGGCAATTTTATTTATTTATTTATTCATTCATTCATTTTCAGTGTATGCTACCTTTCTCCCAATTTAGGGATCCAAGATAGCTGACAAACTATTAAAAAACAAACCAACTAAAACCACAGTAAATTATAACACTAAAGCAAAGTGTGCTGTTTATACCAGCCCATAGTGCTTAAAGCACTCTCTGGGCAGTTTACAGGTTAATTGTGCAGGCTACACATTCCCCCCACCCCCATGAGCCAAGTACTCATTTTACTAACCTCAGGAGGATGGAAGGCTGAGTGAACCTTGAGGTTGTGAGTGCAGTTTTGGTTGCAGTATAGCATTTTAACCACTGTGCCATAAGGTTCCTAAAAAACAATTATTTGTGTAACAGAATTAAAACAGTTTCTTAAAACTGGTAAAAATGCATTAAAAACACATAAAAATAGTGTCCAGCACACAAGATCAAAAACTGACCAATTAGTTAAATAAGGTTGTTTTTAAAAAGATTGTCTTCCATTGTAGGAAGGGGGGCAACCTAGCCTTTGGTGAGAGGGTGTTCCACAACCTGGGAACAGCCATAAAGAAGGCCTTTCTTACATTCTCTTGCCTATGAAGTTGGTGGTACCAAGATGAGAGCTTTCTTTGAAGATCTTAAGATCGAAGAAGGCTCCTATGGGGAGACACAGTCCTTCAGATAGCCTGGACCCTAACTGTATAAAGCTTCATAGGTCATAACTATGAACTATGTTCCAGAAGGCTTTTAATTGAAATAATATTAGCTGTGGGTCTGATGGCAATTTTCATATATATTTTAATTGTATTTTAATTGTTCTGTATTTTTATTGTATTTTAAGTGTTGTAAGCCACCCAGAGACCTTTGGGTAGTGTGGGCCCAAATACAATTAAATTAAAATAAAATGAAATAAATAAATAAATAAATAAATAACACTTTGAATTGAACCTGGAAATGGACCAGCAGCCATTGAAGCTTTTATAATGGAATATATGCTCCCTGTTGCTAGCTTCAGGCAGCAACCTGACTGCACATTTTGAACCAGTTTCCAATCCAAACCCATCTTCACAAGCAGCCTCGTGTACAGTGCATTGCTGTAATCCAGGTGGGATGTAACTAAGGCATGTCACTAACCAAATCAGGCATCCCTAGGACAGGTCACAGCTGGCACACCTGCTTTAGCTGTGCAGACACATTACTAGCCACAGCCAAGATTTGAGCATTCAGGCTCAGTGATGAGTCCAGGAGTACCCAAGCTGCAAACCTGAGTTGTCAAGGGGAGCAAAACTCCATCCAACACAAGTTGAATCCCTATTCTCTGATCTGCCTTCTGATTGACCAGGAACACTTCTGTTTTGTCTGAATTAAGTTTCTATCTCTGTACCTTCATCCAATCCATTAATAATGCCAGACATTGGTTTGGAACAGGAACAGCTTCTTCGGAGTTAGATGTAAAGGATACAGCGAGCTAGGGGTCCTCCTTATACTGGTGACACCAAACTCCAAAACTCCAAATAACCTCTCTCAGTGCCTTCATGTATTTGTTAAACAGAATGGGAGATAAGACAGAGCCCCAAGGGGGATGCCACAGGTCAGTAGCCAGGGCATTGAACAAGAGTCCTCCAGTACCATCCACTGAGATCTCCCCTCCAGAAGGGACTGGAGCCAATGTAGAACAGTGCCTCCTAGTCCCATCCCAGAGAGACGGCTCAGAAGGATATAATAATTGATGGCATCAAAAGGTGTTGAGAGGCCCAACAGAACTAACAGAGACACACTTCCTCTGTCCCATTCCCAGTGCAGGTCATCCACCAAAGCTGTTCTGTCCCATATCCAGGTCACTTACCTTTTACAACTATCAACTGATTAGACTTCTTAATTGCTTGTATGCATTTTGAATGTTTACTAGAAAAATTGTTCTACTATTCATTTATAGGGTACTAGATGCTTAATGGTTCTTCAGCTGTGTTTCATGTATAAGATGTTGGGGGCTATGTGGAGGACTGGATTATTTCACATCTTTTATGTTTAACTCCTAAAATATTTGGCTTCCTCCCCCTTAAGGTGCTGATCTCTCAGATTATTTCAATTATGGCTTTAATGAAGACACCTGGAAAGCATACTGTGAAAAACAAAAGAGGATACGAATGGGACTTGAAATTTTACCTGTTACCTCAACTACAAATAAAATCACGGTAATGAATAGAGTCTCTGATTACCAAATTATGGAGATGCTTTTTCTTTTGAAGTTGAAATAGTGCTGTATCCACAGTGAGTGCTAGAAGCCTTTGTGTGGTTCAAAAATTCATACCCTTCCTTACTGTTCCCATCATCCAGCAATTCTGCTCCATTTCTTTGTTGGCCTTTGTGTTGATAGTGTGGAACCACCAAGCTACAACTAGCTTGTAGCCTGTTGTTAGTTGTAATGTAGCCCATCAGTCCATAATGTGGTGTTTTAATGGGCAATGTGTTATTTAACTTAGGCCGAAGACATTGCTATGGAAGTAACTCCAGGGGCAGAGATTCCAGATGGCACATACAATCTTTTTAAGGTGAATGTTGGTAAACTTTCCTCGGTCACTCTAATTACTGTTTGCCATACCACTCCCAAGGTCTGAGTCTAAACACAAATGGACATAGCTATTTTTCCAAGCATTTTTGATGTATTCTCCAAAATTTGTTGCATGTAGAATCTTACATTTTACTTCTGCTGCTGCAGCCTGTGATTTGATGGCCTAATGTACTAATAATTGCTGTGGCAGTTATTTAACTTCTTGTATGTTGCGTTCCTTTAGTTAGATGGACTGCTGCTTTACAGAAATACTGATGTTAAATGTATCTTTATTTTCTATTGAACTTCTTTCCCAAGTAAGAAAATAAGTCAGAATATCAACAGAACCAGTTGATCCAGTGGCCTCTCTTTCACACACTGTTGTTCTAAATCAACAATGACATATTTCTGTATTCTTGAGTGCCCAGTGTTTTCTCCAGGTGGCTGGAATGATTTATCCCCCCTCCCAACACATAACATAACACTGTCATCTAAGGAATGGTTGACAAAGATTCTGGCTGTTGTTGGTAGATAGCCATTAATTGGATAATCAGTGACCCCTGCCGTTTGAGAGGCTTGGTAACCTTTGAGGAGACGAAACATTTTGTTAGTTTCAGATGGCACTGAGAAAAAGAAGGCACTTTGAATGAGATTGCCTCTAAAGCCCAGTAGCCAGGCAGACATGACACTCAATCCATGCTTGCCCTAAGACTCAGGGAATAGGAAGTGTTTTATTTCTTTCTGGCTTTGCATGAAGTGAGAGATTCTTTCGATGTATTGAATTTCTGTGCTGTGTGCATTGCTGAGAAAAGGTATGGTATTACATACTTCATGCTGGAGAACAAGTAGGCCGTCACCAAAAAAACATGGTCATTACATGACATTTATATGTTGCCAAGAGAAAGGTTCACATTGAGGGGACTATATGCTCTTAGATAATGGAAGAAGATGGTTTTGCTGCTGAGAGACCAGTGTATTTTCTCTAGGTTTCGTCAAGACAGATTAGTGGTGATGCTTCGTCTTTACAGAATGCACATGGAGGAATGATGCAGTACCATATGATGTGAAAAATGTTTAGAAGCTCAATTTTTCTTCTATTGAAATCCGGGACATTATAGTTTGCTGCACCTTTAAGTATTTTGATAGGGGTTAAATATAAATTTTGGTTAGGCTAGGTTTTGGTAGATGTAAATATATTGGCTTAATTAAGAGTAGAATGATGTATGTTTGCCAATGAATTCCTGTGGAGTCCCAGATGGGAAGCCATCAATTGAATTTCTTATCTTGATTCAACATTGTGAGCAAGAGAGGTGATTGAAACAAAGAAAAACTTATGTAAAGATAATAATCCAAGGTCAGGTTTCTCCTAGTTTGTTGCTGATAATCTTTAGTTTTAATTATATACTTCCTCTAAGGGCCTTGCAGCTGTCCTGAGAGGCAGTGACCTAAGATATTTCAGTATTAACTGGGGGCTTGCAAATGAATTTCTGTTATACAAACCCAGAAATTTGACCACCATGTTTTATATGGGCAGATATGAACCCACTGAAATTTTGTATTGCAGTGATGCTTTTCTCTGGCATTACCTGTTGAAATTGTGAAGGCTGTGTGTACTTTACTGCCTTTATATATGGGTAGATGGCTGGGTGTATCAATACTCTAGTATAGCCTTCTCATGGTAGTATAGTTTTCCTGGGTGGCGGATTTGAACATAGTGGTTTAACAGGCAGGATGATAACATTGTTGCATACCATAGTAACTTTTACAGTCATGCTCAGAGATGGGTGACGATCTTCACTTGAGCAGCATTTGTTCCTGTGTGTTCTGCATCTTTTCTTTTAATGATGTAAAGTACCTTGGGTCTATTTCAAGGAGAAAGGCATGGTTAAAATATTGTCAATCAATCAATCTCTTGGCCTTCAATGACAATGCAGATAGTTGTGCTCAGTTGTATAATATCACACTTTTCTTTTTGCTGAAATGAAAACTTTTCACCTGTTGCATAATAGTGGTCTTTCCTTGCCTCAAAAAACTAGCTAATAGAACCCCTGCCTATTATTTGGAGAGGTATTACAGCTGTCTTTACCTAGTGTCTGTTTACCATTTAGCTCCTTCTGCATAGAGAGGAACTTTCTTAGCCAGTGAAAAGCAATTTTTTAAAATAGCAGTTAATGCCCAAGACAGTCTGTCTGAAGTCTTTAGACTAGATTTTTGGGATTCTTCCCCAAAACGGCTTAACCATGCAATTTGTAAATGTAGAGCTATTACAGTTGCAAAGTGGCATATTCATCTCAGGGGTGATGTTCAGATTAATGAGATTATGATTATTATGGCAGTTTTGCTTTGCTTTTTCTACAGATGCCGTGATGAATTGCTTTCCTACAGTGGAGAGAGTATGAGTTCTTTTTCTGTCTGGTAGAAACCTGGTGGCTTGAATTGGTCAAATGTTCACTGCATCGTAATTTTTAGTTTATGTACCTCTTCTGCATGAAAAAAAATGCTTTTCATTGAAAATTCTATTTAGGCTGCAGCTTAATAATGGAAAGCTCTTTGGGATTTAAAGAATTACATAATGGTCACTCACTGGGCATACCCAGTGGCATATATGATGTGAGGATCTTTAGGTTCAGACTACAATATTCCTGTGTAAGATTTATTAGAATGAGCAGTTGTACCATGTTAGAATTAGTAGGGTGTTTATTAGTATTATTTCTATATTGGGAAGGATCTTTATTCTATATTAGACAATCCTAATGAAAAAAAACTTTATTCTGAAGGTGCAGCAGGGCAGAACTGGGAACATGGAGAAAGAAATATCACTACCACCAACCAAAGCAGAGTTTACATCTCCCCCACCCTTATTCAAGACAGGAATCCCATCAAACAGGTCAGTAGGGTAGTTGTATTATCAGACTGTTGTAAAGAGAACATACTTTCAAGTTGCCACCGTCCTCTTGTTAAACTGCATGGAAGAAATGGTTGCCATCTTCCTCTCAGATCAGATATCTGTGAAATAATCTCTTACTAGGAGAAATGGAAGTTATTTTGTCACAGTTGAGAATAATCAGTGATAGGAATGCAGACATTTTAAAGTTTGAATACCAAACATCAGCAGAAAGAAGGGCTACATAGCAAGCTGCAATGATCATTGCAGGCTTTCTCTTTTTTCCCCCCTTTTTTTCTTGTGCAGGCATGAAGAAATGAAAAGCTTTTTAAATTTTTGATTCCAATACAGGGATCTGACAGATGCAGTTTATTTGAAACAAGCAAACTTCATGGGTTATAAAATTGGTCTATTTCATCAAATTGTAGTTAAGATTAATCAGAATTTAGGGCTTACAGTGTGGCTGATGTGCAAGCTCAAAGGTCAGTATACTTTTTTCCATCTTAATATAGTAAACCATGATTTCTTTTTTTTTTTTTTAAATTACACATGGAGGAGGAACAAATCTCTGGATTATTTTGACATTCAGATTGGCCCAGTGGGTTGAATCCAATATTGAGACCTATCTGCAGCTTGGCATTCTATTAATAACACCTGGAGTGCAAAGAGATTTTTTTAAAAAATCTTGCTCTGTTTGATTAGGACCTTTCTAATTTTTGGCACACAGTGATTTCCTATGCCATCTGAACCATGAAGGCATGATTTTCAGATTTGAATTAAAGTAGGATTTGATTATAATTTCCAGGTTTATGCATTAGCTTGTTCAGATTCAGTGGCAAACTGGTTTTTCAAAGCTTGAGGAAGTTGGTAATAATTTGGAACACACAAGGAGAAAGCATCTAAATGAGGGGCCATTTAATATCTAAACAGGCATGATATCTGGTGATAAGTTGCTTAAATACATAAGATGGGTAAGCAAGATAATTTCATTTGTCTGTATTAGCAAGGACAGGTGATCACTTAGATACTTACACTATTATTAAAATATTTTTCTAACATTTGTACACTAACTTGGAACTGATCAGCAGCAGATGTATAAAAAACCTTGCAGTGTATGCTTTCTTTTGTTCTTTTGGCTTGATTGAGTCTGGGAGCGATTGTTTCCATGACTTTCTTTGCATTCAGTCTGTGTAAAAGTTGCACTTCAAACTTCTGAATTGCTTTGTAGAGTCTTTTTGTGACAAAAAACTAATGGCAGGTGGTGATAATAGTAGTGGGAAGATAAATTTATTGAGGGACAGTAGTGGATGTTTTCTCTGAACATCAATAAATACTTGGAGCTGGCATTGTCAGAGAAAAGGGGTATGACCCACAGAGAAGTGTGTACATATGCATTTTTTAAGTGACGTTTCTTTCTTATATGTTGGTTCTTTTTTTCAAAAATCATCTCTGTTTTTTCTGAAAGTGGAGAGGAAATATTAACTGTGATTTATCTTCACTTTACCTCAGGCTCTCATTTTTATTTTTTATTATAAGTACAACATTCTATAAATTATATAATAAAACACTTTCCTATATTTATGAAGTGAGATCAGTTGATCATAAGTGCTACAGTTAATTCATTATGCAACATCAAGTTGATTCTAGTTTATGGCAACCCTGCCAGGGATTTTTAGGGATCAAGTACTCAGGAGTGGTGTATTTGACTCTTCTTCTGGTTGCACTCGGGGATCATGCAGCTTGTCCAAGGCTTCACAAGTACAGGCATGTAACCTCAATGATGGTTCAGGTTATTTCGAATGGACTTCTTATCATCAGGCACAGTGGAGATATGAGCTCCCTGCAGCCAGTTCCACAGCCAGATGTTCCAACCTGCTGAAGCATATCAGCACAAAAATGCCATAACTACTCATAAAATTTTATCATGTACAAAATTGGGAAGTATATTGCTATGCTCTCATTGTGATTGGTTCATCTTAGTAGGTACAGTACATACTAGTTTCCATGCCTAAAAAGTTTTCACATCCATTTGAACATGGTCATTGGTAAAGGAAGATACGTTGCAACAGGGAGGAGGAAATAAACATGTTTAGGTTTCTCTCTTCTCTTCTGTATTTCAGTCATCTGCTTGATTTCTTTTAAGCTATCGTACTTCTGGTGTAAATTAATTTTACTGGCATTCAGAACAATAATCTACAGAGTAGTTTGATTATTATCTTGAGGTATGGAGAGTGGACAGTCCAATTATGACAGTTTCTTTGCTGAATTCAGTGAGATGTTCTTCTGTAAATGTATAGTACATAGGATTTGGCCTGGATTTTGTTTTTCTCTACAATTCTGAGAAGGAAAAGGGCTTCATCCTTGATATGCCACAGTTGTAGAAATTACTGGCCCCTAATTTATACTTTAGAACCAGTATTGAGGCACAAGGGGAAAATAGTACCTATTCACAAATAATGTTTGAAAATAAGACGTGAGAGTAGCAGAAATGACTATCTGAGATTGTATCATTATGTGATTGCTTAAAGGAGCAATGTAGTTAGGATTAGAGCTGAACTCAAATATGGTAGTTAAACTCCTCATCAGTCACTTTTCTCTTCCAGATGGTTGCTTAAGGGGTGAGGGTTTAAACTTCTGAAATACTTTGATGTAATATAATTTCTCTTCACTTAATGAATATGTGTGTGTACAATGTCAGGTAACTTTCTGGTTACTCAGTTTAAAAAAAACCTTGCAGTTTGGAAAAACTTGCTATGATAAGGTTTTGATAAGATGCTAAAAGTAAAATCCAGGGTGGATTTGATTTAAATCAAATTGATTTAAACCAGAATTTAAATTTTAAAAATGAGATTTTTGACTATTTAAATCAAATTGATTTTTAAAAATCATTTATTTTTAGCCACCTTGGTAAATTCCCAGTTGAGTTATTACAGTGCCCAAAATCAAGGTTTATACCAAAGTAATGGTATTTATTTAGAAATCTTGTGATAGTGATTGCATTCCAAAATTAACTTTGGCATTCCATGTTAACTTCAGATCATTTTGTTGATATTTCCACAGCCCATTTTGCAAACACCAGTGTTACAAACAACAGTATATAAGGTAGAGGCATTTAGTCTTGCAGCTTAAACCTTTTTACATATTCAGTCCATAAAATCTAGAAACATCTAGAAAAGTAGCTAATAAAAATTAAACCCCATAAACTTCTAGATGAGTTTAGGAACTGCATATACAAAATCAGCTTTAAAATTAGATTTGTTAAGGAGGCTGCCCATGTTGACACTATAAATTTATTAATAACAGTTTCTAATATCTCATTAGAACTGATGCTGTCAGTTAGTGTAGCTTTGATGGCTGGGAAGAGAACTGAAAGAGAAAAGGGGTTTTGGGTGGAAAGGAATCTCTAAGAATAGGGGAGGATAGAAACATAAGAAAAGAAAGACCTAGAAAATTTATCTCACCAGAAACAGCACCTCTTCTCAGTCGCAGACGAGCACTGCAACCAGAAAAGCCAGTTCAGGCATCGGGAAGTGGCAGGAACGATATGGGAGGGCTGAGTCGCCTGAACTAAGGTAAGAAAAGCTTTAAAGGACGTGAACTCTTGTGAATTATGACATGCCAGTTTTTCTGATCAGTTGGGTGTGTTTAGACAAGACCGTCTCACAGAATAGCATTTTGATGGAATCATGTGCCCAGATGTGCAACACAGACCTTCACACCTGATTCAGAAGGACTGTTATAGTTCGGAATCATAGCTGTACCCAGTAATCTAGGGGGCACTAGCATAATATGAACAAGTGAAGTAAATGTTCTTTAAACAATAAAAAAACCTGGAATGTAAACTCTAGTGATACTTAGGGCTTAGATTTATTAGAGCGTCAAAGGTCCCCTCCCCCCCAAAAAAATTGTAGCAGGGAAACATGGAATTGGAATATGTATGGAAGTATATCGGTTTGTAAATTTAGCATTGGTTAAAAGTATGATTTTGTGAAATCATATGCATACTTCCAAGCCAGTGTCTATGCCACAACCTTTAGCTTCATTTTCTGTTAATTACTACAACTTGTAGAATAAAAGCTACTATAATAGATGTACAGTCTCCCTGCCCTTCAACTAGAATGTTGATTGTAACCAGGTACATTTGGAGGGCACATACATTAGGTGAAAATGCATATATCATTTCTGTTAGTCTTTCAGTTTTGATAAGTTGGTGTTGGAATTGTTTGTCTACATGACATGCTGTAGTCCCTGTATTACCCTATTTACTCTGGGCCTTTATTACTTAAACAGAAAGTTTGAAACCCATATTGCTGAAAGTGTTTTATCTGGTTTATTTTCAGACATGTCAGATTCTCAGACCCACAAACTTGGGCTGGTTTTGATAACTTCTTGCATGGGATGGGACTATTTTAATGATGCCATTTATATCTCTAAAATTTAAGATAGAATTAAAGACAATCTCTTGTCCCCAGAGCTCCTGTAGCTTGGAGCTGCTAGAGGAGCAGGGATCATTCCTACCACTGCACATCCCTTCCATGATGGTCACAACATTTTAGATGTGCAGTGCAAAAAAAGTCAAGGTTGAGTCCTGCTTTAAGTTTATAACTAGTGAGGATAGGAATTGTTAATTTCCCAGCAGTACTACTGGTCTTCTGTGGTTCTTAAGAAGCTCTAAATGCATCTGCTCTAATCTTCTCTTCACCTCAAGAGGAAGACTGGGGCTTATGCTAGCTTTATTTTACTGTCATAGTGATGTTATCTGGTTTGCTCCAAAAGCTTTCTCCAACATGTCAGGGGCAATATTTTTCATCATGCTAAGTAAGAATAGCCAAGGGCCCAATGAGCATGTGATGTGGTGGCTTTACAGCAGCAGTGGAGGACCTGTGGCCCTCCAGATACTAATTAACCACTGCTCTCATTGTCCCTCACTGGTTGCTAAGACTGATAGGAATTGGAGATGAACAGCATGTAAAGAACCACGCATTTCCCAGTCTTGACTTAAGAACTGATGCCATATGGAGTGTGTAGTATGCGGTAGTCCAGCATCAGGAGGTTGATTGCTCAGTGGAAAGGCACACATCAGCTGAAATCCTGTTGCCTGGCATAGCAAGTTGCAGTTAATGTTGTTGTTTAGTTGTTAAGTCGTGTCCGACTGTTTGAACTATAGTTAAATAGACCCACTGAATCAGTGGGGATTTGTTAACTCCTCTGTAAATACCATTATTTCAAATGGGCCTGCTCTAGTGTGATTTACTGTTCTAAGTAACAGGATTTCAGTCTTCATGGGCTCACAGTTATTGTGACCTGCTAGTTTGTGGAAGAAAGTTTTGATGGTCAGGCCCAATGCTTTGATACTCTTTTTTTTCCAGATCCAAGTTCAGGTGGGCTGGAACTCACTGTTTTGTCAGAGGACAATGGAGTACTTACCATAGTGGCACTGTTTGGCATTGTGGATCCCTAGCATAGTTTTAGCATAAATGTTGGCTATTTTTCCACATTGATTTGTAATTAATCTTTTATAAAATCAGCAGTACAGGAGTAAGAGATAGAAGTTTGAACTAGCTGAAATACAGTCTGCTTTTCATAATTGCTGCTACCCTGTTCCTATTGCTGATAATCTGGCCCTCTTAATTGTTGTCTGTCCTGTTGAGTCCTGCTAGTACTGTTTTTCCCATTTAAAATATGTAAACTGTTTCTTAAAAAACCCTACCTATATCCAATATATATGTTGTGTTGCATGTTTGAAATATTGTTGTAGATTTGGAAACTCTGTAATTTAAGCTATGTCTTCAGCTGTGTATCAGCTACTTATTAATTCTTGTTCCTCTGATTTTTGATTAGAATCCATTCTTCTGTGATTTGCATATCTGCTGGTTAATATTTTCTCTTAATTGCTTTTTAACTTTATTTAGCTTTTGTTGCCAAAATCTGTCACTTCCATGGCTAGTGGCATTTTGCTTAGGTAGAAGAACCGTAGTTTTTAAGTGTCTGATTGGATTTTTCCTTCCTTAAGTGTTAGGCTATAAGTATTTATAGAACACACACACTCAACGTAATAATTTACAATAGGCCCATAGCATTCTTTCTCTCATACATTCTTCATCCTTTTATCATCCCCCTTTGAGAATTGAGGTGAAGGTAAAAATAATTCTTCAGGAAGTAAAAATATCCTTGTCTGTTGGGTTTGTTTTGTAATTGAAGAGGGAATTCTGGTTTTGGATGCGATCCAATCTTACTAAACTTATTTATCAAAGAAGGCTAGGGATCTGATTCCTTTTAATATGTGCAAACATGGAAAGCTTTATCCTATTTGTATGACAAAATTATTTCTTAGTTTTGTGTTTTTAGTGCTAATTTGTTGCATCTCAATATTAGTGTATGAGTAGCTTCAGGGAGGGTAGAAGTCTGAATCTGAAGAGAACTAGCCTGCAGGCAGGAGAAGCATTGGGGACAGTTCCAGTGTGGTTTTGGGTAGGGTATGTGCTGCTGAGGAAGGAGGGCTGAGACCTGGCTCTCTGCTTTGTATCAGTTATTCCAGTGGTATTCCTAGACAACTAGCTACAGTACTTTAATTACTAGGCAGGAGGCTTATTGTAATTACACACCCTATACAGCAGTGGTCCCCAACCTTGGGCCTCCAGATGTTCTTGGACTACAACTCCCAGAAGCCTTCACCACCACCTCTGCTGGCTAAGATTTCTGGGAGTTGAAGTCCAAGAACATCTGGAGACCCAAGGTTGGGGACCACTGCTATACAGTGTAGAGCTAAATAAAGCTATTTGGGTAATACTTTCTTTCTTCTGTGGTCCTTCTGCCCTCATTATTCAATATTATATTTGATTTCTACTGTACCCATCTTGAATTTTAAGGTTTTCTTCTCAATAAAGTATCACTAGGCACTGAAGAGTTATCCCTTAAAGCAGTTTCTATTTAGCCATTACTGTTCATAATTGAAAACACTTTCTGACAGGATCTTGTGTCCAAAACAGTTAAAATGTTTTATAAACTACTCACCCTTCTTCACTAAGAGCCTTTTGAATCTGCTGTGTGCAGCACTTACATAGTTTGAGATGCATTTTTTCTGATTACTTTGCTGTTTTTGTGTAAAAACAGTGCAATATTTTCCTTAGAAATATATTGTATGTATTTCTTTTTCAGAAGGCTTTCTGGTACGATAGATGTGATTGGACAGACCATCACCATCAGCCGAGTAGAGGGAAGACGGCGGGCTAATGAAAACAGCAACATACAGGTTTCCTGATTCCATTTTGCATGTTTGTTGGTAGAAGAAGAGACATTTCACTTTTACCTTAGCTTCCATTCTTTACCGGCAGTTTGGTTTCCTCTGACTTTTTAAATCCTAGTACAGTTCCTACAAAATTTAATCCGCAGCTTTATATGAAGACTGCCATGTTTCTTTGTGTTTCTGTTTCACCTTGACTTGACAAACTATGTCAGGCAGTGGGCAGATCTCTAAGCTGCAGTTCTTACTCCAGTATGTATTGCTAAGTATAATCTAAAACTTCCACATTTTCAATCTGCCATTTCTATTTTGGGACTGAGTTTAATTGTGCACATGGCCATTTTTTTCCTGTTCCTTCACCCAGCCCCTACTGACCTAGCCTGATAAGAATTCTGAAGAACTTGGAAGTTTGCACACTGACATTTTGCCTCGTCCTTGTAGAAAAATATGTCCAGGTGTACACTTCTTTCCTTTCAGAAAAATCTGTATATTTCTCATGATATCTAATGAATTGAGTAATTTTTGATTAAGTTGACCTGCACTTTAAACACAAGTAACAGTCGGAGAGAACAGGAGTCTTTTCATGAAAATTTGTTATGTGACTTGTGCTTTTAGTTTATTGCGATCATTAGAAGGTAGTATTCATTTTGCATCACATAATGTAAAAAGAGAGGTAATTTGTGTTACATAAAATATAACATATACCTTTCTTTTTCATCCCAAATAAGAATACTTTGAAAATTTTTGTCACAGATTGTTCTTAGAAGTTGCTTAAATACTTCCAATAATATCTTGTTTCATCCATGCAATGTTTGAATTTGAATGCATACATTTCTTAGGGCTAAATCCAGTTTTCTGTCCCAAGGAGATTATATGTGTTGAATCAATGAGATGTTTTTAAGCAATTACTTTCTTAAGTCATATTCCTGCAGTGGGTCTATTCTGTAGTTATTTCAGAAATCCCTTTCTTACATTTTAATGGGGGAGTTTACTTTTATTGCCTTTTCAAAAGGAGCAAACGTATCATTGATTTTATTATGTAGGTTCTTTCTGATCGCTCCAGTACTGATGTGGACAGCAGTTTTTCCAAGCCACCTCCATTTTTCCCTCCAGGAGCTCCTCCCACTCATCTTCCACCACCTCCTTTCCTTCCACCACCACCATCTGTCAGCACTGCTCCCCCGCTGATTCCTCCTCCAGGTAAAAAAAATAGTTGTAGTAGTTCTTATAGTTCTGTCTTAGCTTGGAACTGAACTAGTGAAATACAGCATATTTCATTTAATGTTATATTGTCAATATTACACAGCACATTTCATTTAATGTGGCAGTTTGCAGTTTTCTTGAAAGTATTCTAGTGTTATATCACTTTTTCACAAATTATTGTTACTTTTCCGTGAAGGACTTTGTTATATTTCCCTGCAAAAATATTTTCATTTTCTGTTCCACTGGGTAAGAATTCAATTACATTGCTAAGTTACAGTTGAATTGCAGTTTGTTTCAAGTAGAGGCTGGTAATTGATGGCCTCAGGCTGGAAAACAATCCAAGGAAGCCTGCCAAGAGGTGATATATCATGTCCTTCTATCATTAGTGTCCATGAAATAAAGGACTTGAGCATTAATTGCCAATATTTACTTACAAATCAAAACGCAATTCAGTTTGGTGTGAAAATGGAACCTCAAAGATAAATAATGTGTATTCCATTTTGCGCTATATGCATTACGTATCTTTGAGGTACCATTGAAATAATGTGCTTTAAAGATATGTACATAATGTACAAAGTATGTTTCTCATAATTTTATTCAGATTATAATATACTAAAGTACAAACTTTTGTCAGCTGGCAGTTTGAATGCAGAAACATCAAGATAATGGTTGTATGATAATTATTTGGACTTAAAAATTATTTTGACCTCTGTATGCTTTTATGCAGAAACAGAATCATTCCTTACTCTAGACATTAAACATCCTTACATGAGAATTTTCATGTTTTTCAAAGGGCTGAATGTTCATCTTTAATTCAGCCTTAGATAAACATTATGAAAAAGTTACAAAAGCCTTTCTACTTTTCTTCATTTGTATAGCAGATTGTCATGAATCTTTCTTACCTAGCAACACTAAACTCCTTTGGATTTTTTTTCATCAGTTATGCCAATAATGATGCATCTGCTTCAGCCTTTACTTCAGAATATGTTTCTTTTATATAACAAGGCCAGTGATTCTGCAGATATTGTCCATATCCAAAATGGCCAGTTCTTGCCTTAGTGTCTGAAGTGGTCTGGGTTTACTTACATCTGATCTAATTCATGTCTGTGCTCCACCTCTTGGAATCTTTGCAATAAAGATTCTCTAGCTGCTTGGCATCTAGTTTGTATGAATGTTAAGAGGCAAACAAAGCTTCTGATTACCACAATAAGTGAATATTTTTACTATTGACTCATCTCTTGGAAAAAAAGCCCCAACATATCAGTGACCTTATATTTAATGTGTGGGTCTTGTAACATTTAAATAAATTGTAATCTTACATTTTAATTGATGCATAAAAAACTGACCCCATAATATATGCACTGGAGCATGAACAGCAACATCACATGGAAGATTTCAAATGAAGTAGTGTTTAATATAATTTGCAGTGAAACAAATTTAATCCCAGAAATAGAATCTGGCCTGACACACACAGTGGCTGAAATCCAGTGGTAGATCACAACTAGAGTAGACCCATTGAATCAGTGGGTATTTGGTATAATTTGGATGGTGGGACTCTACACTTTCCTTCCACTGTGCTAATATACTTTAGTAGGAAGCATTCTCATATGGTTTTCACAAAAGCTTTCATCTGTTGAAATTCAAAGTTGAATCATGTCTGCATGTGTTATAATTCAGCCAAACACATTGCTGAAATCTGAAGACAAATGGTAACATTCACACAGATTTTATTATATGAGCCTGTCCAGAAGATGTCCTTTACTATCTCTTCAGTACATTTGGAAGTAACCATTAAGAACAGTGACTTTGGTTCCCTCGGGCTTGTTTTAATTGAGCTGCTGCCAGCATTCTATCTTCAAAGCCATTACCAAAATAGAATCTGCCAGTTCCTCCTTGGTTTAGAATGGGGGGAAGTTTCTTGTTAGTTTCTTGTTACATAATATTAACTGGAACTACTGGCCAGAAAGTTTAAGCATTCAAATATAAAACATCCTTCAGAAAATCCTTTGAAAAAATTATCATGCTTTGAAGTCCTGGACTCTTCTACTGTATTCATTAACCAAGTTGTGATGCAAGTACCTTTTAGGACAGAAAGAATCATCATTGTTTCAGTCTCTGCAAAGAGAAATTTATATAATTGCTACTGGAATAAGTCAGTGGAGTTGACTATTCTAAAAAGAACGATGGGACTAAATTTCAAGATTTGTGAAATAATTGTTCCCCATTTTATTCAGCATCCTAAAGTGATTTAGGAGACTGACTTCTACCACTAGTGTAGTTATTCCTGTGTTACAGCAAACATGTGTTAAAATAATTAATTATATTTAAGAGTTTGAATGGTTGTAATTATAAAAACAACCTGTTGATACATGCCTATTTGCATAAATAAAATAAGATACAAAGGATCTTGGGATTCAACAAAGCTAAATTTAATTTTATACAAAAATCTTTTTAGTGCCAAGTATTGTACTTCCATATTACAATTGTGAAGATGATTCTGTTAATGCTATTTAATAAGTGTTTTTTTAAATCAAAATAATATGATGTAGTTAACATTAACCTGTTACTTTACATTTTTAATTTGCCATCTTGTCTGTTAACATTGAGGATATAAAGGCACAGGTGGGTTTTTGCATTGGATTGTGCATGCATATCCATAGAAGAGAACTTATTTTCAGGTTTTTTAATCTAATTATTTTATGTGCAACTAGCAGTGTGCCATTTGGGTTTTTTTGACTCCAACTCTGGGAATTCTGGATGAGAGACCCACACCTTCCGATACCTGTATTTCCCACACCTGAAGCAGAGCCTAGTCCTGAGTCTGCATAATAAGCATTAATTTCCTACCACAGTGTTTCACAGTCATTATAATTCTTCAGGAGGCAACCTGAAGGACACAAAGACAATATCACACAGGAAGTGTTACGGCTACTTCCTCCTAGAAATTGTTGCAGCACGAAATAAAGGTCTAAAATGTATTTTTGGAGGCCTGGGTCCTGCTCTGGTTGAGGGAAATATAGGTGTCTGGAGGTATGGGTCTGTGAATTGGAACTCGGTTTTCTGTGTGGGGAATTCTGAGAGTTGGAATCCAAAACATTGGCACATTTCTGTTTGCAACTGTATTTAACTTACAGGGTTATTTTTCTGTGATGCGTTGAGTACTTGGAATTCAGAGAAAAAACTCATATATGTTTCTGAAGAGTGACTTATGTAGGGGACATGTCAGTTGGGGTGCATGCTGTGGCACCTCTTTTTCATTTCACTGGGTTTATGATCAGAAATGCCACATTATTATAAACTCAGGTCTGCTACTTGTTCATTTTCCCACTGATAACATGTTGGTATGAAAGCTAATTCCAGGTAAAATTAATTTACTGCCAGATCTTGCTGGCCTGGCTGGTCAGTGACATGTTGTTGGCAAGAATGCCATAATGCCTGTTCTGATTCTTTAGGAGTGAGACAATAAACTAATTACTGAAATGACTGGGTGCATCTTCTTTGTTTTTAGGTATACCAATAACTGTGCCACCGCCAGGTATATTTATTTGTTCTAAAACTGTTAAAGTGGTATGAAAGTGTGGTTTCCTTTTTGGTATAGGGGACATTTTACCACATTCCCCTTTTAAAAGAAAAATGCACTCAGTTTTCCTTTGAAAAGATCATGAGTATTAAGATGGCTGTTAATTACTGAATTACAATAAGTAATTGAAAAATGTTGTCTCTGTATATTCAGTATGTGGTTGAAAGAATGTGCTACAAGCAGAGATGGTGAAAGTTCCTCATTTGGACCCAAGCTCACAAATTCTTGCAGACAGCGTCTGGGATTTTGGGAGCTGTAGTCCAAAAAACAAATGGTTTCCCATCTTTGGTAAAAAGAATGGTCTGTTTTTTGGTATGCCGCTCCTGTTGTTCTCTCCTTCATAGAATTAACTTAATATATATACTCCTCCAGATATGGCATGCAATATTTTTTTCCTGAAAATAATTTTTAGTAATCACTGAACTTTTCTCGTTTCTCAATTAACTGTTTCAGGTTTTCCTCCCCCACCTGGAGGACCACCACCTTCTCTCATACCGACAATAGAAAGGTAAATTTATTTTGTAGAACATTGAACATCATAAAAGCTATGTTTAATAATTACCCTACTTCCTGACATCACTAGCAGTTTGAAGCTTCTAATCTCTATAAATCACCACTATCTGCAGTTTGTACATTCAGTATGGTGGGTTGGAAAAACAGAAGTCAAAGAGGACCATATGACCTCAAGAAGAAGTTGGAGAGACCTACAGATACATTGGTGGGATTTCACCTATACAATGAGGTTTCTTTCCATTTCATCCCTCACCCCCCCCCCCCCAAGACAATAGGTTCTATTTGTAACTTGTAAAAAGATAAATAGGATAATTTCTAAAAGAAGTCTGCTTTTTATGTGGGGTATTTCATTAATTCATTTGTCTGAGTTCAGCACTCTGCCTGGACTTTGCATTTTTTTAAACCCATTTGTCTGAGAGAGATCATGGTACCTCCTTTCAGTGCACTTCATTTTATTATCTTGTATAAAGTCAATGGGAAATAGAATAAGGTGTGTGTATCCTTGCCTTTCTGGCAGAGCACCATTGCATTGAGTTGGCACCAGCTTAGTTTTGCAAACAAGCCTGGCTATACCTCTTGCTTTATCTCTGGCAGTGGCCCATGGTAGTCTGGATTCTGTCTAGAAGACAAGAGGAAAAACTTATTGGTGTTGAATATATTAAGAGAGAAAAGTTGTTAAAAGTGAATGGTTGTTGGAGGAGAGAAAGGAGTATCAGCATTAGGGTTAAATATTTGTGGTGTCAGTGAAATGACAATTTTGATAAATTTGTTTCCCTCTTCATTGTGAAATTGTTAATTATTTGATTGGTAGAAATGTTGAAAAAGATGGTGACTCACTGACTGAAATTCAGTAATAAGCTGCAAGTAGAATAGGCCCACTGAATCAGTAGGGATTTGGTGAATTAGCACCTACTGAATTTCCATTGATTCAGTGGGCCTCTTCTAGTTGAGACAACATGCTACTAGATATCAGGCTACTATCTCTCTCACTGCATGTCATTTCAGTTGAAAAATGTAGGCTCAAGGAAATACAGTGGTGCCTCGCATAGCGACGATAATCAGTGCAGCAAAAATCGCTGCAAAGCGATTTCGTCGCTATGCGATATTAAAAAGCCCATAGGAATGCATTGAACCCCCTTCAACGCGTTCCTATGGGCTTCAGACTCACCTTTAAACGAAAATCCTCCATACGGTGTCCATTTTCGCAGCCCGGTAAGCAAGGAATCTGTCCCAGAAAACAGCGGGTGGCCTTTTTTTTTTTTTACCCGGCGGCCATTTTGGAACCGCCTATCAGCTGTTAAAAAATCATTGCTTTGCAATGGTCGGTAAGCAAAACAGGGTACCGATCATCGCAAAGCGATTTTTCCCTATTTAAAACATTGCAATGTGATTGCAAAAGCGATTGCAAAATCTTTATCGCTATGAGATTTCATCGTTAAACGGGGTGCCCGTTAAGCGAGGCACCACTGTACAGTATGAAGATTAATAAGATACACTGTGTCCTGGTAGGAATGTTTCTGTTGAGAATTCCTTCCTTTCACCCATATTACCATCTGGGACAGTGGCCAGTTTTCAAGTCCCAGGTTCCCCCAGATGTCTCCCCCCCAATAAATCTGGAGAGTAGTGGATTCCTTCCAGTGGTTTTGGGATGCAGGGACAAGACTGAGTGCTCTCCCTTCTTTTAAGGCAGAACTGGTAGTGGGTTTCTGTGGCATATATAATTGGTGTGTGTGTTTGTGTGTGTGTGTGTGTGTGTGTGTGTGTGTGTGTGTGTTTGTGTGTCTGAGAGAGAGAGAGAGAGAATATTTTCAGATGGGGTGCCTGTATGTTGCAGGATTTCCACCCCTATTCTTAAGTTATAAGAAACTCTCACAGGTATTCTACATCCTCTGCTTTTGTGTCTTGGAAATGGATGATCAGTAGCCGAAATATATTCAGTCCTCATTGGTTAATTGACCTCCTTAGTGTTTTATTTCTATACAGTATTCTCTTCCCTGCCCCATACTGATACCTCCTCATTTCTTAGTGACCCTATTTTGGCTCTGTTTTTATCTGTGCTTAACACCTCAATTTATTATTGAAGGAATAATATAGGCCAACCTAATGTGAAACCCATCTGCCTTTTTGTGTGCTCATTGTGGGTTGTCCCTTTGTTGTCCAATAAGAACACAATCATTATTTTATATGTCAAGATGTCCAAATGTCATTCTCATTTGAATTGTGAACATAATTGCTGTTAAAGTGATGTTTTAAAAGTGGGTCACTCAGAGGCATTAGGGGACATGATATTTAGTACTCTACATTAGACAAACTACTGTTCGATATTAAATCATTTGTGATTTCTGTCTCCCTCTCTCCCTTACACATACATACAGTGGTGCCTTGCTTAACGATTGCCTCGTTTAGCGATGAATTCGCATAACGATGGTTTTTTAGAAAATATATGCACCGCATAACGATGTTTCCTATGGGCGATTTTCGCTTAGCGAAGTTTGGGACCATGCTTTGCATAACGAATGCGATTTTAGGTCCCTTGCTTCACTTAACGATGTTTCTTTTTTCAATTAAAAAAGTGTCTTAGAAGGGTCAAAACCGGTTCTAAATGCTTGGATTCGTTAGAGGACCCCCTAAGTCATGGGCAAACCTGATTTGGCTTTGATCTGACTTTTCGTTAATTTATGGTTAATTTTTTTTCGGCCCATAGGAACCAATGGACCTGTCAAAATCTGACAACTCCATGCTTTCCTATGGGGGAGAAAACAATTCACCATATATTAACGAAAGTTCAGATCAAAGCCAAATCAGGTTTGCACACGACTTAGGGGGTCCTCTAACGAATCCAAGCATTTAGAACAGTTGCTGAGTCTTCATTAATTTTTTGTGAATTTTTTCTTCCCCCATAGGAAATAATGGAGCTGTCAGATTTTGACAGCTGTCAAAAGTTGGGGGGAAAAAATTCACCCTAAATTAACGAAAAGTCAGATCTAAGCCAAATTACATTTGCACCCGTTTTAGAAGGTGCAGAAGCTATTCCAAGCATTTAAAACCATTTTTGCCCCTTGTATGACACATTTAAAATTTCAAAAATTGACTTCGCAAAGCCATTGAAATGTATTGAGTCAGCTACAATACATTCCAATGGAGGAAACATTGTTTCGCTTAGCGATGTTTCCTATGGGTTTTTTCGCTTAACGACAGCAATCCGTTCCAATTGGAACGGATTAACCGGTTTCCAATGCATTCCTATGGGAAATGGTGTTTCGCATAGCGATGGTTTCACATAGCGATTTTTTTTTGGAACGAATTAACATTGCTATGCGAGGCACCACTGTATACAGTATTTTCTCATACAGATCCCTTGTATGGCACATACTATATCTGCTTCAAAATTAGACTTGTATAGCTATAAACATTGGCTATTCTGCTCAGGCAGTTAAGTAATGTGGAACCCTGTGTTTCTCTTCCAACAGTGGACATTCCTCTGGTTATGATAGCCGCTCAGCTCGTGCATTTCCATATGGTGGTGGTAAGTGTATTCAAAAGATTGCTTGATTGTGGATTTTATTTAAATAGCTACACTTTATGGAACCTTGCATTTGCTATTATGCATAAACTACTGCCTATTTTCCTAGAAACATTTACTTTTTAAAAATTCTTGTTTTCAAATCAAGAATGCATTGGTACAAAAACAAGTCTAATATAAAATAGTTATTACTCTTATGTAAGAGTATGACAGAAGAGTACGAAGTTCCTGATGGATTGGATTCATAATTGGCAGAGGAGGAGAACAAATATATCGCATACAGCAAGAATCTGGATGCAAAATACAGAATTACTAAAGAAAAAAATGTTGGGATTTACAAGCATATAAAGAATGGATTGGACATGGCACAGAAATTTTGTTCCGCTTCATCTATTGCATAGTTGTATTAAAGAGAACAAAAATCGTAAGGAACTATATGCTTTTCAGTCTGCTTTTTATTTGTTCTTCAGAAAGTGGTAGAGAGTAATCATTTTCAAATATGGAGACTTTTGCCTTGAACTCAGGTTTTGCTAACAACATTACTTTAGGATTGGTGCACGGCTAATTTACCTAAGTGGTGCTCATTCTATCCTTTACCCCCATCTCATAAGAAGATTAACTGTATACTGGTTATGGGTGACCAAAGAGCCAGGAATGAAGCTATAGTAAAATGGGTGGAGTGTGTGGTTGAATGAACAAACCAGAATTTTGCTTCAGGTAACAAAAAACAGATGTTCAAAACTATTTTGTTAATGGAAAGCAGAAATCTTGGTTAATCTGTATATGCAAGCATTATAAGAGTCTTCCCAGTCTTGCATACTGTATTTTGGGATGTTTCACACATTTGTTGTCCCAATTCTCAAACAGCATATTATGGTCAGTCTTTCTTCAATTAAAAACAGTCTGAAAAGACTTTCTGTGATACCTGTAAGCATTGTTTAATGAGTCGGCTGGAAAATTATATAGTTCTGTTTTGAGTATTAGGTATAGTACAAACAGAGGGCTTGAGTGTTAGATGCAGTACAAATGGGGTTATCACAGTGTTCTGTAATAATCTCGGTGCATGGGTAGCATGTGGACAACTTCATCTCAGAATACAGTGGTGCCTCGCTTAACGATTTTAATTGGTTCCAAAAAATTCGTCGCTAAGTGAAAACATCGCTAAGCGAAATGTGGTTTCCCATTGAAATGCATTGAAAACTGGATAATCCATTCCAATAGGAACGAATTGCCGTCCTTAAGCAAAAATCGCCATAGGAAACATCGCTGAGCGAAACGCAGTTCCCCAGTTGAAATGCATTGAAACCTATTCAGTGCATCTCAGTGGGGGGAAAAAAATTCAACAACAAATTAAAAAGGAGTCAGAACAAAGTCAAATTTGGTTAACAAAGGGTTTATTAAGTGCACTTTATGATTTCAAACATTTTAAACAGTAAACTTTAACTTTATAATATTTAAAAAACAGCAACCATGAGGCTGTTTAAACCATCGTTAAATGAAACAGGGGACCCAAAAATTTAATCGTTATGTGAAACATGGTCCCAACATTGCTAAGCGAAAATTGCCCATAGGGACCATCGTTAAATGGAGCGCAAAAACGCTCCAAAAAAGTCATCGCTAAGCGGATTCATCTACAGGCACCACTGTAGATTATTGCAGAAGTTGCCACAGAAGTAATTCAAAGGCACTCTTATGAAGAAAGCAAAATACAGTGGTACCTCGACTTACGAACGTCCCTACCTAAAAAAAAACCATTTCGACTTACGAACAGCTCTGGTCGCAACGTTTTGCTTTGACTTGCGAACGGAGCTTCCACTTACAAACAGAAACAGGCAGGGGAAAAAGGCGGGGAATACAACTTTCTAAATGTAGGTGGCGCCGAGGCTGCTTCTTTGTGCTGTAGCTCTTTCGGCAGTTATAGAGTGTGTCGCCGTTGGAGGCTTGGGAGAGCCTCCTGCTTTGGAGTGAGCTTGAGTGTGTGTTTCTGCAGGGAGGTAAGCTGCTGTTTTCTCCTTTAAAAAACTGTTCTGAGTGGGTTTTGGTAGCTCTGCTTTGGAGCGAGGATGTGTGTGTGTCTGTATTTTTGGAGGGTGTTTTTCCCTTCTTAAAGCTTCAGCAACGGAGCACCTTCCGACTGAGCTTGCTGTGCTCTTTTTACTTGGTTATTTTTTCCTTCTGGGCATCAGGAGGGGAAACTGTGGCTGCTGACCGGAGTGAGGGAAGCTCCGGAGGAGCAGGAGGAGGCGGGAGGGCAGGCAGGCAGGCGAGCGCTTCCCGGCCAGGTCTCTGACCCCAGCCCTGTTCACTTTGGCCAGCCTTTGAGGCTCCCTTTCTCTCCTGGGTTTTGTTTTGTTTTTTGCAGCCCCAGCATGTTCCTATGGGGCTTGCAGTGTTTTTTTTTTGGGGGGGGGGGGATTTTTTTCTTCGGCCGGAATGGATTAATTGGTTTTCAATGCATTCCTATGGGAAATGGTGCTTCGACTTACGAATGTTTCAAGTTACGGACACTGTTCCAATATGGATTAAGTTCGTAAGCCGAGGTACCGCTGTATTAAATTTTGAGATCAGTGTTTTGAATAATATATTTGTGAGTGCTGATTCTGATGTGTATATCTCAAGTTTCATGTTGGGCCATAGTATCTGTGGAACTGTGGATGTGAAAATATCAAACTGGTTTGTAAAGAATGGAAACTAGTATTACTGATTACAATCACCTTTTGCAACTGATTATTTTAAAAAAATTGCTAGAGTACAGCTAATGTTTAAACATCTGCAAAAAACTGTACTCTATGTTGGGGAAACCATCTTTAGTTCTCATAGAGATTTTGTAAATGAGATGGGGGAATAGGTGTCAGTCTTAATGCTTTTCTGTAAGATTACTCTTCTTACAGTTCAGTCCTCTGTATGTCTACTCAGAGGTAAGTTCAATATGATTTGCTCCCAGGTAAGTGTGTATAGTATTGCAGCCTCAGTGTTCATGCACATCTATCTGCCTCTTTCCTGTACATTTCTGGCAAACATTTCTGCCATTTTTATAGTAATCTTTTTAAAGGGAAAGGAGTCTATCACAATTGAGCAAAAAAAGTTTTAACATAATAAATCTTTAATAAAAAAATAGCTGGAGTCTTATCGAATAGTAAAAAATACCTGGAATCCTGTTAGGCATCCAGAAGGCTGATGACATCACCAGCAGAACAGCAATTTTTGGTAATTATGAACATCCTATAAACTCTAGTGTCATCCCTTTTGTCATGTGGGGGCTGTGGGACAGAAGGAAGAGGTTTTTAAGTACAGAAAATTATTCCTGCAGCTGACGTCAGCATCTTTCTGCATGCAGAAGTCACAAAACCAAATTTCAGCCAATAAATTGTTTAAAGCAATATTAAAATAATAGATTGGCACCTTTGACAGACAAAGGATCCTGGGCACGAATTCAGTGATAATCCAAAGAATGTCTAGGAATATTGCCTGCTGGTCTTAAATCACTTGACTCATAAACTGAACCCTGTTGTACAACTCTGTGTGCAGTAAGGTTGATGATGTCATCAGCCACAGACTGATCTTTATTTTAAACTTTCCTATCCCTTTACCTCAGGTTCCAAGGGTCCCTGGGGATCACTTTCAACCTGGTGAAGTCTTTGGGAGTCTTGGAGAGGGGGAGTTTTTAATATTCAAAAGTTGCCACCATGGTCCTGATCCTGCTATTGGCAATTTTTTGGTATTAACTGTGTTTTAGATGATTTTATCTTGTTTATATTGTTGTGCTTTTATTCATGTAAGCCGCCCCGAGTAGATGTCGTCTAGAGGGGTGTGGAATTAGGTCTAATAAATTAATAAATAAATAAATAAATAAATAAATAAATAAATAAATAAACAAATAAATAAATAAATAAATAAATAAATAAATAAATAAATAAATAAATAAATTTTTTAAAAAATATTGACATTCCCAAAGGCTTCCCCAGGTAAAAAACAGATCTCTGGAGAGCTTTGGAAGCTTGTGGGGGGGATAAGAAAGTTTCAAATCAAGTTTGCACCTCATAACATGATCAGCCTATACGGATGCAGAGTTGTGTGACAGGATTCCAGTCATAGTTTAGTGTTTGGTGGGGTGGAGGAATGCCATCCGCTTCATGGATGTTCTTGGGGACAATTTTTTTTTAACTGAAGTCCTTTGTTGCTATGACATAAATGTAGACATGGTATGTACATAATGTATGTATTACTATAAATGGCACACAATAGATACTGTAGGTAACTAATGTACTTACTAGTGCCTCACTCAATTATCTGCATTCCTGAGGTCATTAAAATAAACCTTAGCTGCTCAATTTTATTCCATATAATTAAGTAGTATATAATAAATTCAGATAGTTACCAGTAATATGGCAAAGCTTCAAATGACATGCTCCCTCTACTCTGTGTTATACAGATTCTTTATGAAAGTCACATGCTATCCATGACTAACTCTATAGAGTGTAACCATCATTCAGTGTGAAATGCATAGTTTTTAGGAGAGGCTCATGATGTAAATGTTTTATTGTTTTTTCTAGTATGTGTACAACATTGAATATCATTACTATGTGGGGGGGGGTTTAATGATTACTTGGATTATGTTGGAAGGAAAGTGATACATTCAGTCAGCTCTCCTTAGTAGAGAGAAAGCTTAACAAGTCTACTGGCACATGCGAAGGATTCACTGCCGTTATTTAAAATAGGTCAATTGCAACCACATCAGCAGAAGACAGTAGATAGTTCCACTGATGATGAGAGTGGAGAAATCACAGGAAGGCAAAGCCTTGAGCTTACAAGAGCTGAGCAGATGGTTGAGGACAGAACATTTTGGAGATCGTTCATTCATAGTGTCACCATAAATCAGAGGCAACTTGATGGCACATAACAGATTTCACACTAATTTGGCAGCTCAGAATAAAAATAACAGAAGGGCAAGAAGGTATATGAAGTGCTGCCCTGCAAGATGTGCAAAGTAAGCAGCAGGGATTCATGGCATACTTGGAAAGGAGCTCACTTGATGCAGCTGTGCCATAGTCATTTCCACACTCCTCCTCACTCTGTAGCTCTGCCTGCTTCCTCTCTAGAAGTGAAACTACTACAAGATACGGGAGGTTGGAGTATGCATTGCACTTTAGAGAGGTTCTCTGTATTGAAGACTATTATGGCAAAATAAATAGTTTTCACTGTACCTTTTGCTTCTGATAAAGACAGAAAGAGCCTGTTGCACATCTCAGTACAAGAAGTTGTGTGTCTCAGATACTTGAAAGTATTGAAAGAGTCTGTTCTCCCCAATTATAGTTCTGTAACTAACAGTGTGTAGTTTACTTTCTGATAGAAATAGACAAATTTAAATGTGATTTAGTACAATCATCTGCAATATATTTCATGTTAATGGATATCTCATAGATCATGTAGGATGTTGGTGGAAATATTGATAGCTATTTCTTGATCTCCACTTGTTATTTCTCTCAGGTTATATAATTATGTGTTCATCGAGCCAAGTATTGTTAACTCTACAGTGGCTCTCTCTAGAGTTTTAGACATAATTCTTTTCTAGTATTTTAAATGAAATGTCATGAGATGTCATAAAATCATTGTGTCAAAGATTAGCATGGCATTAAATTGTATTCATTGCTATGAGTAGCATTTATGCTAGGATTTTGTTTATGAAACTTCCTTATTGAAAGCACCTTACTGATCTGAAACTGAATTGAAAACTGAACATTACAAAACAACATGCAAACAAAGTTACTGGCGCTGTGTTCTTGACTATAAAGTGGGAGTTCATTGATTTCAAGGATGACTCATACTACACTGTTCAAGTGTTGCTAGCTTTTTTGCTTTCTAATACTGGCATTTTTTTCTTTAGTCACCTTTCCGCACCTTACAGGTTCTGCTCCATCTTGGGCTAGTCTCCTGGACACAAGCAAACAGTGGGATTTTTATTCAAGAAGAGATAAAGACAGAGAAAGGGACAGAGATCGGGACAGAGAAAGGGACCGTGATCGTGACAGGGATCGAGAACGTACTCGAGAAAGAGACCGAGAGCGTGATCACAGTCCAACTCCTAGTGTGTTCAACAGGTCAGTCTGTTAAATCTAATGCTCCACTGTGGACATTCAATATATGTGCTATAGACATGCTTAGAACTTGAATGAGCAGCTGTATGTTTGTGAAAGTGGTTGAGTTCCATTCTTGTCTGTTGGTAAACATAATCAGCTTTTTCTAATGCATATCAGAAATATAGTAATACAGGTGTTTGTGCTGAGAATTGTTTCACTTTTGTTTCACAAGAAGGAAACAACTCTAAACTAATTACTTTTAAAAACATTTATAAAAGGGCCTAATGGACCTGAGTGCCCATCCAGTCTGAAACTGCAGTTTCCCCCCCCCCAAAAAAAAAATAAGAATGAGACTTCTGCAGAACTCTATCACACCCAAGGAAAGCAATCCAAGGAAAAAAAATTAAAAAGGCAGTTTTAAACTTTAAATCCCAACTTTTAAAAGGCTTGCACAAAAAACCCCTGCAATTTACCCCAAAATAAGAAAATTAAAATACAGTACAGTAAAAAATTTTAAATTTTTAAAAGGCATGCATGCACAAAAAAAATACCCCCTGCAATTTACCCCCAAAATAAGAAAATACTGTAAAAATACCTGTAAGACTTATGCAATAAAACCCACCACCCACACAAGAGAACAAATGAAAACTTACCTTCTGCTAGTCAAGTTCTCCAGAAGAAACCAAAGTTGCTCCTCACGAAGTCATCCCTGGAACTCCACATGCAAAAGTAAAGCCAGGCTGCATGGGGAAGGGTTTTTAAACCTTCCCTGCACAAGGCACAATGCATCCTGGGTATTGACTGTTTAAATTTGAAAGAAAATTGGAACATGGAAAACATCAATGCATCCTGGGTATTGACTGTTTAAATTTGAAAGAAAATAACAACAGGGAAAAACTTCCTGGAGGCAGTTGCATTGCAAAACAGTGACCGTTAAAACGCCATTCAAGCAAAGCACGACCTCCGGGCTGTCAAAACCATCGTTAAGCGAAACAGGGGACCCAAAATTAATCGCTATGCGAAGCATGGTCCCAACATCGCTAAGCGAAAATCGCCCATAGGGACCATCGTTAAACGAAGCGTAAAAAAGTCGTTGCTAAGCGATTTCGACGTTAAACGAAGTAATCGCTAAGTGAGGCACCACTGTATATGTGTAACATAATTCATAATGGAGCTTAACCTTTGCTTGTTTTTCTGTACCACCATAAATAGCCATTGTAATTACCTTGAATGTGTGATGCTCACTCACTGAACATGAGCTGGAGAGCTTTGGTGTGGACACAGAAAGATTTTTAACACTTTTCCTCCATTGTCTAGGACTATCTGTACTGCTTGTTGAAGCACTTTTGAAACTCAGTAGTTTCAATAGCAAACACCTGTGCAGTGTGTGTGCGTCATGACTTTAATTATACTTCATGTCTTTTGCAAAGCCATGAGCAGTCTCAGAAGTTCCATTTTAGAGCAGTCATTTAAACATATGATTAGTGTTCCCTTGCAGATACAAATACTATGTGATTTCCTAGTAGTTTTGCAGTCCAGTTGTGACTGGGTTAATCAGTTCTGGAGAATATAGTACACTGTGTGCTCAATCATGTTTCATTTTACCCTTTCTGTGTATGTAGTTAAGTATCACATGTTGTTTGCTTACATGCATCAACTGATTTCAGTTTTATTCCAAATCACAGCCAGTCCATTGAAATCATATTATATGAGCCTCGTGGCACAGTGGTTAAAACGCTGTACTGCAGCTAAAACTGTGCTCATGACCTGGGGTTCAAATCCCAGGTAGCCAGCTCAAGGTTGACTCAGCCTTCCATCCTTCTGAGGTCGGTAAAATGAGTACCCAGCTTGCTGGGGGGGGGCAATGTGTAGCCTGTATAATTAAAATTGTAAACCGCCCGGAGAGTGCTTGTAGCGCTATGGGGCGGTATATAAGTCCAATAAATAAATAAATAAATAAATAAATAATTTCTGCCTGCTGAAGGCTGACAATATCACCAGTGAGGGTTGTTGGGGGGGGGGAGTTGTATTTTTTTAAAAAAAAAATTCACGGCATCCTCTTTCTGTTTCATGGCTTGTGCAACTTGTGAGTTACCCATTTCATTGTGTAGAAGTCATGCGAGCCATGAGATGGAAGGAAAAAAATCTTTTAAGTACTGTACCTAAAATCTCTCCTCTTGCAGCATCCATGTAAATGTCATCACCTTTCTGCAGTCAAAAATTATGCAATAGGATTTTAGGCAGTGCAACCTGCATGGGTCTCATTCATTTGGTATATCTGCTTTAGTTGAGGTTAACATTGGATTTAGCCCTATGATATTTATAACTTGTAAATATTTTCAGGTTTCTTATAATCAATTTTTTCAGTCTTCATCCTCATCATGTTGTGTGCATTAGTTATTTGAGTCAAAATACATTGTTGCATGTTTTCTACAATGTTTAGCAAGAGCACAGGAACAGCATGATACGTTAATTAACACAGTTTGGGAATTCAACTTTTAATAAGCACAGAAGGTACAGGAGTTAAATCTAGGTATAAAGGAAAGTGACTTAGTCACCTAGAAGTTTGTTTGTGGTAATATCCTGTACTTGTTGAATGTTTTGCATTACAAATTGTAGGTCAGCGTCTTAGATGTGAGGACAAGTTTAACATCTGTTTTTTAGGCAGTTTGGTTGAAGGCCAGAAAAAGGTTGGCCATTCATGGGTGCTTAAAATTATCCTTAACATTTTCCAGGCCTAGAGAAGTCTCTGTGTTGCTGCCTGGCTTAACAGTTAAGGGAAGATGAAGAGGAGTGGTGTTTTTTGTCTTTTAATGTGGCTAAATTATCTGACATCTGTAATAAAACTGCTGCCATATGGCTATGTGAGAAACCAGGAGACCCTTTGCCTAGTAAAAGCTTGATTAAAAGAGAAAGTGGGAGGTGTGAGAACTATGGATTATTCGTATATGACACTCTTGAACAAATGTTGTTTTACCATTTAATAACATTATTTTTAACTATTGTCCATTGAAGGATAAAAATATTTTTGATAAATAGAATAGAAATTACTCCTTTGTGTGCTCCATAACAACGAGGTACCAACAGATTGTTTTTCTTTCTTGTGTTTTGTGGTTCTTCTTTGTGGCCTCTGTGAATCACACCCTGGGTGATCCACGCCTGTGTGGAGCCTCATCGGAAAATTCTAGAGCTTCTGCGGTAGCAATATACACATTAGAATAAGCCCCTCTGCCCTGTATAAGCACCTTGGCACCAAGCCCCTCCTTTCATTTTCTTTCAACCGCTGCGTTGAGAGCCTCATGTTCTTTCTGCTTCTGTGAGTAAAAGTGAAAGACAGCTTAATCTCGGTTCCTTTTTTATTTTTATCACTTATCTTTAGGAAAATAAATCATGTTAAATACTGTTATTAGTTTTTCTTCTTCTCTCCCTTGGCCTTTTGGCCGCAGCACCCCCCCCATCCCTTTTTTTGCAAATTGGTTTTTCCACATTGATAAAATACCACTCTCTGGTGACCACGCCAAGTGCCTCTTTTGTTTGGGAGAAGCATACCGAACCTCCTCCTGCACCCATTGTAAGAACTTCAAGCGCAGAGTCCTCCAATCTCGCCTATCTAGGCTGAAACTCCGCCTTTGGGGACAATCCCTTCAACCAGTTAAAATGGCCTAACCAGGTCATTGCTCCTGAGGGGACACCTTCATGTCAAGCTGGTCGACAGGTTTCCTCTATATGTTCCCGCCAATTCCGCTAATGTAGAAGACGGTTGTCAAAATCCATCAAGACAACATGAATGTTGTCCTCGTGGCCCCTTGGTGGCCTCGTCAGCCTTGGTTCTCTGCCCTTCAAGGAAGAGCAAAGAAGTACATCAGCCTGCCTTTGACTCCACACCTGTTGACCCCATGTCACGGCAAGATCTTCCATCCGGACTTGGATGGAAGATCCGGCTCATCACCTGACGGCATGGTGGCTTCCCCCTCTATAGCTGAGGTTCTTGCCCATGCGCGTAAGCGCTCCACTACTTTGACATATTCTTATAAATGGAAGGCTTTTTGCAAGTTCACGTCACCCCTGCACTTACCTGTCAGCCCGACGTCCCTTGATACAGTCCTCCAGTTTCTGCTGCACCTGTTTTGGTGTGGCCTCTCCCACTCCACTTTGAAGGTATATATTGCTGTCATAGTGGCCTATAAGCCACAATCTTCAGACTCAGCGTCTCTTTTTCGCTACCACACTTTGAAACAGTTATTGCAAGGGCTGAAAAATATGTGCCCAGCTTACAAGCCTCTTACTCTGTAGTGGTCACTCCAGCTCATTTTGAATTGCCTTGTGAAGCCACTTTTTGAGTCTTTAGCCTCGGCGTCGGAATGACTCCCGTCCCACACCTTTGGAATAGGCGTTGCACTCCCTAAATGTCAAATGGGCACTCTCCTATTAGGTTGCTTGCACCTCACCTTTCTGCACCTCAAAGAGACTCTTTGTAGCCTTCCAAGGTGCTTCTAAGGGTGCACAGGTCAACGCCCAGACCATCTCTGGATGGATCGTTTCCTCCATCCATCTGGTATATGAACTCATGTACCGCTACCATATGCGGTTAAGGCTGATTCAACAAGGGCCATGGCCTCTTCAACAGCATTCCTCAGAGGAGTGGACGTCACTGATATGTGTAGAGCTGCCACCTGAGCTACACCATCAACCTTCGCAGCTCACTACCAGCTGGATGTCCTAGCCAAGGCTGAAGCCACAGTGGGCCGTGCTGTCCTGGCCTCTGTGCTCTCGTGACGTTCCTCCACCTGGTAAATCAGCTTGCTAGTCAACCCATTAGTGTGCATTCACAGAGACCATGAAGAAGAAAGAGGTTTCTTACCTGTAACTCTGGTTCTTCAAGTGGTCATCTGTGAATTCACAATCCCCACCCTCCTCACTGTACGTCATGTGTGTTATTTGCATGCTGTGCAGCGGCAGATAGTTCTAAGGAACTGGGGCACTTGGTGTTGGGGGCAGGGTTAAAGGCAGCATGTGGAAGTTCCTGGCACCATGTGCCTGAGCTCTTGAAGGTTCCGAGGCTGCTCTGCAGAGGCGCAGATTAACCCATTAGTGTGAATTCACAGATGACCACTTGAAGAATCAGGGTTACAGGTAAGTAACCTCTTTTTATTAGACAGAGAATAGCGAAAAGAGAAGGGAAGTTCTTAATTCAAGTGCATGTCTCTGTACAAGCCTCATTGCTCTTAGAAGCTTGAGGAGATGCTACAAGAAGATAAACATGTAATTTTTAGCTGAAGCACGGGTTGTTGACTTATCCTGCTGGTTAGGAACATGTGATTCCCTCGTATCTGCAGTTTCAGGCACCCACAGTACATCATGGAATTAATCCCCTGTAGATACCATGGGTTCTACTGTGCTATTTGACTTCATCTCTCATCAGCTCCAGCTAGCATGTTCAGTGATCAAGGGTGATCAAATTGTATTTCAGCATTTGGAGGACTGCAGGTTCCCCACCCTCAGTGTGATATTTGATGATGCTGTATTTTTATCCCCTTCCATACAGCATTAAAAGTGTAAGACTGTACAAGGTGTCCTAAGTAGTGCACACATAGTCTTGCCAGTGACATATGCATGAATAAAATGGATTTCTATGAGAAGAATCTATACACATTATGGTCTCCATGTAAGCAAGAAAGCTGTGCTGTTTGTATCTTGCACAGCCCCCCTCCATATAGATGTTTACATTTGGTCAGAACTACAGGTCATGTATCACAGAGTGGGATGTGGGGCTGCATAATATAGTCTTGCCTGCATAGTGAGTTTTCCAGGTTTAGTGATACATCAGTAGAGCTTCTGGGTAACTCTTAAAGTATTTAATGTTTTTAGATAAGCCTGAAAGGCATTAATTTTCCTGTTTGGGTTCTCTTATTCTGGTTCATAAGAGGAAGCAGATAACTTCTTTTCACCTAGCTTTATCGTCTGTGTTAGGTACCCAGATGCACCAATCTACGGGAGTTTGAGTTCTCTGCAGTGACCACAGTGGAAACCAGAACACCTAACTATGTTCTGTGGTTATTCCTGTGTTCTCTCATAAGGAAAGATATTGAATATGTACAGAAATAGTCTTTTAGAATCATGTATTACTGGATGTAGTAAATGCACAAGGATTTTCCTGAAATCTCATCTCTCAGTATTTTCTGGTTAACAACTGCTTCAACACACTTGTTTGCTGACTGGTCACAATTGTTTTCTTTTCTTGTAAGTGACGAGGAACGATATAGGTACAGAGAATATGCAGACAGAGGCTATGAACGACATAGAACAAGCAGAGAGAAGGAAGAGCGGCACCGAGAAAGGAGACATCGAGAAAAGGAGGAGACGAGACACAAGTCATCACGAAGGTTAGCTTTTTAATAAGCAGTGAAAGTATTTTTTGTAAGATAGAAAGAGGTTAATTCAAGTATAATAAGAAACCTTGAACTTCTGTGCGGTGTTTTCAGTTGCTAAAAGTAGAAAATATTCTTGGATAGTGTTAGCCCTTGTTAACTTATGACCAGTAAATCAGACTGAAAGAGAGATAATAATGGTTCTTCTAGATGTTACTATTCACTCTTCTGCTTGAGGAGGGAAAGATAATGCTCTTGCCATTTCAGCAAAGAAAACGAGGTTTCTCCCACTCATAGTGGCAGCTAATCATCCCTGAAGTGCTTGTGGGACTCTGAGATACTGGGGCCTGGGCTATTTCCTGACAGTGTGGATCTGTGGCATTGACACAGATTAGATTTGCTAATGACATTAATTCAGCCTTACATTGTGCGAAAAGAGGAGCTAAATGCGACTATTATATTACTTGCTAGCTAGAATCCTATTGGTGTTTGTGTAACTTATTGTGGCTAATGGCAGCCAATGGATGAGCTGCTCGGACCCATTTACTTGCATTACCAGCGACATAATTAGGCAAGTGACTGAAAGCACCTCATCAGTTATATGCAGTTATATTACGTGAACACTGAAGACTGTGACCAGTCTTGCCTTGGCCACTCCAGAGACGTTATAGAGTGACCAAGAAGATCTCTCTGCCTGACATAGTGCTTCCAGTGAAAATTAAGAAAAAAACAACCAAAGCCCTCTTATAAAGCAATTTTAAGGCCGCCTGTGTAAACAAACATAAAATTCTGTTAAGAGTTTAAGTTCTCATTGATAAATAAAATTATTGCCACATAGCTGCAAAAATAAATTTGATTATCTTATTACAAAGGTTTTCAGGGCAGTTGTAGGTGCCCCCCAAATCCTCCAGTTCTTGTTCTAAAGAATCATAATGAAGTGCAACAGTGGCAATATTTTTCTTCAGTCTCCTTTTGGCTTAAATTGTGTAAGCTTAGAAAATATGTTCATGACCACACTGCACAGCTTTATAACATCCAAGGCAAGAAACAGAAAGCTGGTACTTAGTGTGAAACTTCATTTAATAGCTTTCTGTGTTTTCCTCCCTTTCTTACAGTAACAGTCGGCGTCGCCATGACAGTGAAGAAGGGGACAGCCACAGGAGGCACAAACACAAAAAATCAAAAAAGAGCAAAGAAGGAAAAGAAACAGGTGGTGGCGAACCTGCCCCAGAACAGGAAAACACTGATGCTGCCCCTGCAGAATAGGCATGTGTGTTTTTGCCTACTTGCTTATATTATTGCCAGAAATAGATTGCTCTAAATCTAATTATTTTTCTGGGTCTTAAAACACTGCTCTTAATCTTGTTCTGTTAGTACAAAAGCATAAGTTTAATCTGGATTTTTTGAAAATAAAAAGAGTGAATTTTCCATGTTAAAGCATGTTGTTTTTGTCATATCTATACATCAAGAAATGTAAAGGTATACATAATACATGTCATACAATATTGTATATATATATATATATATATAACGTATACCATGAAGTGTACCTGGAGAGTTAGTTAATGAGCTCCTGTACTCACCTGTATCTGCCGCCCCCCCCCCCCCCAAATAGGGGCAAAATTTTTGTGGTGCCAAACCCCGTCCTTAGTGTTTTCTGTCTGCCAAAAAAGACTGATTTCTGTTTCTTCCAGGAACAATGATTTTTACCATAGGGGCCTTGGACAAGACCTCCCCCCCTACAAGAAATCTAAAAGAGAAAGTGGAAGTGCCTGCCTGTGCCCTTCCCCCACCCCCACCCAATGCCTACAGTATTTCCAAGCCTATGCCTATGGTGGTCTATTGTGGCCACTAGCTTGCTAAGATCAACCATCTTAACTTTCCACTATTAACCTGAGTGTCATTGACATGCAGTGTGCAGAACTAGTACAAAGGCTTTCCCAACAAAGGGCTCATTTAGACAGGTGTTTGTCACCCTGTTTGCTGCATTGCAGGAGTGGATTTGGTCACACTTTTTTTCTGGGAGCCACATAATGAGCCGATCAGATTGCCTCCAGGGCACCCCAACCCACACCTTTCTGAGCCCCTGTCAGGGCCTACTACTTTTTTGGTCTGAGTTCTTGTGCTCTAGTTTAGTCTGTCCCCTGTGAATGCATTCACTGGGAATGAACTTCTTGTTTGAATTTCCAGTAACGTGAAGTGGCTTAATAAACAAGCCTCTTCGGGACATTGGTAATTTGAACACTTTTCCTGCTGAGGAGCAGGAAAATGAAATTATTTTTCTACAGATGCACAGAATCACTTAGATTAACTTTTTTTTTTAAAAAAAATTTTGCTTTTGTGTGAAGTGCCAATCAAAATCGTGGTTTCTTGATCGGCAGTATTCACAAAGAAAAGGAAAAACTGCAGAGTAGCAGATGAAGTGTTCAATTGCACCAGAAGGAGCTGGACAGTTGCTTGAGGTTGATATGCCATTTGGACACAAAGATCACACCAAATAGTTTATCTCCCCGCAATCCTATTTAGACTGCGCCAGCCTACACTAAAATGGTCATTGTAGGTGTGCCCTTGCTCAACAAACTGAAGGACTTTAACATGACCAATGTACAGAGTCTGGAGGAATAAATTACAACCACCATTTTGTTTGCCACTTAAAATATATACAGTAGTTATGTAGCTTCTCATTCAAGGGATCAAAAGCAAAACTCCACATATCTTCAACCTGTTTCTCCCTCTCTATGCATAAACAAGTTTTTAAAAGTTTTAAAGTTTTGTGTACTGCTTACAGTACTGTAGTAGACTGTGCGTATGTGTACCCATTCTGATACACCTGGTGCCTCCTGTCATATCAATTGACAACTACCCCGCAAGGAAGATAATGGACAAAACTCAGTAAAATAGGTAGAATATTCACATGAAATAATGAATAGTCATGAATTAGAAGTACTGGAGAGAAATATGTATTTTTGTGTATGTTTTTTTTTCTTCCTGAAAATAACCTGGTTTTACCAAGTACAATTACAGTTATTTAAAGAGTAAAAATAAAAATTCATTCACAGTTATTACACTAGGAAACAACATTTTAAAATATCTGCTTCATACTGACCACAAAAAAGTCTTATAATCACTAGCTTTTGTGTCTTGAATAGATGCTGCCAAAAAAATTGTTAGAAAAGTATTGCAATAATTATTTCAAGAGATTTTAGAGATACTTTACTCCATTCGAAAGTTGTATCTTTTTTTTAAATAAACATAAGGTGAAACATTACTACTCTGCTTTCAGTAGATATAAAAATACAAACAAGTGAGACAAAGATCAGCACGTGTACCCTGGCATTTAAGATCGCACTAGATGGCTGTATTTTAAAAGTGCATTTTTTTGTCTAATACAAGGATTTGTTTTCCTTAAAAGCATTCTGTGTTATGCACACTTACATTGAACAACTTTTTCTTTTACATTTAAATAGGTGAGCAGAAAGTGGAGTAAATAGATGTCCATATAGCTGGCTGATCATGTGTCAATTAGTTGTTGAATTTCTCCAGGTGAAATACAATTTTATAAAAAAGTACCAGGCCAGGACACAATGGTGAGAGTAATTTTCCCCTTCAGTTCTTTTAGCATCCTTGCCAAACAGGTGTGCACCATTCCTGAGATATTCCTGCCATTTACTGCAAGGAGGAGGTCCCCACATCTGGAAGAAAAGAAGGATGTACGAGTTACTGACATTTCAGTTACTCCCGGATAAGAACATATCTTCAAATAAAATAAAAAAACAATCTCTCTTGTTATTCTTGAACTTTTGTCCTTTAGAATGCTTTTGATTCTGTTCTCAGGAAAATAGTAAATAAAGGGATAGAATTAAATTAGTGAGGTACCGATGAATAAAGATTAATTGAAAACTTACTGAAGAGGAATAAACCATTCTGTAGGGTTTTTTCATGCCACCCCATCACATCACCCCTGTATTCTATTCTGAAGTCTTAATGTTCTAGGGGCAAATAGGAAACAGATTTTTTAAAATATGAAATGCCCATTTAAAAGAAAAACAGCATGTATGGGACATAATAATAATCATCATGTGCTTTCCAGGGCTTTTTAGGTAGAAAGTACTCAGAAGTGATTTACCATTCCCTTCTGGGGTCATTCTGGGTTTATGCTGGCTCTTTTGGGGTACATAGTGGGGAGTTGAACTCCTAACCTCACTGAGATAGCCACCAGAAATAATTGCCAAATCAAATCTGACTTGTGGTGATCCTTTCCTGGGTTTTCTCAGTAGAGAATACTTAGAATTGGTTTCTGGTTCTCTTCTTCTGGGGGCACCCTAGAATTGTGTATTTTGTCCAAGGCTACAGAGGCTGGTTCTCCTCCCAGGAAACACAGTAGGAAACACAGTAGGAAATAGCACTATATATAAACGAGTCTTGGATTTGGGTGTTATATATATTTGCATTACACACAGGAATCAGTATTATCTGATCTTGTAGAGAATCAGTGACAGCCAATGTAGAGAATCTTGTAGAGAATCAGTGAGAGCTCTATGTCTACATAGTGGATTTAGTGTCAAACAAGGGCTCAGGAGACCTGGGTTCAAATCTTTGCTCAGGTATGGAAAGTCAGTTGGGGACAGCAGTATTAAAACCACTACAGTGGTGCCTCACTTGTCGAGGATAATCCATTCCAGCAAAATTGCTGTAGAGCGAAATCCATGTCAAGCGAAAAAAAGCCCATTGAAATGCATTGAAAACTGGTTCAATACATTCCAATGGGCGAAATACCTCAGCGTCCAGCGAAGATCCTCCATAGGGTGGCCATCTTCCAATGCCTGTGCAGTGAAAAATCCATCCTAGAGCACAGTGGGGAGCCATTTTACACAGCGGGCGGCCATTTTGGACCCCGACGATCAGCTGTTTTGATCGTCATAATGCAAAGAATCGGTTCCCGAAGCAGGGAACCGATCATCAGGAAGTGAATTTTGCCCATTAAAACATCGTTTTGCGATTGCAAAAGTGATCACAAAAACCTCATTGTCAAGCGGATTCTTCGTTTAATGAGGTAATCATTAAGCGAGACACCACTGTACTTAAATATTTCACATAACTTTGAAAATCATACCAGCTTGCAATATGTTGAGGCAACTAGATAGCATTGAAAATCATCCTATACAGTTCCTAGCATTTCAAGAGAATAACCACTTGTTCCAACAGATAAACTATTTCATTAGGTGCTCTTATAAGTTTCTCATGTTTTACCTTTTTCTGGGGGGGGGGAATGAGAAGTTGCCCTTGGGGAAAAATTGGGGGAGGGGACTTTTTTCCTTTCCCATCTTTAGATGTGCCACTGTTCACAAAAGCAATGACAGATAAGGGCAGGGTTAAGTACTCCCTTCTTTGTGTGTTGAACTGAGTAGGTAAGTACAGTGGTGCCTCGTTTGACAAGGATAATTCGTTCTGTTCAAATCGCTGTTAAGCGAAATCCTCGTCAAGCGAAATTAAAAAACTCATTGAAATGCATTGAAAACCGGTTCAATGCATTCCAATGGGCAAATACCTGCTCATTTTGCGAAGATCCTTCATAGGGCAGCCGTTTTCTCATGCCTGTAAAGCGAGGAATCCGTCCTAAAGCACAGCAGGGAGCCATTTTGCACAGCGGGTGGCCATTTTAGAGCCGCCGATCAGCTGTTTTAAAATCGTCGTCTAGCAAAAAATTGGTTCTCAAAGCAGGGAACTGATCATCATTAAGCGAATTTTCCCTATAGCAACATTGTTTTGCGATCGCAATAGCGATTGCAAAAACTTCATCATAAAGCGGTTTCGTCTTTTAAAGAGGTAATCGTTAGGCGAGGCACCACTGTATTGCTTCAATCTGCAGTAGACTACCAATCTTATCAGAATATTTGTGGGATGAAGGATATGCAAGCTTAAAAAAACTGTCAATGGTACATGCTAAACTGGTAAATGAACTACATAGTTATTAGGAACTATTCAGATATTTGGGAAAAGGGCTGTAGCTCAGTAATAAAATTTATGTATTCTCTTTCTTTAAAAATAACTATGATGCCATACAGCAGGCAACAATCATAAACATTGAATGCAAAAATCATTAAATGTACTAACAATAAAAGGCATCTAAAAGAGTCAAGTTATAAAATATGCACTTAAAATGTCTTTTCTAAAAGCAGGAAGACTAGGAACAAGTTGTAGTTCTAATGTGAATGCATTCCAAGGTTAGGAGGAAGCTCTTTTCTTTCCCTGTTCTATCTGCCAGTCTTCTGGCTTCTGTGGATTAAAAAAAATACTCAAGGGGATGTCTGCTAGTTTTTTTAATGAACAATGGGTTCACAATGAACTGGTAGCCCTTTAAGATAGCCACCCCTAAGCCAGTGTTTCTCAACCTTGGCTCCTCAGATGTTCTTGGACTACAACTCCCAGAAATCCTGGCCAGCACAGCTAGTGATGAAGGCTTTACTCCAAGAACAATGGTTGAGAACCACTGCCGTAACTCATTTAGTGTTCTGATGATTAAATTCAAAGCCTTAAGAACAATGTGCATGCCTTTCAGTATCAAAGGATTATCTTAACACTATGCACAAATTAAGACGTCACATTTTGCACCATCAGAATCTTCCAGACACATTTCAGTGATAGCTCTATGTAGAGCATATTACAGTGGTCAAAACATGATGCAACCAAGGCAGAGGTAATTAGCATGAACAATGTTTTGCCTTTTCAGAAGGCCCTAGGTTCAGTCTTGGTGTATTGATGTACAACTGGCAAACGTTTCTTGTCTGCCACCTTAGACAACAGCTTCCTGCAGCCTGACAGCATAAGGCAGTATCCCACATTTGGTGGAAAAGATTATGTTATTAGTAATGTGATTCCATTACCTGATTCTTCCGTCATTATATGCTGGGGTTCCTCCAACAATTGATTTGATAAAAAATGGCTTGTTTCCACTCCTTTCTTCGTAACCTCCCACAATGCTGAAGCCAAGACTTCCTGCTGTATTTCTTCGTAATACAATGTCTTTACAACTGTACAAATACCTAAAAAATAGTTCCACTTAATAGTAAGTTGTCAAATTCAAAATTATCAATGAAGAGTTATTACATTGTTGGCAATTTCAGACTTTAAAAGCAAGTCTGTACACCTTAGCTGCATACTATAAACAAAGAGCCAATGAAGATGCTTTGTTTTGCATATATTTAGAGGTGTTTTGTAGGAATAGTTAAGTGAAATGTATTCTTGAAAGTTTTCACGGCTGGGATCCGGTGGTTGTAGGTTTTTCCGGATGTTTGGCCATGTTCTGAGTATATGCAGAGAAACAAATGTTGAGGTAAATAGCTCTATGCACCTACATAATTGTTTCAATATGATTATTTTAAAACATATTCCATTTGCTATATACAAATTGCATTCACTTATAAATACTCTTCTTCAGTACTTTCTCTGGCTTTTTGTCTGCAATTATTAATTTGATACTCATAATTCACACCTCATGGAACACTTTCCTAGCCAAGGAAGAGTTCTGTGCCACTTGGAAGCTTGCAGAACTCTATAGTCCCACTCATCCACCCAGGTTGGTTCAATAACAGAACTACATTTATAGTAGATCTTTGTCATCACACAGGCAGCAATCAGAGATAAAGGTTTATATTAGGAGGGGGAAATTAAAAACAAAAAATGGTATTCCCATTTTTAAGAAATGTTTGAGGGTAAGTTTTTGCTGTACTTTGGCAGGATTTTCATGCTACGATTAGACAAGGCCCTTGGGAACTACAAATATTCACGTGCTGGCAAGATATAAGATACAATGTTTGTGCAACAGTTAGCGGGCTCCTAATGTAAAACACAGGTGCTTGGCCCTTCTGTTGGAAGCTAGCTCTACTGTATTTCTTTGCCATCTGTAGTAGGCTATTTTTCATGGAGACATAACATTCGCCAGATTTAACAGTCTTCATGAAGGTTGTGACCAAATGTTGCCAGGATTCAATCATCATTGATAGCTGTTCTCTAATGCACACATCCACAGCCAGTTAAGCAGATTATATTTGTACTAATTCATCCCTGCCATTTTAGAGGTTTTCTAAAATCTGGGGGCTTCTTTCAAACTGTTATGTAGCATTTCTGCAGTACATTGAAAATACTTAACTATGATTAACTTATTGATTTAATCTACACCTGCCTTTTCCCAAAATCTTCCATAAACCCATTGTTTTTTCCTTATGTCTGTACATCATGGGGGGATGGCTGTAGGTCAGTAATGGAGTACCTGATTTACAACATGAATTCCAGATTCGACCCTTGAGATCATTGGGCAGGATTCACAAAGACAGCTGTCTGAAACTGTATAGAGCAACTGACAATTAATGTAGCTCAAAGTAATGGGAACCTCTTTCATCCTAAAAGTTGAATTCAGTGTCAGACATATTTTCAGAGGCTGCATTCCAGTGGTGGGTGGGGGGACCAACAGCAAAAGGGAGGGGCCAAAAATACCCAAATATTTTAGGTTAACATTCTTAACAGGCAGTACTAGCCTTAGGAGATAACATTTTTGTCTTTTAGAATGGGGGAAAATGCATAAAGATCTGGGAAATTACCAAACAACATGGCATGAGAAAGAGTCACAAGGGCACTGAATCTACTCTGGGTTTTAGTCCAAATTTTAAAAGGGTGGTTCAAGGTGTTGAACCTATTTTAGATAAAGAATCGGATACTGGATAGTTCTAGATTTCGGACTAGCACATGGAGTGGATTTGTTGTCTTCATGACAATTGTATGTCTCCAGTGTTTACCAGGTTTGGACCCACAGAGGGTCAGATCCGTCCCTAGTACAGTACTTGACATTTTCTGCTCATAGTGTTGATGTTGCTGAGTTAAACAGATAGCTTTGAAGGGCTAGGCAGCTTTGGATGATCCTAATTTTGATATAAACAAGGTTACATTTACTTATATTTCCATGATACTTAGAATGAGCACCCAGCAAAATTCAGCTAATGCATGTGTCTATATATTTAATAAATTTACAGATTTTTTTATTATCATCACTATTTTCTAAAATATATTGGGTATTATCCTGTTCAGAGCATAAAGGAAATAATGTTAATAATCCTGTCCAATTCCCAACAGATCCTGCTGCATGTCTGATGATGCAATTGCTTAGGCAACTAAACTTGCTACAGTTAAAAATACAAGGAGCCTGCTGGACTATGAGAAATGCTTAACATAATTGCCCTTCTACAACCATATAATGCAATAGGATACTAGCTCTTATTTGATTCATTTGGAAGTGGCCTTGAGCCCTGTACCTAATAGGTAAAACCTAATTGAAATATTTGTACAAAAACTTTCAAGAATTCAACTGTAATAGCTTTATAAACCCAGTGTTTTGAAAACAGTATAGCAGGAGCGGCAGCAGCTCCCTCTGGTCTGAAGAATTATACCCTCAACATCCCATTTGCAATTTACATTCGTCTCATGCAGGTGGGTGGCTTGACCAAGCTTTTATTACAAGGAAAGCAGGCGGGGACTCTGGTCAGTACTAATTTTCTTAGTTCCTGATAAAAGCTCAGTGGTAGCCTGAACCAACAAAGTGGAAGCAGGAGCAGTTTAAAACAACACAGGGAGAAGGTAGTCCGTGTTTTGCAGTTCAGAATTGCAGGCAAAGGGCTAATTCTAATCTTAGGGCTACTGTGTTTATTTAACACAGTGTTTATTTAACACAGTGGCTGAAATCCTGTTTTGTGGTTATGCAAACGCTGACTATTAGATGTGAACTGATGTTGAGAAATCTCCATAGGCACTATCTGTTGCATACCGAATTGTCTGACTCCATATGCAACGAATAATGTCTACTATTTTTTAACTTGCAGCAATTTGCTTCTTCGTGTTATGTCTTCGCCTAGAGTGGTCTATTAGGCCAGATAGGTGGGGTATAAATCAAATAAATAAATAAATAAATAAATAAAATGTTTGTGTAACTGTGCATAGAATCAAGCAGTGATTCTAAGATTAGCCATGGAACCATAACACGCCCAATATTAGCCTTGTCCAAAGTATCATAAACCCCATTGGACTTACGCTGGAATGACAGAAGGAAGAGGAGTGTATTCACTTTTTTCCTCTTGTCATCAACTGTTTGTGTATAAATTCCCACTGAAACTAAGGGAAGGTAAATTAATCTGTGTCAGCTCCAAAGGTTGTGGTGAACTGTTGTTATTGTATTATGGATGTTTCTGGGAAGCAACTATGGATCCACAGCCTCTCCTGGCATGCCCACCATCACATGCCCACCATGCACTTTCCAGCTTGTACGGTTACATGTGTACTCAGAGACTTCTCTGTCCTTGAAGGTGAAGATCTAATATATGTACTCTAGATTGCATCCTAAAAAACTGTAAGATTACACTGCTCATAAAAGCACAACTGAATTTGAGAAATCACCTACAACTGAGCACTTTTCTGGTTGTCTATAAAATGTCTGCATTTTGTTTTACTCCTCTTATTTTCCAAACCAGTGAATTAGTTGTAAGCTGCTCTCAATATATGGGAGCAAACAGGATATGCGTCAAACAGAGAGGATTTGGTAGACTAATCTGAGTTGGAGCAACTCACACAATAAGTGATATAAATTTATATAAGGTGCAAATCAGAACATTCTGTGTTATCTCCTGTTGAACAATTCATGCACACACATAATGGAATTAATAATGTGAACAAGTTTTCATACTACCTCACTTAGAATTATGAATTCGGGGGGGGGCTAAATTGCACCCTCAAGATGGCTCTCCCCCCTCGCAGGGAGCAAGGACCTATTGTCATGGTCCGCCCTCGAAGGCTACTGGATCCGACTGGATTCCAGGATGCCATGAGAGGGGTTACGGCTGACCTGGTTGGCGCTCCTGTCGAGGCTCTGGTCGACGGCTGGTTCACCGCCGCGGCTAGTGCCGTAGACACGATCGCGCCTAAACGCCCTCTCCGCCGCAGAGATCGCCCGGCGCCCTGGTTTAACCAGGATCTCCGGACGTCGAAGCGGGTCAGGAGACGGCTAGAGCGCAAATGGAGAAAGGACCCGACGGTTTTTAATCGTATAGCTGTTAAGGTCGCTACTAACCTTTACCAAGCCAAGGTAAAGGCTGCCAGCCGAACCTACCTCACTAACCGGATAAGTGAGGCATCCAACCAGCAGGCGGAATTATTCCGTATAGTACGTGACCTATCCGGAATTGGCCCGGGTGATAGGCCTCCCCCTAGTTTTACACCGGACCAATTTGCAGCATTTTTTAAATCTAAAGTGGAGGCCATCCGCCGGGACCTCTCCCCTTTTTTGAATACAGTGAGTCGAGCTGAGATGTCCAGCGCTCCGTCTTGTCCGGTGACTTTTGATTCCTTTCAGCCCGTCTCGCCCGACACTGTGGCCAGGACGCTTGATCGCTGTCGTGCCACCACCTCCTCCTTGGACCCTTGCCCGGCCTGGCTAATCAAGGCAGCCAGGCCTTCAACAACAGAATGGGCTACTGTAATAATTAATGGGTCTTTCCTTGAGGGCAGATTTCCTTCTGCCCTCAAGGAAACACTCATTAGGCCCATCAGAAAGAAACCTAGTTTGGCGGCGGACGAAATTGGCAATTATAGGCCCGTCGCCAATGTTTCTTTCTTGAGCAAGGTAGTCGAGAGGGTGGTGGCCGATCAGCTTCAGGCGCTCCTGGATGAAACAGATGCCCTGGATCCATTCCAGTCGGGCTTCAGGCCGCGCCATGGAACAGAAACGGCATTGGTCGCCCTGTTTGATGACCTATTGAGGGAGGCCGACGGGCAAAGTGTCTCTGCTGGTCCTCCTCGATATCTCAGCGGCCTTTGATACCATTGACCACGGTATCCTCCTGGGGAGGCTCTCTGAGTTGGGAATTGGTGGCCTCGCATTGGCCTGGCTCCGTTCCTTCTTGGAGGACCGCCCCCAGAGAGTACAGCTTGGGGAGGCTGTCTCGGCCCCGTGGAGCCTCAATTGTGGGGTCCCACAGGGGTCGATCATCTCCCCAATGCTGTTCAACATCTATATGAGGCCGCTGGGTGGGGTCATCAGGAGGTGTGGGGCACTGTGCCACCAATATGCGGATGACACACAGCTCTACATCTCCTTTTTTCCAACTGCAGGAGATGCCGTTCTGTCCCTTCAGCGTTGCCTGGAGTCCGTACTGGAATGGATGCAGGAGAACGGGCTGAGGCTGAACCCGGACAAGACGGAGGTACTGAGGGTGGGCGCCCCCACACTTGGGGATATGGGAAACTCCCTCACTTTTTGGGGGGTGACTCTGTCCGCCAGGGATGGGGTCCGCAGCTTGGGGATCCATCTGGACCCGGCGCTCACCATGGAATCCCAGGTGGCGTCCCTGGTCCGCACCGCTTTCTTTCATCTTAGGCGGATAGCCCAGCTGCGACCCTACCTTGATGTTGGGGCTCTCACCACTTTGGTGCATGCGCTTGTAATCTCAAGATTAGACCACTGTAATGCGCTCTACGTGGGGCTACCTTTGAGGCTGCTGCGGAAACTACAGGTGGTGCAGAATGCTGCGGCCAGATTACTCAGTGGAGTGAGAAGATACCAACATATCTCCCCCACTCTGGCCGCATTGCATTGGCTGCCCATCCGATTCCGCATCGACTTCAAAGTCTTGATGCTTACTTACAAAGCCCTAAACGGTTTAGGACCTCGATACTTGATGGAACGCCTTCTCCCACCAAGATCTACCCGTGTCACTCGTGCATGCCAGGAGGTGAGGCTGAGGAGCCTAATGCCGAGAGAGGCCCGGAAGGAAAAGACCAGAAATAGGGCCTTCTCGGCGGTGGCTCCTCGCCTCTGGAACAACTTACCTCCTGAGATTCGCGCGGCTCCCTCGCTGGGCATGTTCAAGAAACAACTAAAAACGCTGTTGTATAAGCGGGCCTTTCCAACAGAAAACTCCTGACGATTTTCTCTCTATATCTTTTTAATTTCTATCTTTCTTAAATTGTAATGTTTTAAAATTTTGTTGTTGTTGTTTGTTGTAAGCCGCCTGGAGTGGTCTAGTACGACCAGATAGGCGGGATAGAAATTAAATAAATAAATAAATAAATAATAAATAAATAAAATTTTATCGCAGTTTAGATTTTAATCCCAGGTTAAGAGAAAGTTTCATCCCTGTGTTCTTTCCTGATGAAGAGAAGGAGGTTTCTTTATATCTGCTACTGCTTGTTCATTATGAGCACTACTGCTGAAGTCACTGGGGGCATGACAGGCTCAAGTGGAGCTTGAACTTGGCACAGACTAGAATAGGCTATTCTTTCAAGTTTGAAAGGGAATTGGTTAGTTTTCTGAGTAGGTTTGCCCTAGATACTTGCACGCTTCATTGTAACTCATTCATTTGTAGTATCCTCTCAAGGATATAAATAGCTTTAAACGTCCGGAGCTGAGCACTTGTTGGAGGTAGAGAAATACAGTAGGACCCTGGTATCCACAGTATCAATATCTGTGGATTCACTTATCCACAGTCTGAAAATACTAAAAATATTAAATGAAAATATCGAGCAATATGGATTTTCATGATTGAATTATCAGAACTGGCCACCAGAGGGAACCAAACACTATGTTATATAAGTAAGCCAACACCATTTCACCTAGTCTCCTGGCAGCTTGAGGTACCTTCCTCTACCTTCCAGAGCAGCGTTGTTTGTAAAACTGAGAGCTGGGTTGGCTGGTAAAGCTGAAGGAGGGATGATGACCAATAGCAAACTGCCTCCTGGAAGAGGTTTCCCATTTCCTGCCCTTCCTGCCTTCCAGCCAGCCCCTTCCTCACTCTGGGAAAACAAGGAAATGCATTCTCTTGCTCATAGAGCCTCCAACGAGATAACAATTAGAGGTACAGAGGGGTCCAGGGTCCAACAGACTGTTTTGGCTATAATTCAAACTTTTTAGTATCCGCGGGGGGACTTGGAACCTATTCCCTATGGATACCATGGTGGTGGTCCTACTGTACTGTAGTTCTTACTGAAACTGTCGAAGGAAGTTTGCTTGTTTACAGTTTGTGACCATGTCCTTCATAAGCTTTGTGAAAACAGAAGGGCAATTATGGTTCATTATACTGCTATGATACTGCTGCACCAAATAAAACATGAAACTGTACTTTAAAAATCTTATACTGTAATGAATCAAAGCACTGTCAAACAGAGACTGTGACTATCTACCCTCTAAGTCAGTGGTGTCGAACTGTGGCCCTCCAGATGTTCTTGGCCTTCAACTCCCAGAAATCCTGGCTAGCAGAGGTGGTGGTGAAGGCTTCTGGGAGTTGAAGTCCAAGAACATCTGGAGGGCCACAGTTCGACACCACTGCTCTAAGTCATAGTGATAATAAACAGAAGAAGCCAAAAACCTGGCTTTCAAACTTTGGGAACTGTCACTGCAGCAGTTGAGTACAACCACTTCATTTAGGTGAAATTTCTAAATTGAGTTTTGGTGAGTCATTGTTTAGATGCTCTGGTTATGCATGAATAACTCATGCCTGTTCTTCCTTTATTATGGATAAAACAAATGCCATTATGAAACCCATGCTTGCTAACATTTGTCTCTCAGAAGTTGGGCTTTGTCTAGAAGCTGGGAGATGGAAGGAAAAAAGATGGGAGATGAAGGAGAAAAGGAGGGGGGAAATAACTTTTAACAGACAAAAGTAGGGTAAGTATTTGTAAATATCTAATGATACAGGAAGAGTGCAGAGATGTGGCAGAAATTAATTCCAAAGTATTGTTGCTCTGTTATTGGTGAGATTTTTTGGAATCCATAGTGAACCTGATTGGACAAAGCAAGGGTTGTGGACTATGATTGACAGTCTTATCTTCTAGTTGGTCCAATCCATTTGCACCATGCCATTGCAAGTCTGCCAAACATAAAGCTTTGGTCATGCTGTCTTCTGTTTTGTAATTCTTTGCCCATGCAGCTTGTCAATGTGATGCTTTTATAGACATTTATGATGTCAACACACTTGGAGTATTATACACAGTTCTGGTCAACACGCCTCAAAAAATAATCTTCCGGAGCAGGAAAAGGTGCAGAAAAGGGCAACCTAAACACTCAAGCAGCCAAAGCTATCCCTTATGAGGAAAAATTTACAACAGTTAGGACTAAGCTTTGGTAAAAGGTAAGCAAGTACAGTGAGTGACGGAATAACATGATAAAGGTGTATAGCATTACACCTGCTGTGGAGAAGACGGGAAGACAGAAGTTTTGCCAGATACAGTCCAAATTCTAGTAACCATTATATCATATTTGCACAGTTTTCCCAGCTCTTGATCACCCCCTTTTCACAGGAAAAATTTGGAGCAGAAAACAGAAGAAGTTCTCATTGAGAAGAGTGTTGTGAAGCAGGGTTGAGAACTACTTTAATAGCACTACTGTGAGGGCAGTTATTTACATGACTACAATTGGACTTAGGTTTGGTTTTGCTTTTAATGGATTGCACTGCGTAAACTGTAAAAAGTACAACAGATACTTCTTAACATGGGCACTGCCTAAACTGTAAAAAGTACAAGAGATACTTCTTAACATGGGCATATACACAATGGCATTCACTATCATGGGGTGAAGTGAGAGCAGCCTGCTTGGATGGCTTTAAAAGGGATTTTTATTAATACATAGAGCAAGGGTCAGGGAACTTTTTAACCTTTTACTCCCCCAAAAATTTATATACGCCGACATTACCCCCTTGATTCGAAAGGAAGGAAATCATAATTATTTGAATTAAAAATATTATTGAATCTACACAGGCTCTGTAACGAACTAGAAGGATGCACCAAATTTGATAAAGATGTGCACTATTTTTGCTGGAACACATCGCACTCCAACCATGGTGTGGTATAGAGAGATAGTAAGGTGTCCAACATGCCTAGCAAGTTGCATTAAATTTTTGCTAGCTCGCAGAGGATTTAATCATCATCAGTGGCTGCCAGAGTGGTGCTAGCAATGACATGCTTGCTAGAGACAGCCAACGCAGAATTGGGGGGGGGGCTTTCCCTACCACTTTAATCATTCTATGTGGGGTGTGCAAAAAGGAACAAACCAGGCTAAAGGTCATGTCACACACCCTGGTGCCACAGCCCAATATCAAAGGACCAGTGTGCTTTTTTAATCATCATCAATGGAAAACTCAGCAGTGGTCAGAGGATTGGAAAAAATCAGTCTACATCCCAATCCCAAAGAAGGGAAGTGCCAAAGAATGCTCCAACTACCATACAATTGCACTCATTTCACACGCTAGCAAGGCTATGCTCAAAATCCTACAAGGCAGGCTTCAGCAGTATGTGGACCAAGAACTCCCAGAAGTACAAGCTGGATTTCGAAGGGGCGGAGGAACTAGAGACCAAATTGCTAAGATGTGCTAGATTATGGAGAAAGCCAGAGAATTCCAGAAAAACATCTACTTCTGCTTCATTGACTATGCAAAAGCATGGCAGAAAGTGAGGAGGAATTAAAGAACCTCTTAATGAGGGTGAAAGAGGAGAGTGCAAAAAATGGTCTGAAGCTCAAGATAAAAAAAACTAATATCATGGCCACTGGTCCCATTATCTCCTGGCAAATAGAAGGGGAAGATATGGAGGTAGTGACAGATTTTACTTTCTTGGGCTCCATGATCACTGCAGAGGGTGACAGCAGCCACGAGATTCAAAGATGCCTGCTTCTTGGAAGGAAAGCAATGATAAACCTAGACAGCACCTTAAAAAGCCACCCTTCCCCCCCCCGCTTTAATTCAAAGTTTCTTTTGCTTGCCTGTTCATTTTCACAGTTTTGAGTCAGTCTCTCTCACACACACAAACACACATCCACCCAGCCACTCTCCCTCCATTTCCTCTCTCCATTTTACATTTAAATAAGCTTGATGAAGTCCTCTGTCTCTAACACCTTTCTTCCCTCCCTTGCTTGCTCCTTGATCCTTTCCCCGCCTCATGCTTGCTTGCATTCATTTCCGGAGGAAGCAGTCATTCAAAGCCCCGGATTGATTGATTGCTTGGGGCTATTCCACAGCTGTAGCCAATTAAGCAGGCTTATCTCCCACGAACAGAGGATTTACAAGTGCCTGCTGCAACCAGGAAGTAACGGTGAGAGGTGGCTTACAATTTGACGTTTGCCTGCAGAGGGAGGGGGTGGCATCTGCTCATTACCCCCAGGATTTTCACTTTTACCCAATTTGGGGTAATTTACCCCTGTTTCCCGACCTATGCCATAGAGGAAAGAAGTCTGTCACTGGCTACTCCTTGTGATGGCTGTACATTTATTCCAGTAACAGATGTATACTGACCTAGAATACCAACTTTGGAGAAGCATATGTTACATTCAACCATTCATCTCCACCAAGGATTAGCTGGTAACACTGTCCCTGGACTGACATGCCAAGTCCCAGTGACAAGATCCCAGCAACTTCTTAAAAATGCAGTACAAGCCAAGGCTAGTGCAGGTGGAAGGGTACACGTGGAAGGGCACAGAAAAAGTAGTCTTTTTTGTTATTTCTTCTTTTAGTTGGTTTCTGACTTTCCCATCCCCTGCATCCTAACCTCTGCTCTCCCATCCTATTGATCATTTCCTTTGCCCAGCTCCAGCTCCCTCAGATCCTGACTGTATGGAGGGAAAGGCAGGAAATACTAGGGTTTGGGGATTGTGTAATTCACAGTTTTCCTGTTGACCACCTGACACAATGGGAGATGTGGATCAGCCTAGAGTCCCATGACCTCAATACACAGTTGTCCCTCCCTACCCAAGACTCTTCTACTTTAAAAAAATAATCCTTTTGCTTTCATTCAAAGCATGTGATCACTTTGAACTAGAGATGGGCACAAACTGCCACTTTGGTGGTTTGTGCTGGTTTGCTTCAACCACATGTACACACAGAGGCAGTGTCAGCAATCCCCTCTCTCTGCAAAGCCTCTTTTTCCAAGACATTTTTTTAAAAATTTTAAACAGCTTCTCCTTGGACAGAGCTCTTGTTTATTTTATTGATTGATTGATTATAATTTAACAAGCCCTATGATCAGCCTTCTTAATGCAGTTCCAATTTAAGTTCAACTTAAATTGAAGGGAATCAAATACCCCAGTTTGACTTCACAAAGAGCGCGAATTTGAGTTAATTCACATTTTCCTCACTGTGTAGTCACATCCTCAAGTATTCTTGCATTGACTTGCTGCTGTTTTAAGAGCTTGCATACTAATTTAATTATGGCTTTGGAAAGATGACAAATACATTTCCGATAAGCACGGGAATATATTCACAAACCATTTCTAGCCTGAGGACATGAGTTAGGATCGCTCTTTCCCTAAGACAGTTTGGTTACTGCAAGAAGGTGTTTGAAAAGAAACATTCTTGCGGCCCATCCGACTCCTTAAGAACTCCTGGGCAGCTGCCCTTGCCAGCACCAACTGGGAACTCTTGTCCCAAAAGGTTACATTCTCAGACAAGGGGGAAATGAGTTAATGTGTATTAATGTGATGCATGTCCTGGTGAAAGGACCTGTTAAAGGACTTCCAGATGTGGAGTGGAAAGCTCAGAGTAAAAAACAGAAACAGGACAGCCAATAAAACTCACTAGATAAGATTAGCGTAATTGACTGCCTATTCTGTTAAGGGACAAAGTCTATACAGTATTGTGATTCCTGTACCTGGCCAAACAGATACTACAAAACAATAAAAACAACAAACCCTCTGTTCCTCTCCATAATAATCTGCTTTAGACTTTCTTCCCACCCACCTCTGCCCCTTAATCTGAATTTAAGAAGAGAAGTGTACTAGTTCAGCATACTAATCCCCTTTGGTGTTCATATACACTGTGCCCTTTTTTGCGAGTAGTGCTGCAGCTGGAGATATAATTACAATGGATTTCTTGTTTGCAGACCTGCTGACATGGTGGGTAATTTTCCTTTAGTAAAAGAGGCTACAGTGGCATGTAAGGACAAGGGAACAGGAGTGGCTGTAGAGCTTTGAAACGGGAGAAGGAACCCCATCACAATTTGTCATTGGCTTTAAGAGGGCAAATCTTTTCCTGTGGGATTTTTTTCTCCAGCTCCAGACAAGACACATCATTTTCTACATGATCAGTAAAATCTAATAAACATCACATGACTTTAATATGCTTCTCCCCAGCAAGTTGAAGGCAGGCAGGTAAAGGCCCCCAGCCCATCTATAGCCTATCTGAACTGTACTGTGATGACAGATTTTCCAAAAGGATAGTTGTCTTAGTCTGCTGTGGCATAAACAACAAACACTCCTTTGGTTTCTTTGTTTTTAGCTGCCAAGGACTACAGCTCACTTCATCAGATGCATGAAAAGGTTCCTTTAGTTGGCAGATTAGCATACAACCGGGTGAGTGAGTGGGAGATTATAACCTATGGGGTTACAGAGAAGTTAAAACTTAAACTGTGACAATTATCTTAAGAGTGGCCATGAACAAAACACAGTTGGGTGGTAATACACCAGTGTGCATATCTCTATGCAAGCCACCAAGGTAGAAATGAATATTTTCATGAATTCATGGTTGTCTTTTTCATGTCAAAATATGTCTTTGAGGTTCTTTAAGAACTTTATCTTATCTTATTTTATTTTATTTCTACACCACACCATCTAGTGGCAAGCCACTACTTTAGGTGATTTCCAACAGTGAGTAAAGATTTTTTAAGAATCCTATCCTCCGCCCAACTCACTAAGTATAGTAATATAAAAATATAAAAGGACAGCAACACTCCAAGATGCTGGTAATGGACAAGATACCAACTACAAAATATAATACCCATGAATACAACGAAATCAGAAACAAATCATAAAGGGAGGATCTCCTGGAATGACTCTCTGAGAAAAGAGTTTTTATTTGCTTTCTGAATATTACAAGGGAAAGGGTTTGGCTCATCTCTACAGCCAGAGTTCTCCACAGAGAAGACCCTGTTCCTAGTCATGGGCTTCCTTTTTTAAATTATATATCTTTTATTTTCCAACACTTATAAACATATAAATAAAACATCCTACATAAAGTGAAAACATAAAATATAAGCTTAACCTACAAGCAATCTTATTTATTGATGCACTTTTTCTGCTTTCCACCAGTCATTAAAAAAAATTCCAGCTTAGGTAGAAAGTTGATTTGTTAATCTGCCCATTTCTGCACATTCTAGTATTTTCTTAATGATCATGTCATCCTTTGGTGGATTTCCCTCCTTCCAGATCTGTGCCCATGCTAATCTAGCTGCAGTCAAAACATGCAGGATTAAGTATTGGCTTTGTGCATCTATGTTATTTGTCAATAATCCCAATAAAAATATTTCTGGTTTGAATTCTGTTTCCTGTTTTGACATTTGTTTAATCCACATATGAATTTTAACCCAATAATTTCTTGCTTTATCACATGACCACCTAGTCATGGACATCCTGTCCTCCCTCAGGGTAGCCATCGAAGCCAGCGAGGTGTGAATGGCATGGGTAGTTGATCTCACGGAGAGGTGCTCTGCCAGCTAGTGGGGTCCCAAACTGTTCAGGGTTTAAAACTGTTTAAAAGTCAACGCCACATTCTTTAAAATATATTATTCAGAGAACTTCATTATGTCCCTGAAGTGAATATCACCATGTCTATGTCACTTAGGTCCATAACCTGGACATGCATGCAATAGCATCACACTGAGGATGATCCACAGCAGCAGATATTCAGATAACATACAACCTCTGAGACTGGACATGGCTAGTAGCTATGGACAATTATTTTCTTTATGAATTTATCTAACCTTTTTAAAAAGCTGTCCAAGTTGTATGCCTCAACACTAAACAGAGGCTAAACACTGGCCAGAATCATTACTTGGGGTGAGAGAATATTCTATGTCAAAAAAATGTGGCTATCAGTGTTTGGCTTCTATTTGAGAAATCCTTAATAAATAAAATCAAGTAGCCCTAGAAATCCCCAGAACGTTAATGGAAAAGTCTAACTTATATGCAGTTAATCGTAACTGGTTTGTGTAACATAAGCATTCTGTCTTCCATATAATTAAGCTGAATATAGTCTAAAATACTTGGATAAATAGAGATTGTAAAAAAACAGAAGTTAAGTGTGCAAAACTGTTCAAGAGATTTTCAAGTCCCTTATGGGTCTGTGAGTTTTATTTCTTGGATTTTTCATTGACGGTAGATTTAATTCAGTGTCATCCCGGCAGTATCTTTTTAAAAAAAAAAAAAACCAGGTTCAGATTAATGTTGCAATGTGGGCAGGCTTACATCCTATCAAGACAGCAAAATGTAGTATGCGAGTGGGTGACAAACTACGTACATAGTCCGTTTTTTGTTATTTTAACTAAAAATTACAACACAGCTGCTTCCGGCCCATTAGAAAAGAACATATTCTTTTCTCCCTCTCCCCCCCCCCCCTTATTCTTTTCAGAGCAGGACCTGGGTAGGGGGGAAAGCAATTTGGAAAACTTCATTCTCTAGCTCCCCACCCCTGCAGCTCTTGAACATCTGGGCAAAGACAAACAATTTAAAATAGCATCTCGCTAAAGTGGTGTCTGCTCAAACTGCAAGCTGCAAGGGTAGTTTGGTCGGACACAGGGTGGTCCAGGATCCCAGATCTCTATTCCAAGAGCTTTTCTTCCATACAAGATCCCCCTCACATCCTGAATGGCCAGACACGTTTGCAAAACAGGCCTGTTCAAAATCATTTCCTCCACCACCACCCCCGGAAAGACGACTCTTGTGTCCTCTCTCTCTTTCTCTCTATATATGGAGGAGGAGATATTTGCTATGAAGTTTTTGGATGGTCTGGATTTAAGCTCCAAGAACTTTACCTTCCCGTCTTTTTCATGGGTTCCCTGAACTCACCGTGGTAGCTCCAGCCACATGACCCAGGAAGGGGACCACTCGCTGGGACTGGACGTATTAGAAGGAGCATCGTGCAATGAACCTGTGCTCCCATCTTCTGAGGTCTCACACTCCTTCAGTTCTAGCGCTTTGAGGACAACGGAGGAGGAAACGTTTTTCAAAAGGGCTACTGCCTCCCCACGGCTGACACACGTCAGATCAATTCCATTCACATTGAGCAGGATGTCTCCTGGAGGCAAGCAGAAGAAAGGAAAAGGGATAAACAGAACATACTTTCTCATTCAAAGTTGTACCACTGCTCCAGGACTTGCCAAGCAGCTTATTGGGTGGCTCTAGCCCAGGAGCAATTGCTTGGGCTTCTTTATTTAAAAAATATTTATTTATTTTGGAAGAAACAAAAACAAAACCTTAAAAAAATCTAAGAATACATGAGAAGTGGGTGATGGTCGATGAGACTTTACATTAAAATATAGCAGTTAATCTTTAGTCTGCCACAACATCTTTTCTTTCTCCTTCTTGCTTGCTTGCTTTTGTTTTGTGTTTCTTGCTGAAATGCTTGTACAAACAAACAGGGCTACAATTCTGATAACTATTTCTGATTAGACGTACAAAGAATCACTCTATAAAGGACTACGAACAGCATATACCCATAGGAAAGGGACGGGAATACATTGTCCCCCAAATGCTGTTGGATAGCAACTCCCCATCAGCTTTAACCAGCATTACATGAAGGTCAAAGCTGTAGTCCACCAGTGTCCGTTGTCCATTCCACCTTACAGCCATGCAGACAATATTCTGGAAGAAGATACCAAAATTCTGAAAGCCCCCTTGTCATGTCTTGTAACATGGCATGGGTTAATTGTATCCTATGTTGTCCCAATCTGTCTTCAATTGTTTTGAACAGTGGCTCTTCTTTAGACATAACATATTTCACACTGTTCTGACCACAGCACCAGTATTTATGGGGGGGGGGGGAGGTTTAAAGTAAACAAATAGCTGCCAGATCAACCCAGCAGTGATTGTTTTAACTATTAAAGGCTTCCCTCCCATCCTGATGCTCACAGAGCATTTCCAGGAGCAAAAAGGAGCCCTAGGGAGTCTCAGAAGCTGAAACATTGGGAGGGCAGGAAGTTTTACACCAACTTAAATTAATTATTATTAGTTCCCCCATCATAGTTATGGCAATGCAAAATTACACAATAGGATTTTGGCCACCAAATCAATGAGAGTTGCTTAAGTGTTTATTTAACAGTCTAACTCATTAAACAGATCTTCTATAGTCGTGACTAAGAACTGGATTTAGCCCATTGTGGTCAATGGGGCTTATGCCCAGATAAGTGACAACAGAACTTCAGTGTATTTTTTTTATTGGTCTGCCCACCTTTCAAAACAGGCTCTAGCAGTTCTTTGCTCACTCATTCCCTATGACTTTGCAGTAACCCTCTGGGGTAGGTTAGGCTAAAAGCTAGTGGTGGGCCCAGGTTTTCCCATTAAGTTTCAATGCTGAATTGGAATTTGAACCTGCATCTCTCTTGACACGGTTCAAATTCTAGTAACTATTACACCATACTTGCACAGTTTTCCAAGCTCTTGATCACCCAGCCCCCCTTTTCACAGGAAAAATTTGGAGCAGAAAACAAAAGAAGCTCTCCTTGAGAAGAGTGTTGTGAAGCAGGGTTGAGAACGACTCTAATAGCACTAAGTGGTGCCTCGCTAGACGATGATAATCCGTTCCACTGAAATCGCTGTTTAGCGAAATCACTGTCTAGCGAAAAGCATTTTCCCATTGGAATGCACTGAAACCTGTTTAATGCGTTCCAATGGGGAAGAATTGTCGTTGTCTAGCGAAGATCGGCCATAGGAAAGCTGCTTTGCGAACCGTCAATCAGCTGTTTAAATCGCTGTCTTGCGAAGCTTAGATCCCGAAAACACCTGTTTGCGAGTGCGGAGGGAGCTGTCAAAATCGTCTAGCAAAAATCAGTTTCCAAAGTAGGGACCAAACATTGTCCAGCAAAATTTCCCCATAGGAATCACTGTTTTGCAAATCGCTATAGCGATCGCAAAAAGCCAACATCTAGCGAAAAAACTGTCAGGCGGGGTAACTGTCTAGCGAGGCACCCCTGTACTGTGAGTGGAATTAGCAAGGGCGGTTATTTACATGGCTACAATTGGACTTAGATTTTGTTTTGGTTTTAATGGATACAGAACAACCTTGATGCCGTGACTGGGAGTTTTCATAATACTTAATACAGTAATTCAGAAAGTATAACTATTTCCTTGGAGGCACATCTGGCCATTGTCTGTTCCGAGTCAAATAAGACTTTTTATGGCCATGCCAGTAACTACAGATGAGTCAGAGTCAGGATTTTGCAGAATATTCACAGCAATGAACATATTTGTTTGGAACGTACCCGTCTGAACTGTCTTACAATACTTTTCAAACTCAAAAATCCACAATTGTACTTTGCCATGAATCAAAATCTATCAATCAAGGTTATGGTCTCAGACCAGAATTCCTATAAACTGTATCACCTCTGGCATCACCTATGGAGAAAGTAAACATTACTCACTTGTAGTTGAAGTCTTAAAACCTGATTTAATCTGTGATGGTTTAAGTATTACTTGCGTGCTTTAACATAAATGTTCTTTTTAAAGAACAAAACTTAAATGCTGCCCGTGATGTTGCCAAATGTCTGGAAACTATAAAATTATGCCATAATTTCCTTCTATAAACCACTTATAAGTTTTAGTAGCATTTTACAGTGTTTTTGGATGGAGGCTCTTTCAGTACCTCCGAATTGTGATGGATCAGAATGTCTCTTTTCACAAGTGAGACTTATATTGCCTCCAGCTTTAGTTGGATTTGTAATGTGTTTCATGCTGTAATTTATGGCTTTGGTTTTATGTTCTGTAATTTTAATATTTCATTTTATCATCATAAATCACCCAGATAATGTTCTTATTAGATGCATATATATATTTAACTAGATGTATCAGTGGTTTAGAGTTTAAGAAGGTATTAATTTTAGTTATTTGAGAGGGAACCGTAACTCCTAAGTATCTTATTGAGGAGCTGATTGAGGGAACATCTGTGAGGTCAGATAAATGTTTACTATCAGCAGAAGTCATGTTAAGTACCAGAATCCTAGTTTTGCCTAAGTTAATCTTCAACCCTGAAGCCAGACCAAACTCTTCAAGAATTCTTAAAGAATGTGGAAGAGAATTGTCTGGTTTAGATACTGTAATGGCAATGTCATCTGCACATAAGTTTATCACACATTTTTGCCCTTCAATAAAGACTCTCTGAATAATTTGCATCTGTCCCCATGACACTGACTAATGGTTCAACTACAAATGCAAAATGTATAGGAGATAGTGGGCAACTTTGTCTAGTCCCCCTAGTGATATTTATAGGATCAACATATATAGCTGAGTCTCACCATGGCTTGATGTTTATCATACAATATACACAATATTCTTAGGAAAGGACACACACAAACACATTTTCATGGCTTCATATACTTCATAAATAAAATGCCATTCCAAGCTATTGAAAGCTATTGAAATGATGCAATGGAGTGTGTTTTGTTTTATTTTTTAAAAAAACTATGATATATAATGCTGAACAGTTCTGAATGGATCAGAGATTTGTCTCTGTTTTATGATGACAAATTGATCTTTTTCAATAAATGTTGTGGCAGGTTCCCTCAATCTGTTTGCCTCAGAACCATTTGTTTTCTTGACTGAGCTGTGTAACTGAATGATATGAATTGACTTCTGCAGGATCTTTATTTGGTTTGTAGATTAATATTATTTGGGCTAAATTCCAGGAAGGGAGGCATTAGATAACTATTCATAATTGAGTTATACAAGTTAAAGAGAAAGGTGACAGCTGATCTTAAAACATTTTATAGAAACAAGTACCAAAGCCATCCAAACCAAGTGCCCTGTGTGGTTTTAATTTGGAATTTCTGTTGCCAAATTTGTAATATTTTTATAGACATATTGCAATAGTTTGGATGTTCTATTATCTCTAATGTTTGAAACACAGACCTTTTATGGGGTAATTCTAGCAACTGTTCAGATTTTCTTTCCCTCATGTAGTTTCCAGAGGGTTTATCTTAAAAAAAAAAGAGCTGGTTCCCAGTAGTTTGTGATACTCTTTTTAAGTGCCAAGATTCAGCAATACATGTGCCCTGTTCTCCCACCTTCAAAGCATCCCACAACAAGTGATAAGCACTTCTGGTGCACTGTCCTCTTTTATATAGGTCACAATTATCTTTTAACATTTTTTGTAGTTTCTTTTTGGCACAGTAAAACTGGGATCAATGACCATAAGAAGGGCTTAGGTCTTGGCCTGAAAATATGAAATGTCGCTTGGAGTGGCATATGATTGGAAGCTGTTAGGGATCCAATTTGTGATGACCTGAGATATACATTCAATGAATTGGAAACCAGTATATAATTTGTCCTTGATTCATGATGTTTGCAAAAGAAAGAGTAGTCCTTCTCACCTGGGTGAAGTTCTCTCCAGGTATCGTATCAAACTGAATTCACTTAAGAGTTGTTGCAATGAAGCATGATGTGGAGATTTATTAGTACTACTATCCAAGGCACTTGGAATTATATTAAGATCACCCCAAGCAGGATCTCACCCTCCCTGAAGACAAATCGTTTTGACAAGATATACTAAAAAAAGAAATCTCCTGGGTGTTTATATATGGGTCCCATTGTTAATTTTATATCCGAGTCCCACTGTTAATTTAACATTGCCAATACAGTAGATCATTTTAAAAAGAGAAACCTGCTTCTCAGGTCTTTTCTCTGCACTGGAAATTATCCATGAGGAGAAGGCAATGAGTAATCCACATGGTTTAGAAGAACGTGCAGCTGAATGACAGGAGCTGGATTTAGCTATAAGATGGTTCCCCTTGTGATGGGTTTCTTGCATCATCAGTTTGTCAGGGTTCTTGTGTTTTATTATGCTCTGGATTTGCCTTTGTTTAACTGGGAATCCCATTCCATTGACACTGGAATATGTCACTTTTAGATCTGGCATTGCAATTTAAAATAGGAAGGTTCCTTGAGTTGACCCGAGAATGGCTGTAATTTGGACATCATAGAAAACCAATCAAAAGTCCAGACAGTGATGAAAGCAAAGTTTAAGCCATGCAATATAACATGTACCATTGTTGAGGGGGGAAGCAATTTCGGGCATACTAACCATGGCCAAAAAAGCCCCTCTAAAATTAGTCTGAAACAGCCCTTTATGTAGGGAGTTCCAGGCTGTCATCCAAAGGAAAACAACGAGAGGGTAAAACATGGGTGTATGTAGACAACACCAGTATCATTCTTTTTATACACCTCCAGCAAGACCAATGATTGGTTCAAAATTGGGAAAGGAGTACGATAAGGCTATATATTGTCCCTCGGCTTATTTAACTTATATGCAGAATACATCATGGGAAAGACAGGACCAGATGAATCCCAAGCCGGAATTAAGATTGCCGGAAGAAATATCAACACCTCCGATATGCAGATAATACACTCTGATGGCAGAAAGCGAGGAGGACTTAAAGAACCTCTTAATGAGGGTGAAAGAGGAGAGTGCAAAAAATGGTCTGAAGCTCAACATCAAAAAACCTAAGATCATGGCCACTGGCCCCATCACCTCATGGCAAATAGAAAGGGAAGATATGGAGGCAGTGACAGATTTTACTTTCTTGGGCTCCATGATCACTGCAGATGGTGACATCAGCCACGAAATTAAAAGACACCTGCTTCTTGGGAGGAAAGCGATGACAAACCTTGATAGCATCTTAAAAAGCAGAGACATCACCTTGCCAACAAAAGTCTGAATAGTCAAAGCTATGTTTTTTCCTGTAGTGATATACGGAAGTGAGAACTGGACCATAAAGAAAGCTGACCGCCGAAGAATTGATGCTTTTGAATTGTGGTGCTGGAGGAGGCTCCTGAGAGTCCCCTGGACTGCAAGGGGAACAAACCTATCCATTCTAAAAGAAATTAACCCCGAGTGCTCACTAGATCCTGAAGCTGAGGCTCCAATACTTTGGCCATCTCATGAGAAGAGAAGACTCCTTGGAAAAGACCCTGATGTTAGGAAGGTGTGAAGGCAAGAGGAGAAGGGGACGACAGAGGATGAGATGGTTGGACAGTGTCATTGAAGCTACCAACATGAATTTGACCCAACTCCAGAAGGCAGTGGAAGACAGGAGGGCCTGGCATGCTTTCTGGTCCATGGAGTCATGAAGAGTCGGACACGACTAAACAACTAAATAATAATGTGACTCATGCTTTTGATTCCCACCTAATAGTATGCTCTGAATTCTGCTAGTATCATTACCTGTTTTGATTCTGCCATCTCTGCTGATAACACCACCTGGTTCAACACTCATTACATAGATGGGCAAATCCCATTCCCGGTGGGTGCCCGCACCACCTGCCACAGTCATCCCCAGGGAATCTGTATTATCTTTTTGGACAACCACCACTTTCTCATGACAGGTGACTGCATGGAGGAAAGGCTGTGGAAGACAAAAGAGTGACATGAGCTCATTGAAAGGGCAAAACATTTTGGCAAGACAGTTACAATCAGACACTTGAAATTCAGATACAATTACTTTCATTTGATAGCCAAGTGTTTTATCTCTGTTGCCATTGTCCCTGCCTTGGAAGTGGGAAAAGAAGTATAAACATCACCAGCACATATTACAGAGAGGACACTGTACTGATGTTTATTGGAACTATACAGTCTACATCTAAAGTACCATCACATAGTATGCAGTCATCTACAGAACATGTTATACAATCTAAAGTTTTTTGAAAATGGAAACTTACCTACAATTTCATGGCAAGTCATCATTAACACTAGAAATTCTAATGATATACACATATAATAAGTCTGCTGATACTTTGTGGATTAGTTTTCATCAAACGAATAAGATTATGTGAAGCACATTTCTTCTAAACTAGAAGCTAACTGAAACAAAAGTCATATTGATAATGTAATACTTTTTTGTATCACTATGAGTATCCTCATTGCAAAACATATTCCTGCACTGACATTGTATGCAGTACTTTATGCAGTCATCAGAATGTACATATCATGAGAGGGAGAAACATTACTGGCATAGGGGCTCTGCATGTCGAGAATTTAGTACACAGATTTGTTCCAGTGGAAAATATTAGAACTACCAGGCACAAATTGTGTGCCTTCCAGATGTGTAGAACAACAACTCTCATCAGCCTCAGCTACTGTGGCCTGGCTGATGAGGGTAACAGAATTTGTATTCCACTGCATCAAGGGATCAAATTAGGGGTTTCCAAAGTTCAAAAATTACCCCAAGATCCTTTGATAACACAGCACTGCCCACTTTCACAAATAATGAAAACTGTGGTGTTCAAGAACTTCACCATTGCACCAGCATTGTGTACTACATCAGCAATGACTTTCAAACTGTGTCAAGGCCTGATAGATTCTAGTATGTCCCTAAGATCCAATTAATTGCAATTCCATTCCAGAAAGAGCTGTAAACTCATGATCATTTTCTCCATGCAGTATAAATTATCTCTGGCATCTCATATTGTCAGATACATAAAAAGAGGCATGCAAGCATAAACTCTCTCCATCTGACAATGGAGAAACTCACTCATGGAATAATTCTGTGTATTTCCCATAAGACCTGAATTGATAAGAGAGTGTCCTTCTTTTCTTCCTGAGTTGCATTGGGGTTATGTTAGAAGAATGATTCATTTTCATGATCAGAGGTTCTCACTGGCAAGTATTCATTTTTGAGAGAAAAAGTCTGTTCCGTAAGTCAGGGCAGCTTTTGACTTTGTGACCAACATGAAATTTATATCCTTCTTATGCCTCACACACCAATAATGCTCACATACCAATAATATTGCAGCTAATAAACAGTATGTTTATATTCCTTTCAATGAAGAAATTGGTGATACTGTATTCAGAAATGAAATATAGCTGCCTACTACCTTTCACTATAAAGTCATAGAAATGACTGATTGCTTCCCAGGTCATGACCAAAATCCTGTAATAATTGTTCATTTATCTTTTAAAAAATTCTCAGAATGTTTTCTTATCTAGGTACTTATACAAACAAGACAACTTACAGAGACTCAAATTTAGGATGAGGGGTTAATTTAGAATATGGATGAAAGGAAATGAAAGCTTTTATTTAATAAACATCACTATGTACTTGCGTCACATTATTATTGATAGCCAAACCAAACAGTTAAAAGGCCTTATTTATCAACAATGACCTTTCGGTGTTTTTTTTTCCTAAACAAGTGCTTTTTCTTCATGATCTTGCTGCTACCTTGTGAGCTCTGCTTACAAGGGGAGTATAACAGCTTGTCTTCTTTTTAATATTTACTGTAAGATAAATATTTGAACAGATTATTCTAACTCAGTGTTCTAATAGTTATCTCACAGACAATTACCACTGCTGCTTGTAGCTTTTAATTACATGATAGCAGAAGCTTTTCCTTCAGCTACAGAGTTTTATAGGTATCAGCATTAAGGGCAGAGACCATAGTCTTTGAAGCCTGGAATACGGTACTGCATAATGCATTTGTATATCCAACTAACAACAACTACTTCTAGTTTGGCTTTCCAGATTTAGTCAAGCTTCAAAATGCTAGGAAATTGTTGTTCTCAATTATTATGCCCTTAAACGAGAATATTAAAGAAAGTAAGGGTATGCTATGCTATCCTATGTTGTGTTTCTTGCGAGTCTTTTGCAACCTCACATGATGCCTTTAGTAGGTTTAGCTGCAAGGTACCTTTCTGGGCTGGGGTGACTGTCAATCTATCCAGCACTAACCAATTGTTTCTTCTCTGACTGTGCTTCAAAGGCAGCCTCTCTGCTCAGTGAGTCATTTCTCCTCTCTTTAGTCTCTTGAGGCCTTTGCTGAAAGTAGTCATGTTTGTTCTTAGTTTGCTGTTTGATCTGTTCACCTGTAAGTAATGAAATGTTTTTATGCTTTTTCCAACTAATGCCTCAGAATGAGTTATTGAGATTGTAAGTGCCAGTTAAAAAAGAAAAGGGAGTGAACTTCCCTTTTATCCTTTTGAAAAAAGCTAAAGACCCATATCTTTAGGCAGGCTATTAACAATTATAACTGAATCCCTGAATCCCATTTTTGCAGAAATTTTAATCTTTTTATGTTTCCATGTTTTAATCCTTTAATTGTATTTTAAATCATACAGTGGTGTCTTGCTTTACGAGTGCTCCATTTGACGACGAAATCGCATCACGTTGAAGATTTTGCAATCGCAAAAGCGATTGCAAAACAATGTTCCCTATGGGGGAATTTTGCTTTGCGATGATCGGTTCCCTGTTTCAGTAACCGATCATCGCAAAGCGACGATTTTCAGCCAGCTGATCGGCGGTTTCAAAATGGCCGCCGGGTGAAAAACATGGCCGCCTGCTGTTTTCTGGCACGGATTCCTCGCTGCACGGGCAGTGAAAATGGCCACGCTATGGAGAATCTTCGCTGGATGGTGAGTTTTAAGCCTACAGGAACACATTAATTGGGTTTTAATGCATTTCTATGGGCTTTTTAAAATTGCATGACAACGTTTTCGTTCGACAGTGATTTTTGCGGAACGAATTAACGTTGCCATGCGAGGCACCACTGTATATTATTTAACTTATCTTTTAATATTTAACATACTGTGTTTCTAAATTGTGTGGATTTTAATGTTGCGAGCCACTTTGGGCCCCTTGTTGGAAGAAATGTGGAAGAAGAAAAAGAACTTGAAACTATTCTGCTCTGTGAATCTCTATAATTCTGCTGCAAAGTTAGAGGAATTTGGTGAGAAATTCAAAACTCTGGAACAGTGCTTAATTTCAGTTTCACCACTTTCTTGGTGCCAGATAGATGTCAGTGGCCAAGGAGTGAAGATTCTTCTACTCACTGGAAGAGATATACAGTATAATTTACATTGTCATTTAAAACAGGGTTCAAAGCAGATAGTAAGTAGAATGCTGGATGTGGTCAAACAGGAGATGGCAAGAATAAACATTGACATCCTGGGCATCAGTGAACTAAAATGGACAGGAATGGGTGAATTCAATTCAGATGATTATCATATCTACTATTGTGGGCAAGAATCCTGTAGAAGAAATGGAGTAGCCCTCATAGTCAACAAAAAGGGGGAAAAGCTGTACTAGGATACAATCTCACAAATGATAGAACGATTCCAATACAAATCCAAGGCAGACCTTTCAACATCACAGTAATCGAAGTTTATGCACCAACCACCAATGATGAAGAGGCTGAAATTGACCAATTCTATGAAAACTTACATCACCTAGAACGGACACCAAAGAAAGATGTTCTTCTCATTATAAGGGATTGGAATGCTAAAGTAGGGAGTCAAGAGATCAAATGAACAACACGTAAATTTGGCCTTGGAGTTCAAAATGAAGCAGGGCAAAGGCTAATAGAGTTTTGTCAAGAAAACAAGCTTGACATCACAAACACTCTTTTCCAACAATACAAGATGTGAATCTACACATGGACATCACCAGATGGGCAATACCAAAATCAGATGGATTATGTCCTCTGCAGCCAAAGATGGAGAAGCTCTATAAAATTGAATGCAGGCTTCCAAAGAATAGAAAGGAGAGACAAGAGGGCCTTCTTAAATGAACAGTGCAAAGAAAGAGAGGAAAATAGTAGAAAGGAAGAAACCAGAGATCTGTTCAAAAAAGCTGGAGCTATTAAAGGAATATTTTGTGAAAAGATGGACATGATAAAGGACAAAAATGGCAGGGACCTCACAGAAGAAGAGGTGGCAAGAATACACAGAAGAATTATACCAGAAAGATCTGGATGTCCAAGACAACCCAGATAGTGAGTTTCCTGAGCTTCAGCCAGACATCCTGGAGAGTGAAGTCAAGTGGGCCTTAGAAAGCATGGCTAACAAGGCCAGTGGAGGTGATGGCATTCCAGTTGAACTATTTAAAATCGTAAAATATGACGCTGTTAAGGTGCTACACTCAATATGCCAGCAAGTTTGGAAAACTCATCAGTGGCCAGAGGATTGGAAAAGATCAGTCTACATCCCAATCCCAAAGAAGGGCAGAGCCAAAGAATGCTCCAACTACCATACAATTGCACTCATTTCACATGCTAGCAAGGTTATGCTCAAAATCCTATAAGGTAGGCTTCAGCAGTATGCGGACCAAGAACTCCCAGAAGTGCAAGCTGTGCCCCTTTGAGGTTCTAAAGTTAAAAAATTGCTTCTGGGGAATAGAAGAAATCAAGCACACCAGACAGGCAAACATATTGTTTGTGTGTGCATGTTTTTATATAAAAGGAACAGTCGTTAATGCAGCCTCTGATATTCTTCAAGCAACTGCTAGTCATTCATCAAATTTTGATTTCTATAAATTCACAATTTTACCACTTCTATTACCATCTACAAACCCAATTCTCTCATAATGCCAAGTTTCACACCCATTTGTCAGACTATTTTCTGAGTCACAGCTATATAACCTAATGCTCCCCCTTTCCATGACCATTCCATTCCTGATATTGTTTTTGAAGGCAGACAACATCTTCTCCAGTTTCTGCTTCCAATTATATAGTCTATTTCATTTCTGTATTGGTCATCTTGTGATGTCTGTGTGCAAAACTATTCAGTTACCTGAAATATATATATCTAATTAACAGATTGCTGCTCTCACAGAATTCTATGAACTGCTGTCCTGCTTCATTTCTAATTTATAGGATGACTTCTTTGAAAATGTATTAATTCTGTTTCCCCCCACCCCCACTACTTTGTTCCAGTTACTTATGATTATTAGCACATCCTCTTTTGGTGTGTGATCAACTTCTTCTGGGTACTTTTTTTCCCCAATTTATTCTTTGTTTTCTTTAGTTGCAGCACAGACGTGAATGATGGTTATATCAGTCAGAGTTTTGTGAAGTCTGGTGGTTATTAAGCAGTCAGACTTTTCATTATAACCCAAGTTATCTGTACTACGTCATGCCTCACTACTGGTGCCACTCTGCTTCTTCTGAGTTAATAATTTCCAGAATAAACGCTTGATAATTACCTAACTGAAAATGTCCTATTCCAGTCCACTTCAGTTCACCCACACTATACACTATGATATTTCTATGCTCCATTTCCTGTTTTATATTTCAGACTTACTTTGACTCATACTTCCAAATTCCAAGTTCCAGTTACATCTGTTGTGCAGCTTCAAGCTCTTCTTTCAGATCTATACACAAAAGTAGCTGAATGTCCTTTCAGCTTTACTCTTGTTCCTTAGCCGGACAGAAACTTGTAGTTTCAAAGGAAGGCCATGAGGGAATGCCCGAGCTTCCTTGTTCAAAGAATTGGAGTGTGATACCCAATCAACAGCTTCCTCAGCTGTAACTTTAAATCCACACTTTCAATGCAGCCTGCATCTTTCCTAATTTATAGCTAAGAAACATGCATGGCAAAATTGATCTGCCATGAACTTTTGGGACTACGCCTTCTTTGCACTAACAACATGACACCGATGCAAGCCTGATGAAGTGGCACCTGATCCACGAAAGCTAGCAGATTGTATGATTTCTTTAGTAGTCTATAAAGGTATCGCCTACTCCTGCACTTGTGTCATTAAGAGGAGTACTACTCATACCTTCCTTAGCTTCTTGAGTAGCTAGTTTTCTTACACTCCCTTCATTAACAACAGTGCTATTCATAGTTGTTCACTGTTCTTCTCCAGCAGCTGACTGAATGGCTTCTGACCTGGGAGTCCCATCTTCTAGCACTTTCTCATGTTTCATTCTGGAAGGTTACATTGTGAAGTTTTTGAGGAACAGAACATCCAGAAGTGTTTTACCATTGCCTCCTTCTGCACAGTATTGGAAAAGAATTAGCTTCAGTGTCAGTACTATGTAAGACTCTCTGCCAGTATCACCCCTCTACTACTGCTGCCTGATAGCTGTTCTTCAGTAACTTTTCTGACACCAAAACCACCAAAACGATCAATTCTGCTCACATGATTTTTATCTGCTCAGCACTGATTTGGTTGGCCTCTCTATAAATCTAGGTGCGTAATGGAGTGTAGCCTCTGACAACACTGTTCCCTGCTTCCCTGACACATCCAAGAGGAGACCAGAGAAAGACAGTCATTCTTAACTAAACATTAAGAGTCCAAACTAAACATTAAGAAGTAAAAATATTCATAATAATTAATCTTGAATGTTGTCAGATATGCCTCAGAAATAATTTGCCTCAGAAATCAAGCACATTAACCCTGTTTACTTTCCAATGGCCAAGTACAAAACAAAACACACATAAATGTAAGGTAGATAGGCAAGGAAAATGACATTCTATGACATACATCTTTTACCAGTTGAGGACACCACTGCCAAAAAGATACAGAGCATGTTGTCTATTTTGACCCTTCATGAGATAAATGGGTGGATCCAAACTGAGGCACAGAGAAGATTTTCCCAGCCCTTGCTCTATACTGCAGCCTCACCAACACACGCACACGCACACGCACACACACATGGCAAAATGTTAAAGACAGGAATGACTGACGCTACTGAATGGGGTAGACTGTTGGAGGATCGGTAGGCAGAAGAAAGGCACTTTCCGTGAGAAGAGTAAGATCCTGAAAGACAGCATACAATTGGCACTCTATTGCCATAGACAAAAGAAATGGCAACTGGTTTAAATTTTAAAAATGAGAGTTGTACTTGATATTCAGACAAAGTTTTAAGAAAACATTGGTGGAAATGGTTTAGGAAGTATAAACACAGAATCAATCCTAGATTATTCTTAGGATTCCATTTCCCAAACACAAGGAGAAAGACTTAATGTTTACTTGTCCCAATACAGCCGCACTGAGTAGACATGGTCTAGAGGGGTGGGGTATAAATTTAATAAATAAATAAATAAATAAAAATACTGTACAATGTAGGAATTTATTATCATTCCCTGCATACAAAGTGTACGCCAAACTGTAGTTCACATGGCCTGAAGTTTCATTTGTAAGAGTGCCCCACCATATCCCTGGTGCTTGCAGTTGGGCAACTCTGAATTTACGGCTGAAATTAGCTTCAGAGCCAGCCTCTTTCCATGTGGAGGCAGGATATCCTGAGTTTTCTTCGCCAAAAGGGAGGGCTGAACCCTGTTACATGTTGAAGGCTGGAGTGTATTCTTGGCACTGGAACCTGAAAGTAATATTAACCCCGCATTTACATCTATGTCCTACAAACATCTGATGAGAGAACTAGCTTTTGAAGAAAAAAGAATGAGGGGCATGTTTTAATCCAATAATTCCAGACTGAGTAGAACTTTTAAATGTGACTATGGATTACGTAGCAATTCAGAGGTGGTAAAATATATGTGTGTAATTTTTCTTTCTACCATAGTGGCATAAAATTAATGATAATACTATACACTTTTAATGTCCCAGACATACAAGACTGAAGCTTCTCCAAGATGCAATAAAACCTGAACAAGATTATATTTTGGGTGACAATTATGATAGTGAGGAAAAGTAGGGAAAATTTACTGCTCTTTGGCTTTGTGAAGCATTTCAGTTTTTCTTTTGGCAAGTACAGAAAAATGCCTATATTTCACAATGCACAGCTGTAAACTACACAGTTGTTTTCATGCTGTTTCTAAACATGGTGCAACCTGAACTACTTCCGTGAACACAGTTTCTGTTTTTTGGTGTTTGGTCTCTGACACACACTTAGAATTTCAGAAGGTGCATTCCGGTGATGATATGCTACACACATTTCCCTAGCTGGTGGTAGCCTCTGTGTGAGATTACAACATTGTCCCCAAAATATCCACATTTATACTTTTGGTCTGTCCAACTGTTTTCCCTACTTCACTATCAGGGCCTTGCCTTTATCTCACTGCAACTAAATCCTAATCTTCCACATTTAGTCTGAATATACCTTCAGTATGAGTGCACTCGTATTCTATCTCTTTTACAATGTGTGCCATCATGACAACATGTTGGCAAATTAATGTGAAAACCACAGCTTTTATGCCTTGGAAAGAGAACATAGTACATTACTACTATGGATGATTGCAACCTCCTCAGCCCTACTTGGCCACTGTGGGCACAATGTGAGGGTGGCACACAAATGGGCAGGGAAGCTTCCATGGCTGCGGATATGATTTCTCTGTTGAAGCTCTTTATATGCCGACATAGAGATGGTCTGTAAGACTCTCCACCCAACCATGGGTATATGTGTGAACAACTGACACTGGAACAACATGCAGCAAGTTCTAGGGCCAAAGGAGGAGGGAAGGGAAGGAGGACAACTAGTTGGGAAGAGGCATATTCTCATTACATTGGGAAGTAATGAGAATACAGTAGGAAGCAGCATGATGAGGGCCAAAGTAGGGATGGGGCTTTTGTGTGTTAATGATTTCCACTCATAATTCAGTGGTAATCCCTTACCCAAATTATGGGAGTGAAAGCCTTCAAACCAGCAGGATGTAGAACCTCTCACCTCCCTGCCACTTTCACACAGCTTCTCTGTCAAGACAAAAGAGAAGTGCCTGATTGAACTGTGGGGGCTGTAAGGATTCTCTGCAAAATCTTAAGGTGCATGGGAGAGCAAGTTCCAATGAAGATAGCCTCCAGTGCCCTTCAATGAACCTCTGCAAGCTGCAGAGAGTCCTCATGACTCCTACAGTGCCACAGGACACTTTTCTTCCGGTGCAACAGAGAAGTAGAATGGGAACTGCAGGGAGGTGAAATGACTGTTATGCCTCCTGCTGGCTAGAGGGCTTTCTTTCCCATAATTTGGTCTTGGGGACTCTAAATGGATTATAGGAGTGGATACTTAAAACACCAAAATCCCATCCTGCTTTCACTTTGTAGTCACTGTATATAGTGTCTGAAATTAGGGCCTTAGAAAAGCTAACATTCTAGCAACTTCAAACTGTTAGAACAGAATCTTTTCATATGTTTGGGGAAGAAATCATTCTTGACATGTGTAGCTATTCCCTTCAGCAATTCCTACTATGGATATATAAGATATACTTTCTTCTACATCAGAGGAGATCAAACTGAGGATGTGCAAGGCGTCTTCTTTAGCTCATCAGAAAATAAATGGTATGAGAAATGCACCATGTAGTTTATTTCAGCATCAGCTGGCTTTTCATTCACAGCAGTAAGAACATGGAATATTATGTGCTGAAAGAAGTACAGACAATAGATTGTATTCCTTGTAGATCCCCCATATTAGATTTTTAACCACTGATCTTCAGGAGCTCAGTTGAGATAAGCATTTTTAGGATAAGGTTGGGTAACTTGTTATCTTCTAGCTACTTTAGAGTATAAATACCAGAGTCCCTTAGCATTGGTCATATTGGGTGGAACTGTAGGCCCAAATATCTGGAGGACTTTAAAACCTCCTCTGCAAATTCAGGGCATGAATGCTATGTACTCGTACAAACCAGACAGGCTGACCAGTAAAGACTTTGGGCCTCTAGCTGTTTTGGCCTATAAGTCCCATCAGCCCCACCCAGCATGGTCAATGATAAGGGTTTGCAGGAATTTGGTCCAAAAACATCTGGGAGAAAAAACATTTTCCCCATCTTTGTTTGGACCTCTAAGAGTGTTGACTCATTTTGCTAAGGAAAAGTGAAAGATCAAGAAAACCACAGAGTAGTATGTACTGGGTGTTTTGTGCAGCATGAGATCTTCCTTTTCTAGCCAATTCCAAAAGAAGGTAAACAAGAGGGATTAGCTAATGTTACGCAGAACAGCATCCACTTTCCTCTTAAGTTGTGACCTCAAAAGAAGAGGTCAAAAGGGGTCAAACACAGCCTATCAGCTTGTCAATGTGTGGCCACTAAGTTAACATTACTATCATGAACAATAAAGAGAGGAACAAGACCTAATGAAAGGCTATTTTATTTTAATAGTGCCCAACATCTCTCAGCTCCAGGTACCAAGGGCCACTGCATCTTGTGATGAAGCAACATAAAATTACAAATGGACCAGAGCTCGTATTCTAATTATTTGGAAACTCTATAACTTTGGTTTTCTATCAGCAGAGCCCCTTAGATGAAATTAAAGTTTAAAACTCTAAGAAATAAAACACAATAAAACTGCAAAACTGAAAAACACCCATGGATGAAGTTTCCATATAACTATCGACTAAACCGTCTGGGCAAATTAAAAAATAAATAAATCCAAAGGTGAAATAGAAAACAAAGACAATGCTAGACACCCTCTGAAGATACAAATATGATGCGCCATGTCTTAAAAGGCTCTATCTTTCCCTCAACAAATGGCACTGGTAAGGGCATTTTGGGGGAATCTGGATACACAAAGAATATGACATCCTAATCATACCTGGACTCCAAGCAAATTGGGGCTCTAAACGTTAGAACCACCCACTTTAATTGTGTTAAAAGAAAACTAGAACTCAATTTAAACTTTTGGCTTTTTCATGTGAAAATTCACAGGTCCTAAGATCTTCCTTGGAGACTTTTCTTCTAGTTACTCAGAAGTAAGGTGCACACAAGTGACCGAAGTTAATCCCTTCTCAGTTTTTATGTCCCCACCACCACCCCAATTTGGAAACTTTTTTCCTAACAATGAGTATGATATCATTCATTGTTAGATGAGGTTTTTTTAAAAAATTGGTCAAGACCTTTGTGATGCTGAGCTTCAAAGAAGTGCTTTAGTTTGGTGAATAGTTCTTTTTGATGGTAGCTATATACAGTACAGTATTTTATTTTGCTTTTTATACATGTATTAATAGTTTAATGTTTTGATTCTGTTTAGCTTGTCTGGGAGATTTCCCACTGAACATTGGATGGATGGATGGATGGATGGATGGATGGATGGATGGATGGATGGATGGATGGATGGATGGATGGATGGATGGATGGATGGATGGATGGATGGATGGAAGGAAGGAAGGAAGGAAGGAAGGAAAGAAGGAAGGAAGGAAGATGTTAAATGAGAGTTTCAACTAGAATTTATTAAGTATGTCCAATAGACATAATTTCATCCTTGGTTTTGATGCTGGAGAATGGCTTATATGAGAGCCATAAACACTGAGGATGAAGTAAAGAGAGGCCTCTCTTGACTTTTTTTTTTGTTTAACCTGCTGTTGTTGATGGATGAGGGAGAGAAATGGGGAAAAACAAGTCAAGCTCCTTCCCCCCCATGCCTGTTCTACAAGTTGCTCAGATTGTTTGTCAGTCTAAGGTGCCAAGTTGAATTTGGCGTTGGGAGCTCTCATATCTTATGGCTTATCCAGATGGGGCAACAATTCTGCCATAATTGGTCATGGTTTGGCCTAAAGGAGAGCTGTATTTGTATCTACACTGCTCTACAAAAAGGCACTTCTTGTAAGACCACTTCTGCTGTGGATATCTTTGAGATTATTTCCAAAATATGAAAAATACTGCTTTCCTGCTGGAGCTTTTTTTTTTTTTTTTTTGAATGGGGCAGGACAGTTAATTGAAGGCTTAATAATAGCTTCTGACCAAGGTTCCTGCTAAGCTCGGCACTCACTGGTGTTTCTGCCTCCCTGCAAACAGCTGTCTTCCTCCTCCGTGCAGCAATCGTGTTGGTTTTGGTCACGACAAAACCCAGCCGGGGGGGGGGGCAGAGTTGTACACACACGCAGTGGAGAGGTTGTGCATGAGAGAGGCGGAGCCCCACCCAGTGCGGCTGAAAATTAGAGGGTACACTGCTTCTGACTGAGAAACTGTGATCAGGAAATTAACCTGCATTAGGAAGCCCCATAGTGCTAAACTCTGCTGGCAGAATGAACTAAGAGTTTTAAAAATCCGATTTTCAGGAGAAAAAAAAGTGTGCAAAATCCAGGATGTTGTCACTGATTATACCAGATTAAGCCTTATAGCAGGAAAAAGACTGATATGACCAGCACTAAAATAGCTCAGTATGGAGAACAAATGCTCTGTCTGATTAAGCCTAAATCATCAGCAAAACCATTAGGCAAAATGATGCAGTGGCTTTAAGATTTTGAGTGTCATGAGATGCCCAAAATTTATTTACAGTATTTTGCTTGAGGGATTTTCCATCTCTTCTGCAAAACTAACTTGGTTGGCTTTAGATCTTTGCCTCAAGTAGCAACATATCTTGAGCTAGCCTTGTCACTTATCACATGAGGCCTGGCTTAACTGTTTTTCAAGCAATGCTATAATTGACAGTTAAAGAAAAAGAGTACAGTGGTGCCTCACTGGATGATTACCCCGCTTGATGACGAATCCGCTTAACGTTGAAGTTTTTGTGATTGCATTTGCGATCGCAAAACAATGTTTAGATGGGGGAATATCGCTTAACGTTGATCGATTCTGTGCTTCGGGAACCGATTTTCCGCTTTACGACGATAAGCAAACAGCTGATCATCGGGTTTCAAAATGGCCACTGGCTGTAGAAAATGGCTCCCCGCTGTGTTAGGGACGGATTCCTCACATTACAGGCACCAGAAAATGGCCGCCGTAAGGAGGACCTTCGCTGGACAAGCAGGTATTTTGCCCATTGGAACGCATTGAACAGTTTTCTCTGCGTTTCAGTGGGGTTTTTTTAATTTCACTTGACAACAATTTCGCTCTAAAGCGATTTCGCTGGAACGAATTAACATTGTCAAGCGAGGCACCACTGTATAAAACACTGCTGTAGAATTATAAGTTTCTTAACCTCTCTGTGCTTAGTAAATCAGAGCAGTTGTCTCCAAAGATAGAAGAAACAGACAGCTCCACCTTCACATCTCTCTTTTGGTAACAGTTAACCCCACACTGATGGACAGAATGATAGATTCTGTTAATCTTTTCTACCAGACAGCAGGAATCTCTGAAGCCAGTCCTGGAAAGTAACAGCCTTGCCTTCAAGATTCTCCCACCAGATGAAGAAAATGCAGATAAACCCCTTCCTCCACTACCATCTTCTCCAAGTGCATAATGTTTTGCTGAGAAACATGTCTGTGTATATTGAATACTGGGGGAGAAATGGCTATTATTATTTTTTAATTGTTCTGTCGAGTTTCTTCCACTTCCTCTCACTTATTTCCCACCCTGGTGCCCTGTCCCTTCCACCCTCTATTCTCTAGACAGCAGTTTCCCAGTATATATAAACAAAGAGAGCCAGCAGTTTCTTTATTTACACCATAAAGTTAAAATGTGCTGTTTGAGGTGATACTCTCCAGAGATAATACTTAGACATCAACACATTAGTTAATGCACCCACCTCCCTCCCTATGCTGCCTTTCTTTCTTTGTTTTCACAGAATAAATGATAATGAAGAAGAAAAAAAGAGTAGTAGGCCTCACCTTGTTAGGATTTTTCCTCAAAACCGGGAAGGGCGGATGGCTCCCGTTATAATCCCAGCCAGCCTCCTGCAAGATGTCAGGGGTTTGTGGCCTGGTTTGCCGAGACACAGTGAACTGAACTCGCTTCTCACTGGCCTGCATCACAAGGGCAAACAGAAAAGCTCTGCCTGTAAATCAATTGCAAAACCAAACTGTTCAGTAGTAGGAGAATGCACATGCATTTAAATGCTTATTCCCAGGGGGGATGTTCTATTAATCTCCTCTTGCAGTGGGGCGGGGGAGATTCCCACAGGACACTAAGAAGAATACTGTATGTTTATTCAAAATTTTAACATGTTACATTTGGGCTGACTATTCCCAGAATCTCCCAGCCACCCTAACAGGCTGGAGGAGTCTGGGAATTGTAGTTTTAAAAGTAACGTTTCCAACTCTGCTTTCATGTGAAGCACGTTTCCATGGACATTAGCCCTCTTCAAATGGTTCTGAAGTAAACTAAAGTCCACATGAGCTTGTGTCAAAAAGAACTTGTTAAAAATGGAGGCCGTAATGAGTTATGTGTTTTATACAACAATAACAGTATTAAAACAATCATTTAAAAAGAGTAATATCTTAATCTTAAACATTAAGATATTACTCTTTTTAAATGATTGTTTTAATCCGATTATTGTTGTATAAAATACATAACTCATTACGGCCTCCATTTGTAGAGGATAGAGATATTTCAATGAAAGGTAAAGGTTCCCCTTGACAATTTTTTTTTGTCCAGTCGTGTCCGACTCTAGGGGGCGGCGCTCATCCCGCTCTTCAAGCCATAGAGCCAGCGTTTTGTCCGAAGACAATCTTTCCGTGGTCACATGGCCAGTGTGATTTAGACACGGAACGCTGTTTACCTTCCCACCGAGGTGGTCCCTAATTATCTACTCGCATTTGCATGCTTTCGAACCGCTAGGTTGGCGGGAGCTGGGACAAGCGACGGGTGCTCATTCCGTTGCGTGGATTCGATCTTACAACTGCCGGATCTTCTGACCCTGCAGCACAGGCTTCTGCGGTTTAGCCCACAGCGCCACCACGTCCCTTTGTAGAGGATAGATATTTCAATGAAGAGACATATTTATCATGCCTATCAAACATGGGCGTTGCGTTTCCATATTTTATCTAAACCCCCTCAAGGTGGACGAAGGAGCAAAAATGAAATACATGGGGGGAATTCCAGCCCTTTGCTCTTTCCATCCCTATGGTTCTTGTTCAATACAACACAGATGGCAAATGTGAGCCCCGAAACAGGCATTAAATATCATTGAATGAAAGAGGGAAAGTCTTAACTGACACCTGAGTGTCATTTCACAAGTTTTTTGACAACCAAAGAACAATTGCCTTAGTTATCTATCTGCAACATGAATATGCTTTCAGCTTGGATTATCATCTATTTCTAAAATCTGTTTCTAACAACACACATTTCTAGGAATTCTCCCTGTAAAACAGCGATGTGGGGGCGGGTAAAATAACTTTCAGCCCATGAAGGAACACAAAGGGCATGTTGTGACTGAAATGATTCGGTGTAATGTGATTTCTACTTTTATAGTTGTTGCTTGCATTGCAGGTACAGAGGAGTGTGTACATGCATGTTTCACACAATGTGGAAGTGCTATGTAAATATATTTGCTTATATGTGTATAAACACACATCTATGCATGCATATTCACAATGCTGTGTTTTCTAAATGAAACGAAAATATACTTTTTGGGGGTATATGTTTCATTCTATAGCAATCATACAGGAATATTTTATTTATTTATTTATTTATTTGATTTATATCCCGCCCATCTGGTCTGGTCGACCACTCTGGGCGGCTTCCAATAAGGTGTATACGATAAAACATAAGGATTTTACAAACAGTCCATAACACATACAATAATACAACAAATAATAAATGAAAGAAAAAATAAAGAAAGAATTAAATATTGACAGGAGGGAATGCCTGAACATACAACCATGTTTTTAGTTGACTCTTAAAAGTGCCACGCGTAGGGGCCGCACGAATCACCGGAGGAAGGTTATTCCAGAGGCGAGGAGCCACCACCGAGAAGGCCCGGTTTCGTGTCCTTTCCTTCTGGGCCTCCCTCAGCGTTAGGCTCCTCAGCCTCACCTCCTGGCAGGTGATCCGAGTAGATCTAAGTGGGAGCAGGCGTTCCGTCAAGTATCGGGGTCCTAAACCGTTTAGGGCCTTATATGTAAGCATTAACACTTTTAAGTTAATGTGGAAACGGATGGGCAGCCAGTGCAGCATGGGCAGAGTAGGAGAGATATGTTGGTATTTTCTCACTCCAGTAAGGAGTCTGGCCGCCGCATTCTGCACCACCTGAAGTTTCCGCATCAGCTTCAAAGGGAGCCCCACGTAGAGCGCGTTACAGTAGTCTAATCTAGAGATTACGAGCTCATGTACTAAGGTAGTGAGCGCCCCCGTGTCTACGTAAGGTCGCAGCCGGGCAATCCGCCAAAGGTGGAAAAAGGCGGTGCAGACTACCGACGCCACCTGCGTTTCCATGGTGAGCATCGGGCCCAGGTGTACCCCCAGGCTGCGGACCCCACTCTTCGTGGCCAGGGCCACCCCCCAAACATGAGGGAGTTTCCCAAGCCACCATCCACAGGGCCACCCACCCTCACAACTTCCGTCTTGTCCGGGTTCAGCCTCAGCCCGTTCTCCTGCATCCATTGCAGTACAGCACCCAGGCAGCGCTGGAGGGACAGTACGGTGTCACCTGCAGTTGGTGAAAAGGAGATGTAGAGCTGGGCGTCATCAGCATATTGATGACACGATGCTCCACACCCCGATGACCCCACCCAGCGGCCTCATATAGATGTTAAACAGCATTGGGGAAATAGTCAACCCCTGTGGAACCCCACATTTGAGACTCCACGGGGCCAAAATACTCTCCCCAAGCTGCACTCTCTGGGGGTGGTGCTCCAAGAAGAAACGGAACCAGGCCAGAGCCAAGCCACCGATACCCAATTCAGAGAACCTCCCCAGGAGGATACTGTGGTCGACGGTATCAAAGGCCACCGAGATGTCAAGGAGGACCAACAAAGATATTTTACCCCTGTCGGCCTCCCTCAACAAGTCATCGTACAGGGCGACCAATGCCGTCGCTGTACAATGACATGGCCTGAAGCCCGAATGAAATGGATCCAGGGCATCTGTTTCATCCAGATGTGCCTGAAGCTGGTCAGCCACCACCCTCTCGACCACTTTGCTCATGAAAGAAACATTGGCGACGGGCCTACAATTGCCAATTTCGTCCGCTGCCAAATTAGGCTTCTTTCTCATGGGCCTAATGAGCATCTCCTTGAGGGCAGAGGGAAAACTGCCCTCAAGGAAAAACCCATTTATTATTGCAGTGGCTCATTCTGTCGTTATCAGCCTGGCTGCCTCGATTAGCCAGGCCGGGCAAGGGTCCAAGGAGGAGATTGTGGCTCGACAGCGGTCAAGCACTCTGGCCACAGAATCAGGCGTCACAAGCTGAAAGGAGTCAAGGGTTACCAGGCAAGACAGAGCGTTGGACATCTCTGCTTGACTCACTGTGTTCAAAAAAGGAGAAAGGTCCCGTCGGATGGCCTCCACTTTAGATTTTTAAAAGGCTGAAAACTGGTCAGGTGAAAAACTAGGGGGAGGCCTATCATCCAGACCAGTTCCGGATAGGTCGCGCACTATATGGAATAACTCCGCCTGCTGGTTGGATGCTTCGCTTATCTGGGTAGCGAAGTGAGTTCAACAAGCAGCCTTTACCTTAGACAGGTAAAGGTTAGTTGCGACCCTGACAGCTATCCTATTATAATCCATCAGGTTCTTCCTCCACCTACGCTCTAGCCTTCTCCTATGTCGCTTCAGCGCTCCAAGCTCCTGGTTAAACCAGGGCGCTGGCCGACCTCTACAACGGAGAAGTCATTTAGGTGCGATCGTGTCTATAGCCCTGGTTGCGAAGGTGGACCAGCTATCAACCAGAGCGTCGACAGGAGCGCTAGCCAGGTCCGCCAGGTCCCCTCTCATGACATCCTGGAATACAGCAGGATCCAGTAGCCTTCAAGGGCGGACCATAGAAATAGGTCCCTGCTCCCTGCGAGGGGGGAGAGCCACTGTGAGGTTACATTTTATCAGGTGGTGATCTGACCATGACAAGGGGACCGACATGAGGTCAGTCACCATCAGACCACACTCACTCCAACTGGTGGAAAAAACCAGCTCCAATGTGTGGCCACCCACGTGGGTCAGACCGTTGACATGTTGGGACATGTTCAAGCAAGCCATGGTTTCCAGGAACTCAAGAGCTGGCCCAGTAGCCTCTGCCCCCGCATGCATGTTGAAATCACCCAAGACCAAAAGCCTCGGGGATCCCAACAATACTGCGGAGACAAAGTCGGCCAGCTCCGGAAGGGAAGTGGCTGGGTCGCGGGAAGCATGGTAACCCAGCAAAATCCCAATACTATCCCTGGCCTCAATCGACACGTGGAGTGCCTCTAGACCCGGCTTTACCACCGAGGAGCGCCTAGTAACCTCCAAGCTGGATTTATAAACAATGGCTACTCCCCCCCGGCCCTCCAGTCTACCCTGGTGTTGGATGGCATAACCAGGCGGACAGACAAGAGCCAGGGGAGGACCCCCCTCTCCGCCAATCCATGTCTCGGTTATGCATGCCAGGTCTGCATCCACCTCCAGGATAAGATCGTGAATCACCTGGGGCTTGTTGGATACAGACCTGGCGTTCAACAGTACCAGAGTTAGAGTGGAGGGTTGGCTGGGCTGGCTACCTCGATACTGAGGGTTGGTCACAGTCTCGGAACAATGAACAGCCGTCAGACATCTGTTCTTCTGACACGAGTAGGAACTGTGCCAACACTATATCTCCCTCTACCCGTGATCACTGGGATGTTCAGAGGCCCCTCGCTGGGCAAATATCATCATCTGTTCTTTAAATCATATAGTTACTGTATTGTCTTACAACCAAAAACAGATAAAGGTCATCTGAAAAAGTTTTGGATTAAAACCATGATATGAAACTAAACTTGGTGTTAGCATGTAGAAGAACATATAGATCTGTTCTATATTAAACATGTTCTAAGGTCAGTGGAAGTTCAAGCCTCTTCTTAATGGTTTATCTCCAAACTGGTTATTTTAAAAAAGAGAGAGCTGTAAATGTGATTAATTGCTTCTGGTAGGTGAGGAGATCCCACAAATGGTAATAAAATATCTAAAATATTGGAAACCTTACAGGTCTGGGCCATTTGAACTCTGAAAATTCTCTCTGCTTAACCTGAGTTAAAAAAGCTTTTCTTTTCCAGCTATAGACAATAGTCCAGAAAACATTATATGTACTTCCATCATAAGGAAATCAGTCGTAATATATTACTAATATACGTATAATTAATTTCAATTGGCCTTCAATGTCATTAAAATTATAAGACATGGGTCAATACTGAGAAACAAGTCATAGTTTAACTGCAGTTATGAGTGAATAGCCTTGCCATCAATAAAATCAGCAAGTCAGGATTAATACATGTCCATATATGTTCAGTGGGTTTTAACTCTCCACTATGGAGTCATAATAAACAACAAAGTTTTAGCTTGGTTGGGAACAGTCATTGCATAGTAAAGAAGAGATCTGATCACAAGTCTTCTAGACCAAGTCCTGTTTTCTAATGACTGAGTCATATCAGTATTATTATTTTTACACCATAATATGGTTATTTACTTGATTTTTATCCCAACTTTCCCCCAAAACTGGGACTCAGGATTCCTCATAGCAAAATTAAAATAAATACACATAAAAACACAGAACATTATAATGCTGAAACACTAATAAATAAACAAATAATAATCTCAAAAAGACAACTGAATTTAAAGTGTTTAAAATTTAAAAATGCGTAGATTAAATAGTAGTGTAAAAAGTCACTGAGGAACAATTTACTCTTCTCATATTTTTACAAGAGAATAATCCCTAATCAAATTGATTTCAAGGGGATTTGCATAAAATGTTCTGATTGGCATTAATAATCATAATCATGTGCCACCAAGTTAATCTTGACTTAGGGTGACCCAGATAGAGAATACTCAGAGGTGGTTTGCCATTTCCTTTTGCTGGGGGCATTCTGGGATTATGTAGCTTGCCCATGACTATACAGGTTGGCTCTACTCACAGGAGGCACAATGGGGAATCAAACTCCCAACCTCTTGCTACCAATCATTGAGCTATCCAGCCAGCTAACTGGCATTAGGCGACTTCATATATTTAAAACTGTTTTTAACTCTAAAGCTTCCTGCATATGTGGATCATTGGGACTCCACAGAACAAGAGTTTCATTTGGCACTAAATGTTAACAGTTTAGCATAGAGGTCATTGAATAGCATCAGCTGCTGTTCAAGCTAGACAGGGAGCTGAGATTTCGGTTATATTTGGACAAAAACAAGTGCACATGCAGGTCTAGTTATTGAAGATGTGGGCCTATACTATTGCTTGTTCAACAGAGTGGGGGGGGGAAGTCCCCCAAGTATTGGGGGTACGCTTGCATTTGAAATCAAATCCATACAAATTTAGACAAAAGTTGGTTATCACTAAATATCTATATACATTGACATTCAGTACACAAGACTTTTTTTCTTTTTTCTTTTGGTCATCTATTAAATTTGGTTACATATTTTATTTTACTATTATTTAAGATGTTAAAGTAACACCACAATTCAAGATTTGTAAAATCAAAACTCTAAAACCAGCAGGATAAAACCATTTTTAAATACACCCACAAAACACATTTGCAAAAGAGAATATTAACTATCTATAAAAACCAGTTGCAGGAAACCTTATGAGATCATCAGTCTAATCTCTCCTGGAGGAGGATCACAATACAGTTGCAAACATGGGCATTATTCATGGGCAGAGGATCTCATATGGGAGAGTGGACATCTACAAACTTTCAAGGACCTCTAGCCACTATTGTGCCTGGGAATGAACTGGTCACCACTGAGGTGGCTTATCATCCTTGATGTAATTAATGCACTGTCTGATGCTTGCCCATTTTGAAAGATAGCTGGTTGCAGCTCATATGAACAGTAGTTTCCGAACTGAGCTCAAAAGCCATGTAACCACATACAATCCACTACAATAACCAAGATGGCAAGACGCAAAGGTGTGTAGGATGACAGTAGGCAGTGAAAACAGACCTGGTATGGGAAGTATGTGACTGGTTGTTGTTTTTTTCTCTGTAAACTTTGGATGGTGTTTATGTTTGAAGGAATGGGATTCCCCCCACAGTTAACCCACGGCCCACCTGAGATGTGAGAGCTTAGAATAAACAATTCCACCGGTGGTAATAGACTTTTTAAAAACTTGGCCCTAATGTGTATAGGATAGACTCTGGGGTGCAGCTGGGAAACGTTTAAAGATCTCGATCTAGATTAGACCAAGGTTATACATGTTTTCTTCCGATAAAAAAAAATGAAGAAAGAGAACCTCAGCTATTCAATGGTTTAGCCATTCTAATTAAACATGAGTTCCAATACTCTGCGGGCTTAGTGGGTGTTGGTCATTTTGATGTTACACAATAAACAGTCCCATGAGTATCATCAAATAGTCTGAATTTAGGGAGCACAGCTAACGGAAACAGTAGACTTTCCCTCACTGAGTGTGTACAAAGCATTTCACAGTCCTTATCCTTCATCATCATCATATTTTATCAGATATGCTCAGAAACAGTGAGGAAGCTGGGGCAACAAACCTGTATCAGGTAGGCTGCACTTTCTGGACTTCCATATCGTAGATCATGTCCGTTAATTGCCAAGACTCGGTCGTTCTCTTGAAGTTGCCCATCTCGGGCAGCAACACCTCCTTCCAGCAAGTTGAAAACAAACACCCCTGTTTCATCAGCCTTGCGAACCAGCTTGATACCCAGCTGCTCATCGGGGCTCCTTTTGTTTAGAACCAAATGAAAGCTGTCATCCCGGTTACAGGGAATGTTGAGAGAAAGTCCACTGTTATGGCACCGGTACCTCTGCTCTCTGAGGACGGTGAGCCGGAGGACTTGGCAAGGCTGCTTCAGGACTGACACAGCGTAGCTGTGTGGCACGTTTCTGATGTCAATGCCATTTACCTGGGAGACAGAGCCATAAATCAGGGATGTAAAAGGCCATCTAATTGGAAGTGGCACTGCAGACAGACGACCTATTTACACAGATGGGCTCCTGCTGCAGTGGCATGCAGCTTTTGTCTCCATCCAAAGAAGCCAAGTTTTTATTATATAACATCCTTCCCTGCAAGGACAGCACACAATGTACTATTTTCTTCCTCTTTTCTTGATTATCTCCAGACATAATGGCTATTTTTCACTTTTTATTAGTGCTCCTTTTCAGGCTTCAGCATCACCTTCACTCTCTTAGTCTACCAGTTTTATCTTTCAAGCACTGATCCCCACTAATATTCAGGATCTATTCTAAAACTCACTCCTGCTTTAAATAGTCAGGGAATCACATATATTTAAAATGTTTTCCAACCGATCAATCTTTTCTTGGTTGTTTTTTTTCCTGAATAATTTCACATCTCTGCTCATTATTCCAGCACTTTATTTATTTGGCTTGCAACAAATTAAACAGTGGTTTAGAGATGCAGTTTTATGGCACTGTGATTGACCAACAAATTGAAGTCATTCTGGAAGACTGCTAATTTTAATTGCTATTTTTTGTAGCAATTAAATTTCGTTTTCTAAGGGATTTTATTCTATGGATCATTAGGATCGTATGTAAATTTCAGCCATAATCTTGGAAGTAAATTGGATCCTTCACTCTGCAAATCATGGTGTAGATAAGGGACCCAACCAAAGTGAGGGCCCTTTATTGGTAGGCTGCCCGTATTACATGTATGTAAACATAGCTATATGTCAATGCACGGCATGGAACTGCTGGTTACACTGGAAACTATTAGGGGAGAACAGAATGAATTAGAAACCATAGTGTCTTAGGACAACAAAGCATTAAACCAGAATTTGGAACAACCTCTAGGGGAAAAGAAATGCAGCTCTAACTAGTTTTTATTAAATGTTGCACATGAACACATAATTATTTTGTAAACGCCAAGTGAGTGCTATAGCACTACGGGGCAGTATATAAGTCTTAGCAACATGATAAAACTAATAATAATAACACTAACAACAACAACAGAAAAAACTCTTCCAGATGGATATTTCCAATCCAGGATATTAACACAGGGAACGCCTCCAGTAAGGTGGCTGACAGACATTGCTCCTCTTTTGTTAAGTCAACTGCCCTTTTCTGGAAAAAAATCACAACACTTTTCAGCTCTTCTTCGAAAAAGTGTAACAAGACAGGAACTGTAATATCTGTCAACCCTAATTGTATTTTGAGGGTGTACTCTCTCTGTACTTTGGCAGTTCCTCAAGTACCACCTATTTATTAGGTGTATGTATGTGTGAATAGCAAGGAGAGACAAGAGGGCCTTCTTAAATGAACAGTGAAAAGAAATAGAGGAAAATAATAGAAAGGAAAACACCAGTTATCTGTTCAAAAATTTGGAGATATTAAGGGAACATTTTGTCCAAAGATGGACATGATAAAGGACAAAAATGGTAGGGACCTCACAGAAGCAGAAGACATCAAGAAGAGACAGCAAGTATGCACAGATGAATTATACCAAATAGATCTGGATGTCTAGGACAACCCAGATAGTGTGGTAGCTGACCTTGAGCCAGACATCCTGGAGAGTGAAGTCAAGTGGGCCTTAGAAAGCATGGCTAACAACAAGGCCAGTGGAGGTGATGGCATTCCAGTTGAACTATTTAAAATCTTAAAAGATGATGCTGTTAAGGTGCTACACTCAATATGCCAGCAAGTTTGGAAAACTCAGCAGTGGCCAGAGGATTGGAAAAGATCAGTTTACATCCCAATCCCAAAGAAGGCAGTGCCAAATAATGCTCCAGCTACTATATAATTGCACTCATTTCACACGCTAACAGGGTTATGATCAAAATCCTGCAAGGTAGGCTTCAGCAGTATGTGGACCGAGAACTCCCAGAAGTACAAGCAGGATTTCAAAGGGGCAGAGGAATTAGAGACCAAATTGCTAACATGCGCTGGATTATGGAGAAAGCCAGAGAGTTCCAGAAAAACATCTACTTCTGCCTCATTGACTATGCAAAAGCCTTTGACTCAGTGGACCACAGCAAACTATGGCAAGTTCTTAAAGAAATGGGAGTGCCTGATCACCTTATCTATGTCCTGAGAAATCTCTATGTGGGACAGGAAGCAACAGTTAGAACTGGATATGGAACAACTCCAGGAGGCAGTGGAAGGCAGGAGGGCTTAGCGTGCTTCTGGTCCTTGGGGTCATGAAGAGTCAGACACAACTTAACGACTAAATAACAACATGTATGTGTGGCTTTACAAAAAGATCTTCAATTACTTTCTCCCACTTTTTGACACTCCTCCTCTCTTTCTCCCTTGTTCTTTCAGCAGCCTGCAAGCTCCTGCTTGCTTGCTCGCTCCAAACCCTTTCCATTTACACCACAATACAGCAAGGATTGCTGCAGATTGACTACTTAGGTTTTAACATTTGTGCAGAATTGTTGGATTTTGCTCTGATGTGCCCATATCAATGGCAAGAACAGCATCTTAAATCCAAATATTCTATTTTAACTAGACAATGGATTACTGTTGAAAGCAAGAAGAAAATCTGTTTGACTTCTAACCAAAATTCTGTTTGGCTTCAAACTGAATCTTCACCAGTGACTTTGAAATAAAAGGAATTTACTATTCTGTCTTCCCGCATTTTTTCTTTCTCTCACCTCATCTTTTTTTACCTAGTCTGTTTTTATGCTTGCCACACCCGCAAACCAAATTAGAAAAGTCTCCTGGAACCTGTACTCTACTTACACTATTATAGCCATTTCACATTTGCATTCTTTTCTGGAAGGACATACCTTCAGTATCATGTCCCCAGGCAGTAATCTCCCATCTCTGGCAATGATTCCATCTTGATAGATGTGTTGTATGATGATGTGCACCAGTGGCGTTTCATTGCCTCCCACAATCCGAATGGCAAGGCTTTCATTGGAATTGGTGCGGTTGATCTTAATGCTGGTAATTTCACCATCTGGGATGAGATGATACAACCTGGGGAAGGCTGAAATGCACACAGAAAAATCCTTTATTTAGCACTGATACTTTATATAGATAAATCTAACTGCAAAACATGCAGATTTCCTATATCTAAGCCAACGAGGCTTTTAACAGAGTTGTTGTATTTTGAAGGTGGATGAGATGAAATCACAGCCTTATTTGTTTATGATGCTGAGAATATTTTTTAAAAAGAAGTCAGAATACCACATACCAATTTCCATCTCTAGAAATCAATTCTCTAATCTATCTTGTTTATATACAGCAGTTTTCTTTGCCCAACAAACAATTTAATGGTGTGTTGCATAATTATGACCTCCATCAGTGGTTTATGCAGAGGACAGAGATCCAAATGAAAATGGTAGTGGAATGCTGTAATAAACAATAAGAACAAAAACCCTCTAAGGGTGCGGATCTACAACAGCATTCACAGATGGTTGAAAATATGTTTCCAGGAGATGCATCCATCATTCTTCAGCCACCATAATCACGCTAGTTGGGGGATTCTGGAACCTGCACTCTGGCTATTTATCAGAAACCTGTTTTTTATTTCATGAGGGTCAAACTAACCATAAAGCTATTTACACATATACACTAACCTAATTCCAAATATTTTTCAGGAGCTGGTCACAAACAATACAACCGCTGAGACTTGCACACTGCTTCTCCTTATACAGTGGCGCCCCGCTTGACGAATACCTCATTATATGCCAAAATCGCTTCACAATGATGTTTTTCCAGTCACTACTGCGATCGCAAAACGATGTTTCAAAGGGCTTTTTCGCTTGACGACCGGTTCCCTGCTTTGGGAACCGATTTTTTGCTTAACGACGATCAGAAAACAGCTGATCATCGGGTTTCAAAACGGCCGGCCGCTGTGCAAAATGGCTCCCCGCTGTGTTTAGGAGGGCTTTTTTGCTTTACAGGCACCGGAAAATGGCCGCCCTATGGAGGATCTTCACTGGACGATGAGGTATTTCACTCATTAGAACGCATCAAGCGGTTTTTAATGCATTCTAATGGGTTTTTTAACTTTTGCTTGATGACGATTTCGTTGTACAGCGATTTTGCTGGAATGGATTGTCATCAAGCGAGGCACCACTGTGCTGCCAAAGCCCAAACATTGGGAACCCCACTGCAATCTCATAACAGAACTCCCTCAACACACATGCCATACCTAAAATCCCATGAGTCTTGAAAGCAATGTTTCTACTTTAATTCTGAAATTTTATTTTGAGCATTAGAATTTCTGAAATTACAGTACACCATGCATGCTCTGAGGATGTTCTACTATCCTCCCAAATGCCTTTCCTCTTTTCTTGATAGTTTTGTCTTTTTGTTGTTTAGTCGTTTAGTCATGTCTGACTCTTCATGACCCTATGGACAAGAGCACGCCAGGCCCTCCTGTCTTCCACTGCCTCCCGGAGTCAGGTCAAATTCATGTTGGGAGCTTCGATGACACTGTCCAACCATCTTGTCCTCTGTCGTCCCCTTCTCCTCTTGCCTAATCTAGTATTAACCTTGAAGAAGAGTACTACAATGTTTGCTGAAATCTGAGGGGTATGTATGTGTCTGGGTAGTTTTGTTTCTTTAAATGGGTCAATATGGCTACAAACATTTTAAACCTATATTTTTTGGGGTCCTTTCAACTAGAAGTTCATCTCAAAAGCCAATTTCTGTCACAATTTCATACTTGATAAGACAAAATAGCCAGGATGGCTGAAATGTTGTTGTTTTTTTTCCCACAGTAGAAAGCTCAGCAGTATTTACGTATTTCAGTTCTGCCACAATCACCATCAATGTGCAGCAAAACAAACAAACACAAAGTAACACACACACATACATATGAAACCAAACCAAACCTGCCCACCTGAATAAACAGTGATGTATGCATTAGATATTTATTCATGTCTCAGACATTTCAAGGTCCATAATTCTGATCAACAACACTGGGTCCTGGGATCAGTCCCCTTGATCATTTTACTGCATAGCGCATTGTCCCTCCCTTTAATTGTCTCTCCTGCTGCTTATGCACTTTTCCTTGGGACTGTAGTTTGGAACTGAAGGCTGGGATTAATACTTCATGAGAGCACATGCCATATAAGGAAGCGCAAAACTTTCCATCTTTCAAACTGGGCCTAGTTTAAATGCAGATGCAGAATCTCTCTCTACTAGGAAAAGGCCTGGGTCAGCAGCTCATTGTTCAAAATGTTGATTGTGGTAAGACACTTCCATCCTAAATCAGCCATTCTCAACCTTCACCCCCCCCCCCCACTTCCTGGGAGATTTTCTCAAGTTTCAGGTCCCCCCGGTCAAACAATGAAAATGCTATTTTCAGACAAGGATACAACACAAACAGATGAATCTATGGCCCTCTTCAAATGTGCCAGGGCCCCATTTAGAATTGCTATCCTACATGATGATATCCCGTTTTGGTGAGCTCAGTTTAGGTGAGTTCAAAGGATGATAGCCATCACCAAAAAGGACAGCAAATACGAACACTGATTTGCATAAAACTGCATATGCCACCATACCTTTACAAGTTCAAAACTATAAATGATTTTGCAGTTTAAACAGAACTACAGGGCATCTCACTTCACTGGAAAGGGCAGTGACCACGTGATCTCCTGCCCAGATGCTCATTGTGGGACTGGAATTTCAGGGTCCCCAAACTTCCTCCTTAGGTTCCTTTAAATGAGACCTGGACAATCCCTAAATGGATAACTCTTTCAAAAAGAGGATTATCCTTTGGAACCATTTCAAGTGGAAGAATGTCATCCATAAAAGAGGCCATGTGACCACTACTGCAGCCCCATGTGCCCCCCCAACAGCTTCTAACATTAATCTGTGACCAGACTGCCCCTGGAAGCACATCTAGACTAAAAGGCAGAGAATATATAAAGGAATGCAATGACACCAATACTTCGTGGATGCTATCACTTCCTAGCTCAAAAAACAGTCTGTTAGCACTGATGGATCTCTTCTGTTTAAAATTCCACATTTGATTAGTCTTGAATGTTGTTTTCACATAAGAAGGATTTTATTTTATTTTATTACTGCTTTGGTAATCTACATCTTTATAATCATGATCTTTTCTTTTGGGCACCAATATTTTTTTCTTACAAGACCATATTCCTCCTTAAAGAAAGTCTCCCAATTTTGTAGAAGGCTATTTTGAATCTGTGAAGATTCTCAGTCATGTAGGAGTAGACATGGTCTAGAGGGGCGGGGTAAAAATCAAATAAATAAATAAATATTATCTGGAAGTTGAGTCATGGCAGTTTGGACTTGTTTCTTGTTAGGTTGAAACGTTTCAGTACTCATCTGTGAGGGTTCAGTTGTTTGCTCCAACTCTTTCTCAAAGAATGCACCCACTTTTCTGGGTTTAGAAATGGGGATAACATTTATTGGGGTATTTAATAACAGTCCGGTGTCAACAAAAGCATTCCAAACATTCTCCCCTTTGGACAACAGGTCTGAAGGGGGGTTCCAGTCATCAGCTTCGAAAGGGTTTTTACCCTGGCTATCTCAGGGTCCGGGCCACTCTGGTGGGGTTTCAGTGTTCAGTAATAATCCCTCCTCTCCTTCCAGTAGGGGGATTGTGTCCTCTTCTCGAATGTCCACCCAGTCACACTCCCTGGGGGGGGGGGGTTCTCCCGTCTCCCACGGGACTCCAGGAACTCTCCCTGTTGGTTCTCCCAAATTCTCCATTGTAGCCTCTCCCTCCGTTCTCTTTCCACTCTCTCTCTTTACTAACTCAACTTCTTCCTCCACTCCTTAGTCTCTCGTTCACCCCAGTATGATGGCTTGGGGTTTAACTCACGCCCCGTCCAAGCATCTGCTTCTTTTTTGGGGACTCGCAGTATCTCTGTCCTCCCTGTCCATGAATCTTCCATCCAGATCCAATTCCAGCCTACCGGTAACTCTCCTTCCCCCCCTTTTTATATCCCCTAACCCCACCTCCACTATTTCCTGCCTTTTCTCTCCCACACCCGCCGAGATAGTCCTGGGTTCTGTGATCATGAGTCTTTTCAAATCCCCTGGGTCCTGTCCGGGAGATCTCATTTTCCAGGGTGGGGGAACTGGTGGGGTCTGGCTTTCTTTCTCAGCGGGCGGCAGGAGGGATGGCACTCCCGAGAGAGGGGTCTCTCTCTCTCTCCCCCCCTCCTTACATCATCCAAGTAGCTTCTTCAGTCATTTTTTATCTTTATAAGATTTCTTTTTAGTGCTTCAAAGACAAAACAAGTCTCAGCTACGAAAATCTATATTTCAAAACAGAATATTTTACTGCACTGTACTACTGTATATATTTTTAATTTTGAAATATTTCAAAATCAATAAATGTTGAATTCCACAGAATGCTGCTTGGCTTGGGGAATAACACACACACACTTACGCAGCAAGAGAAATATGTATTTTACAAACTTATCCTTCCAGACACACTAATCTTTCTGTGCTACAGGCTTGAGATATCAACAAGCAAATGAACCTGTGCTAACTCGCAGCTGACAAAACTGCAGAGCTATAGCAGACTGATTTACCATATGCAGACAAGGCCAGCTCCTGTTAGAATAAGCAGGCTTCCCCCTCATAAAAATCTGTTAGTGCTGCTACTTATTTTGCCCTTCAACAAGAGAAAATGACAAAAACTCAAAAATCACTCTATCCCAAATGCCAACTCTGTCTTCCTGTCTCCAGAGCTGTAATTCTTTTTATTAGGAATTTCCCATCATATTTGTAATGTTTTAATGTGAAGGGAAAACTCTGACCATTGCATACCTTTCTCTGCGTTCTTAAACTTCCATTTCGTATATTGTAGACTGATGAACTGCCAAAACAAGAAAGAGGAAGCTCTCTGTCTTGAAGCTGCAGATCCTGCTTCCTGATAACAAGGAAGAAGCTAGCCCTAAAAGTTGTAAGCAAGCCTGTGCAAGTTTGCTATCTTCATTCAAGGTGCTCTCATTTGCACATTTATCTCTGCAAGTTGCTTTCCTGCTGTATTCATTTACAGATAATCAGTCATTATGGTGGCATGGAAAGCAGGTGGCATTTGCTATATTATTTAGTCAAGTTGATTCCTAAGAAGCAGGTGTTTTAAATTCCTTAAAATCTTCTCCAGGAGATAGGTATATGTGTGTGCATGTTCCCCCATCCCCAATAGTTTTGGATAGAATTGCTCAGTTGTCATTATTTTGAAGTAAAAAAAGATCTGTACTAATTCAAGTAAAATCCTATTTTGTTGGATCAGTAATCACATTCCCCTTTGCTCCTCTATCTGCTTTGTGAAAGCAAGCTAAATCAATGACATCTTAAACACTGGAAATCCAACCAGATTTCTTTGGTTATCTAGCTATTTATGCTCTGCTCATCACCAAGTCATCTGTCTGCTCCACTGAAATTGCTGCTGACATTTTCCCCCATATTCGGCCTGCTTACTGTAACCCAGAATCCAAACGGCCTTCACAGACATTGTCTGGCCCCAATTTTGACCTATCTGTAGCATAAATTATTTGGTTTGTTATATTTTTAGTTCTTACACCACTCAGCTCCATAATTTTCATAGGTATGAATCTGCCAGTTACAGCAAATTACTGTTTATTTGTTTGTTTATTATTTTCATCTACTGTATATGGCGTTATTCTCTTCAAAGGGATCCAGACCAGTATACAAGACAAAATACATACAATAATAAAATACTATGTATAAATGATAAAATACAATAAAACCTAACAACAACATAAACGTTAACATAAAAATGCATGCAACATAAATGGTGGAAAAGCAGTTTCTAGACTCCAAAAACCTACTGCTGCAATAACTTTGCCTTTCCCTGCAGGAATGTCATACTTCACAGTGACTCAGGAAGAGAATTTCAGAGCATGGGGGCAACATTATGGAAGGATCTTTTTCAAATATACTCAAGCTGGAATGTTTTGGTAGTTGACACCTTTTGAAGGGCAATTCCAGATGACCTTATTTGGAGTGAAGGTTCATGTGGGTAGAGAATTTCCAAGAAGTATGTAGAACTTTAAAGATAGTTAACAACATCTTGAATTGAACCAGGAAAACCACTGGCGACCAATGCAGCTGATGCAAAATAGGTGTTATATGATCAAAACAGGAAGCATCTTACTGCCTTGTGTTGTACCAGTTGCAGCTTCTGAGTTGTCTTCAAAGGTAGTCCCACCTAGAAAAAAATACAATAGCCTAATCTTGAGGCTACCGTTGTATGGATCAGTATGGTCATATAGGCCTTTTCTAAGTAAGGAGAAGGTTTCTGAACCGGGTTAGGTGATAAAATGCTGATCTGGCCACATTCTCACCTATTTCTCCAAGAAGAGTGTTGGGTATAATAATATACTCAAACACCTTACATGGTTCACAAGGGGAATTTCCTCCCTCTCAGTCATTAGAGAAGTAACAGTTGGATTTGTCAGTTGCCAAGTGACCAGTATCATGTCCTCTTGTTTGGATTCACCTTCAGTTTGTTGGTCTCCAACCACTTGATTACAACCTTCAGACAATGACCAAGTACTGTTACAGCTGCCTCTGGTTGCTTCGTTAATGTAAGCTATAGTTGGGTGTCATCAGCATATTAATGGCACCTAACTTCAAAGCTATGGATTATCTCCAACATTGGTTTCATGTGTATGTTGAAGAGCATTAGAACTAAAACCAAGCCTTGCAGGACTCCACATGAAAATTCTCAAGAGGCAGTTATACAATCCTCTACCATTACTCTCTGGGTCCTCTTTCACAGGAAAGATGGAATCCACTGCACTACTGGTCTCTCCAATCTGCTCAATACAATATCATGACCCACCATATCAAAGACTGCTGAAAGATCTAACAATATTAACAAGGAAGATTCCCCTTGTCCAGATAGCAAAGGAGGCCGTCCACCACGGCTACCATAGTTTTCTCAGTACCATAGCCAGATGGGAAGCCAAAGGGAAAAGGGTCAAGGGTCAATATCCTCCAGCTATTTCTGGAGCTGCTCTGCTACCACCTTTTCAATTTTGGCGTTGTTATGTGCCGTCATGTCATTTCTACCATCATTTATCCATCACATCAAAGGCTGGTAAACCTATGAATGAGTGATTTCCAACATATCCTGTCATCAACAGCTCTGCTCAGCTCTGATAGACTCACGCCTGTGGCTTCCTTTAGGGAGTCAGTCTATCTCGTATTTGGTCTTCCTCTTTTCCTGCTGCCTTCCACCTTTCCCAGCATTGTTGTCTTTTCCAGAGAACCCTGCCTTCTCATGATGTGCCCAACGTAGGACAGCCTCAACTATCTTATCCAAAAAGGGATGGTTGGAAACAGGCCAATAACTAGACAATTGCCTCCTGTCCATTCTTTAATAATATAATTGCTGTTTTCAAGGCCATTTGGAAGATACCCATTCACAATGAGGTATTAAGTATGGTGAGCAGGAACAGGCCTTAACAAACACTGAGCGACAAGGATCCAGACCAGAGGTTATAGTTGTTTGTTCATATAATTTCTGCTATAAAATAATCCAATCCTTTCACTGTTCCCATTCAGTGAAGAGAGCTAGAATTCGTGCTCAATGTGTACCATATCAAAAGCCAAGTCTTTCCAGCAAAACATCCAGAGAATCAGGACAAGTAGGTGACCAATCATCATCATCATCATCATCATCATCATCATCATCATCATCATCATCATCATCATCATCATCATCATCATCATCATCTTTAATGCACACTGTGAATTAAAAGTAAAGGTAAAAGTAAAGGTTCTCCTTGACATTTAGTCCAGTCGTGTCCAACTCTAGGGGGCGGTGCTCATCCCTGTCTCCAAGCCATAGAGCCAGCATTTGTCCTTGGACAGTTTCCGTGGTCACGTGGCCAGCGTGACTAGACACAGAACACCGTTACCTTCCCACCCTGGTGATACCTATTTATCTACTTGCATTTTTACATGCTTTCAAACTGCTAGGTTGGCAGGAGCTGGGACAAGTGACGGGCGCTCACTCCATTGCGTGGATTCGAACTGCTGATCTTTCAACCTTGTAGCCCAGAGGCTTTGTGGTTTAACCTGCAGTGCCACCATGTCCCTGTGATGCTTTACATACTGCCCTTCCTAACTATTTTTTGAGCTGACTCCATTCAAAATGGGCACTATTGAGCAGAAGCAGTCTATGGAAACAACACCTCAAAAGTAATAAATTAAATAGCACTGATTAGAATACAGTGGCTGAAATTCTGTTGTACAGTTTTGCATATACAACATGAAGCTGAAGTGGCAATAGTGAAAAGTGCAGCAGGACAGAAGAGTGATTCACAAAGGACTTCCGCCTTCATGCCATGCAACAGTTGTGATAAGAGTCATGTGATCAATTGCACACTTAAGCTGACTTTACTTTATGTTACATCGTAACGTATAGGTTTTCAGCCAATATTCAGCCTAATTTCTGCTGCAACAGCAAATGTGTGTGTGTACAAGATTGGTGAGAGGTTATATCATAAAATGCTTAGGATCCTGGTCATTACCTAGGAAGACTCCAATTCTAATTTGCATTCAGCCATGAAACTCACTAAACAACTATAGTCCAGCTTGCTATTTCCCAGCTAAACCTACCTAATTTGATTTTTGTGAAGATAAAATGGGTAAGAACTGTGCACGCTACTCTGAGCTTCTCGGAGGAGAGGCAGTACAGTGGGGTCTCTACTTAAGAACTTAATCCGTATTGGAAGGTGGTTCTCAAGTGGAAAAGTTCTTATGTAGAATCTGCATTTCCCATAGGAATGCATTGAAAACTATTTAATCCGTATCTGCTCTTTTCCGTCCATAGAAACTAATGGGAAGCTGCTATTCCGCCTTCTACCACTAGAGGGGGATTTTTTTTCTTTTTTCCCGCTTAGGTCAGGGAACAGTGTTAAAAGCACTTCTGACGAAGCTAATTTTCAAGCAATGGACTGAAAACCAATTAATCCGTTCTGGCTGTTTTTTTTATGTAGAGGTGCGTTCGTACATTGAAGCATTAGTTCCCATAGGAACTAATGCAAAGCTGGTTAATACGTACTCTACCACTAGGGGGAGAACTTTTTTTTAACCTAAGATGACCTAAGGTTAAAAAAAGAGCAGGAAAGTTTTTTTTTCCTGTTCTTATCTGGATTTTTGTTCTCAAGTAGAAGCAAAATTTAGCAAATGGAGCTGTTCTTAAGTGGAATTGTTCTTAAGTAGGGACGTTCTTAAGTAGAGACCCCACTGTATATGAATGGTGATCGAAATATTCAGATGAGGGGCATAATAGTGTCAAGACGTCTCTGTCCCTGAGAAGATAAGAATAAACCTTAGTGGTATAACTTCCAGAGAACTATATTTTTCTACTAACTGACCATCCCACCCTCTTTTACTTAAGGGATACACTCAGTGCATGGCAATGTGATGGATGAAGATAGAATCCAAACAGGCAGAAGGTTAAGAAACTAAAAGAACTAAATTATTACTTGCCTTTAAAATGTATGGGTTGTATATTGGTACAGTGACTCTCATGGTTCTAACTTTGAGAGCTCTGGTGACTCCAGAAACACTGAACTGTTACTTATTCCCTGGTGGCCATTCTCTTTGAAATCCTTCTCTACAGAACTGGACAAAGGGACAAACCTGGATCTTTTGAAACCACACGTTGACTAAATGTTTATTGTCAGAGGACATACGTCTAGACATAAATTGAATCTAAGCTGACAGCTACCAAAAGGAAAGTTAAAATAATACTGGCAGCTAAATCATCTGAACTACAGCTGAACTCAGGGAAAGCATGAAATAGGAAATATAATTTTAGCAGCAGCCAGCTCTTGAACCTTGACAAGATTAAACCGAATATCAATTTTGATGGATGTGAATGATTCTGGAAACTAGATGGGAACAGCTGACAGCCAGCAGGAATTTGGGGCTTTGTTTAAATGTGGTTTCTTCAAATGCTAACTCTCCAGGAATTCTTTTTGTAAAGCCACAGTCTTTGCCTATAGTAGAAGTGTAATGGGGTCCAGCTCTGAGCTATCATTTATTCTTCATATGAGCTGAGCAATGTGTATAATAACCTCATGCTCTGCTTTATTTGTATACCTGACCTAAGCCTTGATGTGTTCAGAGTTGCTCAGATTGTCATCAAAATGTAAATTCTCAACATGACACCTGAATATCTGCCTGAGATGTTAGCATAAAACTGTAGGATCTGGCTGTAACAGAGGGAGTTTCCACAGATTAGTGGAAACAATGCTCTGGATGTGTGCACGTCAACATATGCATGTGTGAATGTTCTCAGTGCTCTGTATCTGTGGAAAGAAAGCCCTTCTCTGAATTTGGGGGGGGGGAATCTCTATCATCCTCTAATGAACAGAACAAAGACTGTCAGAAGGACTGCAAGACATTTTGCTCTTTAACTCAGAGCAATAATTTTCACCTCTAAACTCAGGAACCAATATACAGCCAAGGTACTTTGGCACATATTCTGGTAGAATGTCTCACAATTCCTAGTAGTAAAAATACAATAGTAACAAATCAAGTACTGTAACTAACAATATACAGTAGCATGGTCTCTGGCGCCCTCTCATGGCCAGTTCTGATAATGTGTGTTAAAATATTTTTTGTTTTTTCCTTTTACCATGTTCTCTCTCTCTCTCTCTCTCTCATTAACTATTATCCACAGTTTTTAGTATCCATAGGGGGACTAGAACCAATATCTAGCAGATATGGGTATCCTAAAGGTAAAGGTAAAGGTTCCCCATGACAATTTTTGTCCAGTCATGTTCGACTCTAGGGGGCCGTGCTCATCCCCGTTTCCAAGCCATAGAGCCAGCGTTTGTCCGAAGACAATCTTCCGTGGTCACATGGCCAGTGCGACTTAGACACGGAACGCTGTTACCTTCCCACCGAGGTGGTTCCTATTGATCTACTTGCATTTGCATGCTTTTGAACCGCTAGGTTAGCGGGAGCTGGGACAAGCGACGGGCGCTCACTCCGTGTGGATTCGATCTTACGGCTGCTTGGTCTTCTGACCCTGCAGCACAGGCTTCTGTGGTTTAGCCCACAGCACCACCATGTCCCTACTAAACCCCAAATGTGCTGCCTCAGGCAGTTGCTTTGCCATGTCTAACAATGGGGGCAGCCCTGAAATCTATTATACAATCAGCAGAAGTTAAACTGGCTTGATCAAGATCTCCAAGCAATGGCAAAATTCACTGAGGGTTCCTCTTGTGAACGCATAAAAGAAGACGGCCCAAATCCTGTTACAAAAAGCCATGCACCAAATGGCATTTGCTCAGCAGTTTTTCATCTCATCCCAGCTATCTTTTGTGCACTCAGCCATGCACCTGATTTTGCAACCAGTGTGTGACCAGTTGTGTGAAGGGAAGCCTTGCCTGCAGGAGAGACAACACACAATTGTTCTTCTGCATTCTTTTAAGTGAACAGGATTGTATCCCATAGCATTAGCTTGTCAAACTCTTGTTGCACAGAAGAACATATCAGCAATCAGCATCTCAAGGGACAGACAGGTCTAATATTCCTACCTCAGTCTTATTTCTATTTCATGTATTCTACTGGAAAATCCCCATATTATACATAACAAAATAGGTTTTCTTCTTTGTGTATGTGTTATAGGTTAAAATAAAGTAAGCAAGTATTATAAAATGCAAAATTGTAAGAACTGCATTTCATAAGAAATTGAGGCTTAAGTCAACAAGGCTGTAAAAATCATTACCTTCTTCTGAGGCAATAAAATTTTCAACATTCTCTTGTCCCCGTTCAGAGTGGTTAGTAACGGCACTGCCACTTTTTGTCCTTCGAAGAACACTGAAAGCTCTGTTAATCTTTTTAAAAGACCTGCTTCTTACAGTGGAGCGTTCAAAATGTCGAGCTGTAGGAGAAAGAGAGGGAAAATAAATAATTTTTTCAGTTTGGCTACAGAACTGGTAAAACCAAAATACTTCTTGTTGTCAATAAAGATAGTGTTGAAATAAGAATTAACTTCCCCATGACACATGGCCTCTCATGTTCTGCCTGTCTCTTATGGTTTGGCAGATTTGAATATATGTTAGGAATCCCTTCCAGCTCTGCAATTCTAAGCATATACATGTGTACTTTAAGAAGAATAATGTGGAAATTGTATTTTGTGTGAGAAAACATGTTCAAAAGTACATATTTAAAATGTTTTTAAATATAATTTTGTGCTTATTAAACATGAACTTTGAGATGGACTTTGAATGGGCCCATTCAAAACTGATAAAGATCACACATCCAGCCATCTCCACTTACCACATGTGTGGCCTCCTGAATTAACTTCACACATTTCTTTATTTTGTTCAGGGGCTAAGTTAAGGTAAAATATCAAAATTAATCAATTTACGCTACTGTTGCTCCTAACTACTACTAAGTTTAGCTAAATTTTCAGACTTTTGCAGCAAAATTCAGATTTGCAAAAGGGTAAAATATTGTGTTTAACAAATAGCTCAGCAAAATACTGATCTGTTCTCCAAACTGGTTCAAAACTATTTGCCACCAGTCCTGGCCGTAGCAGTTCTTATTCAGTTCTGTGTCTTCAGCTCTACTTAAAAATGCAATAGGGTATCAGCAATTCTCACAAAGAAATCAGATTCTACGTAGATAATTAGATAATGGTTATGTGAAATAGCACTGAATAAAGAAAATAAGATGTCTACACTGCCCAGTGTAAGAGAAAAGATGTCTACACTGCCCAGTGTAAGAGAAAACATATATGCGGAGGCAACCAGATTAAAACAGCAATAAAAAGTAGCTGAAGAGAAACATTTATTTATTTATTTATTTATTTATTTATTTATTTATTTATTTATTTATTTATTTGTTTGTTTGTTTGTTTGTTTGTTTGTTTGTTTGTTTGTTTGTTTCTTTCTTTCTTTCTTTCTTTCTTTCTTTCTTTCTTTCTTTGTTTGTTTGTTTGTTTGTTTGTTTGTTTTATACCCCGCCTATCTGGCCCACCGGACCACTCTTTGCATTATTTGAAAAATGAGATAAGACATATGACTTGTAAAACTCCATAGGGTTTATGCCTGTCATTACTCTTGCTTCAACCGAGAAGTACAAAGGCATGAGCTTTAGATCTTTTCCTGGACACCCTACATATAAAGTACAGAAATATAATGGAAGTAAAAGAGTAATGTAATATAGTGGAATGTTTGTGGCACCAAACTGCCCCAAATCATAATTAAATCCAAAATATCTATTCACAATAGGATCATATCAGCATCATATTTAGTTGCAGTCCATATAATAACAATCTCCTTCCTCCCTCTCCTTCTTTGTTTCCTGAAACCCTGCTAATTTTGTTTTTTTTTTAAGTTCCAAAATAATTAATGAATGTTCTTCTTCTTATTATTATTTTTTTAGCCTCATAGCATAAGAAGCTGAAGGAAGTTTCAAGACCCCCCCCAGCTATTAAATCTAATTTTGTTACTCTTCTCTTTTTCCTTTTTAAAAATAATTTAAAATGTATTATGACATGTAAAGATTAACATAAGAAAGTTGTTTGGAACAGAATTTAAAAAACTGCCATTTCAAACCACAACTCCCAGAATCCCCTAATCTGCGTGCCTATGACCATGCTAGCTGGAAGAATTCTGAAAGCTGTAGACCCAAAAAGTAACTTTTTCAAGCTCTGAATTGAGCAGAAATGGAGTGAACGCCTCTTTGGGTCTTACATCTTGTTTGACTGCTTCTGTGAAGATCTGTAGAGGCGGCTCCTGACTGACTGTCGTCTGAGGTGGTGCTGAAGGCTGGATTTATTAAGCCTGGCTCATCAGTCATTAAGGCTATAGTGGCGGCAGCAGAGAACTCTGGGCCAAGCGCGGCCACAGTCAGAGCAGGGTTCGAATCAGGAGAGCCATCCTGCGAACGCCGCTTCCGTTCCTTGGTAAGGCCATAATGAGAGGCTCCTTTACATCTACAGAAGGGGAAGAAAGGCGGATTACATTGTGAAAACTGTTCAGGTCAGGATCAAACTACCAGTGACACACAATACAGTTTTCTCAGAGACAATGAAACAGAGAAGAAATGATTTGACCAGAGATTAAACAAGATGGATATGAGTGGGAAGCAAGTATGTATGTACTCCATTACAGGCAATGGTGACTTTATCTTGCCGTTTTGAATTCTGTGTATAAATTATTGTCCGTCTCCAGACCTAGCAACAGTGACAAGCCCAATACTTAACATTGGTTCTATTGATTAAAAAAGGAATTACATTAGACCATGAACACAATGAAAGGGTGTTATGGTTTCTCCCAGAACGAAACACGAAAGGCTGAGGAAAACAATATCCAATAATGATGGATTAAATTATTAATTCATGGGAAAGGTGCAACACATGCCTGTTTGTGGCTGGAGTTCCACTGCGCAGGAAACAGAAAGGCAAGCCTGGCAGGTGAACCGATCGACACAAAGGACAGAGTCCATAATCAGCCCTCTGTCTTTCCCTAATGAATGAAGGCAGTGTGAGGCACGAAAGCTTGTCTGTGTCAGCTTATGCTTGGGGAAAGAAAAAGGCCCACATACAGGAGCCGGCTGCATCCTGCACCCTGACAAACAGTGTCCACCCTAAAAAGCTGTCCCCTTAGGAGTGGAGTTGCAGCTGCCTTCCAGACTCATGTTCCCACTGCCGTTGTAAACGGCTTCCCCAGAAGAGATTTGAAAGAGGGCTCCCTTGTTGCTCCACCTGTTTTTTAGTCAGAGCTGGGATGCTTCAGAAAGGGACAGGTTTAGGTCCACATACAAAGCCCCTCCCCATCCAAGCCCTTCAATTAAGACACTGATTTTCTGACACTTGGGTCCATATCCCTTGATTTCCCAATCAGGTTAAGAAGGAAATGAGCAATACAGATGTGCCATTCAAGGAAGACACAGAGGACAGTATCCGCTCCGCCCTTCTCCCCAGCAATGTTACTGCTGACACGTATTACACTTTAGGTCAAGAAGACTGAGGTCACACATACACATGGTTATTATCACATACATAAAGCACGCAGCCCCAAACGAGGCTCTTTGCGGTACTCATCTGCCATTTAATCATGAACATCTTCATTTGTTTATTGAAAATATTTTTTTACCCCACCTTTCTCCTACATCATTAAAAAAAATAAAAGCTAAAAGAGGAAATTATTCAAATACTTAAAATGAATTAACATTATATTTAAAATGTTAGGTAAAAGCATTACTAAAAGCAAATTTAGAAGCAACAGAAATACAAACAACCCTATTTGGAAACCTCTCCTAATAGTCACTAAGGAAAAGCTTGCCTGAAGAGACATGAAGCTTTGAACCGTCACCATGCATTTGGCCTTCCACCTTCAAATCCCCACATTCTTCCCACATAAGCAGCACTGGGCCCTATAGAGACCAATCAATCAATTGTTTACTTAAGGACTAAGACCAGCAATATATTACAATTAAAATACATTACAATTAAAATATAATTTCCATAACCTCTAAAAAACAGGCGATCCATTTTGAAACATTAACGTCCATGTTAACATCTTCCTTTAACGTAGTAAACAAGCACAGATTAAACACAGGCCAAAAGCTATTACTGCGTCATTGAAGGTTCATTATCATAACATTAGGCCAGGGCAACCAGTAGCCTCACAAGGATAGGAGGCTACGGTATGATATTACAGCAGCCCAATATATAGCCACATGTAGGGTAATGTCTGGGACTTTGTCTGAAAGCAGCAAAGTTATACATGTATAGAAATTTGTATTTCTCCCAGGAAATTTGTGTAGAATGGAAAAAAGAGAAAAGATTTTTGCAGGTCTTGATAAAATGAGCATTGTAACAAAACATGTCCCACAGATTCAGTCTCTTCTCCATTACATGGACATAAACGTTCAGCATAGGGGATACCTTGAAATCTTCCTTCTAAAAGTTTAGAGGGCAGGAGATTGAATCTCACTAGAGTGAAGGCTCTTCTAAACTTGGGTAAAGGTAAAGGTTCCCCTTGACATTTAGTCCAGTCATATTCGACTCTCGGGGACGGTGCTCATTCCGGTTTCCAAGCTATAGAGCCAGCATTTGTCAATAGACAATTTCCATGGTCACGTGGCCAGCACGACTAGACACAGAACGCTGTTACTTTCCCACCGAAGTGATACCTATTTATCTACTCGCATTTTTACATGCTTGCGAACTGCTTGGTTGGCAGGAGCTGGGACAAGCGATGGGAACTCACTCCATCGTGTGGATTCGATCTTACGACTGCTGGTCTTCCGACCTTGCCTAAACTTAGGGAGTGTTAAATTGGACAGACAAACAGGAGGTTTAAAGCTTCCATTTCCTATTGCACTGAGTTTGTCTGGCAAGCCTAAGTGTTCTTGTAGTTCTATATCCTGTGTTTTATGACTGCTTTAGCATTTGCACAACCCATTGTTATGAGAACGCTGGAGAAAAACCTATCTGAGTCAATGCCATACTCAGGAAACACTTCCATTCCAAGTAGAAAGTGTCTAATAATATCAATGGTACCAAACCTACCGGGCAAAAATTAACTTTCACCAATAATTGAACATCTGAATCTTTGCCTGTGCTCTAATAGAAACAAACCCTGCCTCCAACCTCAGTGTTGTGTTGCCAAGTGCATGAGGGAACTGCACAAACAGCCCTCAAGAATTTTGTCTGTACCAGCTCGAGGTGTTGCATGTTGAGAGTGCGCAAATATTTGGGAGCCACAGAGCTTTTTTTTTGCCTTGAATACTGTACTTGTAGCACAGATGGCACATGTTGTCCCCCTTTGGTGTAACTGTAAAAGAACCTAATTAATTCTGTGGCACTTTTCTGTGCATTAGTTGCTGCAAAATTAGTATGGGGGGGACCAAGATCTGGTAGAATGGAAAATTATTCCCAGATACTTATAGCACCCTACAACTGTAAGGCGCTATTGTACTCAATAGTTCCTTCAATTTTATATTGCCTTTTGATTCCTTAGGTAGTATAGAGAGTACACTATTCTAGGAGCATTAATCCAAAAAAGTAACTTTTCAAAGCTCTGAACTTGTGACCCACCTAGTAAAAAGCAGCCCAAAGGCTCTGTATGACTCATAACTAACACTGCAAACAGATAAGACTGTGACTCAGGAGACTCAAACTTAAAAATGAAAAGAAATATTATTCCAATAAATGTGCAGAAATTTGTTCAGTTTATGGTTACAGGCTATTAATTAATTTGTAATGTTATGCCTCTCCATGAACAAAACACACAGCAGAAAACAATGAGAAAATCAACAACAAAAACAACTATATGTAACAAACAAGCAATGACTTCTCTATGATGACACTGCTCTCTCACACAAACTTCCTGAGGTACACATACAAGTTTTTATACTCCAAGAAATATCCAACTGTCATGCTGTGAGGAACATGAAAGATTAATTGTATATTTAATGAGAGTCACACAAGAACCATAAAAGCAGGCCACTGTGAGGAAACTGACTGTCATGTATTTCTAGAAGAAACCCCATTCTGCCACTGCAGTGGTTCAGAACATGTTCCTGCTTGTAATGAATTCTGCTTTCTCATCAGCCTCTAATGGGCTTGCCCTACTTTTTGTTTTTCTTATATTTTCTTCATGACTAGGGTTAGCTGATGACTTTCATACAAATGCCCTCTGGTAAGAAAGTACTGGAACAGCAGTAGACCATAACAAGGAAAAGTTGTTTTAAAGAATGGAATGGAGGTAGTGAAATGTCAGAGAACAATAGCTGCTGAAGTGCAGCTTACTATCCAGATTTATGCCCATCCCTTTTGAATTTTTCCAGCTTCTTTCTTTCTTTTCAAAGGGTTGGTCCACATGTAATTTGATTGGCATAGTAACTGTTTCCGCATGCCCGTTAATGTAATGAATAGTATTAGCTCCCAGGGGTGTGGCAGTTTCCGGTGCTTGGGCTAAAGACCCCTTTACAGCATCTTTCTTACTGTCATATTCTTGGGCAAAATTAAATTATATATTTAGCACATTTCTAGAAGATGTGCTCCCTCAAGTAGTGAAAGGCTTTGATCTATTGGCATTCCCAGTTAGTGTCTTCCTTTAGGGGCTTCATCTCTGTCTGGAGACAACTCCAAGGATTGCTAGACAAAAATCTGTTCTGTGTGCCCACCATCTGGCTCAGGTACAAAAGGGGGGGAAGTGGGGAGGGGACAGCCACGGCCAAAAGGAAACGTCTTAATTTCCATTGCCAATAATAAAGCCAGCTGCTATATGTCTGTTCATTTGAATCCATAAAGGCTGCTGTTCATGTTTGCACAACAGCCCAAATAGCTAGAGTTCTTTTTAGAAAAAAAGAAGAGCTGCTTTAATCCTCACACCAAAGACCTACCACATTCTGAACCATATAGATGCCCATGGAAAAACCAGTCTGATATTGAGAGGGATGCTGCCTTTGATGCAGTAAACAGTTACAGTACTATGCCTAGTGGTCAGAAATTATCCCACAATCATATATCGGTAAGGGTGGGCTATAGGGTGGCAATGTCAGGAGTCTGCCATTTTCAAGGACATTCTTCCATTTGCAGGGGTGTCGTCTCATTTGGATCCTGCTATGCATGGGAAAAGCCAAGAAAACACTTTCCCCTTCTTACCTTTCTGGCTTTCCCAATAGCTGCATCTTTCTCTCCAACCTTGCCCCAGTGTTCCTCCTCTTCCCAATATTTCCTCCATTGTTACCCCAGCACTGAACATCTTTGTAAGAAAATGCCTATCTATAAATGGAGGGAGATGTTACAAGAACTAAATTCTGTGCTTAACTCACACCTCCATTTCCTCTCTTTTGTACTAGGGAGATGGTAAGACAGTGGGGTACAAAAGAGGTTGTCTAAAAGTCAGCAATATGACTAGAAACATTCCTTATAGTAAACTGTTGTCATATCCCTTTACAAAATGATTCCACTTCTGTATTTCCCCCCACAGGTGATAAAAATAATACTTATGCATAGAAAAATAATTTAAATTTGTCGATTTTCTTAAATGAAGATGCCAGAGACAACTGCTGGCAATTTCTATATATTTACATACATTCTGTGTTATAAAGAGAAACAACAACCACTGTTTAACTCCACAATTGCAATTATACATCTGTATTATTTCTCTCCCCACCCCTCAGTCTCTCTCCCTGAGTCATCAATATCTGCTTGAATATAACATTTCCGAAGATTGATTCTAACATTCTTATGTGACATTTTTGAACATCACATTCCTGATTGTGATAAACAATCTTGTATTTTCCACATTCAGATTCATCCATTTCATTCCCCTGTACTTTTTTGCATGCTCCTTAAGAGCATATCAACTATTTTCATTGTAATTATGTCTATATCTGTATCTATTGACTTCAATGAGCATATCCAGATTTTATGCAAATTTGGTCACTTTTTAAAAATCATCCTTGTCCTATTGTCCTCTAATGCACTGGTAGCTGTGCCAGTGGGCCAGCTTTGGCTTCTGTTAGCTGTCTGTGGTCATGGGTGATGGCTGGAGAATGAATGCTTAGGGTGGGCATGGCCAAAGGTGGTGGAGGGAATGGCCAGAGGAAGAGTCCCTTATAAAAACACAAACACACACACACACAACTTGTCCCTTTCTCATACATGCTCACCACTTTCAAGGAGAAAGACCATACAGAAACAACTATCCTTTCCCCCCACCCATTCTGTCACTCACACGTCTTCCCCAAAAACAAAAGCAAACACCAATTGGGAACTAGATCTTGGACTTTTTGGTTTTTGGTTTTATTGTTTTTAAATTTGTAAACCGCCTTGGTCTAGATGGGCAGGATAAATAAATAAATAAATAAATAAATAAATAAATAAATAAATAAATAAATAAATAAATAAATAAATAAATGAATAAATAAATGAATAAATAAATGAATAAATAAATGAATAAATGAATAAATGAATAAATGAATGGCATACGATTCTCTTCATCTCATCGTGTGGAGACACAGAGGACTAAAACTCAAACCTCTATGCACAGAGTTCATGGGGTGCATTCCTTTTCCCCCACTACTAACCCAGTCAGCATTTTTGCCAGGGCCAGGCACCTGGAGGGAGGGAAGAAGGTCTTATGTGATGGGAGGGAACCAATGCCCTAGATCCATTCCAGTCAGGCTTCAGGCCACGCCATGGCACAGTAACAGCATTGGTCACCCTGTTTGATGACCTGCTGAGGGAGGCCGACAGGGGCAAAATGTCTCTGCTGGTCCTTCTCGACATCTCAGCTGCCTTTGATATCAGCGACCATGGTATTCTCCTGGGAAGGCTCTCCAAGTTGGGAATCAGTAGCCTGGCTTTGGCCTGGCTCCGTTCCTTCTTGGAGGACCGTCCCCAGAGAGTGCAGATTGGTGAGAGTTTCTCAGCCCCATGGAGTCTCAACTGTGGGGTCCCGCAGGGCTCGATTATCTCTCCAATGCTGTTCAACATCTATATGAGGCCGCTGGGAGGGGTCATCAGGGGATGTGGGGCTTTGTGTCATCAGTACGCTGATGATACTCAGCTCTACATCTCCTTTTTTCCAACAACAGTGGATGCTGTTTCGTCCCTTGAGTGCTGCCTGGGGCTGTTCAGCAATGGGTGCAGGTGAATGGACTGAGGCTGAATCCGGGCAAGAGGAAGGTCCTTCTGGTGGGGGCCCCAGACATCAGTGGTCTAGGAAATTCCCTTTCCTCTTGGGGGGGGGTGACTCTTACCACCAAGAGTGAGGTTTGCAGTTTGGGTGTACATCTGGACCTGGCACTCACCATGGAGACACAAGTGTCGTCAGTGCTCCATTCCGCACATTTCCACCTTTGGCGGATTGCCCAGCTGTGTCCCTATCTTGATGTGGGGGCACTCACTATGTTGGTCCATGCGTTCATAGTCTCAAGATTAGACTACTGTAATGCGCTCTACGTGGGGCTGCCTTTGAGACTGACATGGAAACTTCAGATGGTACAAAATGCGGCAGCCAGACTTCTGATTGGGGTGAAAAGGTACCAGCATATTTCCCTCACGCTGGCTGCCTTGCATTGGCTGCCCATTCGTTTCTGTGTTGATTTCAAAGTGCTTGAACATATAAAGCCCCAAATGGTTTAGGACCTCAATATCTGGAGCACCTTCTCCCACCCAGTTCTGCCAGAGTCACTTGTTCCAGCCAAGCCAGGTGACTGGGGGGGGGGGCTAACAATGAGGGAGGCCTTGAAGGAAAGATCAAGGAACTGGGCCTTTTCGGCAGTGGCCCCTCGCCTCTGGAACAACTTGCCCATGGAAATCCACCTGGCTCCCTCTCTGGGTGTCTTCAGAAGTAAACTCAAGACTTGGCTATTTGGGCAGGCTTTCCCTCCTGCTGTATCTTAATATTTACATTTTCACATCTTGGATTTTTGCATGTTTACTGGTTCTATTGTTTTTAAAATTTGTAATGCTGCCCAGAGTAGAGCATTCGTCTAGATGGACGGGGTATAAATGTAATAAAATAAAATATAATATAAATAAATAAATATCTAGCAAACCCTGGAAATATAAGTCAGAAATAACTTGACAGCACATTTTTATTATTACATTAGGTGTTTGGCCTATAAACTGCTCTTCTCTTAAAGGGGAGGTCTGTGCAGGTCTTTTATTGTTGTGATTATATTTATGTTCTTAATATTTGTTTTTATGGGTTTTTTTAAAAAAACAAGGTTTTGTTTTGAAACTGCACTGCATTATGGTTGGCTTCCTTAAATGTCTTTTTTTGCACAACAGTAGATTATGAATTAATTAACTAATTAATCAATCAATCAATCAATCAATCAATTAATTAATTAATTAATTAATTAATTAAAATAAATAAATAAATAAATAAATAAACAAGCAGTTCCAAGAAAAATGCTAAGCCTTGTTGCTGCAAGATGTTCAAGGTGCTGTACAACTTACCAGTGGTTTTCAACCTTGGGTCTCCAGATGTTCTTGGACTACAACTCCCAGAAATCCTGGCCAGTACAGCTTGTAGTGAAGGCTTCTGGGAGTTTTCGTCCAAGAACACCTGGGGACGAAAGGTTGGGAATCACTGGGCTAATTTTACTGCATTTAAGCTCACAATATTTTTAAAATTACAGTACATGCCACATAAGTAAGAAAAAGTTGCAATTCATCCAGGCAAAAGGTAAGTGCCATATTGATAACGAGATACTGTAAAAGAAAAAGACACACAGATTAAAACCTGAGATCACTTCTTCCTCTGGTTTTTGCTTTACTTTCTCATCCAAACAACATGTTTCAAGATTATGCTACAGAAACCTTCTGTCCTGATCAAAAGGACATATCTGAAAAGTGACATTGGATCCTCTTCTATACAAAACACTATCCTGTCTTACAGGTTAACCCAACATAGTAGCATGAAAAAATTCTTGGGCCAAAATGCTTGTAATTCTGCTTGCTACTGTACAGTGAATACTTTGTGACACCATGGAGGATTATATAATACAAAGCTTGTTGATCTAATTCAACTCCCTGATGGTGATGATTGTAATCTATAATTGTGTCTTTAGATCTCATCTTCTTCTAACACATTAGTGATAATATTAACAGTAACCTCTCAAGTACAGGCTATACAGAGGAGTGGACAGAGTGTGGCTCCCTAAAATCATTTTAATGGGTCCCCAATCTCACCAAAATTTTTGTCCCAGCAAAAAATAGGGTGTCATGAGTCTTAAGAGCCTCCAGGACTTGTGATTCATTTTAAAAATAGGTTTCAGATCCCGACTCCCCACAAAGTTTATCACCACAAAATATCCATTTATAAGAACCGGAATTGAACTTCCAACCACTTCCAGTTTCGTTCTTTTCGTGTGTGTTTTAATCTTTTGGGTGGTCCATGGGGCCTCCAGAGCATGTCAGGAGCAGAAACTTAATCCCCAGCCCCACCAAAATCACCCACGCCTGCTATATGGCATGCACACACAAATGGAGGAAAGAAATTAGGAGAGAAGAGTAGAAGCTAGCTGAGTAATTATTACATCTAGTCAGATTAGTACATATAGCCGTTATTATTAGTTCAAGTTAAATTACAGGTTGTGGGAAATACTTAATCAGGGTATTCCCATAACACCAAAATTTGGTCATTTTTATTCCTATAAATATTTGTGGTACACACATAAAGCCTTTGAGATTGGCAACACAACATTAAACACAAAGCCACTGAATTTCTGTATTTATGTTTCTGCTATCGCAGTTAAGAATGCCAATCGTTTTCTTAACATTAGGGAAGAGATGGGGGGAAAGCCTGCCATTATGACAGTGTGTATAAACAAATGTGGATGGCTAGGCAGAGTTAATGGTGGTCAAGACATGGGATAATGTAATGCCTGGAATTAATTGGTATCTTCAAGTCCAGGGAACCACATTTTTTTCCCACTGCAGAAATAGTATCTTTAGGAAGAAAACCCATCGTACAGATGGAGCACTTGAGCTAGTGGAGCTATCCTTCATTTTTATGCTAGGGAGACTTGCAATTTAGTGGAAGCTGAACAGTATATTGAGAAAAAAATTAAGAGAAAAAACTAAGAATTCACTATCCTTTCATGACAGCCCAAATCTGCTCCTGGAGGCAGTTCTGCCTAGTGGTAGACCCACCACTGAGACTAGCTGGATGTTACTATAACTTATAGAAACATATCCTATAGACAAAGCAACCTTTACTTCAAGGAAGAATAAATACAATACATTAACATAGGGTGTGCCTGTTTCTCTCATGGTGATAATATTTCTATAGTTATGAAACATTAAAAAGATGAAATAGGAACATATACTTTTAAAGTACAAGGTTCTTTCAGAATACAGTACAATGTAAATATAAGCCAAAGACGCCTAACATCTTGCTTGTCTGGGCACAAACTGATGTTATTCTAGCATCCCTAGGGTTGGGTGGAGAACGGAACCATTTCTTGGGTGAAAAAGCCAAATATTAAATCTAAATTTATTCCACAGTTCAGGGAAATTGTGCAACTAGTTCCATGTGTACGGCACAGCCTTATATTCAAGGCACAATCTAGCCAGCTAAGTAAGTGGAATGTGGAAGTGATTAATTGTGTCTGAATAGCACCCTTTCTCCAAACTGCACAAGCCAGAGAGCAAGACTTTTCAAAGCAATCTGCAGTACAGGATATGTTGGAAAAATAAGAAGGGGCTATTCAGGATTAACAAGTCAAATGTTCCACTGTGTGTATGAAAGTCTTTAATGCTTCTAAGGCAATGCCTGAGTTGTGGTTTAGAGGCATAGTAGAATACCCTGGGCTCTGAAATTAGTAGTTAATCCCCATCAGAGCTCAGGAAAGTTTACTTTTTTGTACTAGAGTTCCCAGAAATCCTGGGCCACCATGGGGAATGGTCACATTCTCTTGAAGATGATGGCAGATGCAGTTGAAAAACACATTTCCAACTGTGATTCCACTCCAAGAAATATTACCACCAACAAACCACAACTGGACATAATGACATAACGCTGAGCTTGCGCAAGCCTTGGGCCTTTGCACTTGCCCCCGATTCCTGTAGCACAGCCAGGAGGAGAACACTGGGAACTCTGAGTCCTGTTTTTATCAAGCCAGGTTATTATCCATGTATTGTTGTTTCTGAACGCAAATTTGGCTTGTTTTTCAAAATTATAGCTAAGACGCTGTATGGGCTTCAGGCATAAAGATAAACTATGATTAATTTAAAAATTGGAAGCAGATAACATCCAGTCTACATCACAGCCATTATCAAGGAGAAGAAGGAAGGAAAAAGCACACCAGTCAATGGTCAAGCACATAATACTAAATAATCATCATGAGCCATTAAGTCAATTCTGACTTATAGCAGCCCTTTTCAGGTTTTTCAAGGTACCGAATACTGAGAGCCTGTTCCCACTGCCAGAATAAACTGGCAAAAGGATCTCTTTTTTGGATTCGGGCTAAAGTCACATGGACTTTTGTCCAATTCCAAAATGTTTGTGGCAGTGTGTATGTCTGCAACACCACCGCTACCTCCTCCTCCTCCTTGGGCTCCCTGCTCCTGCCGCCACCTCCATCTGCAATCAGCTGCATCTGCTCAACCAGGAGGAGAGTGGCGGCAGCAGCGAGGAGAACGGAAAAGGGGAGGAGGAGGAGAGGGAAAGGGGCAGGGGGTGGAAGGGCATGGGGACAGTGCCTGAGGGGTGGACAGGCAAAGGGTGGTGCAGTGGGGAAAATGGAAAGGGAGGGGGAGGGGGAAGGGAAGGAGGGGGAAATGGGCGAGAGGTGAGGATGGGAGGCTGTGGGGACAGGTGCCTTGAGGGGTGGGCGAGCCAGTGGGCAGGGCAGTGGGAAGAATGGAAAGGGAGAGGGAGGAGGACAAGAAGGAAAGGGGCAAGGGATCAGGGTGGGAGGACGCAGGGACAGGCAGTTTTATTTTATTTTTTTAATTCCTGCTATCTGGTAGGAGTCTTTTAAAAAAATTGTGGATGGGCATTCACATTCCAATGAACTGATTCCACATATGCCTCAAAATAGACAGACCTCTGGCAGGGTAGCAGAAAAAACTGCATTGTAGTGTAAAGGTAACCACATTAGCCTTTGACAGGGATGACTTGGTATCTAGTCCACTTTGGAAAGCAGAAGGTTCATCATGGGAAGGGGAACTACAGTGACAGAATACACACTTTGCCTGTAGAAAGCCCCAGATTCCATTATTGGCATCTCTTTATTAGAAAGAGTTGGGTAGCCAAATGGGTGTGGTGGGGTGGGGGAAATCGCTAATAATTAATTCCTGGTTCCCAATTCATTCTCCCATGCTTTTAAAAACTTGTCATTTTAGACAGCAACTACTGTTTCTTATCACTACCGTGTTTCCTCAAAAATAAGACAGGGTCTTATATAAATTTTTGCTCCAAAAACGCATTAGGGCTTATTTTCAGGGGATGTTTTATTTTTTAAAGATCAAACAATCTACTTTTATTCAAATACAGTCATGTCATCTTCTGGTTGCTGCACAATGGTGGAGGGTGGGGCTTCACTAAACTGGGGCTTATTTTGGGATACGGCTTATATTATGGGCATCCTGAAAAATCATACGAGGGCTTATTTTCAGGTTAGGCCTTATTTTTGGGGAAACAGGGTAGTTAACCCCTGCTCTTTTCTCTTAATTGTAAAAGATTAAATATAATTATTTAAACCAACCAGCCAACCAAGAAATCAATCAAGAAATTATTTTTGAACTGTAAATAGTCCCTTAATAATTTACTGTTATAATTTATGAATTCAGCATTAACATATCTGAACTTTAATTTCATCTAGAGAAAATGCAGTGCGTCGATGGAACTAAAGTACAACATATCTGAAAATAATGTCGATTCTTGAATCTGGGGTTAATTCAAAGTTAGGGCTGCAGTGCCCACCTAGGAAGCATGATGCAGTTTTCAAACTTACTGCCATGGTTCAGAGCATCTTTAAGAAATTAGATGCCAGATTTCATTGGTTACTGGCTTCAGTCACTGCGAGAAACCCTGAGGCAGATCACTGCAAACAATTGAACACTGTCCGTATACCTCTGTGTTTGATGGAACACGGTGTTAATAGCCTCCCAGAAGTCTGGATTTAGTGACATTTACCTCTGACCTTGTTGACCTCAGTGCCTCAAACCTTAATCCCCCACTGGCTCTTTTAGGTATCCACATTTCAACAGACAGCATGTCCCAATAGGCACTAGTTGTAAATAACCCACTTTGTCCAGGGAAACCACATCAAATTCTGCCATTAACACGCCCGCAAAGGGTTTGTTCAGAGTTTAAAGATGTAAATCAGCTGCACAGTTGTTGGTGTGAAAGATACAAATGGATTGAGAGGAAATATTGCAAATAAAGATTTCTAATTAAAGAGAGAGAGAGAAAAGAAAGGCAGGCAATGATTGTCTTGACCTCCCAAATTCACAATATGACCTTCAGTAACTTGCAAAGACTAATTCAGAACAGAGTGAATGACAGTGTGAGCCTATAACCCTATCACAGCATGGTGTCCTTAGTGAACAGAAATCTTTTTCTTTCTTTCATTCTTTCTTGCTTTCTTTCTTGCAAAGCAGACATTTGCTACTATTTACTGTGTGCGTATATGGGGACTTGAGTCACAAAATCTGGAAGAGGAACTTCCAAAGTGTGCTCAAGATCATAACTTAAATCATATTTGAATAAATTAGTCTTCTTCAGAGCCCCATCTCAGAAATTTCTGGTTTCCCCCCCCAAATACCTGTCATGTTTTCCCAAATATTACTCACAGTGGCTTTGCTGCTGTTATTATGTCCTGTCATGTCACCTCTGATTTATGGCAACTCTCTGAAGGAGAGATCTCCAAAATGTCCTATCCTCAACAGCCCTGCTCATTTCTTGTAAACTCAACCTTGTGAGTCCTTTTAGGGAGTCAATCATATATAGTTTTCTTCTTTTCCTGGTTCCTTTCAACTTTTCCCAGTATTATTGTCTTTTCCAGAGAATCTTGCTATTGCATGATGTACCCAAAGTATGACAGCTTCAGTTTTGTCAATCGCATCTCCAGAGACATTTCAGGCTTGATTTGATCTACCCACTTCTTCCTCTTTCTGTTGACCCAGGGTATTTGTAAAGCTCTTGTCCAGGACTATATTTCAAGTGAATCTATTTTTTTCGTGTCAGCCTTCTTCACTGTTCAGCTTTCACATCAGTATGTACTGATTAGGAATACAATAATATAGATGACCTTGGTCTTGGTCTCCAGTGACACATCCTTAATCTTGATGATCTTTTCTAATTCCTTCATTGCTTTGCTGTAGTCTGTAAAACATAGACTCATCTTCTGAAATTCTTTGGTGCACTCCAGTTGCCAGCAAATATTTTCAATATGATCTTGAAGGCTTCTTCTTCTTTTGCAATCCAGCTTGAACATAAGTCATTTCTCCCTCCATAAAAGTGAGAAAAGGCTCCGTAAAGCTCCATAAAAGCCTTTGTTGCACTTCCTTGAGCATCACTTTGGTTGTGTGGGAAACTACAGCAACACTCTTATAGCTACTGCACTCCTTGGCATCTCCTTTCTTGGGGGGCTGGAATGTATATTTAATGTTTCCATTCTGTGGGCCATTATTTTATTCTCCATATTTGTTGGAAATATTCTTGTTAGGATTTTGACTGACAGTCACTGTGGCTTGAAATAGTTCTATCAGTATTCCATCTACCTGATTGATTGATTGATTGGTTAGTTGGTTGATTGATTGATTGATTCCAAGTGCTTTCACTTCACTGTCTTCTTTTTATCTCTTCAGTTTGTTGTTTCTACTTTCTCTTTATGTTGTCCTGGTCAGATAGTGTGCTTCCCTGCTGGTCTTTCAGCATTCCTAATCTATGATTACATTTCCCTTTGATATCTTGGAACTTATGGAAAATATCGCTTGTTTTTCCATCTTCTATTTTATTGCACTGGCTATTGTAACAGTTCTTTTTTGTCTTTTTGTGACAGTTGCTGAAAAGCTGCATTCAGGATTCTGAACCTTTTTATGTCATCTATTGGTGGTGTAATTATAATTCTCTGCCAAAGCCCTATGGTTCAGGGAAATACACTAGAGCTGTCTGGCAGAGAACACTAAAGTCCCTCAGCAAACTACAGATTCCAGAACTTCTTAAGACACAGCCATGGCAAATGAAGTGCCATCAAAGTGCTATAAACATGTAGTGTTGGGACACTGATAGACATGCTTGGGGTTTACAACATACACAAACCAGTCACCATCAAACTAGGTCTGGCCCACAATATTTCATTGCTTGAGGTGACCAAATGGTACCCTAGGTGTCCTACTTCTATTCTACGTGAAGAATCCCACTTGGAAATTGAATCATACTACACAGCAGTGGTGAAATGATAACATCCTATTCCATACCTGAAAACTTCAAGATAGCTTAGATACCTAATGGAAAGATCAGCCCTGATCATGAATAAATATCCCCATGAGTGGGGAACACATGTACATCCCAAAGCCACCACTTCTAATAATTAATGGTTACTTTCCCTGGAATTTTCACTACAGTGTCCAATGCACCATTTTGCATAAAACACTTGGTATGCTGACAGAATGAGTGCAGGGATATTTAAAACAAATCCCATTTACATTCTGTAAGTATTACTGTAAACAGCCTGTCAATACAGATGGTAAATCCTCCAAAAATGACCAGCTTTCAGCTATATATAATGCTCTTACATCTACAGTAGGAAAGACTATTCATTGTAATGGTCCAGAGAAGGAAACTATGGGTGGTTTTACTCAAACAAGCTTAACTTTCCCCTTTTGAAAAAGTAAATATCTAGGTTTCAAAAACAGTTGAAAGATCAGCTTGAGCTCTGACTCGGCGAGAACATTGTGCCCCTATCCAGAGATCTGGGCTGTAATATTCTCTTCTTACTTGCACAAATCTGAGCACGTAGCAAATGCCCCATCAAATATTTAATGTTTTCTTTGCACTTTCCTGGCTTCACTTTGAAGTATTTGATATTGACGGATTATGGCTTTACGAAACAGGATGGCGCTTCAAGGAAGGAGCCTCCATGGTCTGGGTGGGTAACTATTGCAAGCCAAATTTGGCCATCTCATGGGAAGAGAAGACTCCCTGGAAAAGACCCTGATGTTGGGAAAGTGTGAAGGCAAGAGCAGAAGGGGATGAGAGAGGACGAGATGGCTGGACAGTGTCATTGAAGCAACCAACGTGAATTTGACCCAACTCCGGGAGGCAGTGGAGGACAGGGGGTCTGGTGTGCTCTGGTCCATAGGGTCACGAAGAGTCAGACATGACTAACAACAAGTAGTGAATTCCCCTGAGTGTGACATTTAAGTCTCCCATTCAGAAGGGGTATTGTTTTCCAAAAAAAAAAAAAACAACCTTTTTCCCCAGCCCTTTATCACTCTCAGAGGAGAGAGGTGTAGAATAAACTAAGTTGCCCTGACCAAAGTATGGCTGAAGAGACTGCTCATCCAGCTACCATCTCAGTCAAGGTTGCTTAATTATGTACAGGGCTTCCCCCATGTACATTATCAGGTCAGAGAACCAGATGGTACAGACAGGGACAAAGTGATATATGTGGTGTTGTAGCCAATGACATTGTGGGAAGACCTTATCATCATCCAGCCTGCCAGAGCTTGGTCAGGAAGTAATCTGACCCCACCAATCATGTTGTCAATATTAGTTCATTGCGTACAAATTGTGCCCATGGGCAGAGAATGAGATCCTCCTCATCCTACAGCTAAATAAGAGCCTTTCACTCTTGTCTCCCCATCATAAATGTTTCTCAGTGAGCAGGATACAAAGGAAAGAATATGAAGAACAGAAGTTCCAGAGGGTAGCTGCTGTACGCAAATCACTTTGAACTGGCAAACCTTTGTGTGTGAACCAAATTCTATTTCGTTATACCGGTCTTCCCTTACAAGAGACACACAAAACAGGCTTTTCCCATTAAGCTTCCATTCTCATTGTTGCAAGTGAATTTCCCCTGCTACTCAGCAGGACTGCGTAGTGTGGAGAGCAGCAACAAAGAGAATAGATTTTTAATTGCTTGTCAACATATATTTACTGTGTGGCTGAAACTTCTGAAGAGATAAGAAGTACAGGAGGGGACTCTAGATCAACCATTCTCAACTCCTTTTCTTTTTCTTTTCTCTTTTGCCATGGCCACAAACACAATCAGGATTGCATAAATCATACAGCAAATATTATAAGGTTGTTTGTGAAAAATTGTTTCCAGTCTACAGCCCCCTTCAGATGTGCCAGCGCTCCCCAGGGGGCCATATAGCCCCTGCTGAGAATGGCTGCTGTAGGTAATATTGAGTTGAAATTCAGTTCTTCAAAAAACCATAGGTTGATGGATGTGGGATATTGTGTGTCAGTATATACAGTGGTGCCTCGACTTACAACCATAATCCGTTCCAGAAGATGGACGTAACTCGAAATGGTCATTAAGTCAAAGCACCATTTCCCATTGAAATGCATTGGAACGCAATTAATCCATTCTGGCAAAAAAAAAAACCCACAATAAAATACATAAATAAATAAAGCACACGGGAAGCCCCATCGGAAGGCTCTGGGGCTTAAAAAAACCATAAAAACCCAAAAATAAAGTACACAGCAAGCGCCATCGGAAGATGCTGGGGCTGAAAAAATAAACATACCAAAACAGACAAAAACCTCAGCACAGAAACTTAACCCCCCCAGCCCAAACCCACCCTGCAAAACCCTGTGAATGTACTTACTCAGAACCAGAAAGCAGCACCAGGCAGTCCGAAGCCTCATCTGATGCGCACTCTCTAACCATTGGGGCAAAAGAGCTACAAAGAAGCTCTTCGCTGACCAAAGGTTAGCCCTCTAATTTGAATTCCCCGCCTTTTTCCCCTGCTGCTTTTGATCGCAACTCAAAGCTCCGGCTGCAAGTCGAAGCAAAATTTTGCAGCCGGAGCTGGTCACAACTCGAAATGGTCGTATGTCGGGACGGTCGTAAGTTGAGGCACCACTGTACAATTTAAAACACTAGGAAATGGCCAGGTGCTTCTGCAAAATATTTGTGCTTCTGTTGCTAGTATAGGAAGCACAAAGTGACATAAATCAAAGGAAGAGCTGACTCCTTTTTTCATCAGTTAAGCACTACTCACCCAAACACAAAGCAATTGTCATGCGTATTTTTTGACAAGTGTGAGTGGTAGTGAGTGTTACATACAGCACTGATGTTACCTGTCTGTCATGGGTTTGGAGGGAAAGTTCCATCCTATGGGGAGTGAAAGGCGGGACATCAGGAGGAGGGGCTGTACTGTATATATATGTGAAGCGTGTGTGGAGAAGCAGAGAGAAGAAGCAGCAGCTGGGAAGAAGAAGCTGGTGTGGGAGTCTGTGTGTCAGACAGGGTACTACTGTGTGTCAGTCAGTACCAACCTGATAGGTTCAGGTGTCTGTTGGTTAGCCAGAACTGATAGGTTCAGGGTCTGTGCTTCAAGTTAAGTGTTCTGTGTGAACCAAACTGTGTGCATGTATGAATGAGACTAAGCCACGTTACTATATCTTATTCACCTGATCATTTTATTTTCCCTGTGTGTTGTTTTAAATAAACCTTGTTCGTTTATTTGTTAAAAATCCATCCCTGGTCTGTGTGACTTCTTATAGGGAATGGTTGGTGGCAGCTTAGTGAAACTGTGGCAGATCCCAGTAGGTCTGGGTTTGTCACATTGATTGGTGTCCAGCGTGTGGGATACGACTGGTCCAGTTGTCCAGCGGTACAGCAAAGCCTTGGCAAGTGTGCCCAGAGCAAGGGGGGTCTAGTCAGGGACAATCTGAGAGCGCGTAGGTAATCTTCTAGGTGTGCCTCACGGGGGGGTGCACTAGTAGAAGAACGTGTAACCTCAGATTGGGGGCTAGATTAGGGAGCTCTGAGGCAACCTGTTTTTGGCGGGAAAAAAGCTGAGGCAAAACTGTAAAGTAGAAGTGAGTTAGCCTGCCTGCTGAGAGGCCCAGCAGAGGGGGGTAGACTCTAGCTCGCAACTGTTGCAAGTTAGTGCTGAAGGACAGCAGCAATCTATAGAGAAAGCTGGTTCTGAGGCAAAAGGAAAAAAAAAGTGGTCGCTTTATTTTGAGGCTTGACTTTTGAAAGCAGCCTGTTCTGGGGGGGGGGGGATTATGCCCTTGACTCGAAGCCAAATGGCAGAAATGGGTGAAGTGAAAGACCCCCAGGTAGACCAAGGTTCTGAGGATGAATTTGGCTCAGTGCAGGGTGACAGCACAGGAGAGCAGAACCCAGAACTCAGAAAATTGCTCCTAGCCCAACAGCATGAACTGAGGGTGAGGGAAATGGAGGAAAGATTAGAGAGAGAACGAATGGAGGAAAGGGAGAAACAAAGGCAATTTGAAATAGAGAAAATGGAAAGAGAAGAAAGAATAGAGAGAGAGAAAATGGAAAGAGAAGAAAGATTGCAGAGAGAGAAAATGGCGTTTGAATTAAGAAAATTGGAACTGATGAATCAGAACAATAATAACAATAGGGATTCTGAGGGAGGCCAATTGTCTAAAGCTGACCTGAAGAAATTCCCTGTGTACCACAAGGGAGATTGTCCTGAGGTGTTCTTTTCCTTAGTGGAAAGAGCATTTGTGGACTTCTCAGTGAGGGAAACTGAGAAGATGACCATCATGCGATCTTTAATCAGTGGCAGCCTTGCGGAAGTTTATTCAGAGATGCCAGAGGAACTGATGAAAGATTTTGCAGAGTTTAAAAAACTGGTGTTTGCAAGACATGGGATAAATGCGGAACAGCTGAGGCAAAGATTCAGGTCAATCACCAAGAAACCAGAGCAGACTTTTACCCAAGTGGGGGCCCAATTGGTGAGGCTGCTAGAGAAATGGCTATCTCAGGAGGGGACAGAGACCTTTCAGCAGCTCAAAGACTTGATAGCGCTGGAACAGTTCTATTCAGTCCTGCATGGGGAACTGAAATTCCAGGTGAGGGAAAGGAAACCAAAATCTGTGGCAGAAGCAGCCGAGATCGCAGATTTTATTTCCCAAATAAGAAAGCCCTTGGGTGAGGGGAAAGCGATGGGGAAACCTAAAGAAACCTACAGCAAGTACTCTCAGGGACCAGGGAAAAGCCAGCAAGGGGGAGGGGCCCATGGTGAAGGGAAGCCCTCAGACATGAAACTAAGACCTCAGATTTTGGAGGGAAAACCAAAACAGGATGAGAAAGACTCAAAATATAGCAGAAAATGTTACTTCTGTCAGGGAAAGGGCCATCTAATCTCAGAGTGTGAGAAATTAAAGCAGCTAAAAGGAATTGTGCCTCAGGATTCGAGTGGAACCAAGCCAAAAGCTGTGTTCTGTGTCCAGAAAGAGCAAGGCTCATTGTCACTGAGGGAGCCTGTTGCCATGGCTACTCAATCTGGAACAGCTACATCTGCTGATCAGGCTGAGGAAAATGGTCCTCTTGTAGAGGTCAGGCGCTGCCTACTGGTGAGAACAGATTCTCAGTTGTTTGAAACAGCAGGGGTGGACGTAGGAATACTTGACCATCAGTATCGGGGGCTGCGGGACACTTGTTCTCAGGTGACCCTGTGCCATCCAGATATTATTCCTAGGGAATATATAATCCCAAATGAGAGCATGAAGGTGGCAGGGATTGAGGGGCAGGTGATCTCACTGCCAGTAGCGGAGGTACCTGTGAACTTTCAAGGCTGGAGGGGAGTTTGGCGGCTAGCGATTTCATCGACTCTGCCAGCAGCCGTGCTCGTGGGAAATGACCTGGCTGAACATGTGAAACGGGTGCTAGTGATTACACGTTCACAAGCCACCACGGGGACAGTTCAGGGGGGTACTGAGGAGCCAGAGACGGAAGCAGGTGGGGGGAGTTCAGAAGCTGTGGTGGAAACCTTAACCACAGACAGCAGATTTGGCCAGGAGCAAAAGGCAGACGCCACTCTCCAAAAGTGTTTTGAACAGGTGACTGACGCCCAGCTAACACCTGAAACCCCAGTGAGATTTCTAGAGAAAAAGGGGATTTTGTATAGAGAGACCCTGAGGAATATCTCAAAAGGGGGAGATGGGATCCGAAGTCAGCTAGTGGTACCTGAGAAGTATCGCCCCATGATCTTACAAAGGGGGCACTCTGACATGTTTGCTGCACACTTAGGGGTGAACAAAACACAGCAGAGAATCACACAGAATTTTTACTGGCCTGACATAGGGAAGCAGATCAGGGAGTTCTGTAAACAATGTGATGTGTGTCAAAGGCAGGGGAATAGCCGTGACAGGACCAAAGCGAAGTTGTGCCCTTTGCCTGTGATTGACACTCCGTTCAAATGCATAGGGGTGGATATTGTGGGACCTTTGCCCAAGGCCACAAAGAGGGGGAACAGGTTCATTCTCACCATTGTGGACCATGCCACGAGGTACCCTGAAGCCATACCCTTGACTAACATTGAAACTAACACAGTGGCAGATGCCTTGGTGGGATATATGTCCAGGATGGGATTTGCCTCAGAAATAATCACAGATTTGGGAGCATCGTTTACATCGAAGCTCATGAAACGCTTATGGCAAATCTGTGGAATTAAGCACAAGGAAACCACTGCTTATCACCCTGAAAGTAATGGGTTAACTGAGAAGTTCAATGGGACTCTAATGCGCATGATTAGGGCTTACTTGGCAGAGAATCCAAACAATTGGGACCAGAAGCTGCAATCCCTTTTGTTTGCTTATCGATCAGTGCCACAAGCCAGTACCGGGTTCAGTCCATTTGAACTTTTATTTGGGAGAAGGGTGAAAGGGCCCCTTGATTTGATCAAACAAAATTGGGAGCAGATCACCCAGGATGACCCCCAAGACGTTGTGACATACATAGACACCTTGATGAATGACCTAAAGAGAAACCTAGAACTGGCAGCAGAAAACCTGCAAGCTCAGAAGGTCAGACAGAAAACATGGTATGACCACAAAGCTAGAGAGAGGCACTTTGACCCAGGGGAGGAAGTGCTTTGGCTTAGGCCCTGCAGAGAGAACAAACTGCAGCTCAAATGGGCAGGACCATATAGGGTCATTTCCAAGATGTCAGACCTGAACTACCTTATAGAGCAGGAGGAGAACCAAGCAAGGAGGGTGGTTCATGTGAATGCCCTAAAACCCTACTACAGAGGGGAACAGAGGGTTTTATTTGCAATAAAAGCAGCTGAGAGTGAGGAAGCTGAATTACCCTTCTGGGAGGGTAGAGGGGAAGTAAAATACAACCCAGAGGAGGTAAAGATCAGTCCTGCACTCACCCAAGACCAGCAGCAAGAACTAAAAATGCTGCTCATTAAATATCAACAGGTGTTTTCCAACAAGCCGGGGATAGTGAAGGGAGTGATGCATCGGATCCACACAGGGGATGCACCCCCGCAGGCAGTATCCCCATACCGAGTAACGGGACCCTATAGGGACAAGGTGCGGAAGGAGCTGGACGAGATGCTTAGGGAGAACATAATCGTCCCCTCTTCTAGTCCTTGGTCCTCTCCGATAGTCCTTGTGGACAAGCCTGATGGGAGCATTAGGTTTTGTGTTGATTACAGGAAATTAAACCGCGTAACCACTCCTGATGCCTACCCAATGCCCAGGCTAGACAACCTGATTGAAACCATAGGGGGTTGTCGGTTCATCTCATCATTGGACCTGGTAAAGGGATATTGGCAATTAAGAATTGATCCCAGGGATCAAGAAAAGACTGCCTTTTGCAGCCCTTTTGGTCTCTATGAGTTTCGAGTCCTGAGCTTTGGTCTCAGAAATGCACCAGCCACATTCCAAAGGCTGATGGACCAGACCTTGGCAGGGCTCAGTGACTTTACTGTGGCCTACATTGATGACATAGGGATCTTCAGTAATACCTGGGAAGATCACCTGAAACACCTGGAGTTAGTGCTGCAGAGGTTAAGTGCAGCAGGGCTAACAGTAAAGGCCAGCAAGTGTCAGCTGGGTAGCCCAGAAATAAAATACTTGGGTCACATGGTAGGGGGAGGAGTGATAAAACCCCTAGAGGCCAAAATAGAAGCAGTTCGTGATTGGCCTAGACCCAACACCAAGAGAAAAGTCAAATCATTTCTTGGGTTGGTGGGCTACTACAGAAAGTTCATCCCGAGGTTTAGCGAGATTGCGGCTCCGCTGACCGATCTGACGAGGAAGAAGGCTGATGACCGCATCCCGTGGACCAGCGACTGTGAGGAGGCGTTCCAGAGGTTGAAGCAGGCGCTCATCAACTATCCAGTGCTACGTGCTCCAGACTTCGACCGGGAGTTCATCATCTACACCGATGCGTCTAACAGCGGGGTAGGAGCGGTTCTTTGCCAGGAGGATGAGAATGGTGACCAGCATCCAGTGTCCTACCTGAGTAGGAAACTCCAGAAAGGTGAGAGACATTTGGCAACCGTGGAGAAGGAGTGTCTGGCCATAGTCTACGCGATCCAGAAGGCCAAGCCTTACATCTGGGGAAGACATTTTATTCTGTGCACTGACCATTCACCACTGCAATGGTTAAAGACAATGAAAACCCACAATAGTAAACTTATGAGGTGGGCTTTAAATCTGCAAGACTATGACTTTGAAGTGAAGGTGGTCAGAGGGTCAGTGAACTGTGTTGCTGACGCCTTGTCAAGAAGACCTGAAGAATGAAGACAGCGAAAGAAACATGGACTATGTATATATATTGATGACAAAAAGTTAAATGTACCTATTTTTTGAACTTGGTTTGTATGAATAAAGGTAACTTGATGTAATGTATATGATAAATGTTTAAATGCCTAATTGATATGGTTAACTTAGAATGTAAGTATGATATTGTATGTATAACTGTTGTTGTGTGTTTTATCCAGGTTGTTTTTTTGGTGAAAAGCACCTTAGCTTTCCCCCTACAAAACAACTTATAAAGAGGGGAGGTGTTACATACAGCACTGATGTTACCTGTCTGTCATGGGTTTGGAGGGAAAGTTCCATCCTATGGGGAGTGAAAGGCGGGACATCAGGAGGAGGGGCTGTACTGTATATATATGTGAAGCGTGTGTGGAGAAGCAGAGAGAAGAAGCAGCAGCTGGGAAGAAGAAGCTGGTGTGGGAGTCTGTGTGTCAGACAGGGTACTACTGTGTGTCAGTCAGTACCAACCTGATAGGTTCAGGTGTCTGTTGGTTAGCCAGAACTGATAGGTTCAGGGTCTGTGCTTCAAGTTAAGTGTTCTGTGTGAACCAAACTGTGTGCATGTATGAATGAGACTAAGCCACGTTACTATATCTTATTCACCTGATCATTTTATTTTCCCTGTGTGTTGTTTTAAATAAACCTTGTTCGTTTATTTGTTAAAAATCCATCCCTGGTCTGTGTGACTTCTTATAGGGAATGGTTGGTGGCAGCTTAGTGAAACTGTGGCAGATCCCAGTAGGTCTGGGTTTGTCACAGTGAGCACAAGAGGGTATCCTGTAGATCATCTTGACTGCTGCCTTTGGTGTTGTCAACATTAGGCTGTCCTTTGCTGTGCTCTGCCAAGATCAAGTAAGACTATCTCTAAGCTGCCTAGAGTGGTCCTGACCCGACCAGATAGGCGGGATATTAAACAAACAAACAAACAAACAAACAAACAAACAAACAAACAAACAAACAAACAAATAAATAAATAAATAAATAATCACAAAGCAAAAACCCACAGTAATTTCACAGCTTAAACAAGTGAAGTTCTGAATATTTCCTCTCTATTATTTTTAATATTTAATATTAATTATTTTTAAATATCTTTTTAAATATTTTCACAACCAGACACAGAATCCCTTTGTCAGTAAGAAATCCTGTTTGACCAGGAAGGAGTCAAAAGGGTCTCCACCTGAAAATAAGCTAATTGGATCCTAGTCAAAAGTTCAGGCTACCCCTGAGTTGAAGATGATATCCCTTTTGAAGAGAATGTGTACTGAAAGCACTACGGGCACAGACAAACACAACTGCTCTGTGCTTTTGTAATACAGAAATACTTTGAATATGCCATACATAACTGTATGCTAACTCCAGAGACACTTTGCAAAACACATTTTTCTGAAGGATTGCCGCTCCATTATTTCCTTTAATGCAAGTCTGGTTTTTTACCTCTTTAAAGAAAACCTGTCTTTTGACTATTTCTTTCATTGCCCTCCAAACATCTCCCTTTCCAGCTCATGAAGCTGCAACAATGCATCTACTCTGGAATGCTCTTACTGGTAAGCATGTTCCAGACATGCTCAGATTATAACAAAGTGGTTGTTTTTCCCTTTTGAAAGTTTTTTTTTTTGAGGACCAGTATATTAGCCCCTGCAGCCTGGATTCTGTCCAAATTAAAAATGCTGGTGGGACCAAACATTCTCTTTCAAGATAAGCAAATTTGGTCTTTTTGGCTTATTTAATCTGTTTTAAATCTGAGGATATTTAAGGTTGCTTGTTTCTGCAAGGGGGGGACAGTGTTACATTTAGAAAATTATAATTCAAAAATCCTTTGCCTGAACTTACTCAAATTCTGCATAGAGCAAGAGGGGAGTGTCTGCTATATCAGTCCTAAATTTGATATTGGTCTGAACTCCAGTTTCACAGTTACAATTTTTTGTTTGGGCTGCACCCATTTTAGGATTGCCTTATAGAATGTTAATTTCCTTTGCTGCATAATACCATCTCTGCATTTTTGTGCAGTGATAACTAACCATGAACAAAAGGACCATCAAGAGACTTCTCCCAATATTTCCAAGAATTATTTGGTGCATCAGGAACTCTGATCAGAATGTTAAAGCCAAAATGTAACGGATGAAACTTAATGATAGAGGGGAGGAATCACAATATCGTCTTAAGGGGAATATACATTCCTGGAGTATGTATCTGGCCTTAATTAAGGTTGATAAATCTTTAGCAATGAATAATTTAGTGCAGATCTTCTACAGACCTTCCTCCAACATGCAGATAATCTCTTTCAGTCTCACAACTTCTTCCGCATTTCGTACTGTGTGGCAGTGAAGCAACATTATGATTCAAGGCATGAATCACCCACTGGACCACTTAAGGCAATGAATCCCTCCCCCTCAGCTCCATTTTCAACTACTTCTCTCAGGATGGACCTGTGGATTCCACACGGGCCTCAGTGGGAGGTGGCCATCACTAGTTCCAAATCACGGCAGACAGAAGTGCTTCTTTAATGAGAACATCCTGTTGGAATCCAGTCACATCCAGAACGTAAAGGTGGCAGGAAATATTTGGAAGTTCCCTAGTTACACGTTGTAGATGAGAAAGTGTCAGATAAGTGGGTATGTTCTTCTGGCTGCTCCCTCCAACTGGTCAATGAAACTTTGCATTGTGTGGCCATTATCTTAGTTCTCTTCAACCTACAGTCTCCTCTAACTTATTGCAGGTTCAAAGGCTGTGCTTGTAAGTGCCTTCAAAAATTACAGATGCTTATACCACTGGAGATATAATAAGCACAGACACATAATATGAGATGCTGCAACCATTACTGTCCAATTTTATTATCCTCATGTCTTGGATGGTTACAACAGAAATGTACTAGAATTTAAACTCTTCTGGGAGGAGGAAATTGGAAGAGAAAAAAATCTCACTGGCAAGTGGTAGGTTTAAAATTCTTTGGAGACTGAGCAATGCTCCAAAATATACACATTGCTTATATAAAATGGGGAAGAAGAACATTCTCTGCACAATGCAGTATCAAAGGACAAACATTTTCATTTGAAAAGAAGGTCAGAGCTCAATTCTTGGCTTCCAACACATGAAAACAACTGGTGTTGAGGAACCTCCCAGGTGTGAAAGCTACAGTTAAGACATTAGCTTTATATATCCTTGACATGGCAAGAACACGTAGCAATGTTCTTTCGGTCCTACAGCTGCTGGGAACAGCTGCACTTCAGGACATCTGAAGGGAATGAGTGATGCACACAAATATCAAAAACAAAGTTCGCCACCATACAAATAGTCAAAATTCAGATATAAAATCCCCTCTAATCCAGGGCTGGTCCAGCTAATCAACTCAAAAGGTCAGGTGGAGTTGCAACACTTTAGAGGCTCCAGTAAAGCAACATTTGCTTTGGGAGATGTGCCCATCATTCCTTCTGATGTCGCAGGGAGTTCTGGACCATCTGTCTTGGATCATGAGGCAAGCCATTTAAGGCAGCAAAATATATTTGGAAGGTCCATGTTCTAATTGAACATCCTTTCTCGGGACAGTTCTCAGAGGTGTTTGCTGAACAAAATGAACTAGACTTTATGTCTACATCATTTGCAAATGTTCCTACACGTGAGATTTACTGGCCTGTCTCTGCAACTCATTGTGCCTTTCTACTTCTGAAACAAGTTAGGGTAACACATGTGCTCCATGCAGTTGACTCCCTTTTTGAGAGACAAGGATGGCAGGATTTCTAGGCATCAGAGTATATCAAGTACAGTATATCAAGCCCTGTAAAATTATATTATGGGCACATTTGAGGGGATCAAATACACTCTTCCACCATTTTATTCCTAAGTGTAAATATTCAAATAAAACTGGTAAGTGTTAACATACTCTCTTCTCTCTCACTCTCAGTCACCTACCCATAGCCACACATCTTCCTGAAGCCATCTTCACATTGTCTGAAACACTTTATTGGCTCTGAATGTTACATTATTGTGGTCTGGTTAGCTAAACTCAATGGACATCACAACACTCAAAATTCTTTTTCCTGTCTGAGAGTGGCCCCAATGCCACCTTCCAATTGGAGGGTCAGTAGAGAAGGTAAAATAAAGTTCTTTATTCTTTTTAACCACCACCAAAATACTGCCAATTTGGCAAATAACAGAATGTTGCCTACTTAAGGACATCAGGGAATTTCACATTCTCCCAAATGAGAGAGTCCTAGTCCTTATAGCAAGGGAGGGTGGAGCCCTGCCTTCTGCACCAGCTCCAATATACCCCTCAGGGGCGCTAGGTAAGGGATGTTACTGCAAGGGTATCTGACGCAGGCTTGGAAACTGCCTTGCCACTACGGTAGACTCAGTGCCTACCCTTTCAGTCACTGGACAGCCCTCCGATGTCAAGGATGTAGCTGCAGCACACCTCCTGTGAGGCACATCCACAATCCCATCAGACCCAGGAGGTCTCACCCTGCTGGCACAGTGACTGTGGCAGTAGAGTGGCATGTAGGGCAGCTGGCTGACCTAGCAGATCCCTCTGGATGGAGCCTGGCCTTGGGAAAACTTGGCTCTGTGGATGTTTTTGGCAGCGGCGTGCCCGGCGGTGGTCCTTCCGGTGTTTCACCTCCCATCGCCTAACCTTGACATGGTGCACCAGGGCCATCTTCTCTGGAAAATTTCTCCCAATAACTGGAGCCTGGGTCACAGCAGCAGATCATCTCCTAACCCTCCGTGCAATGCCCTTCTGTCACGGTCACCTCCTCAGCTTCCAGTGCATCAGTCCTCCTTCCTCTGACTCAGTCTCTCCTTAAAGCTGTCAATCTCCACGCTCACCTGCACATCCCTCTAGGGTGTTGTCTGCCTCTTCCTCCCCGTCCACAGGCAACCACAAGGAGGTTAAAGGCTCACAGTCCCCAACAGGGACAGAGCTATTGGGCGCACACTGTCTATGGTTGGATCCCTTTACCAGTGGCTATTTTGCTGTGCTAAATTCACAAATGATGAAAAAGAAATAACTTAAATTTGTTTCCCCCTTTTCTAATTTGCATGTGATGTGCATATAACATGTTGGCTACCAAACTTGTTTACTCATAAGCAAGAAAAACATACTCTTGCCATACTTTCAAAAATACAATAAATGTGTGCATTTATCTATCTATCTATCTATCTATCTATCTATCTATCTATCTATCTATCTATCTATCTATCTATCTATCTATCTATCTATCTATCTATCTATCTATCTATCTATCTATCTATCTATTTATTTATTTATTCATTTATTTATATCCATCCATCCATCCATCCATCCATTTATTTACTTATTCAACTTGTATGTCGGCCACGCTCTGCAAGAGTCTCCGGGCAGCTTCCAACATCAATTAAAACAGTTCATATATTTCTTATTAGTGATGCCATCTAGGTATAATTTTCTACTTATTAAAAAAATACTACATGACATATACAAAGATTCTATGTTGAGGGGAAATATCCTTAACAGATAGCATCAAGAGTGTCCATAGGAACTTTTCGAGGAAGGAGATCCTCATTTTCATAAATTTTATGCATAGCACATACCATTACAACACAGTGTGTCTATCTATATACTGTAGTTGAAATAATAAATTTAGGATGAGGGCAAGCAACCTCTGCTACCTCTGTGGACCCTGCAAACACCCACAAGCAGTAGTTTTAAAAGTGTCACAATCAGCTTCATCAGAAATTCGGTAACTGGAAGCAGAGACCCTTGCACAGTTAAATCCATTGAATATATAATAATGGTTCAAATCAGTCTAGCATGGTTTGCAATATCTTTACATTTTTGAGTGAAACACTTAACACACAGTTTGTGCAAGTAAAATCACAGACATTTGCCGACCCCTAAAAAACAACCAGCTCTCATTAATCACACACTGAAGCAATCCCTTTTCACTTGAAAGAAAAAGAAAATGATCCACTCTTTTACAGTTTATTCAAACAAAAAAAAACATTTAAAAATATAAATATGCAGAAATGTATGGTAACCTAAAACAAATCATTATTTGCCATTTGTAAGTGGCTATTGTAGAAGCAAAAACTGAACCATGTGCTTACAAGGCACAGCTGTTTAGAACTGAACTGTGAATATCAAATACTGTGCCTGTTTTCATGAATGAGTAAAAGCCCTGCCAGGACAAACAAAGGTCCACCTGGTTAACTATTTTGTTTTCATCCGTGGCTAGTCAGAGCCTGTGCTAGGAATGCCCACAAACAACTATATTTCCCACTGTATTTTCCAGTGACTTAAACCCGGAAGTAGTTGCCACATATTAAACCAAGAAACGCATAGTGAGAAATATATATTAAACACAACAAACAGGTTTTGCTCTTCTCTACTCTCAGTTGAGAGGAAAGATGAGGATTAAAAAGATCAATATGCCTGAGGCTGAAGGTGCAGTAGGCTATAGTTACTGTACTTATTGTTTTGATAAAAAAAACCCATATAATGAATTTGCCATTTACTGCATAGAAACATTCTCACTTCTAGAATTTCCCGTTTAACCTCAGCCACACTAATAACATGTCAGCAAACTTGTCTCCTCCTATGTTTTCAATAAGTTGTTAAAAAAACAGACTATTCAGTGTGTTCCAAGCTCAGTTCAACAAGACCAGCTTAATGTTTTCCTTGTGTAGCTATATCAGGGCTAACAGGAGAATCGGATTGGAGCCCGGAAGGCGATAAAACAAAATCACATTCCTTGACCATTGCACAGAGTCTCTTAAGTCCAGTGCAAAGGGAGGATCCCAAAATATCTGCAAGTACATGAAAAATATACACGAAAATATATTGTACATCAAATCTTTTCCTCCTGCTGAAATCTTCTATTATAGCTCTAACTTTCCCTAAAAGATACATGATGATTTTATGAGGAGTTAGGCTGATGAAAACTCTAATGACTCTGACACTTCTTTGAATCAGTCAGGAATAGCCATATCCTCACAAAGCTGCCATCTTTCCATGAAATAATTAGTGGAATCAATTCTGCCATCCACAAAAGCAGTGGTCCTCAACCGTGGGCCTCCAGATATTCTTGAACTTCAACTCCCAGAAATCCTGGCCAGCAGAGGTGATGGTGAAGGCTTCTGGGAGTTGTAGTCCAAGAACATCTGGAGGCCCAAGGTTGGGGACCACTTCTCAAAAGCATTTAAAATCAGTAGTTTGTCATCGTTGTCTGCAGCCAATACACAACTGGAACCTTAGATGTGTCAAATATATCTGTTAGGTCAGGAAACTGACCAGAGCTATAATTGGAGCAGAGAGAGTGAGGCTTAGTTCATTGCATCAAAATCTAGAAGCAGATCTACTGGGGAATGTTAATAAAATAAACTGCAACACCTATTCACTTTCCTTTAAAACAAAAAATACACTTTCTCTTTCATGGGGGGGTTGGCACATTCTCCTTTTTTCTTGGTGGTTGCTTAAGCTTATGCGAAGGTGGGTTGGAAAAACTGCTGATTGCCCTTGGTGTCCAAATTGCTAGTTATGGCTCTGAAATTAACAAATAATAGCCCCCAGAAGCAATAAACAAGAAGGCAGTAGACCTGAGAATCCTTAACATTAACATGAGTTACTTGGAACCTACATAAGAAAAGGTTCAACATTCAAGGCTGAATATCTACACCTTGCAAATGTTTTATCTTTTTCAGCAATAATATAAATGCAGGAAAATAAGATCAAACAGCTGTAAACATTCCTTAATCTTGTTCCTCCATCTAGCAATATTCCAAGATTGTTATATTCTTGCATTGTTGCTCTTGAAGGCTATAGTTTGTCAATTCCCTGACAAAACATATCTGACACATCTAGGAGTCACCTAGTTTGGTTGGCTGATGCCAGAGCTGAGGTTTAAATGGCATCTTGTTTGTGGACCATGATAATAATCAAATTAAATATGTCTGAGCATGGCAGAATTAATTCCTTTGATCATTTCCTGGAAATACAGCAGCCTCGTGGATATATGGTTACATCTCACTGATTCAAGAGAGGGTCAGATTTGTTATAGGTCTTCCTGATGAGCCAGAGACTCACAAACATTATCATACAGATAAGTCCAAAGCAACCTCATTATATAAATTATCAGGGGGGTGGGAATAGTTTTGCAGCTCTGTCTTCTAAGACAAGTACCCAAACTCTAACTACTAAATGATAAAGCTACTGCTACATTGAGTCAAATGCTGGAATTTGGCACACATATGCACACACAAGACACATATGCAGAGAGAGGAAGCTACCAAAGCCATTATAGTTAAGCACGCCTACAAATGTTTGGTCTCTCTGAGTTCAAAATATGAGCATGGAATCAGCTAGGCTGCAGTGTACGAACTGACTTTCTATTGAATCAGATCACTGATCCACCCATTGTAGACACCGAATGGCACAAAGGTCTCTCTCCCAGCATTGTTTGCAATGTGCGAGACTGAACCAGAGACAAGGTGTTAGCCATGGTGCCGTTTTCCATGGTCAGATCCAGTAGAGTTATATGCAGTGATTTAATATTCTACAAAATGGTAATGTTAGTTAATCTCATTTTGCTTCTTTCTTTTTCACATATAAAAATATATTAAAATAAATTAATTGTTCAATGTGCTAAGAGCATGCAAAAAGTAAATATACTGTATTTTAGTTTAGATCTCCAGAACGCCTTTATATTTATTTTTATTACGAATAATTACTGGTTTATCTTTTCCTGTAACTTAGATCTGTAGATACATACAGCTACGGCCCTCTAATCTACTTCTTGCATCTGACTAATTAGCTTGTGGTATAACATGAGACAAATGAAATGCAAACTCTTGATGTACTGCATTTTTCCGGTACCGTGTAGCAGAAAAGGTATTCCTTTGCTTTTCCCAACCTCCTTCAAGTGGCAGACAATGGCCAGAATCCAATCCACAATTTATACTTTGTGCAGCTGAAATAGTGTTAAGCTGTAACAGCAAATTGTAGCTAATGAATGGGACTGTATACAGAAAAAAAAACCAGCAGTTCATTAATTAGTTACCATTTGCTGCCACAATTTATACCATTTCACCTTCACAAACTTAAATGACCAGTTGGAGCTGGATAACAAAGTGGTGTGAGGTGTGGATTCTGGTAAAGATGTGGGATGAGTCACAGGCCAGAAGTGTCCCTGCTGATGGCATTATCCATCAACATCTTGAAGAAACTTGCACAGATACAAATCAACATCATATTTGTAACAAAACGCAAACAAAAAGACTGCATCCCCAAGGGATGTAAAATAAAAAAACTTTTATATTCCACATACCCCACAGACCATGATGAAAGATTACTAAGAAACTCCTGAACCACCTGATCAGCATCCTCTATAGCAAACAAAGGAAAATCCAGGAGGATATTACAGAGCTTGAACAACACATACAGAACCAGCCCTCTGCACTGAATATTGCACAGATGTTCAGCACCACAAGAAAAAAAAAACATCTATGATGCTTATTATATGTAAGTTAGGTCTCAGTCCTCATGTTAATGGCAGTGATGAGTTCCACTGGGAAGAAGGAGGTAGAAAAGTATATTTTTTCGTCTAATACTTGTTAAGAATAATGATACAAAGCTCACTGGGTCTCACTCATTTGACTTCCACTTGCATGCTGTTGGCATCGGCACTGCTATGGTTCCACACTCTCAATGTGTCAGAGACCAAGAATGAGAAAGAGAGCACACACACGTGTGTGTGTGTGTGTGTGTATACGAACTCATGCCACAGGGGACACTTTGGATACTCAGCTGCATGCCAAGATGCAGAAAATCAGATTGAAGCCTCAAAAGATAGAATGGCTGATGGAGAAGGTCACTAAACACTCACCAGCTGCTCTACTCCGAGAAGCTTCAAGGCACATTCGCATAAAGGTCAGGGCTCTTTAATAACAAATACAGTACACACACACACACACACACACACACACTCCACAGGGTGTACATCAGGATCTTAAAGACAGGTCTAGAGGCTATTGCATGGGCTAAGTAAGAACCGAGTCCTATTTTTGTCTATTATAAACAAATAGGGGAGTGGTGCAGCGAGAATGTGAAGCAAAGCATTGTTGTTATTCTCAGCTTTTTGTCAGAGCCATCTAAGAAACATTGCAAGATCCATAATAATCTCTGTTACGCTGTCAACGCTAGGCCAAACTAGGTTAATTGTCATACAAGTGGACTGGGCGAGCTTTCTCTGCGGATGCACTGAAGTACAGTACTTCAGTTGCTTTCTAGAAAGGCCTTTTCTATCAATATGCCTCCCATGCTTCTAATCCTTTGCCACTGGAAGGAAATTTTTTTGACAGTGATATGGTGGATTTCCCTCTGTGTGTTTCTGCTGTTGTTCTTCGTGGGAACCTGTCTAATAGACAAAAATGTGGTGGCGCTGTGGGCTAAACCGCAGAAGCCTGTGCTGCAGGGTCAGAAGATCCGGCAGTCGTAAGATCGAATCCACGCAACGGAATGAGCACCCGTCGCTTGTCCCAGCTCCCGCCAACCTAGCGGTTCGAAAGCATGCAAATGCGAGTAGATAAATAGGGACCACCTCAGTGGGAAGGTAAACAGCATTCCGTGTCTAAATCACACTGGCCATGTGACCACGGAAAGATTGTCTTCGAACAAAACGCTGGCTCTATGGCTTGAAGAGCGGGATGAGCGCCGCCCCCTAGAGTCGGACACGACTGGACAAAAATTGTCAAGGGGAACCTTTACCTTTACCTTTTTACAGCCAAGCTGTCTGCTAGATAGGACTTACCCAAGATACTTTGCTGTCTGAGGAGGAAATGAAGATTCCTCTTTCCAGTTTCTACAAATATAAACCGACTGAACTGTCAGATGAATGTGGCAAAGGAATTAGTTGTTCAGGTTTTATGTCATTCTCTTGTCAACTTTAAATGGCAAGGGAAGTAGTTTTTGGTTTTATCCTTTGCTTTTTCATAAATATTTCCAAGATGCAGTATCAGAATGGGCCACTAGAGGGAAATAAATATTTTTCTATGTATTTTTCTGGAGTTTGGGTAAGGACAATGAAAAGCATTAATAACCCACAATGCAACAAATTACCTGAGGTGTTGGAAGCAACAAAAACAACAACAATCTGGTTGCAGAAAAGTAATGAGTAATGTAATGAGTTCCTTCGATACTACAATGTTCCAAACTCTGCAATGAGGAATAGCCAAGAGACTGGCATTGCTGTACCCCCATCTGCCCCTTTGAGGTTGCTGAAAGAACACAAAATACACAAAACTGAGTCTCTTTCATGTTTTGGGTCTTTTGAGCAGACATGACAGGCCCATCCCTATGAATTGGCCATCAGAGAGACATGTCCCCCAGCCATCCTCCTTTGCACTGCATTCTACAAACAAGCATTGTCTAATGCCACCCATCTTCAGGCATCCCTGGCTGGACAAACAGTCAGTAACCACCATTCAGACAGCCGAAGAGGAACATTAGCTCAAGAAGGTGTGTTTGATCATTGACTGGGATTCTGAATCTAGATCTCCTTATTCCAAATAAAAAAAAGCCTATGCTCCATACTACATCAAGAGGTGAAACGAGATGCTCCATGTTGGCATGTTACATAACAGAAAATATGCAGCATAGCTTTCTTCCTACAATTTACACAGAACTCACCCACAGTTAAGGCATCACTTCCTCATGAATTGGGACCAGGCTGCAAGCCTTTATGCAATGGCATTACCTTTGGATAGGCTCAGGCTTCACTTCAGCAGCCAGCTCACTTCTAATGATTTGTTACAGAGTCCTGCCCGCAATGACTTTGTCTGATGTTAACATTCTTGAAAACTTGTCATAAAGAAGCCAAGAGAAAATAATACACGCAACATGACATCATGCGGAGCCAAATTCTGCCCAGGAAATATATATGTGAGCTTTTCATATGCACTGGAGGGTAAAATATGTTCTTACTTTCCTTTCAAATGCATTAGTTACACCATTCATCCTTGTTAAAGACAGCAGCAGAGGCTCACCAGAGCATGTCGTAAGTGAGTTGCTGAGGAAAGGAAAAGATAATCCCAGATAAAACCTCAGATAACTCAAATGATATTACAGGAAAATGTGTCAGATGCCAAAGACAATGGTCTTTATGACAATTAAGGGTGTGCGATTGCACTATAGCCTTGAAGTGCATTTATCTAACATTCAAATCCACAATGGGGTGCATTGGATTGAATATTTGATTTGTACTAGGAGACCTGTTCAACTGATGACCTTGGGCAAGTCACTATTTCCCAACATACATGATGTGCCAATAAAATATAACTCACTGAGCTCCCCAATCAAAGAATAGGACTGGAATACAAGAATAGATCTGAAGGGCTCTTATCTCCCCATGTGAGCCTTCTCAGCTCCTAAGATCTTCAGGGGAGGCCTGTCACTCAGTCCCATTACCCCAACAGGGACATTTGACAGGGACCCAAAAGAGGGCCTTCTCTGTAGCTGCTTCCAGGTTGTGGAACTCCCTCCCTCAGGAAGTTATGTTGGCCCCTCCCTCTTGTCTTTTTGGACAAGATCTGCCTTTTCAGACAGGTTTTTAGTAATTAAATTGGGCAAGATTGAGCCTCTTTTGGATGTTGTGCATGCTTCTTTTAAGTGAGTTTTTAAAACTTGTAAATGTTTAGATAACCATTTTACATTACCACCTTTGGGCAGTGTGGGCGGCATATAAATAAATAATAAATGTTTTGTTAACCTTGTATTATTGTGTTTTTATACCAGGGATGTGAGTCTTTATTATTTGTAAAGAAAAACAAACAAGAACAAAACAACTGAAAAAGTGATACAATGAAAACAAGATCCATACTAATATTACTACCCCAAAACCAAAAAGAAAAAGAAGAGAACTTAGGAGAAAAGTGATATAGGGACGAAACAAGCAATCTGTCACATTCCCAGGGGTTACAACAGCCAAAGTCCGATAAACCAGTCCAGGGTCAGGAATACCACGAATGCAAAGCCAATGTCCATAAACCAACTCACAGAATGCACTCCAAGGTCAGAGTCCAGAGTCCAATACACAGCGTAGTCCAGGGTCAGAGTCCAGAGTCAGGAACACAGTTCAAGAAGCGTGGATACAAGCCAGGGGCTTTGACTCGTTGCTTCCACAGAAATTCTGGTTGGCTAGGAGCTGTTTTATAGTAAAACAGCTCCTTAAGCTGCTGGAAACCTTTCCATCCTGTTAATACTCAGGGCTAGTTGAATGGATATTTCTGTGGACAGCCTTTGAGCGATCCTCTGATCTTTTTGTCCTAAGTCTTTCCCGAAGCCTGACCAGAAGAGCTTGTCTGCTGGGGAAGGAGAATCTGGAGGCAGTTCAGGTGTTTCTGATCTCTCAGTATTCTCTTCAGCCTCAGTTAACCCTTCTGGTTCCAGGTCTTCGGCTGCACTCATGACACAATCAAACAAATACTATATGACTAATAAAATATTTTGTTGTGATTAACCCTTTTTTGGGCTAATGTCAGCTATGATTAATCATAGATTCTGTTCTTTGCCTGAGAGGTCTATAAATCTTTGTAGGACTCCTGGGAGAGTCTGTTATCAGGTTCTGACAACCCCCTCTCTTTTCCCCAGTAAAATGGTATTTTCTGGTCAGTCCTGTGTTTTCATTATATTTTCAGGGTAGAATAACCTTGGCAAAAGCTCTAGTGAGAATTCAGGCTTGACTTGACTGAGAACACACTTTTCTCTCTTTCTGGTTGTCTGTGATATCTGGATAGCTCTCTTCCAACACCACATTTCAAATGAGTTGATTTTTGTCCCTGTCTTTCCTTCGCATGACTCTGACCTTGGTTTCCAGTGACAGTCTTTTCTAACTCCCAGTTCGCCCTTGGTTGTTGTTGTTGTTGCTGCTGCTGCTGCTGCTGTTGTTGTTATTGTTATTATTATTATTATTTCAAGAAGTATGGGGACATTTTTTGGAAAATATGCATACAGTCGTTTCATAGAGCTTTTAGTCTGATATAGCTTTTCTTTCTCAGGTTAACTATACCAGGAAATGGGTTGGAAACTGGAAGATAGCTTTTTAGTCTGCATTTGATTCTATGGAGCAGGCACGGCAACATCAGTTTACCTGAGAGGTTAAAGGGTGTATGTTTCTCCGCCATACATATTGTGCCTACTCACACCTTTGCTTCACCATTTCATGAAGTCTAAAACAGCCATTCAAAATATTTTTGCACAGAGGAATTACAGCTACATCTCAGCTGTTCTTGCTTCTCCCAGAAACCGTAGCACAGATCACAGTTCTCATCTTTCGGGATCTTTTAGCACTAGGATAATTCTACATGAGAAAAGTTTCCATTGGAATCTGTGTGTAGTATATGTATACTTCCATTTTAAAAAGCAAAGAAATGCAGTTCTTCTAAAACAAACCCTCAGAACACCAACCCTCTGTTTTATGAATATTGTGCTTCTGTATCCACAATTCAAAACACCAGGAAATGCCCCAACATTGCTGCACAATATCATGCCTGCATTGCCAGTAGAAAAAAGGGTGGCAAGCTTTACATGGCAAATGGAAACCTGAATGTTGACAACACCTATTTATTTATTTATTTTATTAGATTTATACCCCGCCCATCTAGACCAATGGCCTACTATGGCAGGAGTCAAGATGGTCTACAGAATACTCTCTTGGGCTCACTGTCATTCTCACTTGTCAAAAAACAGCCCTGATAACTGTTTTGTCTTTGGGTGAGAAGTGGTTAACTGATGAAAAAAAGAAATCAGCTTCTAGGATTTTCCCTTGCTTGGTTTCACTTTTGTCATTGCATTCAAGTAGGTCTTCAGGGTGGAAAAGAGTGCAGAAGGAGAAGTGGAGAACTACAAGTCAGGGCTGGTCACCAAAGGGTTCTTGCAGAAGTATGGAAAAGATTTCAATGAAACTTTTGCTCCTGTTGTTAAGGTCAGCACTAATGTTCTGAGCTGTGAAAGCCTCCCAACAAATGCAAGTCAAGCTTCTAGGTATCAAGACTGCATCCCTATATGGAGAGATTGCATAAGAACTATACATGGAACAGCCACCTGGCTTTATTAACCAGAAACATCCTGATTTTGTCTGCAAAGTAAAGAAAAGGCTCTATGAACTGAAGCCGGCTACTCAGTCCTAGAATGAGAAACTGAAGAAGATGCTGCTGCAGGAAGATTTAAAGCAAGGTGATGTAGATGAATGCTTGTATACCAGAAACAAAAATGAATACATATTACTTTTATTCTTGTATATGGATGACTTAATCGTAGCTACTGAAAGGGTACAAGAGTACAAAGAGATTGTATCTCAACAGAGAGTTGGAAATAAAATAGTTAGGGGATGCAACATACTATTTGGACATTCAAATGGAAAGAAAGTAAAGCCCTGAATTTAAATTGATGTAAAACATGCTAATCTCAATTTAAATTGACAGTTTTTTGTAGTGAAAATCAGGCTCAAAATTAGGTGGCTCATATTTCCTGAACCAGGAGCAAATGATAATTGAGCCTGTGGACACATTAGACCTCCAGGATGCTCACACTGTTGCAACACCCATGCCAACACTTTCTGAAAGGTAGAGAGTAGAGTGAATTTCAACCAAACAATAGCAACCAAACAGAACAGCTATAGAAAAGCTTTTGTACTTAACCACTGCTAGACCAGACGTAGCTTCTGCTGTAGGAAAACTGTGCAGAGAAGTTAGTTCACCAACACAGGGTGACTAGATAGTTGTCAAAAGGGTAGCTAGATATTTGAGAGAAACTATGGATTTTAAGCTAAGGCTGCCAGCCAGCAAAAATCCAAAGCTAGTAAGGTACGCAGATGCAGACTGGGTAGAAGGTAACACAAAGTCCAGTGGGGTCCTGTTTTTGTATGGTGATGGGCCTATTTCGTGGGCCAGTCATAAACAAGATGTTGTTGCTTTGTCTTCCACTTAATTGGAGTTCATTACTGCAGCGGAAGCATGCAGAGAACTACTTTGGTTAGAGAAGCTGCTAAAAGACTTTAGAATATAGACAGGTACTAATCCAGATGCTAGAAGACAACAGAGGCGCATCAAGCTGCCAGAGTGAGAACATGAATGCACACACCAAGCATATTGGAGTGTGATACCACCTGGTATGACTGAAAAAGGGGCTGTCCAGATGATTTACTGTCCCACTACAGAGATAACAACATATATCATGACCAAGCCTCTACCAAGAGATTGATTCAAGAACCTGTGATGCAAGATGGGACTTGAGGGGTGTTACATGCAAGCTTGAGAAAGTATGCTGGAGAAAACTTAAGTCTTGCATGCAGACTAATGTTGGGTTTCGATGGGTAGAAGGAGTTTTCACAAACTAAGGTGACTGTCTTCTGCCACTAACTAATCAGCAAGTTCTTTTTCCTGGGCTCGAGGCAAGCCCACACCCCTATCTGTTTGTTTCTGGTTGCTTTATCTGCTTTTCCTTTTCCTTTCTGGTCATAGACCAGAGCAGATATGTAATTTCTTTCTGCTTTCTGACCTCCAAACCATGCGGTCACATGGATTTCTCCCTCTTTCAGATGGTTGAGATATCCACCCCCGTTTTTAAAATCCCTTTACTCTTCTGGTTGTAACTGAAGATCAACTATAAGTAAACATTTTTCTTTTTTACTTAAGCTACTTGTAGAGTGTATTTTATATACAAAGGGCTAGTTGCCTTGTGAAAACAAAGCAGTTGGGTAAAAGCTAGGATTTCAGCTATTCTATGTCACGTTTGTCCTGTGTACATCTCTTTCTGTTTTTTGTACGCTATGCTCTGCTAACTAAAAGGAATTAACCAAAATCCCCCCAACACAAAATTGGGCTTCAAATTAAATCAGGGGACCTGTCAACAGCCCTACTATGTACCAAGGCAGTAGGCAATGCCTCCTCTTATCTACTTGGATCCCTCTACATTCTGGCAAGAGCCAAGATAAGCCCAGCAATTCATCCTTTTGTGCAAATGGATTGGCTGCTTTCCACAACTGTTTAAGACTAGAGTTTACTTGACCAGAGTGAGTCCTGTTTCTGAGTAAACATGCACAGGATTGGGGTGCAGATTATTCAACAATACTTATTCAAATATGATGCAAGACTTTCTTTTCCACACACCCCACCCCCAGCAAGGGCTAGTCATTGCCAGAGAACTACCCCTCAAGCAAAGTTCTTAAAAATGATTAATTAATTGAATTGATAGCCTGCCCTGGGATAGGATCTTTGTATTTTAAGGACTTCCACACCCTTAATTCAGTGAGAACACCCCCCCAGGCCTAATTATGGGACTGAAAGCCCTCAGATTTGCAGGAGGTAAAGCATATGTCTCCCCGCTTGCCATTCCCACACCACTTTTCCATCACATTGGAAGAAAAGTGTCCTGCTGCACTGTGGGAGTCACAAGGATTTGTGTGACTCACTTGCCATGGAAGGGCAAGTTCTGTTGGAGGCTTCCTCTACATAGTCTTTATGGAGGCAGACTCCATCAGAACTTGTAATGTAACTGGTTGTTTTAATTAGCATAGTTATTACAGACAGCTAGTTAATAGCAACTAGCTGTTTGTAATGAGGTACTTTCAAGGTCTGATGCAGATATTTTTAAAAAAATCCTTCCCATGCAACTAGTTTTTTATTTTAATTTTTTTTTTAAAAAAGCCATGATCATTTGTGATTTGGCTTCTAGAGAGATATCTATAGCAACTGGTAGATGGCCTGTCTGGCCATTCACCCCTTCCAAGAGTAATCCTTCTCATAATTACAGCGAGCCAAAGAAATGGAATTTGTGGCCTTCCAGGTGTTGCTGGAGTGTAGCTCTAGCATTGGCCATTGTTGGCTGGTTGGAATTACAGTTCACCAACACCAGGAGGACCACAAAATGTCCAGAGTGGTCTCTATAACATAGACATCTAAAGTTTTTTTAATATATTAAAAATGGACTCTTTCTTTATGTCCTCTGTTCCTGGAGGAGGAGGGTTGTTTGCACATGTATTTAAAAATCTAATTAGAAAAACAAAAAAGGACTACATAAGTAAAGACAGGATAAAAAGAGAATTCCCAAATTCCAAAATTGGGAAGAGGCAATTTGGATTCTTCAGACATGCAGTCTGAGACTCTCCCATCCCTCCCAGACTGTTTGCTCTGCTCGGCGCAGACAGAATACGTACTCGAGAAGGCAGCAGTTAAGTCAGAACAGCACCACAGCGCACAGCTTCAGATCCTTTCACTGCCTGTTCAAATCCAAACTGCATTATTCTTAGCAGGTTTGTGTGCCCTTTCTTTCTTTCTTTCCTTCCTTCCTTACATCCTAGAAGGGCAGGGTATCAATTCAATTAATTGATCATTTTTAACAACTTTGCTTGAGGGGTAGTTCTCTGGCAATTACTAGCCCTTGCTTGGGGTGGGGTGGTAGAGGTAATAGAAGGGCCCCTTTGATCCTTGGACTGGGCAAGCAGATCACTATGAATTCCTTTTCAGACCAGGGGAACTCTCCTAGGTACTGCACGGCTCTGAACCTGTTGCTTGGGCCTGTTTCCTGCTGATGCACAATTTTGGTCAAGGTCAGTCCTCTAACTCAGAGTCCTAATGAGTCATAGGATGGGAATCGAGTGTTATTTCCTAGTGCTAGTCCTATTGGACAAGGAATCCATCAGTCATGTGAAAAAAAAGCAATACACGGTCCTAACTGTGTTATATCTATGGACTGCAACCTAAACTCACTGTAACATTTCACAGGACCCTGCACTGCTTGTCTCAGCCAGGTAGGATAAACAAAGACAGGGCAGAGAAAGTTCTAGATCCTAGCATTTCTACATATGTACATTCAGGGCTAATTTCCAGATATGCCATGTAAAGCTGTAAATAGGATTTCATTAAAGCCACAAAGACCTTCAAAGCCTGCCATTGTTACCAAGGCCAGATACTAGACCAGATGATAATATGATAAAGAAATAGAAGAATTTCCATTATTAGTAGAGTACATGATGTGCATGTTGAAATTTCCTGATTAGTCCTCAGCTTCAAGATTTTTCAGGTAGTAAGCTGGGAAAATACTGTACTATATACTAACATGAGATCTCAGAAAGCAGCCATTTCAGCCTGCCCCAAATGTCTGTTTATCATGGAGTACATGTCCCAGTCAAAGCCAAAGAGAGGCAGCAAGTTATGGAGCTCCTCATTCAGTCACCAACTGAATAATCACATTGACCCTGGCATAGTGCTCTGGATTTGTACAGTATATCCTCAGCTTCTGTTGCGCTCCAAAAGTACAAAATCCACATGAAGAAGAATGGACATGCCCCTTATTGGACTATTTCTTTCTCAACACAAACAACCACTACTATTCTGATTTCAGAATCCAATTTTCTTTCTCTGACCCAATTCACATACAATTCCATGTGGTGTGTTTGCTGAGGCTCCCTCCCCCACCGAGTGTGCCACTAAATAGAACTGTGCATTGCTGATAAAAGGAGAATCACATCCAACTGTAAACTGATTGGGTAAACAGCGTGTCAACAAGAATAGCAATCAAACTGTAGTAAAGAGTTTTGTAGGTTAGAGGGTAAAATAAATTCAAGCTGAGTAGTTACTGTACATAGTAGCTCTCTCTGTGTGTGACAGGGATGAATCTGAATTTCCTAGGAAAGGGCAACAAGGAGGAGTTTTCTGCATATATGCACTGATTAATCTCATCCGTTTGTTTTCCTGGAAACTGGATGTCCCAGATGCCATCGTATTAATGATGAAAATTTATCTGGTCTGGTTTTATCTTGTTGCTCAGTAGTCTGCCTCCATTAACTGTTGTTTTCTGAATCATCCTCTTTATTGAATCTCATTGTAGCTAAATTACAAATTTTGCACTGGCTTCTTCCCAAAATTAAAAAAAAAAAAGATTATATGACCTATAGAGAAATCCAGTGGGTTTCTCATTGAGAAGAAGCCCTTTAATAATTAACACTTGCCTTTTTCTTTTTTTTTTCAAAATGCTGCTCATCCTGGAAACAGCATCTCAGGCAAATCTCCCATCCACCCACCTTTGCAAACACACACTTTTAATTGTCGAAACGCCTTCTTTAAAAGCATATTATCATCATTCTGGGCATTTCAAAGATGAATTGCATCCACATTACAGCACGAATGTGCCTGATGTATCACACCTCACATGCTCCACTAATCCATCTCACTTCAGAACATATTTTACAAATTATACTGTTTTCCAGAACCTTGGCAAGGGTAATCAGCATTCTGAAGGCAATTCACCATGACATTTACAGGCTAACTCAACTAGCATTATTTACAAGCAATGCTCCAAAAATGAATACATGCATCATAAGCAGTGGAAAACAGCATGGATTTTTATATAGACATACAAAAACACCCTCCTGCCTCCCCCCCCCACATGCTGTGACTCTTTTCAAATAAAAAACAGTGTTTAATACAAGAAATATCCCAGCTGTGGACAGATATGGGGTATATTTTCATGCTCCTGCACAAATTATGCATTGTGGAAACATTCCTAGCAACTGCAGGAGAGTATAAACTAGACATCCATTAATCGACGGCATATTCAGTTCATCTGCTTGAATTTGTTCTGGAGGAAATATCCCCATCCTAAATATCAACTCTACAAAGAGATATGGAGAAAGAATATAGTGGGCTTGTCTCAGCTGTTTCCAGCACTTTTGGCAGGTGGTGATGAGAGAGTGTTAAAGAGGCATTTGTTTCTCAAGCTTCTCAGATTAGGTACATGGATGTCAGCAAGCTCATTATTTTAGATATACATGTATATAAACACACACACACACATCAAAGAGAAGCAGTTAAGGTGTTTTTTATAATCATCGTTACCACCACCGCCAACACCCAATTTCTTTTAAAATAGACCACAAAAAGACACAACACATAGACACCATCACAACAGCACAACTGCGAGTACTCACAGCTCTGAGTACAGGAAATGCAGATTCCCCACACTGTCTATGTAGTTTGCAGGACTTAGCCAAGGTAGAACCAACAACAGCAAAGCCTTCATGTTTTTTTTTTCCTCAAGTGCAAAATTTTAGAACTGCTGCTAAGGTTCCTCTTTGTCCCCTCGTCTCACTGTGGTGGGACACAGAACCTCAATCTTCTTAAAAATATTACTCAGTGCCACTATCCTCACCTCTGTTTCTCAAACAAGCCTTCCCATTTCAATGCAATCGAGAGAGCATATTATGAATCAATGCAAATCCCTTAAATGAAGCTACGCTGGGGAAAAAATCATTGACCTGTAAGAGGATTACTTGATCTGATTCTCAGAGATGGAGGTTAGATGTGAGGGTTTAAGGGAGCAGAGCATGGTTGGTGTGAGGCGAGGCAGTGACTTATAGCTGCAAAAAAATTCCAGGCTGATCATGCACACAGGAAAAAAAGACCTGTCTCCTCCTACATTCTTCAGAGTGGTTCTTCAGAAGCAGCTGGTACATTGACATCACTGGGCAGACAATCAGATGGGTTTGGAGCTGAGCTGCATCAGAGAAAAGGGGGTAGGAAAGGACCTGGATGTGGCAAGAGAGAGAAACTACACAGTTCAGGTCAGAAACAACACAATGTGTGTACATGATGGGCACAGGTTTGACGGTGGGTGTGATGCCATGCAATATGATTTGACCAGATGGAGAGAGTAGGAAGCAATGAAAGAGTCAGGCTGGCAAACTGCTGTAGATGGGCACCTCCCTTTGGGAGGACAAGTTAGCACAAGGCAAACTGAAAATACTCATGTCTACAAAAAGGTGCACACTTTCCAAGATTTGAATTTATGCAGCTTTCCAATAAACAAGCAGGCTGTTGTGCTGATCACATATAATCAGATATATGTGATCAGCAAGCAAGCAAAATCATCAAAGTCAGAGTTTTGTAGGACTTTTTGATACATGCACGAGAAAATAATACTGTCATGGATTTTCTTTTCATATCTCTATTTCTCAGGAAAGGGACTATCACTCTATAGCTTATTCTGGTGGATTTCACTGATGGCAGGGATTACTTTTAAGGTGACAAAACAGGAAGAGTTTGCTAATCAATTTGAAAGAGCTGACATCACTGGCGAGATAAACTTGGGCTTTCCTGTTGTACTAAACATGAACCTTCCCCATTTCATTCTGCACTCATCCTGGCCAAGTTTTCTGGTAAGGGAGAGTTCATGCAGGGCCAAGATGAGCCAAGACAGCTCCTTTGTCCTTCACTGAGAGTATTTGCTTGCTTGCATCTGAGGTCACACCAAAGATGTACCTGTGAGAAAAGATCCAGAACTGTGGCTTGCCAGAATAGACTGTTAGTGGGACTTCTCCCCTTTTCTAGGATTATAACTAGTCATCATACAGCTGGCGATCACGAGGGTCCAGCCCCATGGGGCAGGACAGTCCGTTCACAATTCCACCGCTGCCACAACCTTTGTGGAGCCTTCCAATGGCTCCGGAGATCGTGATCTGTGAGCCAGTCTTCGACCTGGCAGAGAGGCTTGTCGTCCCACCTCCTCCTCTCAGGAGTGGCGAGCCAATCACGATCTCCGGAGCCATTGGAAAGCTCCGTGGAGGTTGTGGCAGTGGCGGAATTGCGAGTGGACCGTTGGGGCTGGACCTTCGTTATCGCCCCCTAATCTCTAATTACAACTCCTCCCCAGCCTTTGCTGTTTTGTGCTGCTGCTTATATGCCATTTGGACAAATTCATTTCTTAGTATTGGACTAGTCTGATTGTTATTTGTTTCCTTGGTTTACCTGATGCTGCAATCAACTGTTTTCTAGTTAAACTGTTGGGATCCAGGGTGTGAATCTTTGATCCCAGAGATCTGAACTCAAATCCTGGACTGCTCTAGGGGTACATTGGTAATTGCATACCACAGGACCACTAGGGATCTCATAGATAATAGCTTCTTGACTCCCCAGCTGCCCAGCCAATTGGGGCTGTAAAGAGCTTCTGCAGCAATTATTTGTTGGCCTCCCTTGAACACTCTTTTCCATGGAACTTTCCTGCTGGTTTCTCTGGAACCCTAGTTTCCCTGAAGAACTCCTAGGATCTGCCTAAGAAACCACAGATCTAGACTAACCATCTATTTGCTCCTGTTGCAAAGGCCAGGTATGGGGAACATTTGTGGAAGAAAGTAGTGTGGGAGACTAAAACATTCTGGTGAATGGTTTAAGTCCATTTGTTATTTGTCTAGCCAGTGACTGGATGGGAGATTGCCTGCAAGGCCCATCTAAGCTTTTCTGAAGTTCCAGGGATGTTAGCAAGCCTTTGGTACCAAGTCTGAGTCCCTATTGAAAACAACCCCCCCCCCCGAAAAAGGGGAGGGGTGATAGGTTCTGGGTTGTGAGTCATGCCCGTGTTGTTGAAAAAAAACAACCAAGTCAAGTCACTAGTGAATCCTGCAACTCAAGCCCCCATCCCTATAAAGTTCCCAGTAGCTGAGCCCTATTATATTTTCACAAAGATTAGCTGTGACGCACAGACAAAATCTTGTTTGCAGAAACCTTTCTGCCTTAAAAGCCTCATGATCTCAGGACAAAAGCTGAATTCCAGAAACACCATCAGCAAATGCAAGTGTTACAATGTAAAGAAGGAATAGATGATATGGAGAGTTCACTGGGAATGAAGAGCTCGAGAAGAGGTGACCCACGTGCCTCAAGGAAGAAAAGAAGGATTTTTAGACCAGACGGCATACTGTGTTTAGTCTGCTCCCTAAAGTAACTTGGGCTGTGACGACAGGATCAAATAATGCAGGATTTGCTATGGTTATAGTATGGATCAATTCGAGGTATTTTTCCCCCTGATCACACAATACAACAGCTAGTTCACAGCTTTTTTCCTCTGCTGCTAAGAGCTTCTACTATTTTCAAGCCAGAATTATTTGGATAGACTTCCCTCCCCCCATATGATCATTCGATTTGTTCTTACAAAAACGGGAGTGCATGTCTGTGGATGGTGTTTCAGTGAGGCAGGCACTTGGAGCATGATGTTCAGAACCATGGGAACACCCCCTCCACCCCCCACATACTTTCTCCCTGATTGTTTCCTTTCTTTCTTTTTAATTTTTTTAAACATATATGAAGTTAGTGCTGGATCATCTTATCACTAGTATTGATACACTAATTTAATGCCAGATCACCTCTGGATGAAAAAAACAATTTTAAAAAGCGATGAACTTAACAGAAACAATTCAGATGAAATAAAACACCTTCCTATGTTATTTGGTATGTGGTATTTGTGTACACATGAAGAACTTTGGAATACTGCTGCCTTTGCCGGAACACTGTACAACTCTTTCAAACCAACTGGCTTGACACTGAAAAGGATTGGCAGAAGAAGGACTAGAGGATGGAAAGAAAGTGGTCTGAAATGCAAATTGCAACACATCAAGTGTGAACATTGAACTCTTGAATCAATCCACAGCCCCTGTGTGATCACTGACTGCGAATTCAACTGTAATACAGTCAGTGAATCAAACTGCAAAGAAAATGTCATCGACTACATCATCATGTTAAAAGTCACTGCCATTTGTATAACAACTCTTAATTGCCCAGGGTAGATGGAATACTTGAAGCAAATTCCCTTGGGGGCCTCTGGCTGTCAGAGTTGCAATAGTTCTGAAGGCCAGTGAAAGTTAGAGGCATACAGTAGACAACTATTGTTCTTTGGCGTTTACTATGTTGACTGCATTTACTACTGGAAATAATAGTAAGACTACTCGCTAATACACAGCCATATATAGTCTGAGGCTGGAGGCCCACTTCTTATTCAGGAGGCAAAACATATAAAAGGAAATGTATTTATACCGGACCAAGAGGAAAATGTTACTTTTCAAAATGCCAATAGTTGAAAAAGTAAAGGATTTTTCATTGACATTGAGGCAATTTCCAGCTGCATTGTTATTGATTGGAGAGGGAACATACACAAAGAAAGTACTTACCCATTTTGAAAATGTTGCTCAAGGTTACTGCGTTGCACGACCTCTGAGCAGTGTTCTGTGAAAGGGCAGCTAACCATTAGCTTATCCAGGAGTTTATTTACTAGGAGGGTGGATTTCCGGCAAGTCTGTAAGATCAAAGGTTTACGATCCACAGGGCAGAAGTCTTTTTCCACTAGGAAATCTGTAAGGCAGACAGTGCAATAGGTGTGTCCACAAGGTGTGTCCAGAGGTTGAAGCAAAGGCTGCAAACAAATGTGGCAGATCAGGTCATCATCCACTTCTTCAGTGTAGCTATATACATGGTTCTCTTCTGGTAGATGGGGCTGGCCACAGACCAGACAGAAGGAAACAGAGCTTTCCACCTGTTCTTCTGATGGATCTTTTTGATTCATCATTGGATGCTGCTGGATCACCAAAAGGGGCAAACAAAGTTTAATTCCAATCCAAAATAGTGTTGGCTGTTCCTGTGCTTCTTCAGATCTGCAAGGACGAATCACAAGGATTAAATGAAATTGTGTTGCTTCATCTGTTATATTACTTCTATTATATAACAAGCACAGATCAATCAAATGTTCTTCCGTAGCTAACAGGCCATAATACTAACTATGAAAATGCCACTCAAGTTACTGATCCCAGATTACAAGACCAAGTAAAGAACAACAGAAGAGGAGCATGGGAAGCAATGCAACTTTTCTCCCTACATTGCAAACCAAATTCTGGCATGTTGTTTCCAAAATCCAGACACGAACATCTACAAATGTTAGAAACCTTTTGAGGGCAAAATAAATCACATAGGAAAGCACCAGGAATTTTTCTCTCAGTTTATTATATAGGAAGCTTGGCACAACAGCAAACTGCCATAAATTCTCAACTGCCATAAACCCACCAATAGCTTATATCCCCCATATGACTAAATGTACAAGTAGGAATTAAAAGAAAGGCTTTCACCTGGAGGTATGAATGAGTTTCTGCCTTCCATCTAAACTGTATTGATATGTTAGGATACTGCACAATATGAGGGGGATTGGGTTTAAGCAAAGAATATATTAGCTGGCTCCTCCAAGAATTCGTGTTATGGAATCCGCAACTTACCAAGTAGTGTTGTTGTGGGGTTTTTGGGCTCTTTGGCTGTGTTCTGAAGGTTGTTCTTCCTAACGTTTCACCAGTCTCTGTGGCCGGCATCTTCAGAGCACAGAGTGCTGTCCTCTGAAGATGCCGGCCACAGAGACTGGCGAAACGTTAGGAAGAACAACCTTCAGAACACAGCCAAAGAGCCCGAAAAACCCACAAAAACCATTAGATCCCGCCCATGAAAGCCTTCACAAATACATTACCAAGTAGGGTTAGCTGCTCTTATTTGTGTTTCAGAAACCCTTCTGCCCACATACAACATATGATACCATGTTAGTACTAACAACAATAGGAGCTATATTGTGCGTTTCTTCCAAGATGTTCAAGGCAGTTTTCCTGTCAATCTCTCACCATTTTATCTTCTCAGCAGTCCTGCAATTTAGTGTTATGCTGAGAAAAAGATCCAGGATTACTCTGGAAATTGCATGGCAGAACAAAGGATATGAAGCTGCTCCTCTTCAGTAGTTCTCAAAGTGCTATAACTATACTGACCCTCAAAATACTGACTTGCTTTTAAGGATTATTGTGAGATAAGCTTTATCAAGTATTTGGACAGTCAAAATGTACTATATGAAAACTAATTAGGGTTATTATTGCTCAACAAGAGGGAAACATCAATGGGACACGATGTTTATATGGCTTCTACTGCTCATACCTTTTTCCTCTGGTCCTACATATGCCATAGTCTAAGTAATCTGGGTCACAAAAAGCAGACATCATAGGAATATAGGGGCAGATATTCCTCTCACCCTTGAAGTGCTCCTTACTGCATGGCTGGCTGAAATTTAGCAATAAAACTGCTCTGTGGTTTAATATCATTGTTCCACAAAGCTTCACTTGCTGAGTATCTTCTGAGTATCTGCTGCAGCTGTTAAAAGCACAAGGGCCATAACCATTACTCCCTTGAAAACGTTTAATGTCTAAGTGAAATAAGATTGATTTTTAAATGCAGCTGAAATAAAGAAGTTTATTATGTCACTTTATACCTGACCTTGTCATTGAGCCCAAAGTGATAAAGAGCCCAAAGAATAATTTCTCTCTCTCTCTCACACACACACAAAACACTTTAGAATGCAAGCATGCCCTAGGACTCAAAGTTGTAGACTAGCAATGTGCACATGTGGCTCTCCATATATCTTTTCTGGGCCTATAACACCCACCAACCCTACACAGGATGGCAAAGAGTGAGGGATTATATAAATTGTCGTCCTAAAATGTCCAGAAGACAACATTCAACTATGTACCTCTATCTTGAAGATCCTAGGGCACAAACTTTATATTAACTCTAAAAAATGTATTCTGTAAGAGATTATCATTAAAATCTAAGGCTATGATCCCAAACGAGACCCCCCCCCACCAAGTGGTCATAGACTACTCCTCCCAGAAACTGTAGCTAAACATACCAATAGTCAGGATTTTGGGTCACCATGGTGAGCTTTCCTTAGACTTCTAGTTCCCAAACTTGGCAGCCAGTGGAGCTGCTGTAACGGGGGAGTTATGTGATCCCTGCAGCCAGCTCTAGTTAGCAATCTAGCTGCTGCATTTTGGACCCACTGAAGTTTTCAGGATCTTTCCAGAGGCAGCGCCACAAAAAGTGAATTACAGTAATCAAGCTGGGATGTAACTAAGTCATGTGTCACCGTGGCCAGATCAGATCTCTCCAGGAATGGGTGCATCTGGTGCAGTAGTTTTAATTGTGCCACTATACTCTTGGCCAGCAGTCTCCACTACAATTCAGAGTGAGGTAAGTTATTTTCCCCAGGTGGAGTAAAATAGATTTTTCCCTACACCTGCCTTATACAGTATCTGGAAACAATGAAAGCTTGGCTTCCCTGTTAACTGCAAGACATTGCAAAGCATCTCTGTGGTCTAAATCATCACCTTGCTTGCTCTTAAAGCCCTAAATAGTTTAGGGCCTTGCAACCCCTCTGTGTGCCTGTCCCTCAGAACAACCACCCATCCCACCTGCAGCTCATATACTAGAATGTTATGGGTGGACATCATTCCCTAAGTGGAATGCTGCATTTCTCAAGCATTCAGTATTTTATATGTATTAATATTATATCTATATAAAGCAGAACTATACAGCAGGAGCACTGTAAAGATTATATGACAATTTCATTAATGTCAGCGTGGGAGAAAAATCCCCTTTTGATATATCATTTGCAGGAGGCATTGGAGAAAAGCAGAGAGGGATTAGGGTCAAAATATAGTATTTATGTTCCCAACAGCCCATGTTTATAATGCAAGTAGCTGTTGTGTGCTGTTACTTTATTCTGTCATCACTCTCTAGTGATTTGAGCAGCATACAGATTACTTAAAACATGAGTATACAAAAGAAAAAGATTGCACCAATGTATCATATCAAATTAGTGTTCAGTAATTAACAAGACACCCTAAGCATATTTACTGAAAAGCAAATTGCGCTGTGTTCAATGGATCTGATGCTATAGGAAACATGACTAGGATGATGGCCTAAGCATCTATCACAAATTATTCACCTTGCTTTTCTCAGGTTGGTTTTCCCTATCACCATGCTCATGGACAGAGCTTTGAAAAATCCCTTTAGAAAGTGGGTTTTGGGAACAAATGGAACAAATTCAAAAGTAATTCATAGTCATTGTTAGAGATGGGCACGAATCAGAAAAATGGTGATTCATTTTGATTCAGGGTTCGTCAAGGTCACCAAATTATGAATTTATGATTTTTTTCTGACAAATCAATGAATCCATTTGTCAATTCATTTTTTTTTGTTTAAAACCCTATAAGACAGCCTGTAAAGCACCCAGAGACACCAAAATTTCAGGGAAGTTTCCTGCGATGCTTCCCTATGAGCTCTGCAAGTTTGGGTTTTGGATATCTGAATTATCCACAAGTAGCCCCCCCCCGGAAAGTTGTCCCCAGGCACCTAGAGACAGTAAAACCACCGATATGTTTCTACTGACACTTTCCTACAATCCCTCCATGTTTGGTGAGGACTGGGTTTCAGACATCCAAGTTATACACCCACAAAGTGCATCTTCAAACCGCCCCCCCCCCGAAAAGTGCTTGGGGAAACCCAATCTTCACCAAACTTGGAGGGATTATAGTGGAGAGCCAGAGGAAGCTTTTCTGTTATACTGGTGTCTCTAGGTGCCTTTGGGGCCATTTTATAGTGAATATTTATTTATTTATTTATTTATTGGATTTATATACCGCCCCATAGCGCTACAAGCACTCTCCGGGCGGTTTACAATTTTAATTATAAAGGCTACACATTGCCCCCCCAGCAAGCTGGGTACTCATTTTACCGACCTCGGAAGGATGGAAGGCTGAGTCAACCTTGAGCCGGCTACCTGGGATTTGAACCCCAGGTCGTGAGCACAGTTTTAGCTGCAGTACAGTGTTTTAACCACTGCGCCACGAGGCTCTTAATGGCCGGCAGATGGTCTTTGGCTCCTTCTGGGTGTAGGCACGATGGTCTGGTGCGGTCCCAGGGGCAGCTCCGGCCTGTAAGCTCTCTCTCCCCCTAGGCCAGGTGGTTGATGTTGAGAGGGGGTGAGGCAGCCAGGAGCAGCAGGCCGCAAGGCCTGTAACCACAGAGGGAGATCCAGTAGGGGCCCAACCACAGACTCACTGCCTCTCACACAGTGAGCTATGGCCGGCAGATGATCTTTGGCTCCTTCTGGGTGTAGGCACGATGGTCTGGTGCGGTCCCAGGGGCAGCTCCGGCCTGTAAGCTCTCTCTCCCCCTAGGCCAGGTGGTTGATGTTGAGAGGGGGTGAGGCAGCCAGGAGCAGCAGGCCGCAAGGCCTGTAACCACAGAGGGAGATCCAGTAGGGGCCCAACCACAGACTCACTGCCTCTCACACAGTGAAACAAATTGATTCATTGATTCATATTCGTTGGGCCATTGATTCATATGAATGCAAGTTTGTGATTTTTGAATTAATTTGGTGGTTCATTTTTTTTAAATTTATGCCTATCTCTAGTCACTATATATTCCCATGCTGAAGAAGTAGCTCATTACATTATTTGTAACATTGAGCATTACGTACATTCCTTGTGGTGCTTATTGCTTTTTCAGTACTTTCTGTTACTCGAAAAACAAAAATTCTACAATTGATAAGAGAATGGAGTAACACTGGCCACATCCCTCTCAAAATGCCTCTAAAAAGGCTTTATTTATAACACAAAAAAGTGAGTTTGATTCTGCATGTTGCATTCCTTTTGAATGTAACATTGTCTTATGCTTCACATCTCAAAAAGCAACTAGTTACAGATAATGACATCACTCGTAATGCTCTGCTTCCATGCTTTGCCAACAAAGAGGACAACTATTGTTCAACAAAAAAATATCTGGGACCTTTCCAGAGAAGTAAACTTACCCACTGTTCAGCACTAAATTAAGGAAAACAAAACCTAGAGCTTTCTATTTATGTTTGGAATATGCAAAGTAGCAACATAAGTTTTACATTAAAAATCATATCATCCAGCCCTTCCACCTTCCTAGATCTGGTGAAAAAAGCAGACAATATATTCTAATTTCTTATTTCTGCAGATGTGTGGTTTTTTACAGCTGATCAGCTGAAACTTAGTTCCCCCCTACCTCCTATTCCCCACCCCCAACTTCTGCTCTTGCCTGACAAAAAGATGTGGAAATCATGGAAGCTCACAAACGTTTCAGGATCTTTCAGTTGGTCTAATAAAGCAACTACCACAAAGCAGATTTTGGTATTTTCCTCATCGCCAGCATGGTTGCCTTTCCTTATTGTGTCACTTACAGCAGTTTACTTATGGTGCTGTTTTTATTTGTCTTCTGAGAAACAGAGTTGCTGTTTGAAGTTTGCCACACACACCCCACAAAAATCTTTGAACGTGGTTTTGTTGCTGCATTTACCATTTAAAAATTATATTTATTTGATCCTTTTTAGGATTTGTATATTTACTGATTTTCGTTTTAAATATTGTCTTTTAATGAGGCACCCTAGATCCATTTTAAGGAGAAAGGTGGAGGGGGAAATAGTTTAAATAAATGAATAATTAAATTTGGTAGAAACTTTTGTGGATTGCATGGCACTGCTTGTGTGGCACTCAGTCTCATGTAAGCATTTCTAGGAAAGACTGCAGCCTTGAACAGCTGAAGAATCCAATTAGATGAACTAACTCCTAATTTACTAATAATACCTGAAGCTTCAGAGGATTCCAATGTGCTGTACAAAAATTAACCAGTTCCCATGACAGGTATTTAGATGATGCTACCATTTTGCAAAAGCGGGTGACTGACATGCAAGGTGTTTCCAGTTGTTCAGAAAGTCATCCCAGTGAGTCAATGCCAAGGGTGGGAACAAAGTTTGGAATGTCACCCTGCAAATCTATTGCTCGATTCCCTTTCCTCCTCTCTCTCTCTTCCTCTCCCCCCACCCCCCCGTCACACAAGAGAGCAGTTAATCCAGTTGAAATCAGGTTTAGCTGGAAGATGGAGCTCTGTTTTACTGTCCATGAGCACAATTACATCCACTGTAAAAATAGGGCAACTGAGAAGCAATGTTCCCTTCAGGCCACATTTTGCTGTTGTAATGAAAAGGATCAAAAACACCCACTGCAAACACGTACTGTCAAGTCAGCACAGACGCAGGGATGTGTCAGTATGTTAGATCCACATATTTGAGACTGCAGAGATTTTTTTCCCTCATATTTTTGGAATAATTGCCCCGTGTAACAAAGTTGTACACACAGTGGTGACACAGCCTCTTCTCTCTCGTACACAGCAAGTCCTAGCTAATTTGGGGCCTGTCCCAATGGGGGACGTTGGAGCCATCTGGTTTGTGCTTAAAAAGTTATCTTCACTACGACGTCTCTTCACTGTTGGGGTGAAGGATGGGAAGATGGAAGGGAAGCAACTCCCCTTTCCAAACATTTCAGCTGCTTTGCTGTCATATTGGCATGATTTGCAGCAGCTATCACGAAGGGACTGTAGCTCAAGAAGCACAGTGCGTACTTTTAGAGTTCTTCCCAGTTTGCTTTGGAACTGGACTGCAAATAAGGCAAGGCATCCCCACCCAGTGAAGGGCTGTTAAATGAGAGGACCTTCTGAAAGTTGCCAATTCATACAGTTCATGCAATACAGGAACACACTGAATCTTACAAACAAAACAAAACCAGAAGCCCCTAGTACAGTGCCAGAAAGGAGCAGGACAGCTCTAACAGGGGTGGGGTGGGGGAATCAATTTTAATAGAAGCACATGCGGATGGCATACTTTGGTTTGCACCAAACCATACCAACAGGGATTCAAACTAGACATAGGAGATTTGTCTTTGTTTCCTGAGGGAGACTAAGATGAATCTCTCCAGCACAGGTGGCCAGCCTGATTAACACCTGCTCCCAGAGCCCAGCAGGCGCATGCAGCAGGTGTCATTGTCAGTGTGCCAATGGGAGCAGTAGCTCCGCTGGTGCTGTCCCGCCTCCCTGCTTGGCCAGCCACTCAGGGGCTGAGCAAGGAGATTCGTCATCCCACCCTCTCATTGGAGTGGCCAGCCAAGCAGGGAGGCAGAGCAGCACCAGCTGTCCTACTGCCATGATTGGCATGCTGTCAACAATGCTGGCCATGTATGCCATGTGGCAAGCAGTAAGTGGACTGGTGGGTTCTGGGGACACGCATTAATCAGGTCGACCACATTGGCCATAGAGATTTGTCTTCATCTACCAAATCTCCTATGCCTAATCCAAACACTGATCTGTATACCTGTCTGGACAAGCCTTTAGTGGACTTAGCTAGTTTGGCAGACAGGTCTCAAGGCTGTGAACTACTGCTGCCATTTCCCAGCAACTGGCAATGGACTCAAGCAGAATGGAGAAACCCTTCAGGTACTTCCATAGCAGTAGTAACTGTCTCTTGCATCGGGTGGTTGAGGGCTGGCAGGGCTTTATTTACTCCTTCAATAGGGAAGAGAAAGATGGGTGGGGGCATGCCAATTCAGTGCAAGGCTTCGTGCAACGTATCAGACTTTCACACAGAGAACTTCGGAAAGTTCCTTTTCGGGACTACATCTTCCAGACACTGCCCCCACCAGGATACTTTGGGATTCAAAGTTCTGCACATTGCAATCAAAGGCGGATACGGAATATACACTGCTAAAATACATGGCAGATCTCCTGTCTGTTGGACTCTTGCAAACTGTTATGCTCCTTGAAGCAGAATCTTGTGAGAGGTTTGATTCATCCAACTTACCCTGTGGTTTGCTAGACTGACTCTAGTGTTGTATGGCATCGCTGGGAACTTAAGTGTGCACTGCATGTGGCCCACCCTTGTATTCTTTTTGAACTCTATTAAATAGAGTCTTCTTTTTAATGACCTATGGTTATAAATGAATGCACATTGTCTGACTCACTTTGCACATCCTGAAGACTTACGTCATAGTTCTACATATACAACTGGACATTCTTGCCATTCCTAATGCCTCGCTCCTCTGCTACAGTCATTCCTTCATAGCATCTCCCCTGCCACAGGGTGCTCATTTTTAAATAAATAAATAAAATAAATACTACATGTTACATGGCTCCCATGTGGATTAAAATCCCTGCCCATGGGTAGATATAGCATATAATGGAAGAGGGATTTAGTCTGTTTTTCTCCTGACAAATCAGCTTTTCACATAAAAAGTGGGGGGAGGGTTGGGGGTTGTTGTTTTTCTTGCATGTGACTGCTGGCAGACTGAAGCCATCCAATCCAATAAAAGCACAGTCAAAGGACATTCATTCTGCTCTAAATGCAGTGATGATAACCGTAATAAGCACTGATAGCTCTTCTCAAGTACAATTGAGATGTCCAATGGAAACAAAGATTCCCCTTGAGAAGCATAATACAGTACTGTACTGTATTTGATAAAAGAGCAAAGCTCATGGCATCTTAACTCTGAAGTACAAGAAATGACTGCTTATTTTTTTAATCAAGCTTTGGACCCTGACATGAAATGCATATTGCCCTATGCAGCGTCCAATGGCCTAGTTTGTACAACAGAAGCCAATCATGGTGAACAGCTGGTAGTATTAGGCCAGAATTCTGTAGGGAAAACCATTTATGCAATGGTAATTGCACAAGAAGCTTCACTGGTGAAATGTCTATTGTGCAATTAATTTTACAACCAGTACACCTGGGGATAACCCACTGGAAAGGAAATATCAGTTGCCCAATTGGCCTTACTCTACACATTTCCACAACAAAATTCTGGCCTACATACTTGTGCAACTATGCATGTCTATTTGGAGAGGTAAGTCCCATGATTTACCTCTTATGCAGTTCAAGCTGTAGCATAACATAGCAAACTGTTCTCTGTTTCACTCTACACACACACACACAAACACACACACACAGTGTGTGTTTGTGTGTGTGTGTGTGTGTGTGTGTGTGTGTGTGTGTGTGTGTGTGTGTGTGTGTGTGTGTGTAGAGCTCTTTGCAGTATTACAAATATCCAATTAAAGTTACAAACAGAGGTACTGTATGTGGTAGAAAAGCACAAAATACACCCTTGAAAAACTGAAATGTGTAAGTACACAATAATGCCTCTTCCCATTGTACAGGACACAGCTTCTTATACTTTGCACATGGCATTACAGTAATTGCCAAAAAACACAAATATACATACATATATATATATATATATATATATATATATGACAGTATGAAAGGACTGGGTAGGAGCCTTCATCTAGTGTATATATTCTCCGATGGATGGCAAACTACATGCACAAATGTGTATAACACACTCAGTCCAGCAAAGTGGTTTCTGTGCATGGTGGACCCAGAGGCCACATCTATGTCTCACAGATAGAGGAGCTTACCTTGGCTTTATGTGCATCCCACAGTGATGTCTTGTGGTGTTCCTTATTGACTTACCGACAGGTGACTCCAAAGTAGTTCATCTTCCAAAAGAATGCTATCTGAATATTCCCACTTCTTGGGTAACTCAGTAAACTTAACCTCTGGTGGCTATTTCTCTGACTGATCCACACCAAGAAGCAAAGGTGAACTACTGTACTTCACTGGCATGCTTCTCGCCTATACATCAGGAGACAGTCATGTGGTGTAAACCAAGTCAGGTGCCTAGTCTCTCCTGAGCTACTCCCTAAAATATGAGCTCCTTCTAATTGCCCTCATAAATGCAACTGCACTGCAGGTAACATATCTTATTATGCAAATGTGTAGAGCTACAGATTGCTAACTGCCTGATGGGCACTTACGGTAAGTTGTGCTGTTTTTTAAAGGCAGATTGGTCATGTACTAAGGGTCAAATGGCATGGTTTGTATTGGTCTGGCAATGTTACCTGTTGGTCAATAATAACGATGCCTTTGTGTGTGCAGAGGGCTTCAAAAGCCAGAGTTGTGAACTAGTTTGCAGCTCAAAAACCAGGTTCAAATCCTCATTCTCCTGGGAGGGTTACCGTGTGGTTTTCAGTAGTCACTCTCTGGCAATAACCTTCCTCACAGGATCATTGCTATGCTTTCAGACTGATCCAGTGCTGTAACTGTACTTGCTGTTACCCACTGAACACATTGGGACAATTCCAAAGAAACAAAAATAGGCTCATACTGTGGCTTATACATTTCCCCCTAAATTCAAAGGGACTTCTGAAAACACATGAAAAGGCTCTGACTGTAAAAACACTGTTCTTCCTTCAGAGATGATAATAAATAAATCTAAAGTTTATATATATTACAGTGTTCTGTCCATTCTCCTCTTTTTTAAAATCCAAAGAGGCTAACCGGCAAAATGGCACTGATCATACTACACAAGTTAAACAGCAACTAAACAACAAACAACAGAACCAGAATTTACAGTTGCATAAGGGAAATTGTGTAAATCTTAGTGGCAAATTACTTAATAAAGTGCAATAATGTGCATGCCTGATTGCACAAATGGATGTGCACTCAGAAATGCAAAAAAGCACCTTGTTGATGAGTTTGCAGCTGTGATTTAAACATTTCCTTTAGAGAAACATAAATTGGCAATAGGATTCTGGCCAACAACAACTAAACAGCAGTAATGGAATCCTTGTAAGCAACCTGGTCGGGGTGGGTGGGTGGGGGAGGAGATTTGATTTATTTATTTATTTATTTATTTATTTATTTATTTATTTATTTATTTATTTATTTATTTATTTATTCATTCATTCATTCATTCATTCATTCCCCGCCTATCTGGCCTAATAGACCACTCTAGGCGGCACTTGACTTTTGCTTCACTTGACTTTTGGGGACAATACTGTACAGGCAAAATGTCAATTTCTCAATTAGAAGGTGACGAAACAAGAATGTGCAACTACACAAAGAGAGAAGTGAAAATTAATTCACATTCTCTTGCTATGAAGTCAATTAGGGGCATTCGGTTTTCTGTGATATAAGTGGCAACTCGGATAGAGGAGAAAAAAGTCTTCACATTCCAGTTCTCTTTGAAGCTTCTGTGGGTGACTACTTATTGAAGAAGCCTTTCCTTCCTCAATTATTTACTGCCTCATCTTATTTTGCCAGCAGATATAGCTCATTAAGCTGTAAACAAGCAAGCAAGAAGCAAACAGACATGAACTCTGACCGAGGAGAAGCTGTTTAAAAAAAGAAGAAGAAGTCTCCTTGGGGATGTCTCTGCGCCTTGGATGCTCAGGTTTCGGTGGTGATCAGGAGTGACTCTGCACAATTAGAACTAGCAGACCAGCTACACCAATTCCCGGAGAGGTCTGACCTGCCCATGGTGACACATGCTTTAGTTACGTCCTGCCTGGATTATTGTAATGCGCTTTATGTGGGGCTGCTTATGGGAAGTGTCAAGAAACTTCAGTGGGTCCAAAATACATCAGCCAGATTGCTGACTGGGGCTGGTTGCAGGGATCACATAAACCCCCCCTCCCCATGACAGCAGCTCTACTGGTTGCCGATCTGTTTCCAGACACAATTCAAAGTGCTGGTTTTAATTTATAAAGCCATAAATGGCTTGCACCCAAGCTATCTGAAGGACAGCATCTCCCTTTACCCTGCAGTGTAAGGTCAACTTGTTTTGTACATGGGGTTGAGGCAGAATGGTCTGCTTCCTTGCCATGGATATAAACACTTTCAGAAGTACAGTATGCTGAAGGATCGCAGATGTATTACAAATATAAGCCTTAAGGTTCACTGAGTGGAAAGATGCCCATTTATTAAATTCATGAATCTGATCCACTAATGCTAAAACAGGATATAATCTGAAAACATGGGTGACAATACCACTAAAATGTCATAAACAGGAAAGTGTTTGGGTCCTTCAGGAATCCTGCTTGTGAGAGTTCAATGATCTAATAAAGGTACTGGCCAGCATTGTTTTTCAAGTGTGTACAAGGACCACACACCTTTCCCCCCCCTTTTTTTTTGAAAGGTAGGATATAGTTAGAGATACCTATCCAATAAGTATATGTTGGGAGCAGAGAATTCATCAATCAGATAATTGGAAATCTTTAAATCTGCTAAGCTTGGAATTTTTTTAAAAAAGACCCTGTGTTGTTGTTATGGACTACCAAGTCACTTCTGACAACCTTAAGAACAAGTGACCTCCAAAAAAATGTCACCTCATTAACAGCCTGCTCATTCTGCAATTCTCAGAAGCCTTCTCCACCAGCTATGCTGTTCAGAGTTTCTGGGAGCTGAGGTCCAAGGAACACCTGGATAACTAAGGCTGGGAACCACTGATACAGACATTCATTCATTGTATCCATTCACTGAATGACTAATAGGTTGACCACGAGAAACCACCCAGTGGGAAATCAGTATCAGAGCCTGTCCTAATTGTTTTCCTCTCAACTGATATCCAAAGAATATTATCCCTGGATGTTGGAGGGAATATTTACCTATCATGTCTGGAACCTACTGATAATCTTATCCTCTATAATTTGACTAACACTGTATCTTTGAAGGACATTCAAGCTGGCAACCGCATTCCATGTGAAGAAGTACTGTTTTTCATCTGCCCCAACCTTTTCTTCTAAGCATGGCAACTTAGTCTCCACCTCAGCATCATTAGGTTTTCTCAATTCATTGCTTTCACTTTTCTTGAGTGTTTGGCTCCTCCAGCCATTTTCTGCAAAGGTTACTGATCTCTCTATATATATTTCCTTCATCCATTTTATGGCTGGTGGCTGATGGAAAACATCTGAATTCACAGTGAAGCAAACCAAACCATCCTAACATACCTGGTTACAAGAGAAATTTGTCTTCCATCCTGTTCCATAATTCACTGAAGATGCAAACTGGATCCCTGCCAGCTTACACCACCATCGCAACCCTGTTATTGGCATCCCCTGTTTTAATACAGCGGGGCAGCTAGTCAGCAGTATTCTTCTGGGACAGGACAGAATAATCAATCCGTAGTATAATACATTTCAACACATTAAACAGGAGACAAAGAAGCAGAAAGAAGAAGAGGAAATGGTGCATAATATACATTTGAAAAGAACATTTGGTCACATTTGAGAACTAATAGTAAAAATATACCTAACAGAACCCTGGAAGGCTTCCCATAATTTTGACTGCAGTTTAGGAAGGGATTTAAAGAAAACTGAATATATTTTCAAATACAAGTTGAGCATGGTTTAGAAGGGATGAAAATGCAAAGGAAATCCATCATTTGAATCCATGAGATGATGTGGGGCCAGGAAAGAACTCAGACACCTTTTTCTGACCACTGGAGGCTTCTATGGGACTTCAGATATGCTGTAATTCTAAGAATCTCATGGGCATTTTACAGAGAAAGTTAAGCTCTGAAAGCAACCAAATGCTATGCTAAATTTCCATGCCTTTCTTAGCATAGTCTGTTGACAGGCATGAAAAATGGGAACATCCTTTTTTTCTAGCTAAGTTCATTGTGTTCTACAAGTTATTTTTGTTACTTATAATTGAATCAAAACCATTTTTTAAAAAAATGTAGAGCTCGCTCTTTTTAAGCTAGCCAAGGACAGATGTACATAAAAACAGGAGCCAGCACAGAATGTTTGCCTAAAGAGTGAGCTGAGTTTTCCTTTGCCTTTACTCTTCAACTGATGTACACACAGCATGGATCTTGGTGACTGATCCTCTTCACTTCTGAGTATGATCCTCAAGACAGCAGTGTAAACATGACAACAGCATGGTGGGTACTCTTTCCAGTAGAGTGCTCTTGTATTTATAGACACCTCAGAATCTTACTGGACTGGTCACTCAATATACTGTAGTATCAAAGAACCAGGGGAGGAGGGAGAGTTAAAATTTCAAGATGCAAAAATTGTCATGAAATGAGATTTTCTCAGAAATGTCGCATTATAACTGTGTTTGCCTGTGTGGCATAATGTTTGTGTTGGTGCTACTGAAGCACAGCCTGTCTAATTCACTTAGAGCCACTGGACCTGACGGGAATGCATCCTGCCAACTCAAACTCATGCCAATAACAATTTTTCACCACTTCATTATTACTTGATTTTAAAATCTAAAATATAGACAAACTATAAGTTCAGTATCAAAAGGGCAGCAATGGGGCTGAGAGTATATTATAAAACCACTGTTCACACTGAATCTTAGATTGACTTTCCAGATACAGAAAAATAATTACTTGTGAAATTTTTTCATTTTCTGTTTTGTTTTGTTGTTTGGTAGCTCTTTTCTGTTCCAGTGTGCTTCAGATTCCCAGAACTCAAGTACAAGATAAATGTAGTTTTCCCCAGATATTTAACTAATAACTAGAACAGGCAGGCAAAGCAAACTACTTTTGTTGGGAAGCAGGCAGAAGACTGACAGCATCACAATTTGTATAGTAGTATCAACACAACTCTCTCTCTCTCTCTCTCTCTCCCCCCCCCCCCCGTGCCCGACATGCTAGGTTTTAATAGTTGTAATAAGGTTAATGACCTAACCAGGTCTACCCTAGAATTAATAATCTAAATTTTATTAATTCATTAATTTTCTGGATTTACTTTGGATTGGATCCAGAGTAGACTAGGTACCACCATTGGGTTGCAGCATGGCGATGTACATGATAGGACAGAAGTGATGAACAGTACATGATAGGACAGAGGTTTTCTGTATCACACTTCCAATTCATGTAGCTTCTCAGAGCAAGGTGTAGGAAAGCAGAAATGGTCCTCAAACATGCCACACCATAATATGGATTGAACCATAGATGCTGTGGCACATGCTGATTGAAAACAATGTCCCAGTGGGGACCTACCAGCACAGGACAAATTACGAGTCCATTTTTATTTTGGGTCAGTGTCTCAAGGGTATAACGTTTAATCCATAATTGATTTGAGGAGGTGGGGAGGTAGAATCTAACAACAAGTATCCATGCGCCAATACAGTACTTTATCAGTAATACTAATAATTGTGTGACATCAAGTAAATTTTGACATGGCAACCCTTTTCAAGGTTTTCTAGATAGAAAGCACTCAGAAGTGGTTTACCATTCCCTTTTTCTGGGGGCAACCCAGGACTGCACAGCTTGCCCAAAGCCACATGAGCCAACTATACTCACAGGAGTACACATGAGCACTCACAAACTCCCCAACCTAACTCCATGAGCTATCCAGCCAGCTGTCCTTAACTTGTATTTGAAATGGGTCTCTTCAGAATTCATTGTATAACTGTGACACACAGGGGTAACATTGCATCACAGCAGATTTTAGGGATCCGATCTTTTCCAGACAATGCCTTGAATGTAAACTAATTTTTTCAGACATCCAGAGGGTATCCAGGGCATGAATCCATTAACTTCAGATTCATTCCAAAAAAGCTCAGGGAAGGCCAAGCAATACCACAATCAAATGCATGCAAACTATAACTATTAGGTTTCAACACATGGATGTAATGACTAGCGACAGCAATACTACTATATATGTGGAAATGGTGAATGAATTTTTTTCAGATGCTGAGGAAGAAGGAGAGAAGGAAATTGAGAAGAACAATTAAACAAAGGAAGTGTGTCAGCCAGTAAAAAGGGAATAATAGGATATGCAGCATTTCTGGTTTAATTCTGCCTGACTCCTCCTGCCAAAAAGGAGCTGCAAAACCACCCTCAGATTTCTATGTAAGATCAATTTCAGAAGCATCCATATGACTGCATTAGCAGCTTTCAGAACCAAAAACTACAGTTGTAATCAAAATTATGCACCCCCCATTGCAAATCAGGTTTATTGTCAAAATTTACAGACTTTCACCTGTTTGCAATGACCAAATCAACAAAAGTAATTGAAATAGCACAACACAACGAATGCTTCAAGGGGTTTCCTCAAATTTAACTGAAAAAGCAACTTTAAATGAATTTTGCGGCCTCAAAATTATTCAACCCCTTCATGGCAAGCATCTTTAGTACTTTGTAGAGCATCATTTTTCCTGTTATGACCTGCTGCAAACAAGATGCATAGCCAGACACCAGCTTCCGGCAGCGTTCCTGGGGAATCTTAACCCATTCCTCATGACCAATGGTCTCCAGCTCAGTATTCTTCTTCTTCCAAGGTTTGCGTGCTTCAATGGCCTTCTTCAAATCCCACCAGAGATTGTCTATGGGGTTCAAGTCAGGTGACCACTGTAGAATCTTTCAGGACTTCTGAAATCAAGCCTTGGTGGAATTGGAGGAATGCTTGGGATCATTGTCCTGTTGGAAGGCCCAATGATGCCCAAGCTTCAGCTTCCTCACAGGTAGCACAACATTTTCTCCTAGGGTTTCCTGATACTCCAGTGCCAGAGAATGCAAAGCAGCCCCATAGCACCACCAAGCCACCATTTTACTTAACAGTATATGGTTCATTCTTCTTCCTCCAGATATACCACTGATCCATTGGGCTGAAAACTTACAGTTTTGTTTCACCACTCCACAGAACAGAATCCCAAAACTTCTGTGGCTTATTTATACAATTGTGAGCACACAGTAAAGCCATCCAGTACATGTAGCCTTCTTCTTTCTTTAAAAGTTCTTGGATGGGACACCTGTTGGAATCCCTTGCTTGTATAGCCTATGTTCAGAAATAAGTCACACTATATCCTCTTCTCCTTGCTCCCATGCATATATTCTAGAAGAATGCAGATAAAAATAACAAAAAACATTCCCCAAGCAGTTCACAAATGCATGGATGACAGTTCACTTTCTAGGCAACTTCTTGCAGTTGATACTTAGCAAGAAGGCTGACTCTCATCCAATAAGCATGTGAAAAACTATCAGAATGATAAGCAACAAAGAAACTATAGGCAGCTTTAGAAGTACCACTGCAAAATCATGATACACGGTTCAACAGTTCAGTTACGTAATTCAGTAAGTGTGGATGTTATTAAACTGACTCTACAGTAGTTAACCCATTATGTTTTAATTATATTGTGTGCCTGTGCAGCTCTTTTATTCTATGAGCTTCCAAGTATTTGGATACCATTAAAAGAAACCTCGTGCTCTTATAAATGAACTCATATTACTGTTGACATGTAGTGCACTTAGATTAGTTGTCCATAATGACAATCCTAGATGAGTCTACAATAGAACTGAGACTTATTTAATAATACAGGGACATAGGAACCTGTCTCATCCTGAGTCAGAGCATTTCCATATCCAGCCCTGTATTAGTTGCACTGATTGTTAGCTGATCTTCATATTTGAATGAAGGATCTAATTTCTCAGCCAATTGAAATAGGTTGAACTCTGTAGTTCAGTTACTCAGTCTTAATCCACCCAAAATACCTATGATATTCCAGTTTTTCAACAGGCTTTTATTAAGTTAGGCTTTGATGAATTCATTTGATATGCACAAGCATATATGAAACCATGGGTTTCTGTGCATTGCCAAAATGGCAGCTGTCATCAGACTACCTGCCCTAATAATCTTGGATATGTGCTCACTTGGGTCATGTAGGAGCACTCCCCAAATGGCAATGGCACCTTCCCATATTGACAGTGCTATCTTACCAATGAATGCTCACACATTATATGTGCCATTTCAAAATGTCAGTGTTGTAGAACCTCTGTTTCATTGTAAACACTGAACAAATCTAACTATGATAAACTTAAATCTGGGTGTGGAGGAAGCAAAGGAGATTCAGTTAGACAAAGAAAAATAATTGGCTAGAGTCCTACTGTTGCCACTACTAACTGTAAATAATTGATGGGGTGCTGGGGCACACCTCAGTTGTACAACTGAGTGCACAACCAGGCACACAACCAAGATGCACCTTGGCACCTTGTAATTTAACAGCAGCCATCCCCTACTTGGAGATAGTTGACTTTATATGATTCTGAGATAGTGTGTCAGTTTATTTGTGTGGTGTTTTTGAGGTTCTCAGGTATCCCACAAAGTGCTCCATACAACGGCAAAGCAGCAGTTATGCTTATGACTTTATTTAAGAAGATCTGAATCAGAACACTCTTTAGCTGGCAAACGGTTGCACTCATCCAGGCTGTTTCTGACTTATGGCGACCCTTTCAATTAGAAATATCCCAAAAGTCTTTCCATTAGGTCAAATCTTGCAAACTCAAGGCTATGGCTTGTTTTATTCCGTCATTTCATCTCCTATTCAGACTTTCTTTTTTCCCTACTCCTTGTCAATTTTCCTTGCATTGTAGTCATTTCCAGTGAGTCTTGCCTTCTCATGATATGAATGAAGTATGAGAGCCTCAGTTCAGCCATTTTAACTCCTAGTTACAGTTCAGGCTTGATTTCATCAATCATTTTTGTCTTTCTGGATGTCCATGGTCTCCATAGAATTTTCCTCCAGCCCTACATTCTGAATGCAGTGTTTTCCGTATGTCACATTTTTCAGTGTCCAGGTTTCATATTACGTACTTTGTAATGGAGAATACCATCATACAGATGACTTAATCCTTGGTTTCCAGTGACACAGGCTGATACAGTACTTCCTTCTAAAGATTCATATCAAAACAGATTTATGTGCTGAGTCATCGTTATGGTTTAAAATTAAAAGCATTTTGTTCAATCTGCTTTTGCAGCAATTCAGATTAGTTGCCTCCCACCCCTTCCACAAAGGCCCTAGTCAACAGCTGCTCTTTTTTTATGACTCCACATGTTTAGCATGTTTGAAAAAGATGAAAAATAATTTGATCCTTGCTTTGCCACAAGCTCTCTTCTACATCCAAAGCTGCCCTTGAGTTTATATTTTATTAACAGAGCAACATGTCATTGTTTTTCATCTAGAGGTATTATAGACATACAGTATGTCTTTGTACCTGTATAGGAGAGAGAAATACTGCATGCAACTAGGGAATTGCACTTCAAACTGAATATCTTTATAAGTTACATATAAACAAGTGTCAAAAGACCATCCATGAACTGACAGTTTGGACACCAGGCATCGTTTGGGAGGGTTTTATTTTATTCCTTGTCTAGAAAGAGACTTTTGATTTATTAAGTGATGTTGTATTCTGCACAATAATACATTTTCCAACCCAATATAATGAATCTAATCTCTTATCCTGTCTGTACATTTTATTTGAATTCCTCAAAATTATTATTCTGCAGGGAGTATTAGATATTATGCAGAGTTCTCACATAATAGATTCCTTTTCTTTCCCAATAAACATGCAGTGTTTATAGCCAGGAAAATTCCTTTTCTCAACTCAATACTACATAGTAATAAAGGTCTAGGTCTACACGAGTTAACAGCTAGAAGCCCATGGCCAGAAAACTGTACAAAAGAATAACTGAAGACAGTAGAAGAAGGAACAAAAGAACACTCAAGGATAAAACAAATCGGTACCAAAAATAGGGACATGGTGGCGCTGTGGGTTAAACCGCAGAAACCTGTGCTGCAACGTTGGAAGACCAGCAGTTGTAAGATTGAATTCACATGACAGAGTGAGCTCCCGTTGCTTGTCCCAGCTCCGGCCAACTTAGCCGTTCGAAAGCATGTAAATGCAAGTAGATACTGTAAACAGGTACCACCACAGTGGGAAGGTAACAGCGTTCCGTGTCTAGTCTCGCTGGCCACATGACCTGGGAAACTGTATTTGGACAAACACTGGCTCTACGGCTTGGAAACGGGGATGAGCACCGCCCCCTAGAGTCGGACATGACTGGACTAAATGTCAAGAGGAACCTTTACCTTTACCGTTATGATATTTTATACAGAAAGACAATGTTACCTCATAGACATCATTTTATTCCATGTATGGAATTATATTTTGGAAGATTTCTTTTTAACATATGAGCTTTTGGGGTGCATAGTTAAAATACTGATGCCTAAATCCAGCAGCTGCTCCCATGTAGAGTTGAATCAATTGAATCAATAATTGAATGATGAGTCAACACTTAAGTAAATCTCACTGATTTAATGGATCTACTCATACTGGGATGACAGACTGGATTCCTACTGACACTATTAACATGAGTACAGGCAGCAGGCCCAGTTCTGTGCAATGAGCCAGGCCTGCTGCCTGTATGCAGCTCAGCTGACAGGTGAGTGCATGCACACAGACTGAGGCCCAGCTGCCTCTTAGGATGGCTGTGGCAGCTTCAAGACAATGTTGGGTGCTGATGAGGGCTTGGGCAAGTAGGCAGTTCCCCTCCCAGTATGAACCCCCCCAAAAAACAAACTGGTTCACTTTTAAGGGCATTTGTGATACTTTGTGGTTCATGAGTACTCACAATGAACCATCAAGAACCACTGGTTTTCTGGTTTCTGCCCATCTCTAGTCTTGCCATTGCAACATCCTAAGAACCCACCCTGGTCTCCAATTTTGACCCCGAAATCTCAATGAATGGGATGCTCGACCTTACTTGGACAGTTCAATCATGAGCCCTAACATTTCAGTTCAGTTTCACACTTCTCGACCAGAAAAGGTCCCAAGCAATTGTCACCAGGGGTATATAAAGTTTCTGATACCATCTCTGCATAGCACTTGCAGTCCAGGCAAACAACCAGACTGGAAGTGAATTGTGGCCCTTGCAGTTTGCTGGCAGACAAAAGCCTTTTTATTCAGGTTGGCTTGATCGGCTGGTGCAAAAGCAACTTTTAAAAGGAGGAGACCTGCTGCTGTTTTCTATCTATGTGTTTATAAATTGCTTTCTAATTCAATTGTAGCTTAGTATTATAGTTTATCTTTCAACATTGTAACGATGGCAATCAGATTATATCTTTGCTAGTGGTTCTTAAACTGGGGTCCCCAAATGTTCTTGGACTGCAGTTCCCAGAAGCCTTCACCATTTTCTGTGCTGGCCAGGATTTCTGGGTGTTGCAGTCCAAGAACATCTGGAGACACAAATTTGAAAACCATTGTGCTAGAGCATGCCAATTAGAGCTGAGAGTGTTCCTGCCTACACCTTTCTGGCACCTGTCAAGGGGCTTCTGTATTTCTGCTGCAGTTAGGATCACTTTGCTTTGGATTGGATTCAACACATGTGACTGAGGGAACTGATCCAAGTTAAGCCTTCCTCTTTCAATTTGCCCATAGGGTGAAGTGGCTTAATAAGCAAACTGCTTTATTATACTGGCAAATTAATCATTTCCTCTGCTCGTCAGAGGGCAGGGGAAACAGAATTTCATATATACCCTGTTTCCCCAAAAATAAGACCTAACCTGAAAATAAGCCCTAGTATGATTTTTCAGGATGCTCGTAATATAAGCCTTACCCCCAAAATAAGCCCCAGTTAAGTGAAACTCTGCCCTCCACCATTGTGCAGCATCGTGCAGTAACCTGTAGATGACATGACTGTAAAATAAAACATCCCCTGAAAATAAGCCCTAATGCGTTTTTGGAGCAAAAATTATTATAAGACCCTGTCTTATTTTCGGGGAAACACTGTATATCTATATATCCTATACTGTATTATACATATATAGAAAGCGACTACTGCTGATGTGTTAAATCAGTTATCTTTTTTAAAAAATTTCTTTGTCTTACAAAGTTGAATCCATGGTGGTGGCTTTGACCACAACTAGTTTCTCAACTGGCCCTTTAAGAGAAGGAGATATATATAGTATATATATAGTGTAGCTGGACCCTTAGTTTGCCTGTTTGTTTGTGAAAAGTTAAGAGGTGCTTTCATTGCATCAGCAGACATAACTTGCTGCAACCATCACACTGCATAAAAGTTTGTGACCAAGCACTGAAAACCAACCAGCAAATAACCTCAGGCTGCAAAGTTAAATATTCCGGCAAACAAACCTCATTAAACACAGCGAGACTGATGTCTGCAAAACTGCTCACAGCATTCGACTAAGTTATTTAAAAACACACAATCTATTCCTTAGAATACCAGCCAAACTCTGTGCAAAGAAAACTTAGCTCGTGTCATGTGCCCAGTCTTGTTCATCAGCATTTACAGATCAACATATTAGCAATAAGAACAACAACAAGTAGAAGAATTTCACTGAGAGAAATTTTTGTATTAGCACTTTCCCTCAGATATTTCTATATCCATTATTTGGGAGCTTGACCAACCAATCAAGAGAAGCAGAAGATGAAGCATATTAGAAACTGAATCAGCATTTTAGAAAACTGAGAATGTGAAATAATCTATACAGAAACTCCATGTGTAATCTCAGATGCATTTAACTGTCAGCTTCAAAGTATTTGCTCTTCTGCGTTCTCACTGGGACTTCTGCATTTTTACATGCAGGTATGTCATTGTGGATTCTTTGGAACTTACTCTGCAGTTTCTGCCCACAGGATTATACCCCTACTGAATTAAATGTTCTAATAAAAAACTGCAAACAGCCGAGGCCTTTCTGAAAATAAAAAGTACCATGATATACTGAAATGCCAATATTTGAAGTACTAGAAGCTCACTCTAACTGGACTTCAGTTTCCCTTCATAACAATACAAGCTGACCTCTTTCCCTGTGTTTTTAAACACACACACCAAAACACTTTTTCACTAAAATGACGTTCTCTCCCTTATAAGATTTGTAAAGCCAACTGGAGGAAAGTGAAAGTAGGAACAAAACAACTTAACTCACCTTTGTTATGTGTTTATCGGACAGCCACTAGATCTTGAATTAGTTTCCGTAAACATACGGAGTGTCTTAATAAGAGTACAGAAAAAAGTAAACCAGCCTTCTCCTTTAGCAGATGTTTCACCTGAGAACAGTGCATTCAAACTCCCAGCCGGATACCTGCAGGAAGCAAACTTTTAATTGGCTAGTCCACACAAGGAAATGCATGACATCACACATGTCTGGAAAGACAAACTTTGCTGTGTACACCTGAGAGATTTAAAGTGGCCGTTGGCCACACCTGATCTGTCAGGTGTCCCAGAGACAAGTAAACTGCATGTGCCTGCCTGCAGATCATGCTCAGGTAACAGCCATGCTATATGCATTCCTTTCCCTTTAAGCAATACACTTTTGAGCTCCTCCTTTACCGTTTATCTTTCCTTAGTAAGTGATGATGGAACTGTAGGACAGGTTTGAAGAGTAAGGACTTTCTCAAAGTACTAACTGAAAGGCTGCCAGAAGGAAGACAAGAAAGACATCAAGTCCTTGAGGAATAGCATGGCATTGAGAGCACACTGTGAATTACAATGTATTCTTAAAACTACTTATTTATTTGCATTTTTAATTATTCCATCAACAGGTTTGAGACAGTATCTTGAATCAATGAATCTAAAAGCAAAGCAGCAAATTTAATCTGAAAGCATGAATAGTGACTGTGGGCCAGTCATTTCACTTCTAGCAAAACATTCTTCACAGGAATGATATGATGAGGATGAAAATGGGAAAGAAGGCCACATATGTTGTCTTATGCCCCTTAGCCCTATATGATATAAGACATAAAGAGTAAATTTATTTATTTATTTATTTATTCGATTTTTATCCCACCCATCTAGACCAAGGGTCTACTCTGGCGGTTTACAAATTTAAAAAAAGTAAAAACCAAAAAGTCCAAGATGGCAAAGTTTAAATAATTAAAATATGGCGGTTAAGATATGGCAGGAGGGAAAGCCTGCCCAAATAGCCAGGTTTTAACTTTATTCCTGAAGACACCCAGAGAGGGAGCCAGGCGGATCTCCACTGGCAAGTTGTTCCAAATGTGAGGGGCCACTGCCGAGAGGGACCTACTTCTTGTTCTTTCCTTCTGGGCCTCCCTCGGCGTTAGGCCCGTCAGTCGCCAGGCCTGGGTGGAACAAGTGACTCTGGCAGAACTTGGGAGAAGGCGCTCTGCCAGATATCAAGGTCTTAAACCATTTAGGGCTTTATATGTCATTGTAAGAACTTTGGAATCAATGCAGAAATGGATTGGTAGCCAATGCAAGGAGGCCAGCATGGGGAAAATATGTTGGTACCTTTTCACCTCAGTCAGAAGTCTGGCTGCCGCATTTTGTACCATCTGAAGTTTCCGCGTCAGACTCAAAGGCGGCCCCACGTAGAGTACAGTAGTCTAATCTTGAGACTATGAACGCATGGACCAACGTAGTGAGTGCCCCCACATCAAGATAGGGACACAGCTGGGCAATCTGCCAAAGGTGGAAATGTGCAGAATGAATAATTTTGAGGCTGCAAAATTCATTTAAAGTTGCTTTTTCAGTTAAATTTGAGGAAACCCAAGCATTCGTTGTGTTGTGCTATTTCAATTACTTTTGTTGATTTGGTCATTGCAAACAGCTGAAAGTCTGTAAATTTTGACAATAAACCTGATTTGCAACGGGGGTTGCATAATTTTGATTACAACTGTAGTTTTTGGTTCTGAAAGCTGATAATGCAGTCATATGGATGCTTCTGAAATTGATCTTACATAGAAATCTGAGGGTGGTTTTGCACCTCCTTTTTGGCAGGAGGAGTCAGGCAGAAGTAAACCAGAAATGCTGCATATCCTATTATTCCCTTTTTACTGGCTGACACACTTCCTTTGTTTAATTGTTCTTCTCAACTTCCTTCTCTCCTTCTTCCTCAGCATCTGAAAAAAATTCATTCACCATCTCCACATATATAGTAGTATTGCTGTCGCTAGTCATTACATCCATGTGTTGAAACCTAATAGTTATAGTTTGTATGCATTTGATTGAGGTATTGTTTGGCCTTCCCTGAGCTTTTTTTGGAATGAATCTGAAGTTAATGGATTCATGCCCTGGATACCCTCTGGATGTCTGATAAAATTAGTTTACGTTCAAGGCATTGTCTGGAAAAGATCGGATATCTAAAATCTGCTGTGATGACACTTGGGTCTCCATGATGAGCACTGGGTCCAGATGTACACTCAAACTGTGAACCTTGCTCTTGGTGGTAACAGTAACACCCCCCCCCCAAAGGAAAGGGAGTTTCCCAGACCACTGATGTCTGGGACACCCACCAGAAGGACCTCCGTCTTGCCTTGATTCAGCCTCAGTCCATTCATCTGCATCCATTGCATCCCAGGCAGTTCTCAAGAGACGAAACAACATCCACTGTTGCTGGAAAAAAGGACATGTAAAGCTGAGTATCATCAGCATACTGATGGCACAAAGCCCCACATCCCCTGATGACCCCTCCCAGCGACCTCATATAGGTGTCAAACAGCATTGGAGAGATAATCGAGCCCTGCGGGACCCCACAGTTGAGACTCCACGGGGCCGAGAAACTCTCTCCAATCTGCACTCTCTGGGGACGGTCCTCCAAGAAGGAACGGAGCCAGGCAAGAACAAGGCCACCAATTCCCAACTCAGAGAGCCTCCCGAGGAGAATACCGTGGTCGACGGTATCAAAGGCAGCTGAGATATCGAGAAAGACCAGCAGAGACATTTCGCCCCTGTTGGCCTCCCTCAGCAGGTCATCAAACAGGGCGATCAATGCTGTTTCCGTGCTGTGGCGCAGTCTGAAGCCTGACTGGAATGGGTGCAGGGCATTGGTTTCATCCAGAAGACCCTGCAGCTGATTGGCCACCACCCTCTCGACTACCTTGCTGAAAAAAGAAACATTGGCGACAGGCCTATAATTACCAATATTGTCCGCTGCCAAGCTCAGTTTCTTCCTAATGGGCCTAATGAGTGTCTCCTTGGCACATACACTATCTATTTTTTTAAGGCTAGTAGTCAATCTATTTGTAATGTTTCTAAGTTTTATTTGTGGAAAGGAAAAAAGTGAAAGCGCTAAAATCAAAATATTGCCAGGAGAAAGTGTTTGATCTTGGACTGCCTGTGCCTGTTTCCCTTGGTCAACTTCTCACCAGGCCCTGCTTAAATTTTATTTTTGGCTAATGATCCCCTTGTGTTCTCATAAACTGTGTTCCCTCTGTTTAGAAAAGGGGAACAATTATAATACAGTGTTATCAGAAATCACAACAATATAAATGAGTACAAAATACCAAATGTATGAGTACGTTTTATCGTGTTATGGGTGAATTAAAGCACTTTGCTGAAATTTAAAGGTAACTGTTAAGTACTTGTCAGCCATTTAAATTCTTTACAGTCCTTGACAAAAATGCTTCAAAGGATAGAATGAGTCTAATTGTTATAAAGTAAATGAGTAAAATACTGCCCATTAATTTTCCCTATATCTCTGTTGGTAAAATGATTATATAAACGCATTAAAAGAAAAAAGAAAAGCAAGAAAGCTAAACATTCCATGGGAAGAGGCAGGGTAAATTCAACAGGCCATATTCCCACAGAATCTATCCCAGCTATGGCTCTAGCTAGAGGCAGCGCACACACAGCATAGAAAAGTAGGTGACACAGGATGCTAACATGACTCAGGTGAGAGAATTAAAACACACAATCTACACACGTTATTTTGCAATTGCTAGAGAAGGGGCCGCCCCATTATATCGCAAAGGCTAGCCCCTTCCTTTCATAGTTTTGCCTGTGAAGTCTCAGGGAGCGGAAAACTGCTGTCCAAGCAACCCTACCATCCAGGGAAGAGACCTGGTTACATTCTGTGAGCTAGACTTCCCCACAAATCATCCCAGCCACAGCTGTGGTTCAAGGTCATGGCTATATACAGTATTAAAGAAGTGTAGGTTATGCATGTTTTGACACATTACACTAGTAAGATGGTTTAGTAATAGAACACACAATTTTTTTTCTTTGAAGATAATATTTCAAACCATGCAAACAAAACAAGAGGAGGCCTGTTGGCCCATCCAAGCTCCAGGTCTGGCCTTCAAGATGTATTGTTTTTTTTGGGGGGGGGCAGGTCTGATATTGCCGATTCTCCCCCCCTCCCACACACATACTTTGCCAGCTGGAGCAGATCATCTGAAGGGACATCTGTGTACACCAGGTGTCTCAAACTCAATTTACTTGGGGGCTGCTGGAGGCAGAGGCTGGGTGAAGCTGGGCCACATCGGATTTTCCGCCAAGTGGAGCAAGAGCCTGCGGAAGCCGCCCAGGAGTTTCCTTAGCCTGGCTGGGGCTCCGAGGAGGAGGAGGAAGCACTGCTGGGTGCTGAGGCGGCCGCTGGCCGAGCTGTTGCTGGGGGTGCTGAGAGAGAAAGAGAGCCAGAGAGCTGCTTCCCTGGAGGAGGTGGTGGCGGCGGCTGCTGTTGGTGGCACTCTTTGAGGACAGGCTGGGAGGGAGCTCCGCTCTCAGGCATCGCTTGGTGGCAGCTCAGGTGTTCAGGGAAAAGGGCCGATAGTGCGCCTTGCTCGCTGGCTCTCCCCCAAGACAGCACCTCTTGCACCCTCCATCCGGAACTGCAGCCTGCCAGCCGGCAGACAGGGGAGTTGGCTGGCAGGCTGCAGTTCCGGATGGAGGGTGCAAGAGGCGCTGTCTTGGGAGAGAGCCAGTGAGTGAGGCGTGCTGCCAGCCCTTTTCCCCGAGTGCCTGAGCCGCCGCCGAGCGATGCCTGAGAGCGGAGCTCACTCCCAGCCTGTCCTCAAAGAGGACACATGATCTGAATTAATGTGAATAACAAATCTGTTACAGAGAGCTGCCAAGGCAGAGCTGCACTAAACTGTCAGTTGTCTAAAAAGCAGAACAGCTTTGAAGTTTCACACAACTGACATTTTATTGAAAGGAAAAAACTGTTTTGTCCTGAAAGACTACTTGCCCTGGCAGAAAAACTGGTCCACCAACTTGGTGAGTCACACACAAGACAATAATTGTCGCTACCTCTTACTGATCATTGCAACGGCCTCAAAAGAAGTAGTTTTTAATCTCCAGAGAAAAGGAGGCCACCAAAGAAAGAGTGGTTGGTGTTAGTCTGTTGAGGTAAAAACAACGTTTTCTGATGCATCAAAAGCTAAACAAATAGGCTATGTGTGCAGCAGCTACCTAGGCAAGCAGGTGTATTATGTATACTATAAGTCCACAGGTTGGGGGTGGGGGAGAGAGAACAGGTTCTTTACAAAGGAAGGCCAGATGGTCAAGCACTCCAAGAGACATCTATGGGTGTGTCACAGCACTGTGCTGGATGCAACCAATTCCACAAGGTGTGCAACTTGGACTCAGCAAGACCTGGGAGTGCCTTGCTTACTGCAATAAGTAATTCTCCCTCCTTAGGTGCTTATTTTTGATGCTTATTGCTACTGACTTTGAAGTGTCTTTTCCTCCCTAGTTAATGCTAGTCAAGTCTCAGTTGTACCCATGCTGTCAGGAGTTTATGTTAACATTATGCGCTTCTGTACCTAATGGGACTACTAACACAGAGCTGGCTAAGTCTCCCTCTGCTCTGCAGGACTGGGCCCTGTTGCTTCTGGCTGCCTGACCCCCTTCCCAAAGTCAGGCACCTGGCTCAAGCGGAGAGAAAGCTTTTAAGTCAGAGCTGCTTCTAGGGCCCTACTAGACCAGCGTTCCTGTGCTCAGGGGAGCCGAATAACATCTGCCTTCTTCAGCTCACTGTGTGAGAGACAGTGGGACTGTGGCTGGACTCCTGCCAGCTGCCAGATTCCCTGAGGGAATTGGCTGGGGAATAAGCTGGGAAACAGGGGGGTTTGAGGGGCCTCTGGGACAACCAATAGAGACAATACATGGCAGGGGAAGATGTGGTGGGAGTAGAGCATGCCCGTCTAGGAGAAAGGAGGTTAGATACCTTACACCTATCCCCCTTTCTAGCTCTACTCCCAGCCAAATGGTACCAGGTGACCATATCAGCCACCCCCCTGGGCCACATGGTACTGTTGGTAAATGCCAGGTCGGCAAAAATTAAGATTGCCCTCATCCATGACTTAATTTTGGATGAGGGGGCCGACCTGGCATGCATTACTGAGAGCTGGGTGGGAGAAGAAGGAGTTCCTCTATCTCAGTTATGTCCCCCTGGGTACTTGGTCCAACACCAGAGTCACCCGGAGGGACAGGGAGGAGGTGTGGCAATAGTCTAAAAGGATTCCTTCCAGTTTTCCAGACTCCCTGTTCCCTTGGGAAATGGTCTAGAGGGCCTATATTGTGCATTGGGCTCAAGAGACAGACTGGGGATTCTGTTGGTGTACCGCCTACCCTGCTGCTTACCAACAGTCTCCCTACCTGAGCTGACGGAGGTGATCTTGGATCTGGTGGTGAGGACCCCCAGACTTTTGGTACTGGGAGACCTCAACCTCCATGCCGAGGCCACGTTATCAGGGGCAGCTCAGGACTTCATGGCCACCATGACAACCATGGGGCTGTCTCAACATGTCATCGGCCCAACTCATGAGAAAGGCCATACACTTGACCTAGTATTCTCAACGGGACGGGGGGATGGTGGTCCAGATGTGGTGGATTTATCTTTGACCCCATTGTCATGGCCAGACCATTTCCTGGTAAAGTTTAGATTCTCTGCCACTACTACCCTCTGCAGGGGTGGGGGATCAATTAAAATGATCCACCCCCAGAGATTTATGAATCCTGAAGGATTTCTGAATGCTCTAAGTGAGTTTCCAGCTGATATGGTCGGCGCTCCTGTCGAAGCCCAGGTCGCCTTGTGGTACAAGGAGATGGACCAGATGGTTGACACGATCACACCTAGGCACCTTCTCCCTGCCTGCAGAGCCTATATGTCTCCATGGTACACACAGGAGCTTCTAGCTATGAAACGGTTGGGGAGACGGCTTGAGTGCAGATGGAGGAAATACCACTGCGACTGTGACCAAACACAGCTTAGAGCCCATTATCGGGCCTACTCTGTGGCAATACGGCTGGCGAAACAACAGTATTTCTCCAGTCATATTGCTTCATGAGCGTGTCATCCAGCAGAGCTATTTCGAGTGATCCGGGACCTTCTTCAACCTAATGGTTCTGTAGAGGTCCTGGACTGCTCAGTGGCTTGCTGGAACGAATTTGTTACACACTTTGAGGGAAAAATTGCTCAGATTTGCAAAGAGTTGGACTCAACTGTTGATGCAGAGCCTATGGTTGTGTCCAGTGCTCCGGACTTATGTCATAATTTATTGGATGAGTTCCAGTTGTTATGGCCCGAGGATGTGGACAGGGTGCTTGGATCAGTTCATGCCACCACTACACAACTTGACCCTTGCCCATCATGGCTAATAAAGAAATCTGCCAAGGGAGTTCGCACCAGATAGGTTAAAGGGCCATTTCCCTGCCTTAGACGGGATTACACTCCTCCTAAAGGACAGGGTCTGCAGCTTGGGAGTGCTCCTTGACCCCGGTCTAACCTTGGAAGCCCAGGTGGACTCGGTGTCCAGGGGTGCCTTCTTACAGCTGCAGAGAATATATCTACTTCACCCTTACCTGGATGAGTGGAGCCTGGCAACAGTCACTGGACTATTGCAATGTGCTATACGTGGGGCAGCCTTTGAAGGCGGTCCAGCGACTGCAACTGGCACAGAACTGGGCTGCGTGGCTGGTAAATGGTGCCGCCGCACAGATTCATATCACGCCAGTTCTGAAAAATTTACACTGGCTGCCGGTTGCTGCTCGGGCCCAATTCAAAGTGCTTACTCTGACATATAAAGCCCTAAATGGCTTAGGACCTGGTTACCTAAAACAGTGGTTCTTAACCTTGGCTTACTCAAGTGTTTTTGAACTGCAACTCCCAGAAACCCCAGCCAGCACAGCTGGTGGTGAAGGCTTCTGGGCGTTGCAGTCCAAAAACACCCGAGTAACCCAAGGTTAAGAACCACTGACCTAAAGGACCGCCTTCTTCCATATGAGCCTGCCCGTCCTCTAAGATCAGGCCAGGAGGCCCTTCTGAAGGTGCCATCCCTGAAAGAGGTGAGGGGGACGGCATGTCGAAATAGGGCCTTCTCGGCTGTTGCCCCCCAACTTTGAAATGCCCTCCCTATAGAGATCCACCTGGCTCCAACACTTTTGGCTTTTCGGCGCCAGGCAAAGTCCTTTCTCTTTAGCCAGCATTTTAATTAAACAGTATTCTCTAGCTGGCCACATGAGCACCAGGACTTATTAATATTAATGTTTTAAGAATTGTTTTAATATAGGATATTTTATATTGTCTATTTTAATGTTTTTAATGTTTTAAAGTTTTAATATTGTACGCTGCCCAGAAGCCACTGGTAATGTTGCAGCTAAAAATATTGTAAATCATCATCATCATTATCATCAATCATCATCATCTACTGCTATTCCTTTAATAGTTTGACCTTTAGCCTCCTTTTGTAACACTGACTAAAAAATTAATCTTCCTTCAGTACTATGGCGACCTATACACCACTAGATCACATCCTGAATTTCATAAAGTGGCTTTTATACATGAAAATGATGTCACAATGAATTTGCTTGACTTTAAGTGTCTCAGGATTCCCTCTTACTTGGGCAGATAGAATAGTTAGGAAAATGTGGTAGTCAATGTGTACAACATAATAGCCCCCTGGAAACTTAATCAGTCATTTTGCTAATTAATGTTCTATCATGTGCACATTTACACAACACAGCTTGTTGAATGTAGACCTGAAAAAGGGATGCACTTTCTGCACAACTTTCCTAGGAGGCAGACTATCATGATTCCATGTGGCCCCTGATTGTTTCACCAAACTAGGAGCTCACACTACAAGCCCCTCAGCTGCCACTAGTTGATTTCATCAACAATCCCTGTTATTAATAATAGATGTCCAGACCATATGTCATTTTAAAAGAACCAAATAGAAATTGTTTATTGATACAGGTGTTGACAGAACAAGCAATGTTGCTAACTCTTAAACAAACATTCCTCTTTATCCACCCTCAACTACCATCCTCCTGCCCAAACTACAAAACTCTCTCAACTCTCTTGACACTCTAATTCTCCATCTCAAAATCCTATCTAAACCTTATCTATGTCTATCTATCTCCCCCTCCTCCTCCTGGTGAGTCTTTTATACCTTGTGACTCCATCCCTCCAGCACTCCCATTGGTCTATTCATGTCTGGGTGATTGGGATTTCTTCATGGGAAGTTGTGCCATTGCGGTGCTTGTACAAGTGATGTGATTCCATATTGCTGTGTGCTGGCAGGATTTCTGTTCAGTAGAATCTCAGTAAGACAGTGGCTAGGAGTTTCCTGTTGGTGGTCTTTTCTTCTTTAAGAGGGACCCTAAACATCTAGTCTAACTTCCCGCCTGTTAGGTTGTGATATAGACCATACTTGCACTGCTTGTATAGCTCCATTTTCATATGTAGTGTATATACCATGAAGACACGTAGAAATAAACTGCATAGTTTATGGTTACTGAGGATCAAACACACTACATGAGCATGTTACAGATCCAGGTTTAGAATTGGTTTGATGTACAGCTGAAAGAGCACTGAAATACTGCTTAACTTGAAGAAACCGTTTTGTCTTCAGTCACACTCAACACACACTAAACTCATGGATCCAACAGGGGTTAACTAGAACATAATAAGTCACAGAGTCTGTGGTATTTTGTCTATTCAGCCACCCAGTTTGAAAAGTGGGAACTGAGTATCTGGCACCGTGTTTTTAATAGACATATACATTGCTGCACTGGAGCTATTAAAACTCCTTTTGATGGAAGAGAGAGAGAGAGAGAGAGAGAGAGAGAGAGAGAGAGAAAGAAAGAAGCCTAAATCTGGCACTATTATTTTTACTTATTCCTAGACCAGAAACAATTTTTTTCTGCCAAAAGGAAAGCAATATCATGTAGGTCCCAAAATAGGCAAGGATCCAGCTGTTCATACTATACTCTGAAAATCAGTTCAGACGTTTATGAAAAAAGTGCATGAAAAAAGTGAGCCTTTGCATTTCTCCCAGTCTTTAATTTTAACACATCCTCATGTGGTTTGCCTCAGAATGGCTGACTACAACAAGAAATGATGGTGGATCCCATCTGATTTTAATGAGAGGTAATGCTGAACAAGGAGAGGCATGTACTTTATTATTGCAGGATGTATTTACATTGCAGTGGGTTCTCTACACTCCCACACTGTGTTGGCACAATCTTTTCTCCTTCCAGTCTCCAGGGCATTCAGTGGTCCATGGCATGTGGCTAGAAAAATGGCCGCTAGTAGACTCAACAACACACCAGCATAGACTACCTGAACATTCTAACCGTCCAAAATTGCCCTGATGTAGATATTTACCACACTTGGAGATGTTTGTGGTGATGGTGACAAAGAGACTCTCTGAATTGCCCTATTGTGACTGATGAATAGGGTAGAGAAAGGGGCCTTGGAAAGCTGGATTAAAAAAAAGCAGGGCCTGAAAGTCACAAGTAAGCAGTGCAAAGAGGTCTGACTGGGAGAGGAGGAGGGAAACTGAAAAACAATATAGACTAAGAAGGATAGGTGTCTAACTGCCCATGCTCAAGATTTGGTAGGCTGCCTGCAGCAAAACAAAACAACAGAGCTGTAATTAGCAATATAGGCACTCAGGGCTTTGCTGCCCTATTGTTTAAGCTTTGATCATGTGAAATAGACATGTGTGCACAAAGGATGGAGGAATGAGAAGAAATGCCTGGCTCTCAGCATGGGATGGCCGAATTGGTTCTATGCTGAGCCCACCTGTTCTGTGTTTCCCTTTGTCCGGTGAGGCATGGATGAAGATCGTGTCTGTGTTCATGGTAAGCAGGTTCACACCCTTCCAGCAGTAAATACCAACATGTGGTGATGAATAATGTGAACCCACATTTTTGTGCCCTCTAAATTTTGGCACCCTGGGTCAAACCTAGTTGCCTTGCCCACCATTTATGGTTCTGCAAAATGATGTACAGTATCCTCATTCTACATATAGAGGCCAGCTGAGTGGAAGAGAATCTTACTTTATCATTGGAGAAAGGATAGCATCCTGCTCATACTTGAGATGACAGACATGTTTAGAGAACTCTAGTCAGACTATGTGACGTTCACTGCTCTGCCTACCAACAGAGGATAATGTCTGGAAGCATGCAGAGGAAAGAAAACACTTTAATGAGGCCTCGAGGACTACAGAGACCTTCCTAGACTGTAATACCCATTATTATGAGAAAAAAAATTGTTAAAATGTAGATCATGCCTGAGGATATTTATAGAAACATATGTCTTTGCTTCTTTGAACTTGTTGTTGAGATATTTTGAGATTTTCCAGACTCCCTCAGAAGCAGTGCTAGAACAGTCTCAAGCAACATTATATGATCTTACAGGGTTCCTGTACCAGCCAAAGGCTCTTCTCTAGAAAACAGAGAGAATGTGTAACAGTAGTTCCTACTACTGTGTCAACATTTCTCTCTTGAGAATTCAACCATTCTCTTTCTATTTGATAGAGAAGAAGTTCTCAGGGAGGTATAAAGGAGAAGAAAATTCTAGAAAGTTCATAATGGATGCGATTCAGGATTATTGTAGATATCTTGCTTATGAGGAGGCTGAAGTGTGAACATTTGTGTCTTGTTTCTCATGGTACCTGTCTGACAGTCAGCAGCGCTCCAAGTTTTCTATATTTTAATCAGCTGAAATCCACTAACTGGTCACAACTAAAGTAGGCCCCACTGAATCAGTGGGGATTTGGTGAGTCAACTCCTTCCTACATTCCATTAATTCAATGGACTCAAGTGCAATTTATCACTAGATTTGAGCCAAATTTTCATTTATTTATTTATTTTTACAGCTCTCCCCCCCCCTCCAATCTAGATTCAATGAATCTACTCTGGGCAGCTTAATTTCCAAATACAGTATAAAACAAAATTTAAAATGCACAATATCAAACAACATAGAGATAAGCAAAGTCCAAGATGGTAAGACATAGGGAATTAAGAAATGGAAGGGGGGAAGGCCAAATGCATCCAAGGAAAAAAGTTGACTCCTTCCAAAAATTTTTTTTTCAGACCAGGAACTGAGCCATCAGGGAAGCTTCAGAATAATGAGATGATGTGTAATAGAAAAACCAAATGCAGCAGCATCCCTGCCCGCTACTTGCAGTTTTAGGGAATTTTAAAGGATTCCAAGCATGAGGCAAAAAAATAGGCATCTTTTTCTCATGGAAACTGGGAGACAAATTATAGAACAGAAGCAGCTTTTTCTTGGAGCTGGACACAACTCTGTCCCTCCTCATATTTTGTACACGTCTCAAAGGGAAGAAGCTGCGTTTTAAGCATTTGAAATAGAGAAAAATATATCTGCAGTGACACCTCAGGAAACAACAAACCTCTGAATATTTTTCAGAAAAATGTCTTCTAGGAAATGTTGGCTCAGCACTTTCTGTCCTTCTCCAGAATGGAATGCATGGGAGAAATGCTGAACTCTGAGGAATGACATAAAGTGCCATGTCAACATTTCTCAGAAGACATTTTTCTGAGAAACTTTTGGAGGCTTGTCTTTTTTCTCACTCCTCTAGAATCAGAAGGTCATTTTGGAGAATTATTTACAAAATGTCATCACTTGGCTGCTTCCCCACTACTGCAATGCCCATGAAAAACAGTACATAATTGGAGGTTGAAAAGTAGTAGCCAGGCTGTCAACACAGCTGCCATTGTCGTTTGTAGTGGCAGTATTTCATAATCATAGAAAGCCTTTGAGGAAAAAGAAAAGAAGCTGTGTTGTAGCTGTGATGGCGAGTCCTGCCTCTGAGAAATTTCTTCAGAATGCCTCCTTCAATGAAATGATCCCCTTTATTTCTGTGCAATAAGGTGGACAATTTGGAATTTGTGCACAGGTATAATAATTTCAGCAGAAATAAAACTTTTACAGTGACGCCTGAGATTACATGTATGGGATGAGGGATCGTGTAACAGTCCCCCTGTAGAGAGAAAGGCAACTTACAAACAAACAAACAAACAAACAAATGTGTGGGGTAGAGGAGCTGTATTACAGGTTGGGAAGGCCCTCCAAGACCTATGCTTGGGGTCTGAAACAGCCTCGAAGCTGCTGCTCACATTGTCCCTCAGCCTCTGCTAGTTCTATGATAGGTCAGCACAAATTTGAAGAGAAAATGTCAAAATGATCACTACAGATGATCAAATACAAATACCCCTGCACAGGTGAACATAATGCACATCCAGCCCCTGGGGCGCGACTGTCCACTCACCTTCCGCTGTTGCTGTGAGCTCCACGCTCCCTTCCTATCACTCCAGAGCTCACGGTCTGCAAGCCACTCTTGGCAGGAGGACGAGCCTCGCTGCAAGTATCTTTGCCAAGAAAACTCCACAGACAGAAACAAAAGGCTAAAAGATATGATGCTGAAAGATGAGGCCCTCAGGTCAGAAGGCATCCAATATGCTACTGAGGAAGAGTGGAGGACAAGTACAAGTAGCTCCAGAGCTAATGAACTGGTTGGGTTAAAGCCGAAAGGACGTTCAGCTGTGGAAGTGCCTGGAAGTGAAAGGAAAGTCCTATCCTGAAAATAAAAATAGGAACCTAGAATGTAAGATCTATGAACCTTGGTAAGCTGGATGTGGTCAAACGGGAGATGGCAAGAATAAACATTGACATCCTGGGCGTCAGTGAACTAAAATGGACAGGAATGGGCGAATTCAATTCAGACGATTATCATATCTACTATTGTGAGCAAGAATCCCATAGAAGAAATGGAGTAGGCCTCATAGTCAACAAGAGAGTGGGAAAAGCTATACTGGAATATAATCTCAAAAATGATAGAATGATTTCAATACGAATCCAAGGCAGACCTTTCAACATCACAGTCATCCAAGTTTATGCACCAACCACTGATGCTGAAGAGGCTGAAATTGACCAATTCGATGAAGACTTACAACACCTTCTAGAACTGGCACCAAAGAAATATGTTCTCATTATAGGGGATTGGAATGCTAACGTAGGGAGTCAAGAGATAAAAGGAACAACAGGTAAGTTTGGCTTCAAAACCAAGCAGGGCAAAGGTTAATAGAGTTTTGTCAAGAGAACAAGCTGGTCATCACAAACACTCTTTTCCAACAACACATGAGGTGACTCTACACATGGATATCAGCAGAAGGGCAATATCGAAATCAGACTGATTATGTTCTCTGCAGCCAAAGATGGAGAAGCTCTATACAGTCAGCAAAAACAAGACCTGGAGCTGATTGTGGCTCTGATCATCAGCTTCTTATAGCAAAATTCAAGCTTAAACTGAAGAAAGTAGGAAAAACCTTGCGCTACTCAGGTATAATCTAAATCAAATTTAAGGAACTTGATTTGGTGGACAGAGTGCCTGAAGAACTATGGATGGAGGCTCATAACATTGTATAGGAGGCAGCAACAAAAAACATTCGAAAGAAAAGGCAATGCAAAAAAGCAAAGTGGCTGTCCAAGGAGGCCTTGCAAACAGCAGAGAAGAGAAGGGGGAAAATGCAAGGGAAAAAGAGAAAATCACAGAAAACTGAATGCAGACTTCCAAAGAATAGCAAGGAGAGACAAGAGGGCCTTCTTAAATGAACAGTGCAAAAATATAGAGGAAAATAATAGAAAGGGAAAAACCAGAGATCTGTTCTAGAAAATCTGAGCTATTAAAGGACCATTTTGTGCAAAGATGGACATAATAAAGGACGAAAATGGTAGGGACCTCACAGAAGCAGAAGACATCAAGAAAAGGTGGCAAGAATACACAGAGGAATTATAACAGAAACATCTGGATGTTCCAGACAACCCAGATAGTGTGGCTGCTGACATTGAGCCAGACATCCGGAAGAGTGAAGTCAAGTGGTCCTTAGAAAGCCTGGCTAACAACAAGGCCAGTGGAAGTGATGGCATTCCAGTTGAACTATTTAAAATCGTAAAATATGACACTGTTATGGTGCGACACTTAATATGCCAGCAAGTTTGGGAAACTCAGCAGTGGCCAGAGGATTGGAAAAAATCACTCTACATTTGAATCCTAAAGAAGGGCAGTGCCAAAGATTGCTCCAACTACCGTACAATTGCACTCATTTCACACACTTGCAAGGTTATGCTCAAAATCCTACAAGGTAGGTTTCAGCAGTATGTGGACTGAAAACTCCCAGAAGTACAAGCTGGATTTCGAAGGGGCAGAGGAACTAGAGACCAAATTGCTAACATGTGCTGGATTATGGAGAAAGCCAGAGAGTTTCAGAAAAATATCTACTTCTGCTTCATTAACTATGCAAAAGCCTTTGACTGTGTGGACCACAGCAAACTATGGCCAGTCCTTAAAGAAATGGGAGTGACTGACCCCCTTTTTTCAGAAGTGGAAGACAGGAGGGCCTGGCGTGCTCTGGTCCATGGGGTCACAAAGAGTCGGACATGATTTAAGGACTAAACAACAAGGCAATTCACTGAAACAGAATGACGGGAGTTTCAGGACAGATAAAAGCACATAGCATTAAATTGTGCAATTCACTGCCACCGGATGTACTGACAGATACTATCTTGGATAGAAAGAGGAGGAGGAGGCCTGCCTACCTGCCTTTCTTTCAGCTGCCAATTCTGGGCTCTGCACATCAGCTAAGTGGAGAGACACCTCCTTGGGTTGAACTTGCTTTATCCATTCCCCACCCCCACCCCCATCCCCAGGACTGGAAGAAGATTTGGGTGAGAGAGAGAGAGTGATTGAGTGGCCTTGCGCTCCTGCAGGCTGTTCGGCAGCTGGCCGCCTCCCCCCCTCAGCACAGCAACAGCAGGAGAAAGTGGCTGATTAACACAGACAGAGGCGTTGATATAAGGAGAATCAATTGAAAGAGTCGATTTCACATTCACATTAAAATGAATGGACCTTTGGCAGAGGAGTGAAAAACCTTCCAGAAATCATAATTCCCCCTCAAATCCATTTTTACATATACATCATGGAGTCACCCAAATTTACAGTGACTCCAAAAGAGCCGAATTAAATAAGGTTGATGGGTTTTTTTTAAGCAAAGTAATCACCTTCTGAGTTTGACTACTCAAAATGCAATGTCTTCCCTTCCAACAATGCAAACTTTAAATTTGTCCTTGCAGGGAGTTCCACTGAAGAGCAAGTACTAAGAATTTGTGGCAGCCAGCCAGGTCTGGGTTCAAGGCTATTGAGCCAATTAATTTGCAGAAAGGCGATTAGAGCCACATCCTAAGAATGAGAGGGATATGATTGTAAGACCCAAAGATAGCAGTCTTCAAATGTTTCCCACTTTATAAGGAAAACCAAACATATTAATTTTGAACAGAGCACTTGAAAAGGGAGAGTATTTCTGGAAATTAGCAACAGTAATCCATGAATACCAGTATAGACTTCGAGAATAAAACACACACATATACACAGCTGGAGTATTTAAGGTTTTGAAATGCCATGAGGCAGCTGAGGAAGGCAGGGAAAACAACAACCCAGAGAGATCAAAGAGATGTTTAACCAAAGGAAACAAAATTATTTTGGGTTCAGTTTTCTTATGCTTTGTTTTCAGCCCAAGGAATAATTTGGATGGAAATTGTGAACATTTGCTAATTTTTTTTCGGATTGATCAAAATTAGGGCAAGGGTGAATAACATGTTCTTCTCTGGGTGGTGTTGCAATTCCCATAACCTTTACCAACACAGCCAGTTGCAAGGGACAATGGGAGTTGTAGTTCAAGAACATCTGGAAGGATGCAAGTTGCCCAACCTGCTTTAGGATAAGTCTCCCATACTCTATTTACAGAGAAGAGATTTTCCAGGCATGACTCTATTTGCATTTTGCCTGCTGTCCAAACCTCCGTCCCAGTGGTGTCCAACCTTGGCCCTCCAGATGTTCTTGGACTTTAACTCCCAGAAATCCTGGCCAGAGGTGGTGGTGAAGGCTTCTGGGAGGTGTAGTCTAAGAACATCTGGAGGGCCAAGGCTGGACACCACTCTAAGCCCTCCCTAATGCTTCAATAGTTGGAATGTCCAGAGGACCTCTCAGGCTTTATTGGGGCTGGGTTTAGCTGTCACTTGCCTTCTTCCTTGGTACCAGCAGCTCAATGTACTCATACCATATATGTTTTAAGTGTTCTCTTTTCCCAGGTCAAATCAGTGAACTTCTTCAAAACACTTCAACCCTACGATGAAAAGTGAAGTATGAAGAGGAGCATCCACCCCAGAGATGACCATGGACACTTTTCCCCACAGCATAATTGCCTGATTCTGTTCTTTTTTGCACATTTGTCCAAGGACAGTCCTACTCTGTAACCATTTCTCCCCACTGTGTATTAGAAGGGTGTTCATGAAATGTAAATCGACAATATATTGGGTCTGTGCATGGTTTCCCCTATCAGATTGTGAGTCCATTTCTTGGCTTTGGATTGTAACTTGATTTAGTGTGGAATATGTTTCCCATCTTATACTAGTTGCATCCCATATCATCGTTAATTTGTAAGCTCCCCCACTGACTTGCACTGGAAAACAAAAATGGTGCAATTTTTGCAACTTATGTACATGATACTTAGAGACATGATAGACCTGTACAGAGGGAGGTAAACCTGCCAAATTTCAGACAGCTAGCTTCAGATATTTGTGCACCAGGCATCTTTAAATTTTGTCCTTTTTCTGAAATGCAAACAAAAAAGACATGGGAGTGCACCATGCCCCATCCAGACCAAAATTGTCTTTACTACACCCCAGAACTGAGTATGTCCATTCTGTTTCATTTCAGATCCCTTATGAATCGCCCTGAAGCAGGCAAATTTGGTTTGGGATTTACGATTTGCACAGCCCTACAATATATCTTAATCTGTTATGGTCATTATCGAAATCAAATGCAAGCACATTACATAATCGGTTCGAAGACAAAGATATTTTTCTCTCCCAAGTGCTCAGTATTAACACCTGCCTAACCAAATGGACACAAACACATCGATGCAGGCAACAGCATTTTGAAACATTGGCTGGGATCCAAAGAGCAACACAATTCCAATCCTCAAGGTCCTTGAGGACATTTGTTTGTTAAAAGCACTCCCTTCCCATATAGTAGGCCAATGTTAAAGCGGGGGGGGGGGAGCGTTTAAAAGCAATTCCAGACATGGATAGTCTGATTTTTTAAAAAATACCCTAAATTTCTTTTGGACAATCCAACCCCAGCTGTCCACCTAAAGTAGTAATGGGTTGCTGTGGCCCTGCCATTGGACTGCAAGTCCTATTAGCCCCAACTAGCACATTTAATGGTGAGCAATGCTGGGATTTGCGGACTTAAAACATCTGCCCACCTCCAATCTAAATTAATTGTTTAGATTTCTAGCCAATGTGCCCAAACAAACAGAAGTACAAATTACATTGGTCTGACAAGACTAAAATAACGCAAAATGCAATGATTTTTGAGTGCTTTGAGCAAGGAATAATCTATTCAACCCCAGAATGACTTGACCTGAACAAGATAATTATCATTAATATGGTATGTTCACTAGCTCCAACAACATTTACTCTCATTCTGCACTTTTATGTGTGTTGCCCTGAATGTGTTTTCCCACACTGCTTCAGCCCTCACACTGTCTTCAGAAGACCTAACGGTGCAGGAGCGTCATAAAAGCCATGATGACGTCATCAAGTGAGTTACTAAAGTTGCATCAGCATTAATCGCACAGCGCTGGGTTAAGAAGATGAACAGCTGCTGTTTTGTGCCAACTGAAAGGCTGCCTCCTCTTAAGTCTGATTCATTTTGCTCCCTAAGGCACAGACGTAACTGGCATCCTGACATTTTAAGATGTATAGTACTGAAAGTCAGCCATGTTGTTTTGGCATAGGAAGTAGAAAATCCTTCAAGCACCCCTCCCCATCTCTAGCAGTCTATATGATAATAATAATACATAAAATAAATCAGTACATCCCGTTTTTTTGTGATATCTAGCTTTTGGTGGCTGAGGTGGGTGCTTCACTCTTCTTAAATGTAAGGCCAACTCGGTTCTGAAAACCCAATCTCAAATTCTAAGTCCCCAATGCCTTGTCTTCCTGTTTTGAAGTTTCCTCTGCTCTCCAACTACAACAGAGCCATGCCTTCACTCAGATCACTTGGGGGCGGCGGCGATCAATGTGCAGAGCAAAGCACTTTGGTACTAATTCGTGTGAAAACCAATAACCAAAATCTTGCTTAAAAGACATAGACCTTTACAATGTTTTCTGAAGTCCTATCATTTTATTTTTTCATACTGAAGCCGCCATTGAGAAGACCATGTTACACATCCCAGCAGTTTCAATAAACTAAATCAAGGGAATTTTGAAGGAGGGAAACATTCAAAAGCAGGACAATGCTACAAAAACTGCAGGTGTAATTCCCCCTTTCTTTCATTATCTAAATGCCATTGGATGTAAGGGTAGAAAGAAGGAAGAAGGGGGCCTCTGTAGAATAGCCATAACTCACTACTATGTTAAATATCAGAAAATAGATTTTCAAATTCCACAGGGAATCAGCTATGATAAAAAAACAACAAACAGACAAATACATTTAAGAGGAGGCTATTAGCGTGAGCAAGCCACTGTGAGGGAGAGTAGCCTTGTGTATGGGATAACCAAATATAACAACTACTGATCTTTATTCCAAACAAATCAGACTTACATCAATAATACCTCCATTATGTTTGGGGAATACATATTTCTAATTATTTTTGGATTCAATAGCGGAAACTGTTCCACATTTACAGAATACATGATTACCTTCTGTAATTAATAAATGCAATCTGCACTAGCATTTAAATCCAGATTCCATCATTATATCTCTCCAGTTCCTTGGGATATCTTTATACCTTTCAGCTGAGAAAAAAAGAGCTAAAAATGCTGACAATTTTGCAAACGCTTGCCTTGAATGTCAATGCTTTCGCCTTCTTAATGGCTAACAGAGAAGTACTGTTTGTAACACACAAGGTTTTGTACACACCACAAAAAAAGTAAGTTGACTTGTGAAATGTGTAGAAACTGTGCTTCTCTCATTGTAAGCGTCTTTTAAAAAGACCATTATCTCTGATGTTGACATCTGAAGAGAGGATGCAAAGGCCAGGAAGGAAGTTTTCAATTTCTGTGCAAAAATACTCCATAAAAGACCTTCCAAAGGGAATATTATGACAGGATACAACTAAGAAAAACAGGAGAAAGGGATGAGGGAGAGAATGTCAAACTGTAAACAAACAAAATCTCAGGAAAAAAAGAAAACTACCAAAAAACAAACAAGCAAACTGCAATATTGTTTTGGGGCAATGTATGGATGTATGATTAGATTGTTTACTTTTAAAAATATGCTCGTAAGCCTCGTTAACGAGTACTTACCCAAATGTGTCTGTAGGATACATGGAAAACAGTGATTTGCCTTTCTGTGTGTACTTTGAGGGCCCTTTTGAAGTTTCAAGATGGGACATAAATCTCAAAAGTCAAGCCATACATCCACACTATAGTATCTGTATACACTCCCTTCAGGACACCAAAATACCAAGGCCATATCCTGCTTCTAAATAACTTTGACATTTTGGAAAGCTAGGTGGTGTTTTCCTTATGCTATTTCCTGAAGTGCTAATGTAGAAAGTCTGAAAGGCCTAACAAATGAACTCTGTCCAAGATTGCATCTTGGAAGGGCCTAAAAGCACTTAAAGCTTAATATTTATGCAGCATACTGCAAATGTTCAAAGCATCGCATGTAGATTCTTTTAGTAATTGTTATAAACCTTTGTAAAGGAGGCAGTTATTATCTCCATATTGCTCTCGCACCAATGAAATGAATGGGAGCTGTGGAAGAGTTAGTAAACTGAAATGGTGAGAGGGGAGAGGGTGGCCTGCAGTTTAGAGTTTTTTCCCCATAGTTGGTAAAATGATGAAATTGTATATAGGGTTGGATCCAGGTTTAGCCATACATAGAGTAGACCCAATCAAATCTGTGTCACTTAATGTTAGTCATATGACTAGCTCAGGTCCCTCCAACTTCAATGAGCCAACTGTAAATATGACAAAAGTCTGAATTCAATTTGGGCATCTGATATGTTCTCATTTTATATAACTATGATCCCTTCTGGGGCAGAAATCTGCATATTTTATGTATACTTGCTGTTATCTGCCCTTGGCTGTAAAGCTACATGTGTAATTAAAATGATAGTTCAGATGCCTTTCTGATGTTAAATGACATGATCTGTGCATGCAGTATTATTTTTCTGCCAAATTAAGAATGATTAGGGTTTGTTTAAATGAACAAAGTACACTGTTCTATGCTTCATTCTGTGATTTTCTTGAAAACACCATCAACCCATTGCAGACATGGGGTGTGTGGAACACATATGCAGGGGCTGGCAGGATGTACTTAAGCAGTGCACCAATCAATACAGCACACACATTCCAAGGGGCAGGATTACCCACCCACATATCCCTTCACATGGGTGAGTAGACCTTCAATCTAGAGGATAATTAGCCAAAGATGTCCTGGGGGACCTACTTCTATGTACCCAGGAAGACGCTAACTAGAGCTAGGAAGCTGTGCCTCAGGGGAAAGCTATCACATGCATTTTGCCACTTGAGGTGACCGATTGTTGGCTTATGTAGAAGCTGGTGCTTAGAATAAACTGTCAGAGAATATAATACGTGAGAGGTATTTAATAAGAAGTTACACATCTGATAGCATAAGATGCGAGTGTTCTGGCTACTGCAGCTAGATTGCTAAAAAGAGATGATTCAGGAGTAAGGGAAATGTAAGCAAGGTCAAATCTGAAGGTATCTGTTTTGGTCAGGAAGCAACCCAAAGCTACATCAAGAGGAAACAAGGGGAGACAACAGTGCACTCTTAATGATTTTTCTCTACCTCTATGGACGCCTGTATTCACATGAGCCTAAATGTGGTTACTTGCCCCACCTACTTGGTACACAGTCATTAAAATCAACTGCTAAATTATAATTTGTCTTTTAGTAAATACCACAGATTTGGTGAACTCACTCTGGTCGGGACTAGCAATTGAATCTAGGCAACGCTTGAGCAACGGTGCCTACACTCCCCCCCCATACTTTCAGCAAAGACAAGATGGCACTCTCTCGGAGGTGAATGAAGTTTTTGTGGCATAGGCAGCCCTGCTTTACTACAGAGAGGACATTAAGAACAGCCAAAAAGCTGTAACTAGAGATGGGGACGAATTGAAAAAATGGTGGTTCATCGGGATTCATCATTAGTCAAGGTTGACAAATGGATAAAGTGATTATTAAAAAACAATGTCCTGACAAACAGCTGATCATCAGGCCATTGACAAGCAGGCTGGTTATGGAAGGCAAACCCTGTTTCCATTCCACAGCCAGTTTTCTCAAAGGGATGAATATAAATGGGTAAATATTCATCCATATTCGTTGGAGTCTCCGGATCTGACAAATATGAAGGGATGGATATCCCATGAGTCAATTATATTTCATTAATACCATGATTCATTTTTTAATTTGTCCCCATGTCTAGCTGTAATTAGAGATGGGGACAAATCGAACAAATGCTGCTTCGTTGGGATTCGTCATTAGTCAAAATTGACAAATGGAAGTAGTGACAAAGCACCAAATTTTAGCGATGAATTGACAACTATTTGTCAATTCATCATCAAAACACAATGTCCTGCCAAATAGCTGATCGGCGGGACATTGACAAGCAGGCTGGCTACAGAAGGGAACTGGTTTCAGACTCTGCAGCCAGCCTGCCTGAAGGGACGAATAAAAATGGGAAATATTTGTCCCTTCATATTTATCATATTGTCATCTTTTCATATTTGTCTCCAGCCCTGATTAATACAAAGGGATGAATATCCCACAAATCAGAGATATTTCATGAATATCATGATTCATTTTATTTGCCCCCGTATCTAGCTGTAACCTCTTCCCTTTTGTATTGGCCTGAGATATTAGCTTCACTTTGCCTAATGGTGGGGCTTGCCCTGCTCAAGATAAAACACTTTGCATTAGAACAGTAGTGGCTATGGTTACTGTAGCCCAGACAGGATAGCAATTAGAAGTTTTTTTTTTAAAAAAAAATCATAAAATCTAGGGACTGATTTCAGCCAATCTCCAGAAGAAAAAGAGAGGAAGTCATGATGGAGGTGGTCATATCAGCAGCGGCAGTGAAATTTTAAGGAAAAGACCCACTTTTATTTATAAAATTTCTCCCATGGGACGTTAGGGGAGAGGGGAGGCAAGTGGCTGTTCTGATTTTGTCAGATTATTGGATGGAACACCAGGATGCTCTGATCTGAAAAAGTTTCGGGATTGGGACGGGTGAATAAAGAGCACAGTCTACATTTCAAGAACCACAGGCCACAATTGTCCTGGAGGGTGAAAAAAATTCTAGACTTCTTTGTGGTTATATAAAGTATAGAATATTGAATCATAACATGACACTTTTATGGTATAAATCCAGAGATACGCCCTTGTGACTGGCATTCACAAAGATCTTTAGATGTACATTTGGATGTACTTATCATGGAAAAATGCCCTGAATGGCTTAATTTCAGAATGGAGTTTCGGTTTCTTGGATGCAAAATACATTAGTGGTAAAGCAGCAAGACTAATGAGACATTCTCTGTTTGCCATATGAATCTGAAACCAACATATAGTAAAACTACAATCAAGCACCCCTAAACTCAAAGGAAGGATGCCCCCCCAACCAGCATTTCCATGGATGCCTGATATATGTCCAAAGAAATATGCTCTTCAAAAGAAATGTGCAAAATACAATAAGGCAAACCTTTTTGAAGATCAGTCACATGCAGTATTGGTTGAAAAATATTCACATTTAACACACTAAAATATGAAGCATTACAAGTACTGTACAGCATAAGTTTTAAAACGCCTCATATGCTCCCTCCACCAGTTCTTTGCTGATCTACTACAGCACAGCTTTCTTTCTGCATGAGCAATTAGACTTAACATTTTCATAAAATTGTGAACTGGTTGAGGTTTTGGTTTTTTAGACTTTATCCTCACTACCATTCGCACTTGTTGAAAAACAGCCCAGACAATCGCTTTGTATTTGGGTGATAAGTAGTTCACTGATGAAAAAAAGGAATCAGCTTCTGGGATTTTCCCTTTCTTGGCATCTCTTTTGAATAGTAGTGAGCAGGAGAGGGCATCCTGTAGACCAGTGGTCCCCAAGCGTTTTGGGGCCATGGACCGGCTGGGGGGAGAAAGCTCCATGCCCACGCGAGCACTGTGGGCATATTGTGCTCACAGGGGGTGTGTTGCCCTCATGGACATGCGTGCGAGCATGTGAGGCGGCGGAGATCTGTATCTGCGGCCCAGTTCCCGCAAGCCCACAGATGGGCACCACGCTGCAGACCGGGGGTTGACGACCCCTGCTGTAGACCATCTTGACTGCTGTCATTTCTGTTGTCAACATCTAGGCTGCCCTTTGCCATATAAAGCTTGCCATCATTTTTCATGCTGGCAATGTAGATGTGATATTGTGTGGCAATTATCAAGCCATTGCCTAGTCCAGCAATGGCAAACCTGTGGCCCATGCCACAGCTGGCATCCAGAGCCCTTTCTGCAGGCACAAGAGCCATAAGTCACCAGATCGCTACTCCCCTCCCCCGCGCAACCAAACCTGAGAAGGTGGCTGCAGGCATGGTGCTGGCGCGTTGACAGGCGGATCCGGAGCAGCTGGCGGTGGCAGCAGATCTGAAGTGGGGTCTCGAGGCACATCCATGCCTGGGATTCCCCCTTCCACTGCCACTTCTGGTTCTGCCACTGCTGGTAGTCCCTCCTCAATTTCTCTTCCACCAGACACTCTTTTTCCAACACTTATGATAGTATATTGTCTTCTATCACCGTTGAGGCAGCAGGCTACTTCAGAAAAGTGTGTCCCCCAACAAGAGGAAACAGCCAATCCCTTCACGAGAAAGGGTGAGATGCTCTTCTGCTCCCCCTCTGCCACTTGAGTTGATTGCCTTATGTAGTTTGCCTATTGGTAGGAGCAGTGTCTCCAGGTCGTCTAGGAATGTTTACTGCCAGAAACTCCGAGGAACCACTTCTAGTTAGTATAAACAATACCGAGTGGAATCCATCATTTGATTCTGTGCAGAGTAACTCCTTGAGATCCTGGACTCTGCAGAAAGTGGGAGTGAACAGAATAATGAGGACGTTTATGTCTCATCTGCTTCACAGAATGCATGCTCATGGCCAAGAGCCTATAACTTTGATCCTAAATGCATCTGCTAAGGGAGCCAGCCTTTTTATTTTCCTACCATCCTACCTGCAAGTAACTTTTATTTAGAAGTAAACTTGTATGGTTAGAGAGCCACTTAAAGTGCATTTTAATCTCAGAATTGAAAAGGCAGAAGGATGTTTCTTCACACTTCATTGACGAGCCAGCTGGAAGCATGAGCCCTACTAAACTTGTAGGAGAATTTGGAGGAGACAGCAAATGGCTGTCAGTATACAGTTTTGATTATTCCCATTCATACTTTATGTGAAGAAAAGGAAAAACAGCTGACAATAAAGGCTTATTCCCCACCCCACCCCACCCCCTTTTCTTTAGAGTTGTACAGAGAGAATTTGTGGAATCTTCATGCGATTTCACAAGCCTCTTCCTGATGCCAGAGTGACTCATTCCCAGCAACAGCTCTCCAGGGTCCAGCTTCTCTGCTCTGGAGTATAATCCTCACCAGGGTTGGGGAGTGCTAATAAAATCAGTGCTTTGTTTTTAAAAAAAGGTATATAGCTCCTCGTGTACCTAAAAACAGGCCGAGCAGTAGAAGATGATGATGTCTAGTTGGAAAAATAGTTGGAAAGTCACATGCTTATTTTTGAAAGTCTGTATTTTTAGGAGCAATGTAAAAGTGCACTCCTACAAACTTACAGCTGTACTCCAGCATCAGCTTTTCCGGCCAGACATGTATGCTTAGACAGAAGACTGTGTTCATCTGGGTAGAGTTTTGCCAGACCTTAGAAAATTTGTTTTGGATGAGGAGATTCTGGGATCTGTAATCCAAAAAAGTTACGTTTCTAGACTATAGGTTTAGCATACAGTGAAAGACCTCAGATTGATTTTCCATGTTGTCAGTTTCACAAATCACCCCAAACATACTGTACCATGGCACAACAAGACTAGAGGCGGTGTGCAATACCTGGTGCCCAACTTGTAAGGAATGCTCTTCTTAGTCCCTGCCCCCTGGTTATATCCTGTTGTTGTTGTTGTTGTTGTTGTTGTTGTTGTTGTTGTTGTTGTTGTTGTTGTTGTTGTTGTTGTTGTTGTTGTTGTGTGCCTTCAAGTTGGAACTGACTTATAAGCAACCCTATAATAGAGCTTTCAAGGTAAATGAGATACAGTGGAACGGATTATCAATTAATTTTCTGGTAGAAGACTCCTGCACTGCTGTAAAGCCAGCACTGTGCAAGATGAAGGCTCTGCAATCATTGAAAATATTTGAATGGAAAGGCTATCATTTTTTAAAAATGATTGATCCTCCTCCTTATAATAATAATAGATCTGAGATGTAATCACTTGAATGTAACTTTTTATTCATATGCTGAACTTTACGTAGGTATGTGATGCACCTTTCCCAATGCTTGAAGTGGTTTATGTCCACAGAGCATATCAGTATTTGAGGGGCAGGTCACGACAGATGCAGCACACGACTAGCAGCTTCATACATTCAGTTGTGCCTTCTTTCATACAAAGTGCCTTGTTTGTTCAGGATCTGGTGACATATTGTTACTGCTGCTCTCATATCATTATGGAATATCTGGTAAATGTGCAAGATGGCATTTTTGGTCCATCTTCTTACAACTAGGCATCTCCTTCCTATGTAGAGCTTGGAAAACTTACTTTTGCAGTCTTACCAATATAGTACAGTATGAATTTTGAGTCTATAATCCTCCATGACTTCTGGGAATTATAGTCAAGCTAGCTGGGGAATTTTGGGAATTGTAGTCCAAAAATACCTTTTAAAACTTTGGTCCTCCTGACACAGATTGATTTGACCCGAGATCTAATGACCTTGTCAGAGCAAATATATAATATACATAAAGTATACACCTTTCAGGCTAGTCCTTTTGAAAATATTCTCTAAATATAAGTGTTTTCACAACTACAAGCCCAGTAGTTTTAGAACTCAGAACTGGGCAGAAAGAGAATGACAATGAGCAAGTGTGATGTAATGACACTAATGTAATATTTAGGGAGGGCTAGTGCCTGCTACACGTCCCACTCAGTACTATTGCATAAGATGGCACAGGTACCTGGGCACATCATTAAAGCTATGCCTTTAAATACAGTCATTCTAGTGGTTACTGCATGTCTTTACGTATACCTTCCTTCAACATGCACTTAAAGTATGTATTATACAAGCAAAAATAGAAACAAAACAGTTGTGGCATGTTAAACACAAACAGAATTATTTCATCATGAGCTATTGTGGATTACTATCCACTTCCTTAGACCCATAGAGCACAATAGTTCAGTCACAGATTTATCTCTGCAAAAAGCATGGCAGAGGCGTGAGGACACAATGATGGGAAAATTACAGTGGTCAAAGGGCTTTCAAAATGAAATAGGACTGATCACACGAGTAATCAGTCAAAGTGCTGATTACACATATGTTGATTTAAGGATACAGCATTATAAGGAAAGCTAAAAGGAACCTTGAAGTCACTCCGCAGTTAACAGCAGAGTCAACAATTTATTTATTTGATGTATACCCTGCCCATCTGGCCTAAAAGACCACTCTAGGCGGCTCACAAGCCTTACATAACTAAGCATATTAAAGGATTATGGACCTAAAACATCTTAAATACAAGGAATGAATAAATGAGTGAACAGCTATGCACATGATGTAATGCTAGTCTCGGTAGGAAGAGTGACAAAATCCATGTCTTCCTTAGAATATTTTTGTTTTGTTCCTACTGTCTTTCATATTTATTTTGTTATGAGATGTGTGTTTCTTTGCAAGCAAAACTTAGCTGTACAGCATTTCCTATGGCATTCATTTCCACATCAACTCTTAGACCGCCATTTAATTTTTTTAGTTTCCAACAAGAAGCTATAGAAAAGATAAAGATTAAGTTATTTCAAACAAGGATTTCAAAAGATCTTCCCGAAGAGAAGGTTTTTAAGACATGTGGCTTCTAAAAATTCTTGTCAGGATACATCTGAAACAGGATCCGACATTGATTAATGAACCCTCACAACTCCATACGGTGCCCAGAGAAATAAGCTGGCAGCAGAGGAGCAGGAGCACAGGGTGTAGCCGGGGGACCACATTCTGAACAGTAGCAAGCTCTTGTTGCAAGGACTGCACTTCAGGTTGCAAGGCCTGGACAACTGCACCAAGGTCAGTGGACATGGTGACTGGGCCAGGGTGCCTCAGCAAACTGTCAAAGTCCAAGATATCACAGGCAGCCTCTCACCGTGGACAGGGACAGCAGGACCCTGTCTGCCACATAGGGTATCAAGGCCAAAGACACTCACTGCACAGCTGTCCGCAACCAAGTGGAGGAGGGAGGCAGGAGCACTGGGCTGGGAGCACAGAGGCAGAACAAGGCACCAGGATGCAGGAGACCAGCAGAAGCAAGCAGGGCCCAAGGCAGGGGCACATTCAGACACAGAGGGGTAGACGCAGGCGCTAGAACATAGGCACTCAAGAGCAGCAAGGCACAACCAAAGACCTTTGTTGCTGAGGCAAGTTCTGGGAGGGAGAACCACTCCTTAAATAGGCCTTCCCTCCAGCTTTCCAGATGAGCCTCATGAGTGGCCCAGCAGCTGCTACACAGGTCAGGGCGTGAGCGGTCAGGATGGCCCCGATCCTGCAGCTGCCAGAGCGGAACAGGCCAGATCCTGACAGTTCTGTTTGTCTCAAAAGAGAGATTACTCAAGGGAGACCTTACACAATCATTTGGGGTGAAAAGTCTGACGCATTCAGACATTACTGTAACCTTCCTTTTTTTTAACCACAAATTATTGTAAAAGTGAATACTTTCAATATAGACTTTCTATGGAGGGAAAGTAATGGCATCCATAAATGCCCAATTTGAATTAACACTGAGATGTGTGGGATAGTTCTGTAAACTTCCTTATCTGAAGACTTTTGTTGTGGAATTTGGCTCTTCCCCCACTCATGTGCTCACCGGAAGCTTTTTTTTTTGACCCAGAGCTAATACATTTTTCAGAGTGAAGGTTCTTTGCATTAAAAGAAGAAAGGGGATCAGGAAGGAGAATCTCAAATACTGAATCAAAAGGCATGATAAACACAATCTTTCAATCCCAAATGACAGTACCCGGAAATCTATATTGCTCAAGGAAAATAGGAAACTCAAAGGAAGTATCTTCTCATTTTTTAGGTGGGATGTCCCACGCATTGTTGGATTAATAATTTGAGATCAAAGGTTATTGGATGAGGATTATGTTGTTTCTGTGAAGCCAGTACGGTGTATTGTTGTTACTAACAGAAATAACTCAGAGAGATCTGCTGGTAGATCCAGCTCTGTCTTCTGCCCATCCCTCCTTCAAGACACATATGTGTAAATTTTCATACCGGATATTTTACTTCAAATCTAAAAGATTGCCATCAGATTGCCATATTTCATAATATGCAAATAATCTCATTTATTTAGTCATCATTCAGATAGATAGATAAGGCAGATAGGTAATAATTTGGAAATCTTTTGGAAATTAAATGAAGCAATTTGCGACATATTATCAGTAAGTGTTTGTGAAGCAACTTTCCTTTTGTTGAAAGTTGCCTCAGATAATTGCACAGAGTCAGGAGGCTGCCAACCATATTATGTGATCAGTGTTGTTAAAAACTAGAGAAACAGAAAAACAAAATGCAGTCAATTATATAAGGAGGAGATTTGGGTTGGGCTTGTTTCTGTAATTCAGATTTTATAGTAACCATGAAGGATGATTATTGCCCCAGAGCAAAAACCAATTCCTTTGGTTTGACTCAATATACTGTATATATTGTTTATATGTCCACATATTTTTAAGAAAGTCATTTCAGTTTATGATAACACCCAAATGAGGAAGTTCAAAGGGGAAAAGGAAGAATAAGGATTCTATTTCTGAGTTAACACTCAAACAAGGAGTTTCAGGTCCAGAACAAAAACTGGATGAATATCATTCCAGTCTGTGCAGGATATTGCAGATCTCCATGACCCAAGCTATGCTGGCTTTAGAAGGAAACACAGAAACCATGTGATAAAAGCACTATCTGGATTCTGAAAGCTAGCTCACGTGCAGCATTTGTCCAAATGTCCTGGCACCCAGGATATGAATACTTCTCCTGCTGTCCAGTGACACAGGGCTGAAACAGAGTCAAAACAAAGCAGGCCCTTCACTTTCTGGATTTTTAACATCATCAGTGGGGTGGTGGTGTATTTTTTTTTGTTTGACACTGCTCCAGTCTACTCATGTGACCCTGGTACCACATCAATCCATGCAGCAATTCTTTAAGTTTTAAAAGCTATTACATCTTTATAATACCATGAGGTCAAACCCTCCATTCTGTTGTAGCTGGCTTAGTTTGCATTCTGATTGCTTAGACAGAACACTATGGAACAATTTTTTAATGATGGGCGAACCTTAGAGTCTAATCTGATCCTCAGCCATCCAGGTAGGGAGTGTCGCAGAAATTCTAAAACAGACAAACAATTCATAAAGCATACCTTGCTGTGCTGGTCACAACTAGTTTGTGTCCCAAATATTGAAAGGACCTGTTGTCTGTAGACATAGAAGGACAGTTTTTGCACCAACAGGAAAAAAAAAAGGATGGTGGCTTCAGAGCTAACTGCTCCTGCAAAGCAAAGGAGGCAAACACAAAAGTCAGGAAACAAGGAGGATGTTACCTCAAAGAGCTAGGAAATGAAATGTTTCAGTACGGTTCCATGCAAAACAAGGCCAAGGAGAGAGCTGAAGATGGCATGACAATTGTTACTAGACGTAGACACTCATCCTATCAGTCACTCTGGTTAAACAAGTTTGGCACGTTTTTGCAGATATTTTAAAATTCTGTATAACGTGTGTGAGCAGAGGTTGCACTTAATCATAATCACAATGGGCGCAAATGTCACCATCGTATGACCTTCATAACAATCACAATGATAATTGCAATGTGTACAAATCTTGTCATCATATGTCCTTCCACTTTGAATTAAAAAGTGTTGTCTCTTGCCAGAGCAGAGGCCATGCCGAACATCAGCATGGCACAGGAACATTCGTAATTCAAATTAGAATATAGGCAAAAGAAATTTGACTAAAAGTGAACCTCTGTTTTGTTCATCATCCTGCCTCCCCCACTATCAAATTTCTAATTCAGAAATCATGCTGACCTACCATGGATGGATGAGAATTGTTGGTTTAGGTATGATTGTATGCTGTAGAGAAATACGGTTTCAAAATTGCCAAGTAAGTATTCAGAATAATCTCTTTGATCCAATCATATATTGTAGGAAATTGGTTTTGGTATCAGTATTGGTCACTTTACTATTAATATCAAGGCCCTTCACTGTATAAAGTTAATTCACTCTCCCACACAGGCTGAAGAGATATAATAAGAACTAGAAAAAATAGTAATAATTGTAAATTTGTTGTTATGTGCCCTCAAGTTGCCTTATCCTTATGCATGAGCCATCTCCAAAATGTCCTACCCTCAACAGCTCTGCTTAGCTCTTGTCAACTCAAGTCTCTGGCTTCCTTTAGGGAGTCAGTCCATCTTATATTTGGTCGTCCTGTTTTCCTGCTCTCTTCCATCTTTCCTAACATTATTGTCTTTTCCAGAGAATCATGCCTTCTCATGATGTGACCAAAGTAGGACACTATCAGCTTCAACATTTTTGTCTACAGAGGTAGTTCAGACTTGATTTGATCTAGGACTCACAGTCCATGGTAGCATTTCTCCAGCACCACATTTCAAGCAAATCACTTTTTTCCCTGACAGCTTTCTTTACTGTCCAGCTTTCACACTCATGCATGATGATCAAAATATGAAAGCATATATCAAAAATGGAGCTTGTTTTATCAATAGTTAGAAGCACATTGTATAGATTAAGAGCTTAATATGTATAGTAATTGTATTAACAAATTATTATAAGCTGAACCCAGGTGACACGATGTAAAATAAGCATGGATGGATAATAATAATAATAATAATAATAATAATAATAATAATAATAATAATAATAATAATAATAATAATAATAATAATAATAATAATAATAATAATAATAATAATAATAATAATAATAATAGAAAATATGAAAGCGTGGATGATCTTGTTCTTGGTCTCCAGTAATACATTCTTACGATTATCTTCTCTAATTCCCTCAGTGCTGCCCTTCTGAATCCCAGTCCTCTTCTGATTGCTTGGCTGCAGTCTCCATTTGGATTGATGATGATTGAACCAAGGGACATAAAATTGCTATTTTATTTCTTCATTGTCAATGTTAAAGTTGCGTAGTTCTTCTGCGGTCATGATTTTTGTCTTCTTAACATTCAGCTGCAGTCCTGTATCGGCACTTTCTTCTTTTGCATTTCTTAATGTTCATTTCAAGGCATTTCTGCTTTCTGCCAATAAGATGATGTCATCTGCACATCTTATTGATGTTTCTTCCACCAATTTTTGCTCCTCCTTCATCTGAATCTAGTCCAGCTTTCCATATGACATGTTCTGCACATAGATTGGACAGATAGAGGGATAAAATGCACCGTTGTCTGATACCTTTGCGTATGGGAAACCACTCTCTCTCTCTCTCTCCATATTCTGTTTTAACAGTAGCTTCTTGTCCATAATACTAGTTACGCATCAGGACAATGAATTGCTGAAGCACACAATTTTTTTTCAGAACAATCCATAGTTTCTCATTATCTACACTGTCAAAGGCTTTGCTTCAGCCTATAAAGCATAGACTGAATTAACTGGTAAACACTCAGAGTTTCCTCATTGCTGAGGGGACAAAGATAAATAATCAAGAAAAGTCATTGTTGCTGAGTGCTGTACATAGTCACTTTGTCCTGGTTTTTAATGTGCAACCTTTTCCATTTTCATCACTAAAGAAAGATAATCTCGTTTCTGTCCAAATTCTGAAAATAAAACATACAATTAAGTTAAATTCCAGAAGGGAATATGGTTTATTCTCTTGCACCTGAAAACACAAAAGTCCTGTGATAAGTTTACAGACTAACCCAGTGATTAACACACCAGCTTTCACAGCAAGAGCTCACATCTATCAGAAATTTGGAAGCATAAGCAACCCAGTTTTGCATAACTGACCCTAAGCATGAACTGTGTTTCTTTTTTTCCATGCAGAATAGATTACAGTATTTCAGTCCTATAAAATACTCATTTTCAGCTGCATCGTGAAACAATTGCAGATGTTCAGGGCAGAAAGTTCATTTTCTATATCTTGCACATTGGATAATAAATTGTAAAGTCATTTAACAGGCAAGCCTTACTATAGCAGTAGAAATAAAATCAATTAGCTCAAATGGTTTAAGATGCAGTCACATATTGCCAGTGCCAGATTCTGTCTCAGACTCTAAGACGACAGCATCCAGACCTTGTGACAGATTTAGAACAGGTCAAAATGGGCCCTTGCATGTTTTCAGCCACCCTCAGCTTGCATGGGCTTTTGACGCGTACACCTCTTTCACTACTTGTCTGTCCTGCATTGATCTGAGGACCCAGGTATGCATTATCCTTCATAAATACAAATTAGATTGTGTACATCTCTGGTGTCAAAACAGCTTCATTTATAAGAACACTTAATATTAGACTGGAGTTGGACCTGAGAAGCAAAATGGATCGCCAAGTAGCAATACTTGGGCAATGCAATAAGAAACATTTCATTTCTTGCAAAATACAAGAACAATGAAGGTAACTTATATTTATATACCATCATTTTTCTAATGTCTCAGAGAAACAACATGGCTTCCATCCTCTTTGCCCTTTGATTTTTAAAACAACTCTGTTGCGACAGAGCAAGTGGGTGGTCCACCACCACAGAGTGAATTTTGGTTTGTTTAACACCATGCCTCCAAATCTTGGGTCCCCCAATGTTCTTGGACTACAACTCCAAGAATTCTTCACCACTAGCTGTGCTGACCAGGATTACTAGGAGATGTAGTCAAGGACATCTGGAGGCCCAAGGTTGCGAACTACCGGTCTAGTGCCTTCATCTTTAATCTGTTATTCTAGTCAGGATTGGGGCTGATGGGATACCACCAGGGAATACGAAGTCTAGGAAAAGAATTTATTTATTTATTTTATTTATTTTTAGGCCAGCTGAAGCAAATCCTTTGTTAGGTTCAACTGCAAATGCACATAAGATGCAAGCTTCCAAGCTCTATCGAATGCTTCATCAAGTTTTAATGGTAAAAAATATTGAGGAGGAAGAAAAGGAATTGTACACAGTCCACACATGTGAAGAGTTCTATAGAAGCTGTACACTTGCATATTTTGTGCACTAGCAGTTGATACTAATAAAGGTTTTAGCCATCTGTAGATTTGGGAGGTTGGATTTTGTTTTAGTCTCATGAATCAACATGGCCTCACCAGTTTTTTTTTAAACTAAAGCAAAAGGTTTTGTGGCTAGCTAATTAATTGGGTTAAGATGAGAAGAAAAGTGACAACAAAACAATAAAAAAGAAATAGGTAAAACATAGCAGTCGATATAAGGAATAAGGTAAAACATAGCAGGAAATGTTTTTAAAAATCAAAGAAAGCAAAGCAGGGAGCATAGAAGTGATCTCTGTCCAGGGTTTTCAGAGCTAACTTACTTTAATATCATTTTTCTCAAGTGACCTGTGGTGCCTTAGGAGGCCAGCTTTTGATAGGAACTTGGATGCACTTTATGTTGGGGAAATGACTACACCTCCTTTAATGGGCAGGAGGAGCAAGCAGGACACAAAAGAGATGATTCGCTCATGGTTTCATGCTGAGTCACTGAGAAGAACTGAGGTTAGTTACTCATGAACTTTGGGTATAAAGGCCTGAGGCTCAGCCTAATGGACTAGGCTGCCTGTGTGTGCCTAGAAAGATAAAAAAAGTGTACAAATAATTGTTTCCTGTTTGTTCATTTTCTTTTACTTTTCTGTGAGATGCCATGCCATTCAAATGGTTCATCCTTTTTTGTATCCAGCAAGTCATGACTGAAGTGAGTCATTCTGCAGAATGAATTAGCAGAATTATAAATACACAGCCTACAGTTTGCTAAACTAGTTAAAAACACAAATAGGTCTGGAGGTGGTTGATGTGCTAGGCTTTAAACATAGGATTTTGTCAGAGGAAGAAGCTCCACTCTTTTTCTATCAAATTCCCTGAAAGTCAAATTCCTAAGAAAAACAGGAAGAATATTGTTATGGTGACACACTCTGCCATGCCCAAGTAGTGATGAGACATGCTCGTTACTGATCTCTACGGTTTTGTTTGATGTGGCTGAGTACTGGAGTCTTTGTCACTCTGAACTGTAATATTTTGCTTATTAGCAGACGTATAGCTAGAGCATAATGAGGGCAACACAGATGTCAGAGACATGCTTCCCCCCTCAGGCTAAACATAGTCAAATTATATGATAGGCATGCCATGTTTTTAGAAAAGGTGCTTCCCCAGGACATGAAATATGCCTGTTTGTCATGGTACATGAATGTCTTCATCTGTGCATTTTGCATGCTTTGTTTTATGAGTAGTTATTAGAATTAAAAGAGGGTTTAAGATTCATTCTGATTGCTGTGGCATGATCCTGTGTAGAAATCCTGCTGTGGAATGGGAAATGGGTCAGTTTCGGGGCCATTGGACAAGTGGGGTAGTGAAACTGAATTCTCTCTCTCTGTCCCTGCCATAATCCTGAGAAAAATGATTTCTGAGAGGTCTGGCCCAAACCATTTTGTTGCCTGAGGTACCGTCCCTCTTACCATGGCAAGGTGCCAAGTTCCCAAGACTGGTCAAGTTGCATGGGCCACTAAGGTAGAAATATCCTACAAGCATTTCTCCCTTCATTAGCAGCAAAAAATCAACAAGAATTATTTAAATAATCTCTTGCCTTCTACGACACCCTGTCTCACAATGTAGAATGGTGCAGTTCTGTCTTTCCCAAAGTACTAGTTACATTTCAAGGAAGCTTGTACTAGTACCAATGAGACTTTTCCTTGAAATGCAAATGGCGCCCTCATTCCCCCTCCCACTGCATGATAAAATGTGTGTGTCAATGGGATTCACACGATTGAAGCCACGTCACTGCCCCCAAAGTCTCAGATGAGGCAGAAAACCCTCCAAAACACCTCTCTCCATCCTGGGTAGTAAATACACAATAATATGAAACCAAACAACTAACTATTTGTTGCCTTTTCATGACACACCAGATTTGCAGCCTGAGGTAGCTGCTCTCTCTCAGTCTAATGGTACGGCTGGCTCTGAACAGACATTTGGTCATCTGTTTTTTATCATAAACAATCAAAGGCACGGAGTAGCAAACACCAATAATGTAACTTCCACCACAACTGCCAAGGTTTTGATGGGCAAGTGATCAGGATGTGATTTTTAAAATCTGCTACCTCCACAAGCTCTAACAGGGAGGCATTTCAGTTCAGAGCATAGTCCTAGTTTGTCATTATAGTCATCTGATTCACAGAAATCCAGAAAAAAACTGCTGTGGTTATGGTTTAGTACTGTTTGTATAACGTTTCAAGGTTATTTGGGATTTGGCTGTAAAAGCCATTAAGACTGTTCCAGAATAATGGCATTTTTCTTAATATGTTATCAAGACCTGTCAACAACATGAGCCCCTCAGGAGTCTTGTCGGTTTTGCTCGTCCAAGTCCCTGGAATTCCTAGGTCATGTCACAAGGATGGTTTCTCCAGTGGAAGACAGATGGTCAGGACTCCCTCCTCAATGTTTCAACAATGCTCTTCCTGAGGTGATTTGGAGGAATTAAAGTAGTTATGCAAAAGCACGCATTCCTCTGTTAAAGCTATGTTCTGGGATTTTGAATATTTTTATTTCTAGGTAAGTAATATGTTACCTCTTCATTCATTCTCTTTTCTTATCCTGTTGCCTTTTCACCTTTCTCTGCTTCAGTCACTCTAACAACGCCCATCAACTTATAACTTTTTTGCTCCTTACATAAATGAATCAACTGAAATTGTCCATTCCATAGCAATATTATGACAGAACCTAGTTTTTTTCTTTATCAGGTACACTTGTGTAATATTTCTGCCATGGGGAGGGGGACTTTGTGTCTTCTTTAACACCCGACAGTCTTCTGTTTGAAGAGTGCCAGTGGGAAGTCATCTTGTTGAAGGTGTCCTCAAGAAATGTCCACTCAGAGTTTAATTTAAATATAGAAGAGGGAGGATGGGGGAATCTTCATATTGTGTTTCCATAGAAAGTTGAGCAAGATAGTTAATGCTAGGATATTTTGGACATTCATAGAGTCTCAAAGGTGTGAGTAAGTCCACAACATACAACAGACATAATACTCTTTCACCTCTCATGTAAAATTAATGTTGCCATGCCCATTTCACAGAACGTAGGCTGGAAAGTGATGTTCTCATTACCAAACCCTTTCTTCCTCAAGCAACCCGAGGAAGATAAGCTACATTGGACCAAAAGTTCTATGGACATGTGTGCACATTTTCCAAATTTTTCAAACAAAGGGAGGGCTGGAGTTAGCAAAGATTCTCATTGGAAACCAAGGTGAAAGGAAGATACTGAAGAAAGACAGGTAGAAAAAAAACAACTCATTTGAAATGTGATGTTGCAGGTGAGCCTTACAGATAACACACAGAGCCAGAAAGGCAGAAAAATGAGTGTTCAATCAAGTCAATCAAGAACTCTCACTAGAGCAGAAATGAATACACTGAGGCTATCCTACTGTGCACATACAATGAGGATGCTAAACTGAACAGAAAAGCTAATATTGCTGCGGAAAGGGGGGGGAGTAAGAAAAAAGAGAGACCTAACATGAGTCAGGTTGTCTGAATAAAGGAATCCACAAAAGTTAGTTTGCAAGACATGAGCAGAATGTATTGAAAAATACAACACTGCTAAGAAAGGTAAGCAGTAGGAAAAGAGAACAACCTAACATGAGATGCTGTGGTTTGCAACATCTGAGCAGAACTGTTAATAATAGGACATTTTGGAGGACATTGACTCAAATAGTCACCACATGTCAGAAATGACTTGATGGCACATAGCACCTTTCGAGGGTTTTCCCCCCCATTATTAAACAATTATATAGCGGCAAGATGGGTTGAATGGTTGGAACTGTGACAGGATATAGGCACCAAAGCTCACCCACCATTGAATAAGACCATCCCCAGCCATAAAGCTAAAACCAATAATTTCAAAGCTTAAATGACTGATCCTCTGGATATTTGTTCTTCGTTCTTTTTAAAAAAATCTTTTAAAATATTTTTACAATTGACACAGAAACCCTTTGCTACCATAAAGGCCTGTCTGGCCAGGAGGGGGTTCAATTTTTACTCCTGAGAGTGAGCTAAGTGGGTCCTGAGTTCAAGTTTAAAAAATTGTAACTTTGCCCATATTTTCCCAAATTTGGCACAGAGCCAGAGCAGACAGTTCGCTACATCTGTGCCAAATTTGTTGTTAGAACAAAGTCCAGGTTCAAATGTATAATTTTTTGTTTGGGATGTAGAACCCTTGTAGAATATTGATTGCCACAATAACGTAGCTGCACTACCATGCAGTTGCAAGGCTCCTTGAAGTGAGAAAAGAGATCTCATTGTCCCACCATGAGTTGGTCCCATCTCTGCCTTTTGTAAATGAGCTTACTTTGCTTGGTGATTGATCACAGGGCGATAACTAAATGAGACCACGCATGGTATGTCTAGTTTAAGCCTGGGGTTTGATGCAGTTTAGTCCTGGTATTAGGGAGAACTGGAACTGGAGCTGTGCCTCCCCTTTGTGTTTTACTAAAATGCACAGTTCCCTGAAAGAGCAATATTTCTTATCATTATTGATATAACAACTTCAACCCATGTTCAAAAATGTATATCGTTTTAGAAGAGGGAGCTGTGTTAGCATATCAGGCAAAACAGCAGGAAAAAAATAAAGACAAAAGCATTGTAGCACCTTAAAGACTAACTGCTATATTTTAATGTGAGTTTTCATGGACAAGTCCACATTCTCAGATGTAGGAGTCGGACATGCATGGATGCTTTCGGTTTCATCTCAGTATGTCCAGTTCCAACAGTATACATAATCTGACCCTCCTGATTAATTTTCCACCATCCCATTCTTTTCTGAAAGTAGAACGCCTGCTTGAAGGAAGGCTGCTAGTGCACAGGAGACACAGTAGCAATTTTTTGGCTTGGGTGTTAGCGGGATTGGGAAATGTTTCCAATTTTGGACTACAAATCCCGGAATTCAAAAGGCACCATAGCTGCTGCCATTCTGATGGTGGACGCTGGGGAGCTAAAATCCAGAAAAGAAATGTTTTGCATCTCTGAGAAGAGTGCTACCAGTTTGAGCATCAGCAGAGGGAGTTCTGAGAGAGAAACATCGAATGCAAATAGTTCTCAGGCAACATATATCTGCTGGTGAAAAGACTTGCATAAAAAGCAAAAGTAGAAAGGAAATCTGGCATAATGTGGAAGTATTTAAGATGGGGATGGATGTTCAAAAGATGTTCAAAAACAATTCCTTCTTCTTCGTGCTTTCCACTTCAGGGCCTAATTTATTATAATTAACACACCACAGATGTCTCAAAATAAGATACTTTCTAAGAACGGAGTTAGTGAAGAAATATGTTTCAAGGGTGAAGGTGATTGTTAGACTGCTTTCCCTCCATGTAGCAGCTAATGGGGAAAAGCCATGTGTAAATGCAGAATTTAGTAGAACAGCACATCAGGATTGAGCGCCAGCTGGAAGAAACAGCAGTAATCTGTCTTGTCTGGATTAATAGCCTAATACTCTGCATATGTACATTAACATGTATGTGGAATGTCTGCCATTGTTTGTGAAAGCCGTTCCAACTGTACAGTGCAATATATATTATACATAAATAACTGGCCATGTTTTTTTAAGAAAGTGTGCATATGCTGTGAGCTTCAGTGGTAGAACTGGGTAGAAGGGTTTTATCCGTGAGCAGGTTTTCCAATATGAACCGAGTGAAGTATAGTAACCAGTGATTTTGGAAATATCATTTTGAGGAATGGTTTTCGACACCCATACCTCGTGTAGCTTATAGAACTCTGTAACTAGTTGTTTGAGCATGGAGGATGGGCTTCTCTGCCTGTGGCTTAATAGATCATGTGACAGGATTGGGGGAGAGAAAGGGGGAAATGAGAATATACACCTGGGCCTATGACAGCCATATCGGTTCTGTGGTTATTCGGTTTGTTTAGTGTTTCTTTATAGCCAAAGGTGAGTAGATGGTATACCTACTTGAGATGGGCACGCTGATGATATTTCAGTGGCAAAACTGAATGGGTGGGTTTGTGCTTTTCCACAACATGTTTTGGCTCTCTGTAAATTTCAGTGCCCTGGCCATCCAACCCTAGTTACGGGGCTGGTTTAGAACCCTCTGGAGTTTAGGTACAATTTGGAGTGGGCCCCAAATATGTTTCTGTTCTAGGCTTCTCCACATCATCAGGCTTTTGTCCCTATACTGGAGTGGAAAACTTTGGCCCTCCCGATGCTTCCCAAAGCACGGCCAACACTAAGGGAACATGAAAGATTCCTCACTGCCACTCTATGTTTTGTTGACGAATGCCCATTAAAAAGTGCCACTGCCTAAAAGAATGTCCTTGGTGCAATTAAGCTGTGACATGAAAATAAGGGACACCTCAAATTAGGTGAAATAGCATTTCACACAATCCGTTGTGGACTGTATTACTTTGTTGATCTAAGCTCAGTTCATAATCTGAGCATCATTTGCAGCCCAGTGGGCCAGAAGGGAGGGGATGCTGATAAGTATTGAGTCTTTCCCAGAAAAAATTGATGTAGGAAGCTATAAATTGCAGGGTGTATTGGCCAATTTGTCTGTACTCAATGGTGCAAAAATCAGCTACCTATGATTTTAACTTATCTTTCATTTTCCGGTCCAAAGTGAACATGGCAGTACCTCCACAAAAGTTCAATGTGGAAGAGCATAGGACCATAATCAAGTTCCTGGTTCTCCAAGGGAAAGGTGAAAAGCAGATCCATGATGAAATATCGCAAACTATGGGTGACAGTGGCCCTTCATATGCAACAGTTAAATGTTGGGTTGTCAATTTTAAAACTGGCCATTTCAGTGTTGAAAGTGAGAAACCCAGTGGAAGGCCTGTTTCTGTCTCTGTGCCTGCAGATGTGAGAACCATCCATGACATGATCATGGAGGACCGCCGAATATCAGCCAAAAGTATTGCTATATATCTGAGAATATCACATGAGAGAGTTAGTGCCATTATCCACAATGCCTTGGAAATGAGAAAGCTGGCAGCAAAGTGGATCCCCAAACTTTTGACAACCGAACAAAAGAGGAAACGTGTGGTGTCATCAGTGGCTATTTTGGAACATTTTGAAAGAAATGAGATAGATTTCTTGGGCAAACTGGTAACTGGTGATGAGAGCTGGATCTACTGTTATGATCCTGAGACAAAGGAACAGTCTAAGGAATGGAGGCACAGTGGTTCCCCCAGGCCAAAGAAGTTCCGAGTGCAAAGGTCAGTGCAGAAGCAAACGGCAACAGTGTTTTGGGATAAGAAGGGAGTTCTGCTGGTGGACTACCTCCAGCAGGGTTCAACCATCAATGCAAAATATTACTGTGCTTTATTGACGAAGCTGAGGCAAAACATCAAGGAAAAACGTCGAGGAAAGCTCTCCAAAGGTGTCATCCTGTTGCATGACAACACCTCATCACACACTGCAGGTGAAACAATGACAAAACTGACCTCCTTAGGCTTTCAAGTGATGCCCCATCCACTCTATTCTCCCGACCTGGCTCCTTCTGACTATTATCTGTTTCCCAAACTCAAAAACACCTAAAGGGACAATGATTTGGGAGTGTTCTGGAGGCAACTAATGCTGCAAATGAGTGGTTACACCAGCAGTCAGAAGAATTTTATTTGCAGGGACTTAAGAAGCTGCAGGACAGATGTCGCAAGTGTGTAGACTTCCTGGGGGAGTATGTAGAATAGTGTGGCAGTTACAGCTTCCTAGCTCCATTTTTTTCTGGGAAAGGCTCAATACTTATCAGCACCCCCTTGTAAACTGTGAGCAGTGTCAAAGACTGCCCTCTTCAGATTTTAATGGAAGCTGTGGGCTAAACCGCAGAAGCCTGTGCTGCAGGGTCAGAAGACCAAGCAGTCGTAAGATCGAATCCACGTGACGGAGTGAGCGCCCATTGCTTGTCCCAGCTCCCGCCAACCTAGCGGTTCGAAAGCATGCAAATGCGAGTAGATAAATAGGGACCATCTTGGTGGGAAGGTAAACAGCGTTCCGTGTCTAAATCACATTGGCCATGTGACCACGGAAAGATTGTCTTCGGACAAACGCTGGCTCTATGGCTTGAAGAGCGGGATGAGCGCCGCCCCCTAGAGTCGGACACGACTGGACAAAAATTGTCAAGGGGAACCTTTACCTTTACCTTTTTATTAGTTTATTGATACACAGTGCCTGAAAATAATATACTCACGTGGAAGGTGTAGTTATGAATTGCCATTATTATGGGTGGTTGTGAATGGCCAGAATATGGCATAAGAAAGCATATAAAAACTGCTATCTATAAATATCATCCAATCTGATTTGTAGGTGGCCTGAACCAATTTCTTTTTTGGTTTGACAGTGGGGAGTAATTACCAAAAATCACTGCCTTTTTCTGGCAGCGGTGATTCTGATGATTAAAAGACTACTTCTTCTGTTCCCGTGGCCCCGATGGCTTCCCAACGATAGAAGGGATCACATGGGACCCATAGGGGCCTTAGAACAGCAGGAAGAAAATGTTTAATTTTTCAAAATAAATAAATACAAGCCCTGGCTGATGACATCATGAGTCTTACACCACAGAATTTACACAAACAATATTTCAGCCATTGTGTATTATTTGTGCAGCAGCCTTAAAAAGTTGACTACTGGCTCATTTCCACTCATTAAAAACTGGTTGGAAGAGAGTTATTCCACAGCACCATGGAAGGCAAGTGAATAGGCAATGCAACTAATGGTAACCTTCAGTGAATTAAAACAACAACATTATTTAACCCTAATGTAAATTATTTCCATTCATGCACTCAGTTCTGCTAGTGGCTCTACTCAGAGGCAGTTTTCCCACGATGTTCCTGCATTTTACAGCATTCTGGCTTGGCAATAACCTCGGGTGTTCTGCATTAAAACATAAAATAAAAAAATAAACATTAGCCAGAATGCTGTCCAGTCTCCATCAGGAGAGGAATGAGAAGTGTCACATCGCCTGGCACCAAGTCATGGCTAAATGAGCCCTGATTGACAAAAAAAATAATCTCACAGATCTCACTGTGTATGCAGGTGGCTTGATGGCAATTAATAATAATACTTGTTTGCCATCAAGCCAATTCTGAAGACAACCCTTTTCAGGGGTTTCCAGGTACAGAATACTCAGAAGTGGTTTGCCATTCCCTTCTCCTGGGGACACCCTGGGACTCTGCCTCTTGCCCCAAGGCCACACAGGCTGGCTCTGATTTCAGAAGGTAAGGGGGGGAATCAAACTCCCAATCTCTGGCTCTGCAGCCAAGTACCTAAACCACTGAGCTATCCATAGCAATTAGGATGTTTAAAATTGAAATTGTTGAATTAAAACCAGGATCATCTTTCTCACTTGGGTGGTGGTTGAATGGCAGATATAGTACTGACTGGCATTTCAACAGTCAAATTAAGTTTGGGCTCAGGTGGCTGGAGTTGTTCTCATTTTCTTTTTCACATGTGATTTGCCTCCATGCCAGTTGAAATAATGTTTCCCTTTGGGTATGGTATAATAAACAATCAAATACGAGACAGATGGATATGACCGCAGTTCTTTGGATACATGTGCTCTGGGATTTAAAAATGATCACTGTATATTAATGGACAAATGATATGAATGCAGTCCTTTTGTAAAAAGCATTCAGTTGGCTACGTTACTATACTACTCAGGCCCTTCTCGTTTTTCCTCACTTCTCTTCTATATAGGCTTGCCAGGTCAACAGCATCCATTCCCTGAGATTTCACAGCCAAAACCTAAGAGTGGGGCGATATCCCCCCTCCCTTGTGATATTACAGAAGTGGGCCAGAAGCTCAAGGCTGTAGTGCTGCTCAGAGTACACCAATGATCAACACTACTGAATAACCCAAGCTGGAAGTAGGTCTCACAGGACAGAGCAGAATCTTGGAGATCTAGTAAATCCATTATATTATGTTGCCATATAAACAATAAATCCAGAGTAGTGCTTGCACGAAGGTAAGTAAGGACGTAAATCACAGCTTCAACCCTCCTGCTAGTACAATGCTTTTGGTGGACAGAAGAGGTTGCCAAGCAATCCCCACCCCACACCAGAGCAAGCAAAGCTATGGGATAGACATATTCTTAAAACAGGAATATCACTATTATTGATCCATTCTGAGATTAATCTGAAGATAAATGGATGTGACTAATCTTCACAGAAATCTGCTAGTGCACTTCCAGTAGTACAAGCTCATTTATTATATTTTAGTACTGTATTCTATGTTTTGGGTGTATGATCCAAGAACACTTGTTGTTGGGCGGGCTGCACTAATCCAGCATAGGAATATAAAAATTACTGTAATACATAATTTAATCAGACCTTGCCCAGGCAGCAGGATGCATCTGTGTCATACAGTTTGCCAGCTCTGAGGGCAGAATATTGATTCTCCGTTTAGCACGATAGTCTTCTTTTTGCTCTCTTTTCTCTCCTCAGTCCGCCAATTTGAGGGAATGAAGATGTCCTAGAAGATGACTGCAAGGGTATGTGCACTTACCCAGAAGTAAGCTCCATTGAAATGCATGCTTTTCTTCTGTTGAGTAGACATGTTTTATACTGCTCTAAAAACAGTCTTAAAAAAAAGTTTTACTTTAATATTCCCAACCGTCCCAGAGTAACAATATTGGCCTCCAAGCCAAGGACAACAGGAAAAGCGTTTTCATATTACATAGCTGTGATGTGGTTTGAGGTCATGTCTTGTCCAGTGCCTCCTACAGATGTTGCATCTATAAAATATATACTGGTGTCCATGTTACCACACTGAACAGCTTTAGACCATTATCTTCCAGGAAGCAGTTTCTTCTCAGTTAACTTTATTGATCTGACTGTGACAAAAGCCTGGATCCCTGGTTGTTTTACCATATGTTCCTAGAATCAGTCTGTGGATTTCTTGGTACTTTGTCTTAAAATACAGAAAGCATGGACTGTTTTTGACTTGAGACATTTCATACATTATATGTCTCTCAGACCCCACAGGGGCTTGAACAAGTGTGACTTGGATAGTAAGACATAAAATAATATACTGTATTTTTCACTCCATAAGACACACCTTTCCATAAGATGCACTAATTTTTTAGGAGAAGAAAACAGGAAAATATAATCTGTTTTCTTCGCTCCATAAGACGCACAGACTTTCCACCCCCCTGTTTTGTGGGAAAAAAGTGCGTCTTATGGTGCGAAAAATATGGTAATTATCCAGAATGAATTACTTTCGTAGGGGACGTTGTGTAACAAAGTCAAATGCCAAAGTAACATAAATAGTAGGGATGAAGTCTACTTTCTTGGAGTATTGAGAAAAGTCTTCTGGTTATTTTTAAAGCTATTTTAACAGACATTAGCAGATTCATTTGACATGCCCTCTTCACTTGTTTTGCCGTTTCCAGATCAGTTCTAAGTTCCTCCTCAACCCAAATAATGAAAAGTAATAGAAAAAGCCATGAGCAACAATTGGCTGAAATCCTGTACTGTGGGCAGAACTCTATGTTCTGCTTGCAGTATCTAGAACAGCACTTAGGCAGAAGTGCTATCCATGTAGCACTTTTGCCTGTGCATTGTGGAATGATTGCAACAGGAATCATTCTACAAAAAGTGTACATTTCCCTAGTGCCTTAGCATAATGGCTGGGAAATTTATGTCAGCATAACTTTAACTACACCTGCACAAACAGGATTTCAGTCACTGAGTAACACAAAGGTACTATTTAAACATTGCAATGACAGATTTTGTCTTTTACCAGAGGAACAAGAGGCCTGCTGTGCATGGGCTTTACCTGATGCTTTTAATTCCCACACTATGTCTGAAATCCAGTAGCACCTCAGAACCAGAATAGGCTCATTGAATCAGTGGAGATTTAGTGAGTCAATACCTATGCATATTCCATGGATACAGTGGACCTAGTCTGGTTGTGTCTTACTACTGTACTGGATTTTGGCCCAAGGCTCAGAGAACATTTTAAGAGAAGCATGTATTTGCTGCTCTTACAAATATATTCTCCAGGCAAGTAGATCTTTCAGAGCTAAGAGAAATCAAATATGCCTGTTTTATTTCCTGATAGCAAATTACATAACAAAACTAAGCTAATTTGTGAAGTGCATATTGAAGAACACTCATGCTGGAACAGGCAGTCTTTTATCTCTTTGGGGTCAGGCCAAATCTTAAGGCAGATTTCGTCCTCTTGAAAGGCTATCAGTCCTTTCAGGCAACACAAATCTTTCTGTGACAACATGCCTACAAGCTAAAGTATAGTGTCTTCCAGCTGACTAATTGCCAAATGAAAGCAAACTAATTTTGAAATGCAGATTGAGGAAAACTCATGTTAGAATTAAAAGGCACCTTTTTCCTCTTAAGACCTTATACAGTGGTGCCCCACATGACGATGATAATCCGTTCCATAGAAATTGCTGTTTAGCGAAAACATCGTCTTGCGAAAATCATTTCCCCATTGGAATGCATTGAAACCTGTTTAATGTGTTCCAATGGGGAAAATCATCGTCGTTTTGCGAAGATCGCCCATAGGGAAGCCATTTTGTGAAGCGCCTATCAGCTGTTAAAATGGCTGCCCTGTGAAGCATCGGTCTGAAAACACCTATTTTGCGAAGTGCCGATCAGTGTTAAAATCATTGTCTTGCAAGAAACGGTTTGCGAAGCAGGGACCCAAACATCGTCCAGAGAAAATCGTCCATTGGAATCACTGTTTTGCAAATTGCTGTAGCGATTGCAAAACCTCACTGACATGCGGATTTGTCATTTTGCGAGGTTGTTGTCTAGCAAGGTACCACTGTATTAAAGAGCTGGGAACCAACTACACATATGTTTGTCTCATTGTTTGTGAGGTGTTTCTCACTGCTCCTTTTCATATTAATTCGTTCAGCTACATGACTAGACTATAGCACTAGTAGTGAGTAGATCTGCTGTTTTGACCTGAGTATGTGGTATAGTTTATTCAACCAGTAGGCCGTGCATTTTTGGAGAGGCTTCTTTGGTAGTGTTTCCAATCACATTATTTTGTCTTGCTTTTGGCTTGTGTCATTGGCTATATCGGTCCTTCAGGGGCCCAGAATGGGGCATGGTGTGGGAGTGAACTCTAGTGCTTTTGCCTGCCTTCTGATTGCATTGTTTAAGGGTTACCACTACAATGCATTTTGTAAGTCATATTTTTTTTTTAAAAAAAAATTCAAATGCTTACCATGTCTTGTCAGTTCAATGCTACTTCACTTGCTAAAAAGTAAAAATGGGATTTGAAGGTTGCCAACTGGTGTTAGAGGGTGGTGATAATGGCAGACAAGGATTAGGGAGAAGGAGAGTTGTGTGAAATGTGGACATTTGAAATATGCCTTCTTGGGATAATTCAACATTTCTTTATGAACAATGATATTCATTTAAATGCTTAGATGTGGTGTAATGAAGTTTGCATCAAACTAGATCATGCCCCTTTTTCTCAAATAGAGAGAAAACTACAGTCGTGCCCCGCTGGACTATTACCCCGTATAACGACAAATCCACTCAACGTTGAAGTTTTTGCAATCGCTTTTGCGATTGCAAAACGGTGGTTTAAATGGTTTTTTTTCGTTTCACGATGATTGGTTCCATGATTCGGAAACTGATTTTCGCTTTACGATGATCAGGAAACAGCTGATCGTCGGGTTTCAAAATGGCCACCGGCTGAAGAAAATGGCCCCCCACTGTTTTGAGGACTGATTTTTCACTTAACAGGCACCAGAAAATGGCCTCCGTATGGAGGATCTTCAGTGGATGATTCAGCCCATTGGAACGCATTGACAGTTTTCAATGCATTTCAATGTTTTTTTTTTTTATTTCGTTTGACGACGTTTTCACTCTACAGCGATTTTGCTGGAACAAATTAACGTTGTCAAGCAAGGCACCACTGTTTGGGCGCAGCAGATTTCATGCTGAAAAGTGGTGGAAGAGAGGTGAACCTACCACTTCAGCCACTTTTCTTTCTCCCTTCCATGTTTTCTCCTCAAATGGCCCAGAGACCATAATGTAATACTGAGGTTGGCATCAGTTCTGTGTGTGTGTGTGAGAGAGGCAGTTTTTTTGGGGGGGGGGAGAGTTTTCAAGTCAGAAATGGGGAGCCTGTCATTCCCCTTATGGCTATTGCAACTCCCAGCTTCTCTCCCTATTGGCTATGCTGGCTAGGGATAAGATGTATTGAAGTCCAATAATATTTGGTAGGCCACACCTTTTCCGCTTCTGGTTTAAAGCTTCCTCCCTCCCTTCTCTACATATAATTGCCCTCTACTCTTGTCCCATTTTTTTAACCTGTGGTTTAACACATGGGCCAAGCTGCGGTCATATCTAGTTAAGACTTTGAGAGATAGGAATGCAGCTGGTTGTGTGCGGGATGTCAAAAAAACTGGCTCGGAGAAGGCAGAAGAAACTTTCAGCTTGACAGGCAGCAATGCACTGATTCAGCCTTAGGTTAATTGCTTCTCCCTATTCCCTTGAGCTGCAACCAGATGCAAGAAAGATTAAGAAAAGGCAGGACTTTTGTATTTTTAGTTCTGTGGTGAAGAGGGAATTTCAGCAAATGCAGCTTTTCTCACCTCTTCCTGGCAAGCAGCTCCTGCCAAAAACTCTTCTTTGCACCATTAAAGATTAATCGTATCTTCTTTTTTCTTTGTCCAGAAACTGGGAAAACTGGGGATGGTGGTTTCAGCTGCCTTTGAAATTCAGGCTTCTTAGCTTGTGCTGGGATGGAGAGGACAGAAGAGAGGGGGAGAAATGGCCTGTTAATTGGAACGGTTTGCCAGCTGTGTCTTGTCAGTTTAAGAAGGAATTTTCAAGACCATATTTCTCTCACTCCTGGTACTAGCTAATTAAGAGAACTGGTTTCAGCTGAAAAGGAGGGAGGAGGAAGGACTGGAATTACTTTGGAAAAGTTACTCTCTCCTTCTGGAAGAACGGAGGTGACTCAAAGTCTGATTGTTTAAGTGTCTCCCAAAGGTCTAGAAAGGTGGATGATGGGTTATAAAAATGGAGAAAAGAATTTGCTTAGTTTAGTCTAGTTTCTCTGATGAGTATGCTGTGTTTGCCTGTTACCAGGCTACTTGATTTATATTCTGTATATGTTCTGGAACTATGCTGAAGTTCTGCTTATATGTAAGTAGTAGACTAGAATAGCTAACTTTCTTATTTTTTTTGAATACTCCTGGAATTGCCCTTTCTTTGAACTTTTATTGAATTTGTATTTGCTCTACAACTTTAGATTGCTTTTAGAATTTTGAACTTACTTTTTGAAACTGCTTCCAACTTTATATCTTTTTGACTTTTTTGCAACTTTTTAAATATAATGATAAAATTTTGTAGCAGTTATTTTGGTAATACAGAAGCTGTTTGGTGCTATATAAAGGCTTTGCCTCATTCCCCTACTAGATCCTTTGTGTTTCGGGGATTATTTGATATTCCTACCTGGCAGGGTTGGTGTGCAAGTTAAAGCATGCAACCTGGTGATTTTTTGGTAACTTCCTAAAGCATGGAGGAGTCAGGGTGACTCAGCGTGTTGGGATGGGTATCAAGGAGGAAGATTTTCTCTAGCCATCAGCACACTGATCCCCTGGAGCTTACGTACAGATTTTCTATTTTAGTGACTTTTCAGAAATGAGAAAGCAAAAAGTAATGCTTTTTTTTTTTAAATTTCTATGATAGTGATTACCTTTTTAAGCTTCTTGGAACAATGATTAGAACTAACTACTTTTAAAATGACATGTTTCTGTCTGTGCCCTGCTTTGCACTTCTAAAAATACATGATCAGAATGGCTAAAATTCACATCTCCACTTTATATTTGCAAGAGCAGAAGACCAAAACTCTTCTTCTTTTTTCTCAGACAGGATAGCAACTGTTTTGTACTGCAGTTCAAAGTCAGTAATTTATTACTTGAGAGAGTCACTCTTGAATACTGCTCTTTTCTTCCTATGCAAAATAGATGGATAAGATGGGGACATAAAGACCTTAAAGACTGTTTTTGTCTTTTCCCCTTCCATAGCCATCGTCCTGCTTTCATGCTCATTGAAGGAATCTTGCAGCCCTGAAAGATTGGACACAATTTTGTGCTATATTTTCTTTTCATTTTTCTGGTTGGCCTAATAAAGATGATCAGTTTAATATGAAGGTTTGATTCTGGTTCCATGCAGCTGTTTCATATTTTCCATAATTTAAAATGAGACACCTTCCCAATCCACTAATTTGTCAGATTCCCCTCCCCCCCCATAAAAATAACTTACTGTGAGAAAGATACCACAGCTTCACTCCAGGTGTACAACTTCCACACACAGTCAATGAAGGGAATTGCTTAATTAGACCAAAGGTCATATGCTATGTGATTACAAATACACCTAGCAAATAGAATCCATCAGTTTCAAAAGTTAAACCTTCATCTTTTCCTTGTTAACATAGCAATATCCTTTTCAACATATGCTCTCATCCTTAGCACATTTACTAGGCTGTTCCACAGAATTCAAAGGAGTTTACTCCTAAGCGGATGTACCAAGTATTGCAATTAGTCTTCAGACTATTTTAAGTATATTTAGTATGAAATAAATCCTGTTAACTAAAAGGAACATAAGTAATTACTCATGCATCACATTATACTGCATGGATTATTTGGCATATATACTTCACAAGAATACATCCCACTATAATAAGTGCATTTACAGTTAAGAACCCATAAGATCAAGGCAGATCATCCTTCAGGATATGTTGATATTAGACATGGGGACAAATAAAAAAACAAATTGCAATATTTGTTTTTAAAAGCTGATTTGTTAGATATTCGTCCATATATATTCATGAGTTTCAGAGACCCCAATAAATATGAAGGGATGAATATTGCTCGCTTTTTAATCATCCTCCATGGGAAGAGAGGGAAGACTAGCCTTCCCTCTCAGCCTATGTCTTTCCCATTCAGCCGATTGGCAGGCCCATAGTCAACCAGCCACCCCCACAGCCTGTCCCCCTTCCCCTCCCTCCCTTAGTTGCTGCCATCATCTGGCACTGACACTATCCATCACTGCCCGCTTCCACTGCCATCCATTGCTGCCCACTGTGGTGGCCTCCACAGCCATGTCCTGCCGTAAGGGACACTGGCTGGCCATTTCAAAGATGGTGGCTGCATCTTCTTTTAGGGCAGGGAAGCTGCAGCCACCATCTTTGCAAAGGGCAGTCTGGATTCCCTTAAGGCAGGCCATAGTGGCAAAGGCCATCACAGCGGTGGATGGTGGCTGTGGAGGCTGCCATGGCATATTTAAAGAGTGTTTTTATCATTTCTGCTCCCCAGTCAGTTTATATGGCTGAGCAGGGATTCTCCAGAGTCCTAGTTCATCACTCTATCCATTACATCACACCGAGAATCCCAAAAACTTATAATAGCCAATCAGAATTCTTGCAAACAGAGAAGCATCCTGTGAACTAAGCTAGGGAAGGAAAAGGGAACACTGATGTTTTATGTGCAACAAATACAGTTGTGTGCAGCAGTGCTGAAATTTCTCCCAAGCCAGCCGCTAAAAGGCACTTTCCGGGGTGACCCACTTTGGATGTCAAGAATGAAGGAAATCAACCCTGAGTGATCACTGGAAGGACAGATCCTGAAGCTGACACTTCAATATTTTGGCCATCTCGTGAGAAGAGAAAACACCCTGAAAAAGATCCTGATATTGGGAAAGTGTGAAGGCAAGAAGAGAAGGGGACGACAGAGGAGGAGATGGTTGGACAGTGTCACCGAAGATACCAACATGAATTTGACCAAACTCCGGGAGGCAGTGGAAGACAGGAGGGCCTGGCATGCTCTGGTCCATGGGGTTACGAAGAGTCAGACACGACTTAATGACTAAACAACAACAACAACAAACTTGGATGTCCGAAACCCAATCTTCACCAAACTCGCAGGGATTGTAGAATAGAGTCAGGGGAAGCATCTCTGCAATTGTGGTGTCTCTAGGTATCTGGGGTGCGTGCGCATGACCAGTATTCTTCCCAGTGTCCCTCTACCTGTCACCATTGAGATCATTGTGTGTCATTAAACTAACAATACTCTTCCCTGGCAACAAGCAAGCCTTACCCCACTTCTGGGAGGGAAAGAAAACCTTACTTGGCACCCCCCAAAGATGCCTAAGATAATATAGATGCAACTGTCAGTCACACCTTCCAATTCCCCATTCCCACACCCAGTGGAGTATCAGGTGAGAAACAGATCACTCTGGGATGAAGTCTGAACTGGTTGGTTGTAGGGGACTTTTAAAATTTGTTTGTGGGTAACATGGACTCTCATATAGCTCACCCTTGGGCTAATCATTGTATTTCTGATGTTCTTTCAGTTTCTTTCAAATGTCAAGAAGAACAATCCATCATGGATTTCTTAAACACGTCTGTAGTGTGATGTCTTCCTGGACCATTTGAATCGTACAAGTTCAGTTTACCTATTATGCTGTCCTCTTATACTTACTCTAGCGTCCCTTAGTAGACAGTTACTGTACAGGTGTGTTTCTGAGATGTGTCTGAAGCATGGTGTTATATGTTCTGTCATGGCTAGCTCCCCCAGTAGGCAGAGGCGGCAATCTCAATCTCAGGCATCAGATTTTGGGTGTTGTGACAGGGCAGCAGAGGGCTAGTTATTTATCTTGTTATTGTTGGGGTTTTTTTTTACTGCAAAGAATGGAGATATGTGTTTCAGGATTTTTTTTCCACAGGCTTTATTTTGCATTACATAACAAATAATTTGGCTGGTTTCAAGTAATATGCACTTTGACTTGGGTTGGTGTGTCTCAGGCAGCAAAATGTCTTGGGCTGGACCTGTATGTTTTGTTCAAGCCAACTCTCAATCTCTCTGTAACCCTTTAAACAAGACTTTGTCAAGAAAAGCGGGGAGGGGGAATACAGAAAGGGTTATTTCCGCAACAACTACATGAATAATATAAAACTGAGCTAATGGTAAGAAAGGAAGAGGGCAGGATTCATAATTCCTCACCCCACATTTACAAATAAAGGAGTTTAAATTGTTTGAAAGAGGGGATTAAGAATTCACTTCTTAGCTACCACAGGTTTCTTTACTAAATGAATCCTGCTCCGTTCTGGGAATGAACACTTTGTAAGCACTGCATACTTAATCTTGAGTATGTTCCATGTGGGTGGATGACGGTATGTCTGTCGTGGAACATGAAATGCTGGAAAATCCCAGAGGGTTAAATGGGGTTGTCTGTTAGCTTAGGCCTGGAAGGCTTACCATGACTCCTGTTTCCACTGAGCTGAATTTTCAAAAGCACTAAGATAATCTTGTTTCCACTGAAACAGTGGAAATTCCTCCACTGAAGTTGGTATTTTGTAAGATAAAATAATAGAGTTCTTAATATTAGCTGGTAGCTGTGTTAGTCTGTTGTAGCAAAAGAGAAATCAGAAGTTTTGTAGCATCTTTAAGACCAACTGGTTTTTTCCCCTCAAAAGCTTTATTTTATCCAAGCATTCTTCTTCAGATTAGGAATGGCTATGTCTCTGGGATAGTTTAAAGCTGCTGGAGAATGTGTCAGGTGAGGACATCAATAAGGTGCAAATCTTTAACAGGCAATAGGCAACGATTAATTCTACCAGAACGGTGGTAATTGGAGTCTGACTGGGTGAAAGATTGAAATGCTTGTATTAATATATATAATGGCAGAGGGAACCATTGCCTTGTTAAGGCCTGGAGAACTACCAGTGCTGAAGAAGATGAAATTGAAAGCTTTTATGCAAGCATCCAAGAGGAAATAGATCATACGTCAAAACATGCTTACAATCGTAGGTAACTGGAATGCAAAAGTAGGGAACAAAGCAGAACCAAATGTAGTTGGAAAAGTTGTTCTAGGGGACCAAAATAAAGCAGGAGAATGATTCATAGAGTTCTGAGAAGCCAACGACCTGTTTATTGCAAATACATACTTCAAACAACTGAACAGATGGCCATACACATGGACATCATCAGATGGCCAATATAGAAACTAAGTGGACTATGTAATTGGAAGCAAGAGATGGAGAAGTTATATTCTCTAGCCAAAACAAGACTAGGAGCAGATTGTGGTACTGATCATGAACTGTTAATATCCAACATGAAAGTAAAGCTGAAAAGGAACATTCAAAGTGTAGTGCTGAAAGATAATTCAAACAACATTCCTGATCAATTTAAAGTCTTTTTGCATTACAGACTTAACTGACCATGAGCCAGAAGAATTGTGGAGAGAAACCATAAATATTGTTAAGGGGGGGGGGGAGCGAAAATACAATTCCTGTAGTAAAAAGAAAAGAAAAACTCAGATGGATAATAGAAGAAACATTTAAAATAGTACAGGACAGATGAGAAGAAAAAAGTGACAGAAATACTATCAGAACCCTGAATGCAGGTTTTCAGGGACTGTCAAGTAGACATCAAGAGATCTGTTATAACAACCAGTGCCAAAAAAGTAGAAGAGAACAACAAAAAGAAAAAAACAAGAGATACCTTCCAGAAGAACCTAGAAATAAAGAGGAATTTAAACCTAGATAAAGAATGCTGAATGACCAGCAGGGAAACATACTTTCTGCCCAGGAGAAAATAAGAAAGTGGAAACAGTATGCTGAAGATCTGTATGGAAGGGATAAGAGCGTGAAAGACTTATTCAAAGAGGTATCTTATGATGAAGAACCTGCAATTTTGGAAAGTGAAGTGAAAGCTGCTCTGAAAACAAAATAAATAAATAAATCACCAGGAGTAGATGGAATACTAATAGAACTATTTCAAGTCACAGACGTTCACCTTCAAAATCCTAACAAGAATATGCCAGCAAATATGGAAAACAAAATAATGGCCCACAGACTGGAAATACTCAACATACGTTCCAGTTCCCAAGAAAGGTTTCCAAGGGGTACAGTAACTTTAGAAACATTGCTTTAATTTCCTATACAATCAAAGTGGTGCTCAAGATGTTGCAACAGAGGCCTTTACCTTATATGGAGTGAGAAGTGCCTGATGTCCAAGCTGGATTTCGAAAAGAAAGATGTATTTGAGATCACATTGCAAATATCCGCTGGCTACTGCAGAGCGCCAAAGAAATCTGATCACTCTGTGCTATATAAACTTTATCAAAGTCTTTGGCCATGTGAATCATAGGAAACTATGGGTTGTTCTGAAAGAAATTGTTATGCCTTAGCCCTTGATTGTCTTGATGCGTAACTTGTACTGTGGATAAGAAGCTATTGTTAGGACATAATATGGAGAGGCGGAATAGTTTCCTATAGACAAAGGTGTCAGATAAGGCTGCATTTTACCTCCCTATCTGTTCAATCTGTATGCAGAACAGATTACACAGAAAGATGGAATAGATTCAGGTGAAGCAGAAGTGAAAAGTGGTGGAAAAAACATCAATAAGATATGCAGATGACACCAGAAAGCACCAATGTCTTGAAATGACTTTTAGTGGAATTGAAAGAAGAAAATGCCAAAGCAGGACTGCAGCTGAACATTAAGAAGACAAAAAGACAGATGAAATACATAACTTTGACACTGACAGTGCAGAAATTGATGTGGTTAGAGATTTTGTATACCTTGATTCAATCATCAATCCAAATGGAGACTGCAGCCAAGAAATCAGAAGACTAAGACTTGGAAGAGGAAATAGAAAAGATCCTCAAGTATAAGAATGTGTCACTGGAGAACAAGATCAAGTGTATCCATGTTATTGTATTCCCAATCACTATGTACTGATGTGAAAGCTGTACAGTGAAGAAGGCTTACAGGAAAAAAATTAATTCATTTGAAATGTAGCGGTGGAGAGCTTTGCAGATACCTTGGACTGCTACAAACAAGTGGGTAATAAATCAAGCCTGAACTATCTCTTGAGGCAAAAATGTTGAAGTTGAGGCTATTCTACTTTGGGCGCATCATGGGAAGGCAGGATTCTCTGGAAAAGACAGTGAAAGGTTTAAAGGAGCAGGAAAAGAGGAAGACCAAATATGAGATGGGTTGATTCCTTAAGGCAGTGGTCCCCAACCTTTTTAATGCCAGGGACCGGTTTTGTTGAAGACCATTCTTCCAAGGACCGGGGGGGGGGGCTGCCACCACCGGTGTCCATGAATGGGGGGGGGGCATCCATGCGTGGGAGTACTTGTTATGCAGTAGTATGTTATGCCATCATTTAAAGTGCCTCTGAGGAATCCCAAATAAAGATCAGCTATGCTAGTAGGTCTTTCCTGACATTTTCTTAGTCACATCCTACAGCAGAAGCCATGGTCCACAGAGAGCTTTGAAAGCATCAGAGGGATCTCATTGTTAAAAAGGTATCCGTCAGGAGAAGGGTACAAAAGAATTTCCAAGGCATTAGATATACCATGGAATACAATGAAGACAGTGTCATCATTAAGTGGAGAAAATATGGCACAACAGTGACGTTAGCAAGAACAGGACATCCCTGCAAAATTGATGGAAAGACTAGAAGAAAATTTGTCAGGGAGGCTGCCAAGAGGCATACAGCAACATTAAAGGAGCTGCAGGAATATCTGGCAAGTCCTGGCTGTGTGGTACATGTGACAACAATCACCCGTATCCTTCATATGGGGTAGACTGGCAAGACAGAAGCCTTTTCTTACGAAGAAAAACATCCAAGCCTGGCTAAATTTTGCAAAAGCACATCTGAAGTCTCCCAAAAGCATGTGGAGAAAAAGTGTTATAGTCTGATGAAACCAAGGTTGAACTTTTTGGCCCTAATCCCAAAAAATATGTTTGGTGCAAAAACAACATGGCACATCACCAAAAGAACACCATACCCAAAGTGAAGCATAATGGTGGCAGCATCATGCTTTGGGGCTGTTTTTCTTCAGCTGGACCTTAGTCAAGGTATAGGAAATTACGAACATTTCCAAATACTAGTCAGTATTGGCACAAAACTTTCAGGCTTCTGCTAGAAAGCTGAACATGAGGAGGAACTTCATCTTTCAGCATGACAAAAACCAAAAGCATACATCCAAATCAATAAAGGAACAGCTTGACCAGAAGAAGATTAATATTTTGGAATGGGCCAGCCAGAGCCCAGACGTGAATCCAATTGAATATCCATGGGGTGATCTGAAAAGGGCTGTGCACAGGAGACGCCCTTGTAATCTGACAGATTTGGAGCATTTTGGCAAAGAAGAGTGGGCAAATATTGCAAAATCAAGATGTGCCATACTGATAGACTCAAACGCAAAAAGGCTTAGTGTTGTAATAAAATCAAAAGGTGCTTTGACAAAGTATTAATTTAAGGTTTGTACACGTATTCAACCATATTATTTCAGTTTTTATTTTTACTTCCCTCCACCTAAAAGATTTGTTCGTTGTTCCACTGCGTTGTACAGTTCATAGGTCTCATTAAAGGTGGAAAAAGTTCTGAAATGATTTATTTTTGTCTCATTTTTTACATCACAGACACTTAACATTTTAACAGGGGTGTGTAAACTTTTTATATCCACTGTAGCTCTTAATTTAAAAATCAGCACAGCAGCACATTGTGCCACTAAGCTCAGGAATGTTAAGTAAAATATGTCAATGTCTTAAATTCTGTTGCACACCAATGCAAAATTACAACATTTAGACACAAATTGCCTTTCATTAAGAAATCTCCATAGATGTTATCTGCAAGCAGCAGATGTCTACAGAAAATTCCACATTTTGGGTTTGTATCTAAAACTTATGCCTTTTGTGTAACTGCACAAGATTTCAGCCAATGGACGGAATCTTACTAGTATGTGGGCAAGGTCTGCATAACTTGCTACAGCGAACTGCAGCTAATTGACAAGGTGCTCAGACAAGTCTTGGTCATGGCCCTGTTCATGCTCTGAATTATGCAACCAACCCTGAGACCCACCCTGGCACCTCCTCAACTAGCCACAATTAGCTCTGGCAAGTTACACAAAACATACAGTCCAATGGGATTCTGGCCAATAGTTCCTGTTCTCCTGGTTCCAGATTAAGGGTCCTGTTTGCAGCCTTCACAGGGAGATCAAAGACAAGAGCCCCAGAGATTTCCGATATATGAAACAGGGCACTTAGAAACCCCTTCCCAGGTGCAGGTGAACATGGACAGGATGGGAAGTGAGGTACAGATGAAAAAGAGATTAGTAATGATCCAGAGCATCATGTGTTTAATTAGGATAGTGACTGAAGGAGAGAGAAAACAGGGGAGAACACAATTGTTTATGCATGCCTGCTGTGTAGTTCTTGTGTATGATCTGATGCAACCTTCATTTGGTGGGGAAAGACAGCTTTAGAGATGAATCAAAAACAGTTTGCCCTATAATCTGAAATACAAAGCATACTGTATATGTAGCCTGAGCTCCAGGATCCAAACCCCCTATTTGAATCCATAGTTTCAGAATTTAACAAGTAACCTATTTTACAGAAAAGCAAGCCTCTTCTTTCTTCTCTCCCCCCCCACCTTAAAAGAGAAATCCATTCACATGCAGACACTCTGCTTGTGCACAATCACAAGAAAGGGGAGGGGAAAGAGGAGGAGGAGGAGGAAAGCGAAGAAAAGTGAGGGGAAGGAGAGGGGGGCACACACATACACACACTCTCCTCTCTCTTTCTCCCCCTCAGACACACACATATTTACAGACACACATAAAGGAAGAGAGGAGGGGGAAAATTAAGAGAGCACAATACCTAAAAGAGGAATAACTCAGAGTGAGAAACGGGGCGCAGAGAGAGAGAGAGATGAGGCAGAGAGAGTGAGTGAGAGAGAGAGAGACAGGGTGCAGAGAAAGACACACACGGGGCGCAGAGAGTGAGAAACGGGGCGCAGACAGAGAGATGAAGCAGAGAGAGTAAGAGAGAGAGAGAGAGAGACAGGGTGCAGAGAGAGACACACACGGGGCGCAGAGAGTGAGAAACGGGGCGCAGACAGAGAGATGAGGCAGAGAGAGTAAGAGAGAGAGAGAGAGACAGGGTGCAGAGAGAGACACACGGGGCGCAGAGAGTGAGAAACGGGGCGCAGAGAGAGAGAGAGATGAGGCAGAGAGAGTAAGAGAGAGAGAGAGAGAGAGACAGGGTGCAGAGAGAGACACACACGGGGCGCAGAGAGTGAGAAACGGGGCGCAGAGAGAGAGAGATGAGGCAGAGAGAGTAAGAGAGAGAGAGAGAGAGAGAGACAGGGTGCAGAGACACACACACGGGGCGCAGAGAGTGAAACGGGGCGCTGAGGGAGAGAGAGAGTAAGAGAGAGAGAGAGACAGGGTGCAGAGAGAGACACACACGGGGCGCAGAGAGAGAGAGAGATGAAGCAGAGAGAGTAAGAGAGAGAGAGAGAGAGACAGGGTGCAGAGAGAGACACACACGGGGCGCAGAGAGTGAGAAACGGGGCACAGAGAGAGAGAGATGAGGCAGAGAGAGTAAGAGAGAGAGAGAGAGAGAGAGACAGGGTGCAGAGACACACACACGGGGCGCAGAGAGTGAAACGGGGCGCAGAGAGAGAGAGAGAGATGAGGGAGAGAGAGAGTAAGAGAGAGAGAGACAGGGTGCAGAGAGAGACACACACGGGGCGCAGAGAGAGAGAGAGATGAAGCAGAGAGAGTAAGAGAGAGAGAGAGAGAGAGACAGGGTGCAGAGAGAGACACACACGGGGCGCAGAGAGTGAGAAACGGGGCACAGAGAGAGAGAGATGAGGCAGAGAGAGTAAGAGAGAGAGAGAGAGAGAGAGAGAGAGACAGGGTGCAGAGACACACACACGGGGCTCAGAGAGTGAAACGGGGCGCTGAGGGAAAGAGAGAGTAAGAGAGAGAGAGAGACAGGGTGCAGAGAGAGACACACACGGGGCGCAGAGAGAGAGCGAGATGAGGCAGAGAGAGTAAGAGAGAGAGAGAGAGAGACAGGGTGCAGAGAGAGACACACACGGGGCGCAGAGAGTGAGAAACGGGGTGCAGAGAGAGAAAGAGATGAGGCAGAGAGAGTAAGAGAGAGAGAGAGAGAGAGAGAGAGACAGGGTGCAGAGAGAGACACAGGGCAAAGAGAGAGAGAAACGGGGCGCAGAGAAAAAGAGATATGGGGCAGAGAGAGAGCCTTTCTCCACCCCCGCACCCCGTCGCCGCTGCCGGGGGAGGGGGAGAGTGCCCGGGCCTTCCTCTTCCCTTCACCACCACCTGCACCCTGTCCCCGCCGCCGCCGCCGCTGCCGGGGGGGTGGGGGAGAGAGAGCACCCAGGCCTTCCTCTTCCTCCCGGCCTTTCTCCACCACCCCCCACCCCGTCGCCGCTGCCGGGGGAGGGGGAGAGTGCCCGGGCCTTCCTCTTCCCTTCTCCACCACCCGCACCCTGTTGCTGCCGCCGCTGCCAGGGGAGGGGGAAAGCTCCCGGGCCTTCGTCTTCCTCCCCTTCTCCACCACCCCCCACCCCGTCGCCGCTGCCAGGGGAGAGCGCCCAGGCCTTCCTCTTCCTCCTCAACCACCCCCCAACCCGTCGCCACTGCCGCTGCCGGGAGGAGAGCAGCTGGCTCTTGCCTTGCCTCCTGGCTCTCCCCCCACCCCATTCGCTGCTGCCGCCGGGCCGCAAAGGCAGACCCAATCCCCCCACATGCACGCACCACCCCGCAGTTGCTTTGTGCACGCGGGGGCTTGCATAAAGCGGTGAGGGAGCACTCACAAGGCGTTGACAAGAGTGCGCGCAAACCAACTGTGGGGAGGGGAGTGCGTGCGGGGGGGCGGAGGTCTATTTTCACGGCCCGGTCAGGCTCAAGCCACGGCCCGGCAGTGGGCCGCGGCCCAGAGGTTGACGACCTCTGCCTTAAGGAAACCACAGATTTGAGTTTGCAAGAGTTGACCACTACAAGTTGGGGGCAACTTGATAGTACATAACATCATCATCAAAAAAGAACATGTGCCAAACTTCCTGGTATAATCCTATTCAGTCGCGTCCCTTTGGAATCTGTCCTTGAAGTTTCTTTGTTCAAAGACTGCAACTCTGAGGTCAGTCATTTTTGAACTGTATTATCCTACTGTTGAAGCATTCCTTGGCTATAAAAGAGGGTGAAGGAACATGTTGCCTGCCGAATGATGTTGGGATGCAACTCCCACCATCCCCACTCCTCTTGGCCAATGGTGGGGGAAAATGGGAGTTGTAGTCCAGAACATCTAGACGGTTACATGTTACCCCTTCCACCAGTATGATGAGATAGCATCCTGAATCCACCTTGAAATACTAGACTCGGTTTGTATTGTGTTTTCTCCAGTAACTTCATTGAAATTGAATTATTTGTACCAACATATTTTTTAAAAACTGTCTCGTTCTAAGTGTCTCTTCTGTACTAGAAGATACATATGTTCAGCAGAGGTTTGTATCTGTAGATTTCTTTGAATCTGTGAGCTGTGACTTTTTAATAAGTTAATACAAGGAGTACAACCATATATGCCCTACTTAAAGTTGTCAGAGTAGATTATTTTTTATATCTCGACTCAGTTGGGGCTTTTTAAAAGTCAAATTGTGATAACATCTCACTGAACGGTTTCTCTTGCTTGATTCGGGTATTTTCATAATGATAAGAGTATTTAATCAGGATGAGAGACAGACAAAACAGTTTGCTATATGACTCAGAAAAAACTATTTATGGTAAAGGATAATTAGACTGTAAAATCCATAGTCCCCTGTGGAATAGGCATAACAAGGAACACACAGTAATTTTACCTGTCTTCCTTATCATCTGAACTAATCTCTAGGAACTCATAACAAGATAATTGTAACAGGAGCTACGCAGTTTGGAACCTAGTTATGCTTATTCACCATACAGTATTTAGAAAACTGATACCAAAACATATTAAGAATGCAATCTGATTTCTGTTTACCCAGTAGTGGGCTATGATAAACTCAAAGAGACGTAGTGCTGGATGGAACAAGGATAAGGCTCTGTGATCCCCAAGATTACACAAATGTAAAGGTAGGTGATATTTTTATTGGGCCCCTGAAAAATCATACAAATTGCAAACTTTTGTGGATAAAATTCCACTTCTTCAGACTTAGCACAACATTTACATGGATAATGCAAAAATTTTTAAAAAGTAGACAAGAGTCCAAATATTGATGGTACATGTCTAAGGGATGACCCCAGCCCTTTTGCAGCATGGCTTGGAATTCTTTACACCCCCATTCTTAAGAACAAAAAGCCACACACACACTCACAATTCTGAGTAGACATGGATAGGCTTGTGCTATATGATGCAAAATTACTTTTGCAGTTTGCATGCACACTGCCATTTAAAACCAGCTCAGCACTTTCTACCAATATATGACTGTTACATACAGCGCTGATGTTACCTGTCTGTCATGGGTTTGGAGGGAAAGTTCCATCCTATGGGGAGTGGAAGGCGGGACATCAGGAGGTGGGGCTGTACTGTATATATATGTGGAGCTTGTGTGGAGAAGTTTAGAAGAAGAAGCTGGCTGGGAAGAAGAAGCTGGTGTGGGAGTCTGTGTGTCAGACAGGGTACTACTGTGTGTCAGTCAGTACCAACCTGATAGGTTCAGGTGTCTGTATGGTTAACCAGAACTGATAGGTTCAGGGTCTGTGCTTTATTTAAAGGTGTTCTGTGTGAACCAAACTGGTGTATGTATGATTGAGACTAAGCCACGTTACTTGATCATTTTATTTTTCCCTGTGTGTTATTTAAATAAACCTTATTCCTTTATTTGTTAAAAATCCATCCCTGGTCTGTGTGACTTCTTATAGGGAATGGTTGGTGGCAGCTTAGTGAAAGTGTGGCATATCCCAGTAGGTCTGGGGTTGTCACATTGATTGGTGTCCAGCGTGTGGGATACGACTGGTCCAGTTGTCCAGTGGCACAGCAAAGCCTTGGCAAGTGTGCCCAGAGCAAGGGGGGTCTAGTCAGGGACAATCTGAGGGCGCGTAGGTAATCTTCTAGGCGTACCTCACGGGGAGGTGCGCTAGTGGAAGAACGTGCCAACTGGGGAGACTAGATTAGGGAACTCTGAGGCAACCTGTTTTGGCGGGAAAAAAGCTGAGGCAAAACTGTGTGAAGTAGCAGTGATCTAGCCTGCCTGCTGAGAGGCCTAGCAGAGGGGGGTAGACTCCGGCTGGCAACAGTTGCAAGTTAGTGCTGAAGAACAGCAGCAATCTATAGAAAGCTGGTTCTGAGGCAAGAGAAAAAAAAAAGTGGTCGCTTTATTTTGAGGCTTGACTTTTGAAGGCAGCCTGTTCTGGGGGGGGGATTATGCCCTTGACTCGAAGCCAAATGGCAGAAATGGGTGAAGTGAAAGACCCCCAGGTAGACCAAGGTTCTGAGGATGAATTTGGCTCAGTGCAGGATGACAGCACGGGAGAACAGAACCCAGAACTCAGGAAAATGCTTCTAGCCCAACAGCATGAACTGAGGGTGAAGGAAATGGAGGGAAGATTAGAGAGAGAGAGAATGGAAAGAGAAGAAAGATTAGAGAGAGAGAGAATGGAAAGAGAAGAAAGATTGGAGAGAGAGAAAATGGCGTTTGAGTTAAGAAAATTGGAGCTGATGAATCAGAACAATAATAACAATAGGGATTCTGAGGGAGGCCAATTGTCTAAAACTGACCTGAAGAAATTCCCTGTATACCACAAGGGAGATTGCCCTGAGGTGTTCTTTTCCCTGGTGGAAAGAGCGTTTGTGGACTTCTCAGTAAGGGAAACTGAGAAGATGACCATCATGCGATCTTTAATCAGTGGCAGCCTGGCAGAAGTCTATGCAGAGATGCCAGAGGAACTGATGAAAGATTTTGCAGAGTTTAAAAAACTGGTGTTTGCCAGACATGGGATAAATGCGGAACAGCTGAGGCAAAGATTCAGGTCACTCACCAAGAAACCAGAGCAGACTTTTACCCAAGTGGGGGCCCAGCTGGTGAGGCTGCTAGAGAAATGGCTATCTCAGGAGGGGACAGAGACCTTTCAGCAGCTCAAAGACCTGATAGCGCTGGAACAGTTTTACTCAGTCCTGCATGGGGAACTGAAGTTCCAGGTGAGGGAAAGGAAACCGAAATCTGTGGCCGAAGCGGCCGAAATCGCAGATTTTATTTCCCAAATAAGAAAGCCCTTAGGTGAGGGAAAATCGATGGGTAAACCTAAAGAGACCTACAGCAAGTACTCTCAGGGACCAGGAAGAAACCAGCAAGGGGGAGGGGCCCATCGTGAAGGGAAGCCCTCAGACATGAAACCAAGACCTCAGATTTTGGAGGGAAAACCAAAACAAGATGAGAGAGAATCAAAATACAGCAGAAAATGTTATTTCTGTCAAGGAAAGGGCCATCTAATCTCAGAGTGTGAGAAATTGAAGCAGCTAAAAGGAAGTGGGCCTCATGATTCGAGTGGAACCAAGCCAAAAGCTGTGTTCTGTGTCCAGAAAGAGCAAAGCTCCTTGTCACTGAGGGAGCCTGTTGCCATGGCTACTCAATCTGGAACAGTTACATCTGCTGATCAGGCTGAGGAAAATGGTCCTCTTGTGGAGGTCAGGCGCTGCTTACTTGTGAGAACAGATTCACAGTTGTTTGAAACAGCAGGGGTGGACGTAGGAATACTTGACCATCAGTATCGGGGGTTAAGGGATACTTGTTCCCAGGTGACCCTGGGCCATCCAGATATTATTCCTAGGGAGTATATAATCCCGAATGAGAGCATAAAGGTGGCAGGGATTGAGGGACAGGTGATCTCGCTGCCAGTAGCGGAGGTACCTGTGAACTTTCAAGGCTGGAGGGGAGTTTGGCGGCTAGCGATTTCATCGACTCTGCCAGCAGCCGTGCTCGTGGGAAATGACCTGGCTGAACATGTGAAACGGGTGCTAGTGATTACACGCTCACAAGCCACCACGGGGACAGTTCAGGGGGGTACTGGAGAGCCCGAGACGGAAGCAGAGGGGAGTTCTGAAGCTGTGGTGGACACCTTAACCACAGACAGCCGATTTGGCCAAGAGCAAAAGGCAGACGCCACTCTCCAAAAGTGTTTTGAACAGGTGACAGACGCTCAGCTAACACCTGAAACCCCAGTGAGATTTCGAGAGGAAAAGGGAATTTTATATAGAGAGACCCTGAGGAATATCTCAAAAGGGGGAGATGGGATCAGAAGTCAGCTAGTGGTACCTGAAAAGTATCGCCCCATGATCTTACAAAGGGGGCACTCTGACATGTTTGCTGCGCACTTAGGGGTGAACAAGACACAGCAGAGAATCACACAGAATTTTTACTGGCCTGACATAGGGAAGCAGATCAGGGAGTTCTGTAAAAAATGTGATGTGTGTCAGCGGCAGGGGAATAATCGTGACAGGACCAAAGCAAAGTTGTGCCCTTTGCCTGTGATTGACACTCCGTTCAAATGCATAGGGGTGGATATTGTGGGACCTTTGCCCAAGGCCACAAAGAGGGGGAACAGGTTCATTCTCACCATTGTGGACCATGCCACGAGGTACCCTGAAGCCATACCCTTGTCTAACATTGAAACTAACACAGTGGCAGATGCCTTGGTGGGGTATATGTCCAGGATGGGATTTGCCTCTGAAATAATCACAGATTTGGGCGCATCGTTCACATCGAAGCTCATGAAACGGTTATGGCAAATCTGTGGAATTAAACACAAGGAAACCACTGCCTATCACCCTGAAAGTAATGGGTTAACTGAGAAGTTCAATGGGACTCTAATGCGCATGATTAGGGCTTACTTGGCAGAGAATCCAAACAATTGGGACCAGAAGCTGCAATCCCTTTTGTTTGCTTATCGATCAGTGCCACAAGCCAGTACCGGGTTCAGTCCGTTTGAACTTTTATTTGGGAGAAGGGTGAAAGGGCCCCTTGATTTGATCAAACAAAATTGGGAGCAGATCACCCAGGATGACCCACAAGACGCTGTGACATATATAGACTCTTTAAGGAATGACCTAAAGAGAAACCTAGAGCTAGCAGCAGAGACCCTACAAGCTCAAAAGGTCAGAAAGAAAGCTTGGGATGACCAGGAAGGCAGGGAGAGGCACTTTAACCCAGGGGAGGAAGTGCTTTGGCCTAGGCCCTGCAAAGAGAACAAACTGCAGCTGGGTAGCCCAGAAATAAAATACTTGGGTCACATAGTAGGGGGAGGAGTGATAAAACCCCTAGAGGCCAAGATAGAAGCAGTTCGTGATTGGCCCAGACCCAACACCAAGAAAAAGGTCAAATCATTTCTTGGGTTGGTGGGCTACTACAGAAAGTTCATCCCGAGGTTTAGCGAGATAGCGACTCCGCTGACCGATCTGACGCGGAAGAAGACTGATAACCGCATCCCGTGGACCAGCGACTGTGAGGAGGCGTTCCAGAGGTTGAAGGAGGCCCTCATCAACTATCCAGTGCTGCGTGCTCCAGACTTCGACCGGGAGTTCATTATCTACACCGATGCGTCTAACAGCGGGGTAGGAGCAGTTCTTTGCCAGGAGGATGAAAATGGTGACCAGCATCCAGTGTCCTACCTGAGTAGGAAACTCCAGAAAGGTGAGAGACATTTGGCAACCGTGGAAAAGGAGTGCCTGGCCATAGTCTACGCGATCCAGAAGGCCAAGCCTTACATCTGGGGAAGACATTTTATTCTGTGCACTGACCATTCACCACTGCAATGGTTAAAGACAATGAAAACCCACAATAGTAAACTTATGAGGTGGGCTTTAAACCTGCAGGACTATGACTTTGAAGTGAAGGTGGTCAGAGGGTCAGTGAACTGTGTTGCTGACGCCTTGTCAAGAAGACCCGAAGAATGAAGACGGCGAAGGAACATGGACTATGTATATATTTTGGTGACCAAAGGTTAAATGTACTTGTTTATTAAACATGTTTGGTTTGTATGAATAAAGGTAACTTGATGTATTGTAAATGGTAAATGTTTAAATGCCTAATTGATATGTTTATCCTAGAGTAAGTATGGTATTGTATGTTAATGTATAACTGTTTTTGTATGTTTTGGATCCAGGTTGTTTTTTGGAGAAAAGCACTTTAGCTTTCCCCCTACAAAACAACTTATAAAGAGGGGAGGTGTTACATACAGCGCTGATGTTACCTGTCTGTCATGGGTTTGGAGGGAAAGTTCCATCCTATGGGGAGTGGAAGGCGGGACATCAGGAGGTGGGGCTGTACTGTATATATATGTGGAGCTTGTGTGGAGAAGTTTAGAAGAAGAAGCTGGCTGGGAAGAAGAAGCTGGTGTGGGAGTCTGTGTGTCAGACAGGGTACTACTGTGTGTCAGTCAGTACCAACCTGATAGGTTCAGGTGTCTGTATGGTTAACCAGAACTGATAGGTTCAGGGTCTGTGCTTTATTTAAAGGTGTTCTGTGTGAACCAAACTGGTGTATGTATGATTGAGACTAAGCCACGTTACTTGATCATTTTATTTTTCCCTGTGTGTTATTTAAATAAACCTTATTCCTTTATTTGTTAAAAATCCATCCCTGGTCTGTGTGACTTCTTATAGGGAATGGTTGGTGGCAGCTTAGTGAAAGTGTGGCATATCCCAGTAGGTCTGGGGTTGTCACAATGACATCTAGTGAAGGGACAGAGACATGATAGCTGTGGATCTACAGTACATAGCTGTAGCAGTTTGATACCCCTTTCTCTGTCATGGCATTCTATGGCATCCTGGAATTTGTGGCTTGTAGTTCAGACAACTGTAGCTGTCTAGCAACTCTCCTGAACTATTAATCCCAAGATACAGTAGGATGGAGCTATCTGAGTAAAAGTGGTATCAGACAACTACCACTCTGTAATGCAGGCACACTTTAAAATGCATTGCTTTAAACTGGAACAGCTATGTAATTAGGGAGGGATGGAGTACTTGAAATAATCCTGGAGTCAATTACCTACCCTCCCCATCAGCATTTTGCAAGCACTGTTCATTTTAAAGTACGGTAAATGAACAGAAAATACAATTTGTCAACTTGAGAGCAAATCTTAGCATCTGAATCTTGAACAATTTGTCATGCCATGCTGGCTGAGCAACTTGGGGAGTTTTAGTCTGGAACTGCAATTTATTAAAGCTCCAGTCTAATACCAGTAAGTATTATGACTCTTCTTCCCTCCCTCAAATTCCTGTTGAGCAACAGCTCCTTAAGTGGCCCATCCAAAATCTGTAAGACATTTTCATGACTGTTACAGCTCAACATGAATATGTTCCATGGAATCTTTTTCCGTGCAATGGTTGTTGCAGCAGAGATGCTCAACAGGAAAAAAACTAACGGAAAAAAGCAAAGTGAGAAGCACTTGGCAGCATGAACCATTTAGGCCCTCCATCTGAACCTGAGGGAATTTAGGCAATTTTAGTACATTTTTAGAGAGTTGCTGTAAGTGTAAATATTATTTCATCCACCCACTTGTGTTTGAGCCTCTTGGCCACCTACCAGATGACTCCACCCAAGCTTGAACTCTATTTCCTTACCATGTCTTGCAGCTGTGGTAGATTAGTATCTGGGTCATACACACACCCCAATTTGCAAAATACTGTAATGGATGCACAGAGGACAGCCTCCCTTGTCCTGCTGCACCCAAAGAAGCAGCTGTGTACCGAGAGCTGGTCAGCTGAGGTGACTTCTGTTTGAAGGACCAAGGCAGCTTTCCAGATTAAAACTAGGTCTGAGTTCTGGAAAGAGCAAATTCAGCAGTGGGGGAAAAAAAGGTTGACTAGAAAAGACTCAGAGGCTATGTGAAATTAACAGAATGATTATGGTAACTGCCCCATGTTTGGTGTGCAAGGCTACAACTCCTATTGCAGCGAGCCAGCAGGTCCAGTGTAGTCTCACAAACCCCGCTTCTAGACAGTGTTGGGTTTTCTCTGTGGCAACCTGAACATTCTGGAAAACTATCTCAAGAGAAGACCATTTAGCCTCTTTTTTGCCGCCTTTCCAGAGATAAATAAGGACTATCCTTATCTGGAGGATCTTTGAGAGAATAAATCCTGTCAACTGCTAAGACTTGTCCAAATGACAGGGGATTTATGGTGTGGTCAGCATTGGAAACACCATGCTTCCCAAAGTCCTCCACTAGGGGATGGGAATGGGGCATCTCATTCTCACTCACACATACCCTGTTTCCCCGAAAATAAGACCTAACCTGAAAATGAGCCCTAGTATGATTTTTCAGGATGCTCATAACATAAGCCCTACCCCCAAAATAAGCCCCAGTTAAGTGAAACCCTGCCCTCCACCATTGTGCAGCAACCAGAAGGAGATGACTGTATTTGAATAAATGTAGATTGCTGTACATGAAAAAAAGTCCCCTGAAAATAAGCCCTAGTGCATTTTTGGAGCAAAAATTAATATAAGACCCTATCTTATTTTGGGGGAAACACAGTACAAACATCATTGCTACAAATCTACGTAGGGCTAACTATGCAAACCCTAAATGGCTTGGGCCAAAGCTATCTCAAGGACCACATCTCTCATTATGAGCCTGTTCAGGTGTTAAGATAATCAGGGGATGTCTTCCTCTTGGTCCCACCACCTTTGCAGGTGCATTTGGTAGGGACAATGGAGAGGGTCTTCTCTATTGCTGCTCCCAGATTCTGGAACTCCCTCCTCCATGAGGCTGGACTGGCCCCATCTCTACTGTCCTTTCATGAGTAGATGAAGCCCATTCTCGTAATGTAGACTCACTCTTCTCCTCTTCCTGCTTTTCTCTCATTTATATCAAGTCTTCCTTTCCTCACAGCAGTACCTAGCTAATCTCCCAGAAAGCTGTGGAGAATAAAATGAAACTGGATGATTCTGGAAGGTGATAAAATCAAATACTTTGAGAATTATAGAAATGGAACATAAGAATAGCCAATGAGCTCAGTGGATAGCAGGTGGAATGTTTAAAGTCCAGGCGAAACTCAATCAGTTTAATACGGCATCCCTAAATAGGGAAATGTTTCCAAAGTTTGACCTGGGGGTAAGTGTACTTACAGCTACTGAATGCAGTTACTTATAGTTTCTGAATATTTTATATACCTTTTAACATTCTGCCATCAGATTTGAATACCTTCCCTGCAACTATAGGCACTGCAGACTTGCTTGGAGGGGGGGCATAATTAAGAAGAAAAATATACTTGTGGTTTCAGCAATTCTTGCATGAATGCATGCAGGATCAAAAAATATTTCACGTGTTTCTCACAATCTAATACAGAAATGTGGGCAGCTACTTGACTTGATTATTTATGTAAGACACTGGATAGGCCTGAGAAGGATCTCCTTTGGAGCATTATTATCCATCAGTCTACTGTAGCTTATTAAATTAAAACAAATGAAGAAATCACTTCATATGAAACACAATATTATTGACTGTCCAGTGGGATATTCACAAATATACACCAAGATTACTTTTTTTTTGTATAATAAATCCATGCCATTAATTGCTCAGACTCCATTTTTGGAAGGCTTTCTCAAATACATCTGTGCCAGATTTTGGATTCTTTTTAGAGCAGCAAGAATCCTCCCCAGTTTATTTCTGAATAATTATTTCTAGCATGATCTAGCAGCCAGACCTTTTATCAACTCAATCCTATGCAGCTTTACTCAGAAATTATGTCCAATTATGTTCAGTAGGATTTTCATTCAAAATTAGTGTTTCCTCTGGATTTTTGGAGGTCTATTAAGTGAGTATTAGGGATGTGGTGGCACTGTGGGTTAAACCACAGAAGCCTCTGTACTACAAGGTCAGAAGACCAGAAGTCATAAGATTGAATCCATGCAACGGAGTGAGCTCCCGTCGCTTGTCCCAGCTCCTGCCAACCTAACAGTTTGAAAGCATGTAAAATGCAAGTAGATAAATAGGTACCACCATGGTGGGAAGGTAACAGCGTTCCGTGTCTAGTCGCACTGGCCATGTAATCACAGAAACTGTCTACGGACAAAACGCTTGGAAACGGGAATGAGCACCACTCCCTAGAGTTGGACACAACTGGACTAAATGTCAAGGGGAACCTTTACCTAAGTGAGTATTTGGCTGCAGAGCCAGAGAGGTCAGGAGTTTGATTCTCCACTGTGCATCCCATGAAAAGAGCCAGCCTGCATAACTTTGGGCAAGCTGCATGATCCCAGAACGCTTCCAAAAAAGAGAGGAGGAAATGGTAAATCACTTCTGATTACTGTTTACCTAGAAAACCCTGAAAAGCATTGTCATAAGTTAAAATTGTCTTGATTGTACTTAAGTATTGCAATTACTTTATACAACATTAGTCCTAATTAGAGCAAACCCATGAAAATGAATGGAGCGGAATTGTTGACTCCATGTATTTCAGAGAGCTATCTGCCAGTTGGTCTAATATGAACCACTCCATTTATTAATATGGACCACTGCGGGACTTACTTTCAAATACATATGCACCAGGTTGCTCTGTTAAGCATATAGATTTTCCCCCTTTAAAACTAAAAGGGCTCAGTATTTCATTTTGGCTAGAATGGAGCATGTGCTTTGTTTTAACAAAGGAAAATCTGTCCAGTGAGACTTATTTTACATCCTCTGACTTCAATCACTTTGGCAATTGTCAACGACACACCTGCTTTTCCAATCACCCACTTGAAACCTGATAGAAAGCCACATCTCAACCTTAGATGGATCTCGGTTTTCTTTTAAATATATAAGTGAGGCTGGTTTCTGTTTCTACACAGTTGTGTGAATGCTGAGATGTAAAAAGCACCTGAAAGAGACCCAGAAATAAATGCAGCTAAATCCTTTAGTTATTATAAGCTGACAAATTAGTTGTGTGCTCGGAAGTTTAAACACGTGGCTCCCTAATGATGCCAGGTTGTTCTTGTTTTACAACCATCTGGTCTCTGATGTTTTAGATAGTCTGGTTTTAAAGATGTTTTATGTGCCCACTAACGTTTGATTGTCTTAAACAGATACTTTAATTTTTTTTTTTTAAAAGGCATGTTCTTAAGGTATCAATATCTGTTTTTCCAAAAACTAATATGATTTATTTTATTTTGTTAACTCTGTCTGTAAAAGCATGCTGCTGCTTAAAACCAAATGAAGCCCAGGATAGAGATTAACCAGTACTGTATTTATCATGGGATGCGGGGGGGGGGGAGAGTACTGAATCTAGATAAGTTTGAAAACAAGCAGCAGGCAACCAATATGTTTGAAATCAGCTTTTGTAGTGGGCTGTAGTGACCCTGATAACAGGAAATCTTTCTCCCAGGGCCCGTCCACATTAAGCATTTAGTCAGATTTCCTTGCACCCATTATACTAATATTGCTTCCCAGTATCCACATGACACAAGGCTGGAAGAAAGCAGGACAAAAAAACCCTTGCTTTCCTTTCCCCCCCCCCCAAACACCGCTGTCAGAGGTTTTATATTTTTGTTCTGCTTTGCTCCAGTGCAGGATATGCTCATGTGGATTCTAGTTTTGTGTTAATGCATGCTGATCTGTACACCCTGTAGGTGTGTTTCATTTGATGATGTTTCCTCATGGGTCCTTTCTGCTGGTCAGTTGCTAACCTGTGTGCCTCATCATCACTCCTATCTTTTGATTTTGGCTATGTTTTCTTGAGGCAACACAAGTTCCTGGCTTCACATTTTTTCCCTTTGAAATATTTGACTTTTGAGCTAAGGTGGAAGGCTGCATAGATGCAATAACAGTGTACATCACCTGAAAAGAAATCTACAGCATACCCCACTCCTGCTCCTGGTGCTGCAGCAGCAATCCACATATTGAGATAGCACAGAGGGGTGGCAGAAGGTTCCAGCAGGATCCTTCCTGCAGCTCCCAATTCTGCTGCTTCTCTTTCTCCTACTAATCATGCTCCTTTCCTCTCTCTGCTTACCTCAACAGTCCTCTAATCAATGCAACCCTTGTGCAATGCATCTTGTTTAGCCAGCCGGCCAGATGGTTGACAGGCAGATAGGATACCTTATTCCCATATTATTCTCTGTCAAAGTGCATCCTTTGGCCTGGCCCTCACCCAGGACTCTTCACTTAAGGTGGACATAAATGACCACCACCACCCAAGCTCAGGATGGGTGTGCTTTGAGATACATGTGCATTGACTCAAGTAGAAGAACCACAAAGTCAAAGTGGAACAAAAATACCTTGATTTCCGGGGTTTTGTTGTTCCTGTATTTTTGTTCTTTGCTCCAGTACAGATCTGATCACGGAGATTGTAGTACTACGTTGTTCCATCTTGATCTGTGCACTTTGTGGTTGGATTGTCATTTGATGATGTTTCCATACGGGCATTGTTCTGCTGGTCAATCTCCACCTTCCCAAACCCCATGGACAAGTAAACAAGAAAGGAAAGGAAGAGAGGGTGAGGAGGTAGGGAGAGGAGGGAGAAGTTCCACAAAATGGGATGGCAGTCTGTGTTGAGAGGGAAACCAATGTGTGTGGACAGGTAGTACCAACACAGCCCAGTGCATCCAAATACAGTACATCCAGCAGGAAATACCCTTTCCCTGTATGAACACCAGTATTGGAATGATGAGTTCAAATCTAAAACAAAAAAATATCAGAACAATTCAAAGCAACTCTGGAACAACCAGGGACAGAAGCACAGTGTTGATGAACCCTCCCCCCAGATAAAATATATGCTGCCTACCCAGAGATACACATGCATAGTAACAATACTGGCTGGGGATTCTGGGACTTCTGGTGAAAAGAATAACTTTTCGGAGGTCTAACACACTCTGCTATTTTATATGGGGCTAGCCAGGCCCTCCACAGATTCTGTTCCTTTGGGGAACTAGGCCTGTCAAAGAATGAGTGTGGAATGGCCTCCCTAAAGAAAGACATTGGATAACAATTTTGACATGTTAAGCATTTTAAATTCAAGGTTTGTTTGTTGTTTTCAAATGTCCCTTTGCCAGATATTTACTATAAGCTGCTATTATTTATTTATTTATTTATTGGACTTATATACCGCCCCATAGCACTGCAAGCACTCTCCGGGCGGTTTACAATTTAATTATACAGGCTACACATTGCCCCCCCAGCAAGCTGGGTACTCATTTTACCGACCTCGGAAGGATGGAAGGCTGAGTCAACCTTGAGCCGGCTACCTGGGATTTGAACCCCAGGTCGTGAGCACAGTTTTTAGCTGCAGTACAGCGTTTTAACCACTGCGCCACGAGGATCCTGAAGAAATTTTAAACGAAGTGGTTTTATTTATTTATTTATTTATTTATTTATTTGATTTATATCCCGCTCATCTGGTAAATCTATACTACTCTAACAATTATGAGATTGTTATTTTATATTTTAGCAGTCATTATACTCTTGGCAGGTTGCATGCACAGGTGGCTGATGACGGGTGTTGCGTTTCTACTTACAGCTTACGTTACTCTGTCTTGTGTTCTATATTATTTTTGCAATGTGAACCAATAGTACGTCACAAGGATATGTGGCAGAGCCAGAGCTGGCCATAGAAGTGGGCAAGGTGGTAAATACATAGGGGTGCCAAGCGGAGCAAGAGAGGCACTAACCTGAGACCAATGGCTATATTTTTAAAATGTTGACCAAAATCCTACTTAATGTATTGGCAAAGGCTTTCGTGACCGGGATCTAATGGTTGTTGTGGGTTTTTTGGGCTCTTTGGCCGTGTTCTGAAGGTTGTTCTTCCTGATGTTTCACCAGTCTCTGTGGCCGGCACAGTGACGGACAGAGTTCCTACTCCATTCCTCTGAAGATGCCGGCCACAGAGACTGGCGAAACATCAGGAAGAACAACCTTCAGAACATGGCCAAAGAGCCCGAAAAAACCACAACTACCATAAAATCCTACTTGTTATCACCAGAAGTATAACAGAAAGAACATAACTTTTGGAGGCAAATTAAGTCAACATCAATATTATCTCTCTTGTAGTGAGTTATGGAACCATGGACACAAGAAATATCTGCACAGATTTCTTAATGTGAGGAAATTTGCCTCCAAAAGTTGTGCTATATTTGTTACCCCAGCGATAGGCCATTGTCTTCAACATGGTGCAACATGGTACCATGAAAGGTTGCAGGACTTTCCAGCAGGGCAACTAAGGCAATTTGTTCCAATTCTCTAACTCAATTCCTGATTATGCCTTTAGCCCCTGTCCTGACACTGCCACATTCCTGTTTGCATTAAAAGAGGAAATGATATATTAGAGTAGTGGTTCCCAATCTTGGGTAATCCACATGTTCTTGGGCTGCGATTCCCAGAAGCCTTCACCACCAGCTGTGCTGGCCAGACTTTTCCTGGAAATGCAGTCCAAGACCACCTGGGTTACCCAAGGTTGGGAACCACTGTATTAAGAATATGAAACAGCACTCTGTCTGGATGTGTAATTGTAAAATAATGGGACCTCTCCCCAGTCATTGGCAAAATAAACATTCGGCATAGTTGGAAATAAAATATCAGATCCTAGATTGGGGCTTTTAAATCCTTTAAAACATTGGTATACATTGGGTCTGGTAAAGAACAGGTTAAACAAATTATATGTGTTCCATGAATCTGGCTGTAAAATGTAAGCTCAGAAGGCTGGGAAACAGGGCCCAGCAACAGGCAGCAACCAGAAGACTTGTGAGACTGACTGAGCCTCAGGTAATAGAAACAGGATCTTCCAGAAGGGATTTGGAAGTTGGAGGAGGTCCACGAGAGAAGCCCAATCTTTATTCCCTGATTCCTATGTACAGGGAAAAAAATGAAATGCATTTATCATTCTCCTTCAGGTCAGGGCACAGAGGAGCTACAGGGGAGAAGTATCACATGTAACTTTGGCTGATTCCCACCTTTGTACATATGTGTGGGGGTTCTGATAGGGGGCAGAAATTGGTCCTCCAACATAATTCCTAACTCATAAATCTTCTGGGCAATTTTGCAAAGCTGACTATGGAGGCACAAGTGCCAGAGGACTCCTTTGCCAAAGGTGTTATTCATCCTGCCTTAGACACTGCCTGGAAACTCAACACGTCTACTAGTGGTAAGGTAACAAACCCAAGGAAACAACATAGCATGATACTGACATAGCATGGATCTGGAAGTGATAATGTATTTAAAGCTGTATATTAGCTAGTTATATCAGAGCTCTTGGTTTTAAGGTAATGCCATTACTCTAAGTTCTAGCAAATGTAACTTGTATGTGCTGAGAAGTTACATTTCTGACATGACAACCAGAAGGATGAAAGGATTGCTTTGTTTCATGAAAAGGTGTTACGAAGCTGCATATACTTGTGTTAAGAAAAGCTTCTGTTAAGGGAGGCAAAATGGGATGTCATCAGTGCATAAAAGTTCTCCCCAATGCAAATCTTTCCAGATGTAGTGGATGGTAATTCCCATCAGCTTAAGTCTGTAGTTCAGGACATGTGGAAGGCTCTATGTTGGGAAAGGCTGCTGGTGGATTCTGGTAGTTGTAGTCCATAAAAGTAATTTTTCCATGTTTTAGCTAGCATATAATCTGTTTGCTGCTGCTTCACAAGCCCGTCACAATTGTTCATATAATCATATTTTATGCAGCCATTCTTTGGTTGTGGCCTCAGGTTTTGACTATGACTGTAAAGATGGCAACAGAACTAGTAGCCTTTCTCCATATAGTCCTGCCGTGTACAGAATCATGGCAAGCAATTTAACTAGTGCATGTTTAGCCCTAAATTTTCAGTCAAAGCTTGGAAAAGCTACTGGGGGAGGCATGCAAGCTGGGAGAACTGGGAAGTGGTAGTCCAAAAAACTAACTTTTCCCAACTCTGCTTCCAATTTTGTAAGCACACAGTCATATGAAGTACTTGGAGCATTACATGCTGAATCAGAGCTTGGCAATGCCACTAGCAGCCATGCTTGTTGGTGGGATTCTGGGAAGTGCAGTCTATAAAAGTAATTTTTCCAACCTCTGTTTCCAGTTTTGCAACCAGTGTGCACAGATAGGAAGTTAACTTTTACATGACATTTTACATCCCAGCATGGGACAATACAAACAGCCACGATTTCTGTTGAGGTATGCAACCTTAATATAGCAAAGCATTTATACTCGTTGCTAGTAAATAAACAGTAAGTGATTTGTCTTCTTGACAAATTTACTAAGGCCTGGAGTACCTCCTGGCCCTGTAACCCCTTCCAACCTTTTCTCTCTGTTACTCTCCTACCTCGGCTGCTTTGCCAGTTGGACCATTTATTTCTGAATGAAAAAGAGGACAGATGTTTCCCATTGTGCTGTCTATAAAAAGGATGAGACTGTGGGGATGCAAGAAGAAACTTGGCACACCAGCTACCTCAAGCCATGTTACCAGATGTCCCAGGCACAAAACAACTACTGCCGACGGAGTGTTCTCGCTCGTGAATTGCCGTTGTGATAGAACAGATAAAACATGTTTTCCATTCTAGTGCTCTGGCAATTTTGTTGGGTCGGAGCTTGTTGGAGGGGGACTCTGAAGTTGAGAGAAAACACATTTTTAATTGCATGTGGATGCTGAGAGTTTAATTGTAACTTTGCTTTAGAGAGGTCATGTCATTTTGATGAGCTTTTTTTTAAAAAGTACTATGCTTGGCTTAGGGTCAGCTGTGGCCATTTGGATGCCTTGTGTCTAAATGGCTGCCATTTAGCAATAACAACCAGCATAGAAGAAAGGAGAGCAGCTGAGCCCAGTGCTCAAGGAGTGAGGAGCACCTAACCTACATCAATTTGCTAGTCCCAGCTAGAGGGAACTCACTGAATCACTAACTGATCAGTAATTCAGTCTTTCTGTAAAAGCGATGTTGGGTCAGTGGGCGTATTCTAGTTCAGTCTAGAAGGGGGATTTAGAGCCCCTGTTTTTCCAGTGGTGTTCACTGGTCTTGGGGTCAGCCAGCTGGAGCCCATGTACACTGGGCATTTATTTATTCAACTTGCCTTGCATCCATGAGATCAGTCCCGGCAGACTGAATGCAGGGCTGCAATGAATGTCAAAAGAATCAAAGTGCAATAAAAACCCTTGCTTTTCAGGGTTTTTTAAAAAAATTATTTTTGTTCTCCTTTGTACCAGTTTGGTCCAGGACAGAATCTGCTTCTGTGGACCTTAGTACTGCATTGTTCCATGCTGATCCGTTTACTCTGTGGATGGGTGTTATCTGATGATGTTTCCTTATGGGTATTTTTCTGCTGGTCAGTCTCCATCCCTCTGACAGGTAAAACAAAGAGGAAAGGGAAAAGAGAGCAAAGTAAGTGGGAGAGGTCAGAGAGGATAGAGGGAAAGGGTAGGCAATCTCTGTTGGGGGTGAGGTGCCAGGGAGCAATTCCAGCTATGTGGACAGGTGAAATTCCAGAGCAATTCCAGCTAGGATGCACTGGGACAGGATGACCCAGTGCCTCCTAGTATATCCTGTATATACTTGTATATCCTGCAACAAGTACTCTTCCTATGTGTGGAGGCCAGCACCAGATGGTCAATTCAAATCTGCAACGACAACAACAGCAAACCAAAAACCAGAATGACTGGGAACAACCTCAGAACCAAAGACAAAACCACTGTGTGGATTGATTGATTGATTGATTGATTGATTGATTGATTGACTGACTGACTGACTGATTGATTGATTGCACTTATATGCTGCCCATCTAGACATTGTCTACTCTGGACGGCTCACAACAGAGAAAATAAAAACAGTTAATATATAATAACAATTTATCAACAATATACAGCGATAACAATGACTCAAGATGGGATGAAAGAATAAATTAAGTAGTGCCTGGAGGGAAGGCCTGTCTGAATAACCAGGTCTTAAGTTGGTTTTTAAAGATGCCCAGCGAGGGAGCCAAATGGATCTCGGAGGGGAGTTTGTTGCAAAGAGAAGGGGCCACTGCCAAGAAGGCCCGGTGTCTTGTTTTTTCTTTCCGGACCTCGCTCGGCATTAGGCCCCTCAATCACCCTTCCTGACTAGATCGGGTTGTGCGGGTAGATCTAGGTGGGAGGAGGCGCTCTGCCAAGTATCGAGATCCTAAACCATTTAGGGCTTTGTATTAATTATTAGAACTTTGAAGTTGACGCGGAAGCGAACGGGCAACCAATGCAAGGTGGCCAGAGTGGGAGTGATATGTTGGTATTTCCTCACTCCACTGAGAAGTCTGTCCACCGCATTCTGCACCATTTGTAGCTTCCACATCAATCTCAAAGGTAGCCCCATGCAGAGGGCATTGCAGTGATCTAATCTCAAGATTACAAGCACGTGGACCGGAGTAGTGAGCGCTCCAACATCAAGATAGGGACGCAGCTGGGCAATCCGCCAAAGATGGAAATATGCTGAATGGACCACTGACGCCACCTGAGTTTCCATGGTCCAGATATATCCCCAAGCTGTGAACCTCATTCTTCGCAGTGAGAGTCACCCCCCCAAAAGAGAGGGAATTTCCCCAAACTGCTGATGGAGGGCCCACCCACCCTCAGGACCTCTCTCTTGTCCGTGTTCAGCCTCAGCCCATTTTCCTTCATTCATTGCTGTACAGACTTCAAACAGCGCTGGAGGGACAGAAGAGCATCCCCTGTGGTTGGAAAAAAGGAAATGTAGAGCTGGGTGTCATCCGCATACTGATTGCACAATACTCCACTCCCCTTGATAACCTCTCCCGGTTGCTTCATATAGATGTTAAACAGCATTGGGGAGAGGGTTGAGCCCTGCGGAACTCCACAATTGAGGCTCCACGGGGCCAAGTCACCCTCCCCAAGCTAAATTCTCTGAGGACAGTCCTCCAAGAAGGAACGGAGTCAGGCAAATGCCAGGCCACCAATTCCCAACTCAGAGAGCCTCCTCAGGAGGATGCCGTGGTCAACAGTATCAAAGGCGGCTGAGATATCAAGGAGGACCAGCAGAGACGTTTTTCCTCTGTCGGCCTCCCTCAGTAGGTCATCTGACAGGGCAACCAGTGCTGTTTCTGTAACATGGCGCGGCCTGAAGCCCGACTGATATGGATCCAGGGCATTGATTTCATCTAAATGCACCTGAAGCTGATTGGCCACCACCCTCTCAACTACTTTGCTAATGAAAGAAACGTTGGCGATGGGCCTATAGTTGCCAATATCGTCTGCCGCCCAATTTGGTTTCCTTCTAATGGGCCTAATGAGTGTCCCCTTGAGGGCGGGGGGAACCCTGGATCTCAAGGAGAGACCCATTAATTATCGCTGTGGCCCATTCCATTGTTATAGGCCTGGCTGCTTTGATTAGCCAGGCTGGGCAAGGGTCAAGAGATGAGGTGGTGGCCCGACAATCTAGCGCTTTGTCCACAGTATCGGGCATCACCGGCTGAAAGAGATCAAAACTCACCGGGCAAAGCAGAGCACTGGACATCTCTGCTCGATCCACTGTATCCAAAAAAGGACGAGCTCTTGGTTTCTTTCTCTCCTTCTCCTCCCTTTTTCAACCAAATGTGGTAACAACCTCAGACAGCAGATGTTCAGAGGTGACAGATGCAGCTTGCCAGCTGTTCCTCGTGCATTCTCCAGCTCTTCCCCCCTGCTGGCAGCCAGAGTTATGTATCCCACAGAAGTTTTCTGGGCCCCCTCACTACAGCACCAGTTGCGGTGAGGGATGCCATTCCCTTGCCGGAGGTGAACTAAGATTTCCACAGGCATCTTTCAGTCTTGAGATACTATGATAACATGCTCTGAATCGAGGAGTGTCTTCTCCAGAGCATGAAGCCTGGGTAAAGTAATATGGAGGATAGGCTGTTACCCAAGCACCAGATGCCCCCTCTCCACATCACTGAAGTAGTCCAATAGAAAGGCAAGAGCCAATAAAACTGGTTCCAGCAACATCGCAGGAGTTGGCAGAACGACACGAACTGCCTTCGGGACTCCAGCTCCGGATTTTGCCTCTAGGTTAACTCCTGAAGCCTTTTCCATCAGTGGATAATCACCCTCTCTGTGTGGATTGGGGGAAATTCTTCATGATATGTTAGCACCATCATATCCTTACTTCCTGCAGGGAAATGTCTTGGGCTGGCTTTAGGGTCAGCTTAGGTACTAGAATGGTAGAGGGACATCTCATCTCAAAATTTGAGGGTGGTACCCCACCCCCACCCCAGTCACAGGGTGCCCTCAGTTCAAGCTGACATACTGTAGAAACCATAAACTTTGATCATGACTGTGTTTAAAAACCAAAAGAGGGAGCATAAGTTTCCACACCCTTTAAAGATGTTTGGGAGAAAAGCTGGTGATCAATGTTCTCCTCAGCAATTGAGGACTTAAGTCTATTTTTAAAGGCAACTGGGCATTCACTTTTAATCAGTGAATGATAGAGATATGAGTGGTGAAAACTTTAATGTTGCCTTTGTTTGGTGTTCTTTCATGGGAGCGTCTTCCATTTTCAGATTTTTGTACATTGGTCCTTTCATTTTACATGAAAGGGAAAGCCTCTTTTTGGTTACCCATTTATGTTTTCTGGTACTCCAAACCACTTAATGAACCCTTAAAAGATACTCAAAAAAAATCAGAGGCAAGGCAACAGAGAATCAATCTATTCCAAAAACAAGCATGAGGGGGAAAACATCAAAACCCTCATCAAAATATGCATCTTTAGCAGAATATATGCAAGCAAACTGACCAAATCAGTTGTAGCCCAACAGGATCTGGAGGACGGCATATTCCCAAAGTGCTGTTATCTCTGGATACTGCATGTTGAAGTAATAGTGGATCAAGATAATATGCAGCATTTAGCATACCTATCAACTCTTCTTAAAGGTCACATCTGATAAAGTGCTTCTGTTTAGTGTCTCTGTTTGAAGATAATACTCGATGCTTTTAGATCAATGAGAGAGACCTTGGTGGAATGGCTTTTCCATGACAAAAGGGATCCTAAGGGAGCCTTTGGGCCTTTGGGAGTGAATTGGAATGTTTTAACTTCTGAAAAACTACAGCTTACACAATGTATGTTATGCTTCTGGATTTCAGCCATTATATCCTTTTGTCTTGCCACCTCTGAATGAAGTTTACCTACACATCCCCATTACTGAAAGCCTTTGGGGGCTACAGGTTACATTAAGTATGCTTCAGTGAGATCATTTGGAGGCAAAGATGGGCTCCATTTGCGAGTATGATTGCTTAGACACACAGCTCTGGAGAACTACTATCAGCGGAGATTCATTGAGTAGGGAGTCCATGGCCTCGGCCTCTTCCAGCTCCATTATTCTAAGATTCTATGAGACGAGACATGCAGGCAGCTCAGCAACACATGTGGTTTGAGTCTGAAGAACCTCATAGTTTTTGTCTTCTCGTGTAAAAACAGTCATAGTAGGGTGAAGAGCTCCCAATTACTCTCATCTCCTTTAGGATCCAGAAGTACCACCATAGTCAGGGAGCTTAATTTGCATCTAATTAACAATGTCTCCGTCCGAGTTTCCTTTCTGTGGCAGCTAAGAATGAGTAGTGGAGCTGTGAATACAAAACATTAAGGAAATGTGGGCTGAGTCACCCCCATTACTGGAATAGGCAGGGATGGGGGTGTTCACAGTGAACACAACAGATGCAATGGCTTAAAACTCACATTCCTGGCATGAGCAGTGCCAAAAACTGAGGCAGGAGATGGGGGAGGGGGGGGAGGCAAAGTTCAAATCTGGTTGCTTGAACATCCTACACTGCAGTTTCCTTCACTTGAATTTTGAGTTGTTAAAATAGTACTGAAATCTGAAGAGAGATCATTCTGTATTCCTTCTTCTGTTGCAGGCCTTGCCCCAATTATGCAATGACTTCTACATTTTGTGCTATTTTCAAGACTGACTGTTTTCTACAGCTTCGTATTATATTCAACTTGAACATGGTGCCCTGTTGTCTTTTGGAGTCAGATGTTCTTTTTTGGATGATGGCTCCAAGATCCCCCAAATCAACCCCGTCCAGTCAGCCTGGCCAACTGCCACACTGGCTTAGAGCACTCTAGGATTTGTGGTCCATGAAAGTACCATAACTTTCCCAGCCTTTGTATGGAATACTGTACACCTCTTTCATCATGCACAGTATAGCCATCAAAGGGCAGAGAAACGTTCTGACCAGCTCTGGAAACACTGGGCAGGTCGGAACCTTTAGGTCCTCTTTGTGGCAAGGCTGAGAGTCCCTTCCCAGGGGACCGGCCTATTATTAGGCAGAGTGAGGCAACTGTCTTAGGCAGCAAACTCAGGGGGCGCTGCTGGCACAGCTCTTTGTGCAAAACTCTTTGGCCCTTTCCTTTTCTTGGAAGGCAAAACTATATAGGCTACACATCTAGTCCTGCACTCTCCATGCTAACCCGGATGCCCTCTGAGGTGGCATCCAATGTTGTTCCCTTGCTAGAGCTAAATAAAGAAACATTCAGCCGCTAACCCTATCAGTTGCAGTACAGGAAATGAAGGAGGCCTTTCCCCTCAGGCAGTAAAAAATCTTGAGCCAGCTTGTAAGTCCAAATTGTAAGAGATGGTAGGCTTGGCAGTTAGAAGACAATGAAACTTTATTCTTTCAGAGACACATTCCTTAAAAGCTGCTGAGTATACACTACCAGCTTGCAAATAAAGGCAACTGTTTGTTTTTTGATGACCGGTCACCAGACAAAAGCAATTTTTATTTTACTTAATTTATTTAAAATATTTTTACCCTGCCGTTCTCCTCAAAAGGACACTCTTTCTGTTTGCAACTCGCTAGGCTGTGGACACCTTACACTAAGGGTAATGGAACATTATAAAGCTTTCAAACAAATACTGTCTCTCTAGTTGCAAAGCTAGCATATTGTGTAGTTTTGCCCATGGACCCCTTGAGAGATCTGAAAGTGACAGTGAGACGGACATGTGAAATCACCTAAAACTGTGAACAACCCATGATCCAGTTTACCATTATTCATCACAGTCCTCATCTTTACAATCAGCTCTGTTCTTTCTTTCTTTCTTTCTTTCTTTCTTTCTTTCTTTCTTTCTTTCTTTCTTTCTTTCTTTCTTTCTTTCTTTCTTTCTTTCTTTCTTTCTTTCTTTCTTTCTTTCTTTCTTTCTTTCTTTCTTTCTTTCCCCGTACACTAAATTGCTACAATATGTGTGTGATCCCTTGGCAAACAGCAGGAGAAAAAATGTCAGAGAACTTGAGGATAGGTTTCAAATTTTTGTGCTGAAATACACACACAGAAACACACACACACTGGCTGTAAAGGTCAGGATGCCATCTATTTGTGTAGCAGGCAAACTGGAGACCAGCTGGTTTTCCCATATGATGCTTAATTTCACTGTTGTCCATCTTACAGGTGTCACTAAGCCTAGCCTTCAAGAAGAAGATTGACAGTTTCAGGCCTGAAGGGAAATGCCCTCAGGCATTTTCACAAAGCATTATACGTTCTCCTTTTCCGCTGAGCCATATCTACTGTGAAATGTCCAAGCCTCCAGTGTCATGGCTTATAATTGGAGACACCTTGAGAACTTCCATGTTCTGACTTGCTCAACTGAATCTCAAGCTGCCCTTTCAAAATATTAGCCTTGTAAATAGTATAACTATAAAAGTCTTTTGCTGGAACAACAAAGAAGGCTGGGCCACAGTTATCAGTCCTATGATTACGTGCCACTGTTTTCTCCTTTATCTATGGCAGCTCTGTGACTACAGAAGGGGGTTGCCACTCCTTAAATTCTTGTACCTGGCTGAGATCTGTGGAAAGGGCAGAGACACAATCCAAAATTGATACCATGGGTAGAATCTGGTGGCAGTTACTTTTTGAGATGATGGCCCCAAGAAACCTCCAGCCAACATGGGTTGTGGTTGTGTTGATTGAGAACGTCTGGGACCTATTGTCCAAAGAAAGGAGGTTTTCCATGCTCCACTTTTGGCCAGTCCAGGTGAAGCAGCCCAATCCAAAAACTTCTTTGTTCACCAAAGCAGGACACGTGGCCTTTCAGATGTGGTCAGATTGCAACTCCCATTATCTTTCACCATTAACGATAAGTGCTGGAACGGAAAGGCTGCTCCGGTCCATCAGCATACCTGGAGAGCCGCACATGCCCCATCCTCTGCTTAAAGTGGCTTGGCATGGCTGAATGAGATAAATGGTCCAACCCCTTACTTACCTGGAAAAGGCAAGTCTAACAAGCAAAAAGAAAAGTTAGTTTTGTTGATTTTTGAAGAATTGTTATGGTAACTGTGCTGCACTTAGAAGATGCAGCCACCCATGGCTTCTGCTGCCCCACACGTTTTACCCCACTCAGCCTCCACTGGTACACAGCCACCTTTTAGTTCAGGATGTCACTCTGCATATCCATCTGTGTAGCATGTGTTTCTTGATGAGATCAGCTGATCAACCTCTCTGACTCACCACCACCACAAACCACAGGCTGCAGGGAATATTAGTTATGTAATGCCACCAATGTTAATATTTAATGCCTCATCTTCCAAAGACTTCAGAGGCATTAACTAATTAATCTCCTAAAACAGGCCTGGGGTGTTGGCAGCCATTATCATCTAATACTCCTTGTCACCATGAGTCCGATTCGTTCATGCCATGCATTTTCTGTGTGCGCTGCCTTCTTTTCCATGCATCCAAACAAACGCTCATAATGCACACTCAGAAAATTTCTGCTTGTTTTATATGCTACAGATCTGCTCATCCCCTTCACTCCTGCTTTGAGGGAAAAGGACAGAAGAAAGAGCTTGAAAAGTAACCTATTTCAATAGAAATTCCCCCAGTTGGCTATTGGTCATGGAGGATCCTATACTGTTCCCACTGTTCATGGAAGGTTCACTTACCAACTCAGGGTCAGAGCTTGGAAATTAGGTTTAAAAATTAATTTGCCAGGGTTAAGTGTTAGAAATGGCAACATTAATTCTTTGCTGTTAATACTGGCAAATGAAAATGGTTAACTGATTAAATCAACTGTATTAATTCTTTATTTCAGAACTAATAATTTAAATAAAAAGTTAATGCTGTGAGATCTACAGAGTCTGTTTTGTTTGTCACTTTTGGGCCCTCGTGGTTCATTTGCCTTGGCGCCTTCAGAACTGCCATTTGTGGTGTTTTAGAATTGCCCTCCCTGATCTGGCATATTTTTCTAGATAGGGTACAAATCCCATAAAATTCTGCTGTTAGCTAGAGATAGTGGTTCCAATGTGAGAAATATCATGAAGAAGGCAGCATGTCCTGACACAGAGTCTGACTTTTCCACTCATGGAGGAAGAGGCATTTACACATGTCCAGCAAGACTAACTGCTCAGAGCCAATGATTTTTCCGACCACTTGCAAATGCACTTCTTTAGCAGAACACTGTACAAGTTTTGTCTGAAAGTTCAGTTGTAATAAAAGGCTGCCCAACTTCTATAAGTCTTATTTTCCCACAGGCAATACCAGTCACAGTGATGAATTCCAGTTCCTAGCTTGGAACTCTTGATTTTATGGAGCTATACCTTCCTGAAACTTAGCCTATCGGCTGTGCTGGCTAACACTTTTGGGAATTGTCCATAAACATCTGAAGTGCCAAGGTTAGGAATCATTGTTACAGAGTTTGTTCTCATGGGAAGGTTTCTGGATGAGGAGGAATGTAGACCCACAGATGTAGCATAAGTAATGATTTTTCAGACAAAGACGATGTATTAGTTCTACTTCCAAAGTATTATTTTCAAAGCAGTTGATAAAGTAATGTTCTGTCTCTTCTGAGTGGAGAAAGAAATTATTTGATGCCATAGCAATGGTTTTAAAGTATTATTTCAGTCTCTGAGTGGGATAGCCATCTTACCCTGGGTCTCTGTCTGGAAAATTGCCTTGATTCACCATTGACTGGAAGTGTGGCTGAATCCTTCTCAGTGCGCATAATTGTTAGGCAACACCCATCCTTCTATCAGAGCTTGGGATCTTTTTGGGATTAGAATTTCCAGAATGCTTCAACCAGCATAGCTATTATCCCAATCTTTGGTCCAATGTGCACTTGTAGGTGTCTACAAGTACACTCTGAAAGTAACTTATCTTCCATGGTCTATGACATACAATATTGCCTTCTCCTCTCACCCAGTTCTCTGGAATCCTATTCTTTTTTTCTTTCTTTCTGACCCGTGCACTCTTTCTCACCTTCCCTTCCTTCCAGTCTCTTTGACCACTTGTACTTTAATGTCTTCCCTTCTTTCCTGAAACACAGGGGCTGAAGTTTTTACAGTCACTTCCAAGTTTTTCCTGTGGCTCTTCCCTCATTTTATGCCCTCTTTGTAGGACTTCCCCTTCTTTCAGATAATTACCAGCAGTGGTGAAGAAAGATACACCTCACAAGGTTGAAGCCACAGGACTTTCAGATTAACAGGGACCATGACATCATCTGCCACCTCTCTTGCCTCTGAATTTAGCTATAATTATCATAGCAGTTGGGGGAGAGATGGCTTGTCCAAAGAACAGTATAGTGTTACAAGCTATCCCTGTTATATTGCAAAGTGTTTGGGGATCATTTAGTCTTGGGTGGGAATTAAATGACACTAGTTTTACAAAAGATCTGGTCCTAGAGGAAACAAAAGCTTGGACTCATTAATTTATAGAAAGTGACATAGGCTGCCTATGGGAAAGGTCAGGATGAGCACCTGTACTTCAAAATTTATTTCAACCCACTGATTAACATCTTTGGCAAATGCTCATCATGTAGCAAATGATATGAAATAGTGGGGTGGAGTCAGCAAATAGATAACTATGGTGTTTTTCCTCTTCTGTTTTCTACATCTATATTTAAGTGCTTCTTTTAGGCTAATTTCCTCCTTCCTCTGAGGTCACTTCTTGCTTCTTCTGTCTCCTAGCTAGAGAAAAACAATCTGATGATTTCTTTGTTATGACTGAGCAGACTATAGGGGTGTTCTTAATCAAGTCTGCAGCTCTTTCCCCTGTACTGTACCAAAATGGATTTATTAATATGTACTGTATACACATTTTCTATTTTTACCTAATTATGAGTTTCTGGAGTAGTTATTTTTCTTTGAAAGCCAGAAGCTTAGCATACCAAATATTCTTACTTTGGGTAAATGTGTAATAAAAGTGCCTGAAGTCAGCATCAGGTTAGAAGAGTTTCAGGTATTTTGTTATCGTCTGCTTTTTAAACTTATGAGTTTAAAATAAAGTTACATATCACATCAGAAAGTGAAAATCAGAACCAGATGTCAGCATCAAAATTATTTCTTGCCAAAATCCTATTGAATGCTGTATGCCAGTGTAAGGGAAATTACATCACTACAAAGGTAGGTTGTGTCATTCATTAGTGTCCCCTTTATGATTCCTTATGGGAATCCTTGTCGTGCATGAGCTGGGTTTCATCTGCTATTAATTAAAGAAAAATCCTGGGTCACATACAAAGCCACCTGACTCTCATGCAATTAGGAATTCTATTGGGGGGAGGGACTCTGCAGTTCCTCATATAATGATGGGATCTGCCCTTGCAGTTATGTTATTTTCCGTCTGGCAGTGTAAGGTATGCAACAGAATTTTGGTCATTGTAAAATGCCTTGCATGTAAGGGGAATCACACAAATGTTGGCCATTTGTCATGTGCTTGGGCATACAACCAATTAGGCTACCATATATATGTCCATTGCCTGTTTATATATATATATAAACAGGCAATGGACAGTCTGCAAACATCAATTGTACGGTTTCCGGTGTGCAGTACGACCACAATTCTTGCTTTTGTGTTTAATCCTTTTATTGCTGCATTGTGTATTACCTCAAGCATCCGTGAGTGAAAGGGAGGTTCAAAATCACATGAAACAAATCAGTGATCTCTATCCAAAATCTACCTTACTAGGTCATAATTAACAGAAGCAAAAAGGGGCAGCTGAATCAGAAGGATCCCATTTCGGAATTAGCTGATCCACTGCAGTGTATCTTTAACATTTAAAGAAAAGGAGAAAACTTATAAGTGTATTAATTAGGGAAGAAATCAAACATAAAATGCCAAATAACTATCTTCCTTTCTAAAGCTCATTTCAAGTTGCTACAGATATTAATACTGTATGACTTTAAAATCTCGTTTACCTTCTTGGTGCAATAAGACTCACAAACAGGATAACAGATTATGGTGGAAGAGGCCCATTGTGAATGTTAGCCAAACAAACAATATAAAGCAGCTGCACCAAAATTTAATAAACCCTTTTGTCTTTCTCATCTTCAAATTACTGCTATTTGGATTATTATTTGTAGCAATCAAAACTAATACATCCTTTCTCGCCTTCCAGCTCTATAATCACTTGCAGACAGATTTTTATTCTATTTAAACAAATAATGTCAACTTGATTTACACTAGAGATCTTGTTAACCAAGGCCTGATTAGCAAAGGCAGTGTCAAATTCAATCTTTTAATATCCTTCTCCCACTGCTTGCAAATGAGTGTTTCTGGAATTTCAAAATGTTCCACCACAAGACTTTTTCTTATCAGTGAAAAGAAAAAATCTTGCAAGAGATTTTTTTTCTGACTCTGGTTTTGCTCCTCTTGAACAGACTTTCCACACAAATGATGATACCAAATGGGGTGGAAGTGTGGGAGGCAAGGGAACAATAATCAAATTAATCTTAATCCCATTCCTTGTCCGAGGGTGATGTGACCTCAAGATAACCTTTTACCCTATACAGTTAAAATGAATCTTTCCTAGTCTTTTTTTTTTAAATCTAGATGCAATGTTTCCCAACCTTGGGTCCCCAGATGTTCTTCGACTAAAATTCTCAGAAATCCTGCCTAGCACAACAAGTGGTGAAGGCTTCCAGAAGTTTTAGTTGAAGGTCTGGAACCACTGAGTGTGATGATGACATACCACGGAGAAACCAGTGGATTCCAGAAAGAGTTAGAATTCTTTCTTTAAAGGTTTTAACGTTCTGTGTATTCTCGAAGGCTTCGCAGCTGGGATCCGATGGTTGTTGTAGGTTCTTTTGGGCTGTTTGGCCATGTTCTAGAGTTTTTCCTTCCTAACATTTTGCCAGTCTCTGTGGCCCGCATCTTCAGAAGACAGGAGTTAGAACTCTATGTTCTGGTGTAGTGTCTGGGATATCCCACGCAGTACACCAGAACACATTCAGAGTTCTAACTCCTGTCCTCTGAAGATGCGGGCCACAGAGACTGGTGAAACGTTAGGTTTTAACATTACCTTGATTTTGGATTTGGCAGCTCTAAAAACTGGATAGCTCTGTAGTTTTGGCATCTGGCTGCGTAGCCAGAGGTTGGTAGTTTGATTCCCCACACTGCCTCTCCGACAAGGGCTGGACCTGATGAGCCATAGGGTCTCTTCCCATTCTGCAGGTCTAAGATGATGTTGATGATGATGATGATTACTGCATCCAAACCAGGTTTTTTAGCCAATTCTTCTTCCTTCACCTCTTTCCCATTCATTTCACCTTGAACAATTATAATAATCTCTTCTTTTCCTTCCTCATTATTAAGTATTCTAGTTTTCTAAATTTTGTGATTTATATTGGTTTTGTTTGCATCCTGAAAATAAATCTTGAATTACATTTTTTTTTAAATGGTGATGAGTGATAAAGCCATGTAGCTCATATCTATGGTGCAATGAGAAACACTTGGTACATGTTTGTAGAATCAAAGTAGTAGAGTAAGGCTCATGCAAAGGAAGGAGACAGCTGATGGAAGCTGTGACAATGTGGGGAACATTTGCTGATGGCCCCACTTGCAGATCAGTACTATATATAAATAAATGGACAAATGTAGAATAAAGAAGCTCATTTTCCAATTTTTTTGCAGTAGGCAGGGAGATATTCAGTGGCTCTGAGGGCCAATTTCCTGCCCTGGGGTCCTCTGGGTGGGACTGCACAAACCATTTAGAATGAAAAAAAGAAAGAACTTCTGATTCTGAAAAAATTGTGTTTTTTTTCCATCTTAAACACCACAAGGAAAACATGCAAGCTATTTAAAAGGTGAATTGTTGCTCCTCAAGTATTCCAGAAATTGTAATTCACCTTTTGAGGAAAGGCATAGGATATTGGCAGGACTGGCATAGGGCTGAGGCAATTTTATGAGGCTGCCAGCCTTAAAAACAGAATGTGGAGAGGGGTGTGTGTGTCACATGCAGCCACAGGCCACACTTTGCTTATTCTTGCTTCACGCACTACTGCCAGCAGTGTCTACTCAGTCACAATTAGTTATAATGCCATTCAGTTCATTCCATCAGCTTTGCTTTGAGCTTTTGAAAATGGATGAATTCCTTCATATATTTTATGTGAAGAACTTTTACAGTTTAAAAAAAAAAACAAATACAGAAGAAAATAAATCTGATAGAACTGCCCATTCAGACAAAGGGCTTTGAGTGTTTAGCGGTTAAAAGTCTGGCCTTGATTCTCAGTGCATTCAGTCATTCAGACTGGCACCAATGGAGGAAGTAAAGGTGGCCTCAATTAGCCAGCTGTATATGCGCAAGATGGGTGCTTTGGAGTCCTGTTTGTGTTACACAAAGACTCCCAAAAAGGGTTGGGAAGGGCAGTGGCCCCTGGACTCTACTAGCCACTGAAAAAAAGAAAAGGTCTTCTGAAACAAAGTGAGGTTAGTTGTAGATCACTCAGCATTTTGCTATCACTAATAAATTTCTCAATGAAAAGGCGATTTTCTCCTTCCATTCCTGAAACTGCAAAATTGTGTTTGGGAAGTAATTTTACAAAGAAAATGAAAGAATCGATACCTCAGTTCCGGATACGATGATTAACCTGCAGCATTGCCCAAACAATATGCACACTTTAGGAGCTACAGTAGGAGAGGAGCCCTTTTTATTTAGCAGTCTAACAAGGATAAGTGCCCCACTCTCCCTCCCAAATCTGTATGTGGGTCTATTTTTAGTTTCACAGCCTTGAGCAGGTTAGAAGCTGGTCCTCATTCAATTTTTATTTCCTCCCTGAGGTTTCCTCTAATATTTATTTATTTTAGAAAGTAGGACAGCTGTGTTGATTTAAAGCCCACATTTGGGGTTGCTTTTTCATGCCCTGAAGGCTGAGATAGGAAGGGCCACTATCCTCCAGTTATGTACTATCACCCATATTCAGAAGAGGGTGGCTCTTTTGGCATCACAAAAAAGGACAACATACAGTAGCTCTGCAGACAATGTGCATAGAGCAATAGCTATCTATAGCTACATTTAGCAAAGTGACTGACAAAACAGAAAAATTAAAATATAATGGCAAGGCATTTTGGCTTTGGTGCCTTCTTCACTTGGGACCTGATCACATGGGCCATTTGAATCGTTCCAATTTCCTGCTTCACTTATATTGATATATATTTATGTATAGTCACGTGGTATAGTCATGTGGTATAGAAATCACTGAGCGTGTTCAGACGACTGTTTTTTCTTTTGGTACACTTCTTGAACTTTGAACAGGTTTTGTAGGCTACACATGCTATCCCAATGAAATCATTTTCCATTCTGTTTCAGGAGCATGCTTCTGTAAAATTCCTTTGTTGTTGTTAAAAATAGCTAAATGATATATCACTAAAGCAGCATCTAAATTTGTGTGAAAAACTTTACTCCAAAGTAAGTGGGTGATGGGCTAATTCCTATCACTAGTCCCAACCAGATTAGTTTCATTGAATGGATAGGCTTTATTTAAATTCAATTGATTCAATGGATCTGTCATGCACACAGTCCCCTAAAGGGTCAGTGGGCTGGTGGTCAGAGTCTCCAGGCCTTTACCTACCTCTTTCTGCGCTGGTCTGAGTCCTTCAAGCTCCAGCATAGCATAGCATAAACCCCTTTAAACAAGTCTGACCTAAAAAGAACACTTTTGCACCCACATGGGACCGATTTAGGTGTGCCAATAAAACAGTGGCTTGGATCTAAAAGTTGTAATCCATGAGGAGCCTCATGGTGCAGCAGTTAAATTGCAGTACCGCAGTCACAATCTGAATTCGATTCCAAAGGGCTCAGAAAGCCACCTCAAGGTTGACTCAGTTATCCATCCTACTGAGGTCAATAAAATGAGTCTGTAGCTCGTGGCGGGGAGCAATGTTTAGCCTGCATAATTAAATTGTAAACTGCTGAGAGCACTATGAGGCAGTATATAAGCAGCATACTTTTCTTTGAAGATTACTTTTCTCTGGTGGAAAGTCTTTCTGTGATGGGAGGCCCATATGATGGCTTGGGTCTAGAGTTACTTCTGCATAGAGTAGACCCATTTAAATCAGTATGGTTTAAGATGGTGAACTCAGTTTTTTTTTTCAATTAATCTGCTGTAACGAGACCTCACTTTGCACATAAACCATAATGACCAGATAGTCTAAGAAGTATGTGAGGCTGTACTCCTGTATACATATACACAGGCAAAATGCCCTGCTGAAGACAATGGGCTTTCCTTCCAAGTGGACATGGACAGGATGATATTGTTAACTGAGCCTCCCCTTACTAAGATTAAGGGCTGCCCCCATCCTTCACACAGATGTCTCTCTTCAAAGTGCAACAGTTCTGGAAAGGATGCCCATAAAACCCGTCATTATCAAGAAAACCTACTGTACAGAAAGCAAAGCCTTTGGCTCTCCAGATGTTTTTGACTATCTGTATTGTTATCCTTTCAAAAGGTATCTCCAAATTTTGTTGCAATGCAATGACACATTTCCAAGCGCCAGGTCACAGAGGGAGTTTGACGCTCTTGGCCAGTTTGTCCTAGATGAAAGTCCGATAGAATGAGTTCATCCAGATCAGTATCGTGCATGTGGGCTTGAAGTTGTATCGCAGCCATAAAGAGCAGAGAAGAACAGATGCGACCATGGAAATCAGCCAAATTAACAATGGAAATGAAAGCTTGTTTAGCCAAAGGTTTTTCTCTCTGGGGCCTTCTCCATAGGGGAGAGGCTGCACTATATACAAAAGTCTCACTCATTAGACCGCTAACATCCCCAGTGGGTAAACAGTTCTAACAAGACCGCAAATCCCAAGGGATGATAACGACAACAACAAAAAGGAACCGCTGCACCTGGATGACTTGTGATACATAGATTGTGGAAAAACTATTGAAGAGAAGCAGTCATAAAAAAAAAAAACATTAACCCACTGGGCAGCAGTCTGTAGTTTCAGAGAATGGTTCTGACGTCATCCCATTTCAGAACAATGAAACATTTTGGCTGCCTCTCCAGAGGAAACCCTGCTCCCCAGATTGCTTTGCAACACATGAGTCAGGAAATCATCAATCAGGTGTGTGAGCAGCAGTCGGCTTGCGATTCCATCCAGATGAGATGCTATTAGAGTGAAAGAAAGAAAGAAAGAAAGAAAGAAAGAAAGAAAGAAAGAAAGAAAGAAAGAAAGAAAGAAAGAAAGAAAGAAAGAAAGAAAGAAAGAAAGAAAGAAAGAAAGAAAGAAAGAGCAAAGTGAGCTGGAAGATCCAATCAAACCAAATCTACAACATCCTGAAATGACTACTTCTGCCCCCCCCCCGCCCCGGCCACTTCTCTTTTCTAGCTTCTTTTTCCTTCAGGGGCTTTGACAGGTTTAAGGGATAGAATTTTAGAGTCTCGGTGGAGCCAGGAATAAGATAAGGGGCTACGTTATGAGAATCACAGTTTAGCTTGACTCCAGCTGTGTAACATTAGACTTAAGAAAAGAAGAAGAAGCATAGCTCATAAAGAGCTCAAACAATGGCTTGGTTCTGGAATCTCAGCTGAGTTCCATATGGAGCACATGCAGTAAAAAAAAATACTGAAAATGCACCCTGTGCAACGTACCTTTCCTTCACTGCTCACTAACCATTCCCATGGGTTTACGAAACAGGGCTTCCGAGGCAGAAGGCACTGCTTTCCCACCAAGTTTGGCCCTAGCATATCTGAGTTCATTTGCTTTGGTATTTAAATAAATTAGAGTGTAATGAGATGGCAGGAAAGGTGTGTATCTGATCACCCTGGAAAGGGTTGCTTTGCTGGGAGTGATTTCCCTTAAAGCAACACTTCTGTCAGCTAGGAATCACTCCAACTTGGACTCAAAAAGCAGTAGCACCCCAGCTGGCTTGGACATGTATCGGGGGCAGGCTGGAGCCCAATTCCCTGTATGTTGTCTGATCACTGGAAAACGTCAGACGGCTCTACAAGTGGTCCAAAATATGATCTATTTCCCTGTGTGATTACACATTTACAAAACCTCATACACAACATTTAACACCCTCCCCTACACCAGTTTTTCAAAACTGGAAGTGTGCTTTCAGTCACCTCTGGAAGCGCACTTCCAAGTTTGTGTGTTTCTGTGCAGTTTTCAGAAGATCCGGGGCTGGGGGACAGAAAACTGCCCCTAGTTTTACCAGAATTGACAGACCCTTGCTCTTGGGTAACACTAGGGATCTACGGCACATCAGCTGACTAATTTCACTTGCATGGTGGTACACTTCCATGCAACACACCTTCCACAAATAATCTTCTGCTGCTGTTGCTTCTCCTTCTGCTGTTGCTTCTCTTCTTCCCCCATTTTTTCTTTACGAAATCGTGCTTATGTAAGAAAGCACATGAAATGGCCCTTAGATAGCAACAGAACAGCATTCCTCTTTAAAACATATTCATCTCTAATTAAAATAGTTCAGCTGGATATAATTGTGCCAGACCTGGGGGAATGAAAATTGGACACTGCTAGATCAGACCAAGCGTTTATCTAACCCAGCATCCTGTTTCCAACAGTGGCCAGCCAGAGGCCTCTAGGCAGCTGGGCATAAAGACAGAAATCCTCTCTTATTTGTCCACAACATCTGGTCTTCACGTATTACCCTTTCTTCATCTGCGTGAACAAAACACTGTGTAAAACAGCATATACTTCTGAACCCACTGTTCCCATCTGGATGCTGTCCAAATACTTGCGACATCTAGTGGCTTGAAGCTTGGAAATGCTGAAAAATAAGTACAAACTGAAATTATTAAAGAGGAAAGTCATTTGATAGCAGTGATCCAGTTGTGAAGATTAATAACCCTAAATACTGAGATACATACTAAAAATTAATGAAGTTGTTTTCTTCATGAAACTGAAAATAAACTGGAATCCTGATAAGACAATATTCCCAAATAATGTTGAGGCCTGGAACATAGATTCAAATGCCCACCAAAGACAATGTGCACAGTACCTAAATCCCACCAAGCGACCTTGGCACTTGGGACAGCAAATCAGAAAAGCTCTTTCCTCACCTCTGTGTCAGGAAAACTCCAAGAAAAACATGTCAAGGAAGTAATAATTTGCTGCTCTTTCCTGACCCCCCCAAACATGTTGCTTGAGACAGCTGCTTCACTGTTCCTAAGGACAGTGTTGGTCTGATTCCTAATTTCCTGACTGTTCAGAAAATGTTCAGTCATAAAACCACACTAGAGTCAAGGCCATTTCATGTTGGCCCAAATTTGATTTCATGCCCCCCAAAGGGTGGGGGCATTTGGATGGATATATGTAGCTTGTTGAGGGTGCACCACTTGCACCATGGTCCATGGTAAATCCAGCACTGAAACCCCCCCCCCTCTGTGGTGCCTCCTTCCCTTGTTGAGGCCCTAAGCATGTGCTTATTTTGCTTAATAGTTAATCCGCAGCTGCAAAGGAGAAAATGTTTTCTGCAATATGGTTCAGGTAATTCATCAATCAGTCAATCAATCAGGATCTTAGGTCAATTCTGATTTATGAGCACCCTTCTCAGGGTCTTCTAGGTACTGTAAACACTATGCAGACATTAGGGTGCTCTGGGACTATGTAATCTGCCCAAGGTCATGCAGGCTGACTCTTATCCCAGGAGGCATATTGGGAAATCAAGCTCCTGATCCTAGTTATTCCAACTCAGCAAGCAATTGAATCAACTAATTCACTAACTAGGACCAATTTTTTTAAAAAATACATAACAGTCAGCAAGCTTTGTGTTATGTGCTGGATCTCCAAGCCCCATGTATAAAAACTTGAACTCTGCCTTCCAGTGTAGACAAATAGTGCATGGATTGTGAAATGCTGCAACTAGCCAGAAAATCTGCAGCACCTCCTCACTCATAAGAAGGTGAACTGGGGCTTGCAGCTCCTGACTGCATGAAGAATCCCTCACTTGCCACATGAAGTTCAGAATCCTAGGGGATCTGAGCCCCAAGTTTACTACAGTGGTGATATAAATACTAGTTTATCTCAGGGTATAATCAGACTACAAGAAAGGATTGCATCTGATCACCCTAAAAAGGGTCACTCCTGATCTCCCTGGAAGCAACCCTTCCATCTGTGCAAAAAAGGAGCCTTGCCATTGGACTAAAAATGTCCAACATTCAAGATTGCTCAACCCCTTCTATATAGTTCTCAATGGGCAGGAATGGTGTTGTGCACAAAACTGCCAATTGTTGTGCAAAACCATGCAATTTTCATAATTTTCATCACTGTATATATTGCCCAAAGCTAGGCTTTTTGATGTAAGAATTTGAAGCATTAGATGGATTGTTCACATCTTTCTTAACAATCAGCTAGATCCTGCTGGGTATATAGATGCTTTGCTTCTCAAGAAGAGAGGATACAAAGGTCATTACATACAAATTATGGGTAGGGAATTAGGAATGCAATGACTATCCACAGAATTTCTCATTGTTGGTGATTTTCTGAGCCTCGCTATGCTAAGAACTCCCTGTGGAGTTCCCTACATAAGCAAGATTCTCCGGCTTCCTGCAAAAATAATACCCCTGTGTCAGTTCGTCTCTCCCCCTGCCCCCACTGCATAGGAAACTGCCACATTCTGCAAAGTGTAATGTCCATTACAGTGAACCCTGTGCAGAAAATATGTCATTCTGTGCAGGAATTGTACAAACCCTGTGCAACTAGATGTTTCTTCCAGGAAAAGTGACCACAAACAAACAATATTAATAGGAAAATTCCAAGAGGAAACAACAAAACAAAATTCAAATTCAAAGCTTATGAATCAGAAGGCTATCATAGTGGGAGGATGTTTTTAAAGGTTTCCTTGAAAAATCTGGCTTTAACATGTTTCCTGAAGGTCAAGAGGGAGGGAACCTGGCATACATTCACAGACAACACATTCCAAAACATCACAGCCACCACTGAAAAGACCCAGTTCCTGGTGGTCATTTTCCAGGCCTCTTTTGTGATGCACACCCATAGCAGTAAAGAATGGGTGGTCCAGGTAGATTATCTTAAGGAGAGACACTCCACCAAAGGTCCCAAATTGTTAAGAGCTTTATGAGTTAGGACTAACAGTTTGAATTTAGCACGGAAGAAGACAGGAAGCCAATGCAGGCACACATAGTCTAGTGCAGTAAAATTTACTCCTCCACAAGTACAGTGGCGCCTTGCAAGATGAATGCCTCGTGGGACGAAAAACCCGCAAGATGAATGTTTTTTGCGATCCCTATGGTGCCTCGCAAGACGGTTTCTTCTATGGCCGTGCTTCACAAAACATTTTTTCCCAAGACCGATGCCTCGCAAGATGAAAAAATTCATTCGTCTTGCGAGGTTCCCATAGGAATGCATTGCAATGCATTCCTATGGGAAACCGCTTTTTGCAAGATGAATTTTTCGCAAGACAGTGCTACTTGCAGAACGAGCTACATTCGTCTTGCGAGGCACCACTGTACCTCAATTTATTACTATTAGCTGTAATGTATGGAGCAGATGGGAATTTTAGGCCAAATCAACAGGAGAGCCGATTGTTCCCCACTGCTCTAGAGTGTGTGCCAACTGAGGCAAGAAGAGGTGAGAGCAGGAAAACAAGAAGAGGTGGTAACGTTGAACAAGTGTGAGAAAAGCTTAGGAACACAGTAAGCTGCCTTATATAGAGGCAAACCTTACATACAGTCAAGCCTGGCCCATTTACCTCAGGAATAGGTAAATCTGGGGCCAATGTCATCTCTATGGGACCTGATGTGGGTTGCATGCAGAGACAGCTGACATTTGGCAGCAATGCAGGGTGGAGGGGATCCTATTTAAAGCAAGCATTTGACTTGCTTTTCAGTCATTGCAGTAGCTTTCACCAGAAATTCAGAGAAAAACTAAGAGGCGTTTAAAACAAGTAAACTGTTTCCTCCAGATATTGCTCCCTATTCCCAGTTCCAGCAATGCAATTGGCCACCAAAATTCAGGAATAATGGGGGAGGGAGTTAAAATGATCTTGGGTAGCTGCACAGAGTGCAGGGACTGCATGATTCCCACTTTGAGTCTAGCTCAGTGCTGTCTACAGTTATGGGCAACAGCTCTCTAAGATTTTTCTCTCTCTCTCTCTCTCTCTCTCTCTCTCTCTCTCTCTCTCTCTCTCTCTCTCTCTCTCTGTGTGTGTGTGTGTGTGTGTGTGTGTGTTTCTTTCCCTTTCCCTACCTTTCTTGCAGATGCAAAGAACTGAAGCTGGAATCTCCTGCATGTTCTGCCATAGATCTTTGGACTTTCCAGAGTTTATATATAGAATTTCCTTCCACTTCCAAAGACTGGCATCAAATAAAGCTAGAATTCTGCATGCTGCAGCAGATCCTTCCTCCTCATTAAATCTCAAGAGGACATGCTGACTAAATGACTTTGAACTTCAGTTTTCCACCCCTTTCCCCTCTTCTTGCCTGCCTTTTGTAAACAGGAATCCAAGTGAAGAGATCTGGAAACCTCAAAAGTTGGCAATATTTATTTATTTATTTTTATGTAGACTAATGCAGGCCTTACTACAATATGGCCAAAGCAGTTATTCTTATGCTGGTATGACTATCTCTGCATTTGACTTTGTCGGGATTTACAGGAAGTACTCCTTGATGAATGACACCACATATATTCCATCTTTGCTGTGGTTTGCTGGACCTGTGTTAAAACTCTGGAGTTCCTACGGTAGCTATATTTTGGAATCTATGTTACATTCATCCATCAGAGGGATATGCCTGCTCAGTCTCAGTATAAGTGAGGAATGACAGGAAATCAAATGACAGTGGTGGGGAACCCCAGAGGCATCAAAAAGGCATTGAAACTATAATTTCAGATTTGTTGGCAGCCCCTGGGAAATAATGGAGAGGCCATTTTTGGAGGGAGATTTTAGGAAGTAGTAAATATCTTTTTAAGCGCAGGGAAGGTTGTGTTGAATGTATAAAGGTACTGCAAATATTTATGTAAGGTGCTAAAAGCAGGATCCTTTTTACTTAGAACTATTTGGACAAAGAAAGCCAATCACTCTCTTCTGTATAAACAGTGGAGCAGCGTTCTAAACAGATTTATTAGCGGTATCAGTATAAGTCAAATATTTATGGGAGCTACTCTAGGCACTCCAAGAGAAAAATTTAACCACCGTTTTAAAAAAAAGGCCAAGGTGCTACAGAAATCCTGTCTGTAACCCTCCCACCTTCCCTGTATCTCTCTGTTTATAATAAATGAGACACAGTGCTGTTACTTCCTCTTCACAAAGAAATATGGCTTTGAAAATCCGTGTCTTTCTTGTGTGGACTAGTGTAATATAAATACGTGGTCAGGGAGTAGTAAGATAATTCACTTTAGAGATATCCTATTGTAGCACAGAATAAATTTTCACACTGGGCTGTAAGGGGCAACATTGCTGCCATTCAAGTTCTGTAGTGCTTGACTTTGTTCTAAGGGATTGGCTTGTACATGCATGTCCGTGAGCTAGGTTGTCCCTAAGCTATGGTACGGGAGAGAGAAAAGGGTGATAGCAAGGCAGGGGTCCAGGCAGGGCCCTACCATTGGGCAGAGTGAGGCAGACACCTAAGGCAGCTGATACTGAGGATGGGAATGTCAGATTTTCCAGCATTCTTCCTCAGCTCCTTTCCACTCAATCTCCTCTCTTGAAAAACAGTGCATTGTGTGTCACAGATCCTGCTCTGCATCCCCTAATGACCCTGCCAGATTGTATCAGTTCTTTTAAATAAACATTTTCCAAAGTTCATATATTCTTTCATGTTCAAAACTGAAAGAATTTTGAGAGTAAAATGAATAAAAAATTCACAAGTGGGAGAAACCAAAATGAAAATATTTGTCACTTCAGACCGAGGCCTTTAGAGTGTTCACATTTTTAAAAGTTTGGATTTGAATTCTTGTATATAGTGCTGAATTAGAGTTGCCTTTTAATCATCATCATCATCATCATCATCATCATCATCATCATCATCATCATCATCATTTGATAGACCAACCTGTGGCGTGCACATAGATACTTCTGTGGTCCTCTTCAATTTAGGAATTACTATATTTGTTGAATGTGGCTTGGGCAAAGAGTTGAAATTGACTTCCAGTGCATTGTTACAATTTTGTCACAATTCATTCAAGTACCACATATTCAAGGTTGAAAGAACCTGAGAGTTTGGTTGTTGTGGGTTTTTCCGGCTCTTTGGCCATGTTCTGAAGGTTGTTCTTCCTGATGTTTCGCCAGTCTCTGTGGCCGGCATCTTCAGAGGACTGGAGTAGGACCTCTCTCCATGCTCTGTTGGTGTTTGTTGGTGTGATAAGTGATAGTTGGGGGATACTTAGATATGTCGGAGGATCCAAGCTCACTTCTAGTGTTCCAGTAAGAAGCAACTGTCAATCCAGTCAGCTTCTGCAGAGCAAAAAGAAGGGGCACTGTCTTGTCCTTTGCCACAAGCAGCAAAAGCACTTGGGACTGAGTTGTGTTGTTCCTTTTCAGATCAAATTAAAATTGCTAAGAATTCAAACTGATGGAGCAACAGCTAAGGCAGATTGAGGGAAGTTTTCGAAGAGGTAGTCTGTACAAGCATGTCAGGCAGAATCCAAAGGAACAAAACAAGACAAGACAAAAAATGTGGCACTTTAGAGACTATTATCTTTTAATATGAACTTTTGTGGACACCTCCACTTTGTCAGACATATGGAACCAGAATGAAATGTTGAATGAAATACCAGTTTCATACTAAATATTCATTGGCTCTTGGATGTATGTTACATTTTCATGTGGTAATATGTGGCTTATGTTGCTTCATGGCTAGAGCCTGGAATATTCATATTTGCAAATACAGTAAATAAAAATATCCCCATCCCAGGTGACACCTAATTCGTGTCTGGCCCTCCACTCACATGTCACTATGCCACCAGCTTCCCACTCATCTCGCCAATCGCGGAAGTAGTTCCACTGTCTCCTGGCTTGGCTGGCCACTCCAGGCAGGAGGCAGGAGTACAAGTCTCCCTGCTCACTGCTGAGTGGCCAGGGAGCAGGAAAACAGTGGAGCTACTTCCGAAATGGATGGGAGGCTGGGGGCACGGGAGTGGATGGGCCAACTGTCATGAGGTGGATGGCCTCAGTTTCCACATTTTGGCCTCCAGAGAGAGTTCAGTCTTGATTTGATCTATCACTTGTTCATCTTTATTTTATTTATTTATTTATTGGACTTATATACCACCCCATTGCGCTACAAGCACTCTCCGGGCGGTTTACAATTTAATTATACAGGCTACACATTGCCCCCCCAGCAGTCCACAAAGCTTTCTTCCAGCACCACATTTCAAACAAATCCATTTTTTCCTATCAGCTTTCTTTACTGCCCAACTTTCACACCTATACATGGTGATTGGAAATATGAGTGTGGATGATCTGGGTCTTGATCTACAGTGACACATCCCTATAATTTATTATCTTTTCTAATTCCTTCATTGCTGCCCTTCTGAATTTCAGTCTTCTGATTTCTTGGCTGCAGTCTCTATTTGGACTGATGATTGAACCAAAGTATACAAAACCTCTAACTATTATGCTAAAGTCATGTTGTGCTAAGAGAAATGAATTTCTGGGCCTGGTGCAAGGGGGAGATCCAGCACAGTTTTCCATTGCATGACCAGTTGTCCAAGAGATAACATGTGTATGCTATCTCTTGTGCTTTAATCCCCTGTACTTTTGCTTGTATCTAGTGCCCCTATGGAAGTGGAGGGAAGTGCCCCCTGTAGTGGCATGGCTTTAGCTCTAATCCAATAACTTCAAGAGGGCCATAGGTGCCGTCCTGATTTTAGAATCTCAGAAAGAATCTCAGAAAGCAAAATGAGACAGAATCACTACAGTTTTATTCTAAAGGGTCTAACGTGACTGCTGCTAGCCCTTTGCTGTTGCACATTCCGTTGCTCAATCAGTCACAGTATTTGACAGCCACAAAGCCAGATGTGAGCGACCTCAGCTCTCGTGGTTATCTTGTTCTCAACATATGGCAATGAAGACGCCACATGCAAGACTGGACTGAGTGAGCCAGACACTAAACAGGCATTCCAAGGGACTGCGTGTGCTGAAGTAACAGTGCAGTTTGGAATGCAGCCCAGATTCTTAATGGCCAGTGATCCTGCTGAATTCTCTGTTCATTTCTAGGTGGAAGTGGAAGTCCTGATGCCAGAAATATATATATTTTTTAAGCCCCTCTGAGATAATGCTGCAAGGGTCCAGATCTGTTCTCTCTCTGGGTCTGCTCCTAACTTCATGATGGTAGGGTTGTGCTTTTGCAACTGTGCAATTAAGTAGCTATGTCAAAGAATTGACATGTTTGCTGTTTAGAAATGGCAGCTCCTAGAATCCCAAAAAACCAAAATCAAAAACCTCCTTTCCTAATTTCTATGCTTAGTTTCTCATTCAGCAAAACCATGCAGTAAAATCCTTTTGGGATTGTATCACTCCAGATTTCAGATGTATGGATTGCATTATTAGTTCTTTCTGTTTGTGTAAAAAAATGGATTCAGTAAAATGACTGGCAGTATTCTAGTTCCCTCTTACTTTTCATGTTTTGCCTGGCAGTGCAGAGATCTGATTAGAAGAGGTCACAAACATTGATGGATTTGGCACATATGCCTTACAAGCTGTTTGAAAAAGGAACAGCCACCAGATGCCATAAATGGCTTCATGTAAGTAGTCTTTTCCATAGCCAAAAGAATATATTTGAGGAACAAAAAAACTAAATACCCACAAAGGATAAAATGGTGACCTTAAACAAAAATTGCAGCAGAATTTAGAGAGTGTGATGAAAATTCCCTTCCTCACAACAAATGTGCCCGCATTTCTTATTTCTTCTCTTCCAGAGGAAAATCCAGGCTTTCATTCTAAACATTTGTGCAGTTGTGCTTGGCTTATCTATAACAGGGCAGAACACAACAAAGGAAAATCACTGGTAAACAGTCGGCGCATAGTTGATATGTACTGATGTTTTACAGCAACTTCCAAGAATTTAGAAGAGTTGTAAACTAATGTGGTTTCTTGTAAAGCCGAGACAGTTTACTGTTTGGATGGTGGCTGCTTGTTTGTTGACTGGACCAGCTAATAGTTCTTAACTAGAGATGTTAAAAGGAATTGACTAGAAGACTTTACAAAAGTGCTGTTTATGAGCATTACTTTTTTTGGACAAAAACCTTCTGAATCTCTGAACCGACTGAGTGCTTTCTGACCTGGGAGTCTCATCTTCCAGCATTATCTGTTGCTCCATTTTGGACTATCTCATCATAGGGTTTTCCTTTTAAGGAAAGCTCATCAGGGGTTTGCCATTGCCTTCTTCCGTGCCATACTAACAAAGGTTAGCTAAAGTGCTGCCTTGATTGCTTCCTCTGCCAGTGTCAGTCTCAACTGTGACGATTCCACCTTGGGAGACCTTGCTAGGAGTCCAGGCTCATAATGGAGTCTGGCCACCTGACAACATTGCTCTCAGCTTTCCTGAGATATTCAAAGCTCTTCACTACATTAAGGTGTGTATCTTAGAAGATGGGCTTAGAAGACATCAAATGCCAACATGTGCTGGGATTTTTGTAAAATGTTTTTGGATCTATAGCTTTCTTGTGACTTGAGACATTCCTTCTCTCATTTCCCGCCAACTGCACCTTAAAACCTCCCCTGATCAGTACAAGGATTATTCCAATAAACCAGCAGAACTGCACCTCCTCAGCAATTCATTACAAATCCTATATCATTTCAGAACTGTATTCAGTGTGTGTCCAATCTGACCACTGAAAAAGCTTTCCCAAGCTCCTATTGGGAATGTATAGTTTGCCTCTATAATCTTTGCTACCACTAATACAGTCCTTGTGTTTATAAACCCCATCAATATAGAATCACAGGGAGGAATCAATAGAATCACGGGGAGATACAATAGCAACTTCATCTTTTAAATTTATGAGATGGTCTTAATTAGGCACAAACCTCAGTTTGGAGGTTCATGTTGGTTCATACGTGCAGCACCACAGGTGCCACATGTTCCTTTCCCCCACATCCCCAGTCAATGGCCCACTCACCAGTCGGAATGTGCTCCTCTCCTCCTCCTCTTCAGCTATTCAAATAATCCGCAGCAGAAGCAGGGGCTTGCCTGTCCTGCCTCCTTGTCTGTGTGGGCAGTCAGCCACTTTGTCCCACAATATTGGGAAGGCTTTAGCTATGTGAGTTGTGTGGCTGCTCAATCTGCTGTCAGCAACATTCCCTCTAATTTTCCAGAGTGCTGCACAGGAATTCCCCCCCCGCCCCCCAAGCCAGCACTGTGCAGCCACATGGCCACACAGTTTATAGGGAACATTGGCCATCAAGGTGTTCTGTGCTCATGGGAAACGTTGAGGCGCCTCTTCTCTATTCATATCTTAAACCATATATGGACTCGGAAACCTGCTAAACAGAGGATTGTTTTCTGTCAGTCCTCCCACACAGGTCTGCCCTTTATGAATTAGGACACATAAAGGTAAAGGTAAAGGTTCCCCTTGACAATTTTGTCTAGTCATGTTTGACTCTAGGGGGCGGTGCTCATCCCCGTTTCCAAGCCATAGAGCCAGCGTTTGTCCGAAGACAATCTTCCGTGGTCACATGGCCAGTGTGACTTAGACACGGAACGCTGTTACCTTCCCACCGAGGTGGTCCCTATTTATCTACTGGCATTTGCATGCTTTCGAACCGCTAGGTTGGCGGGAGCTGGGACAAGCGACGGGCGCTCACTCCGTCGCGTGGATTCGATTTTACGACTGCTTGGTCTTCTGACCCTGCAGCACAGGCTTCTGCGGTTTAGCCCGCAGCGCCACCACGTTAGGACACATAGTGTACACATTTAATGTTTGCATTTTCAAATAGAATGAGGAAAGGCATCATTGCTAAGAATGCAATCTTCTGCATTTCTGCACAGTCATGCCGAAGAGTTCTATGAATGCAGGACCTATGGAATGGAGGAATGGAGTCGCTCATAATTGCTTTCATTCATTGGAGTTTAGAGGCTGTTATTGCCAGCAGGCTCTGAAGATCATGACCAATGCAATTGGTCAGCTGAGAGAACTGAAACCTGATGTATATTGAGATAATTCTGGTCAATGTGGAAACCAGAAGCTGAGCAGACCTCTACTGCCTTTCTGAGTAGCTAAAAGGGTATGAGGAGAAGTTAGAAAAAGGTATATAAATTGAGGGATGGTTTGATCCCAAATGATTATTTTATAACGTTGTCTTTATCAATATGTACTTTTTTTCAATGTTGTAATCACCTGTTTTCCAGCAGAAAGGTAAATGCCAGTAAAGAGAAAATAAGGAACCCTGTGTAGTACTTTAGCACTGGAAGGACAAGGTATGAATGCCTTGATAAAATAAAAATACATTCTTCCAGGGAGATATTTCATTTGTAAAGATGGCCATGATCAATTGGTATCCTTCCCCCTTTTAATGTTCTTTCACAGGAGAGAGCCTTAAGGGCCTTTACAATTATAACCACAATATGATTTAAACAAAATATAACACTAAAACAAGTCTCATACATGCTTACTCATTTACTAAGCTGCAATGTATTACAGTGTGGAGTTTGGGGGCACAGCTCTATGGCCCGGCTTACCACAATGAGGAGGAGGAGAACATCTAAATCCATCAGGGATGACTGCCCACATTTTAAAGTAAAATGACACACTTCCATCTGGAGTGGAGGGTCTGTATAAGATGAGGCCATCCCCACTCTAAAATTTCCTGGTTGTTCTGATGGTGCAAATAACAACTTTGTAAAGCGATACTGTAGTGTTCTTCTAAACATTGCAATGAATTTTACCACACCCACATGTAATCTGCATCAAACATGTGTAATCTGCACTGAGTAACCATTTGGCGATGCAAAACCATGTTTGCGGTGTAATGAAAACCCTCAGAAAACAAAAGCCAAACACATAGCAACTGTGTGTTTTTCACGTTGCAAGAATTTGAACCCAGCCTCTTTATTCTAGTGAACTTCTCTCCTGTTTGTCAAACATCTGGGACTGGTAAGGCCGAGGTGGTCAGAGGCCTGCTTCTCTGTCAACACTGAAGGGTCAAACACATACTGAGAGATTTTGTCAGAGCAGGCCTGGCAGCAGAACTGGAAAATCTCTGGCTAGTCAAGAGACTCCTACTATCCTTCTTTATGGCAAGGGTGAGCAAATTGCAGCCCACTGTTACTCAGGCCTGATCCTGATGACACCTAGATGCCTCATGCCATTTCCAGTTATGCCTTCCTACCCACTGGGGTAAATGCGGACCACATTTTTACCCTCCTTATATTGTTGGAGTGCAACTTCCACCAACCCCAAGCCATAATGAGGAAACATTCGAAGCTGCACTCTGACGTCAGCTGCATGACTGCACTTTGCTCCCCCCACCTTTCACACTTCCGCTGTACCTCAAAACCATGAAGCGTTCTTTGCAAACTGTAGAGCCCATGACTCCTCAGCTGGCCAGAGGAGCAGCATCCTCAGCCTCCCTATTGATTATGGGATGAGATGAAGGCTGACAGAATCTTGACGGATTCTCTGAATGCCTCATAGCTTATGCGTGGCATCTCCATCTCCCCTAAACCATAAGATTTTATCTGCTTTCTTTTCCTTTTATAGTCTTTCTTCTTTCCAAAATGGGAACATGGACTACACATGGACATCAAAAGAGACAGAGCTCCCAACATCTTACTCCATGTTAATACCATAGCTTACTAGCAATGCCTCAGCAGAGCCGTAGCATTTCATTTTCTGCCCCGTCTTTCTTTCTATGTGTGTCTAAAGGAAGCATGAGACATTTATGGCACTTGTAACTTAAGTCCTGTTCACCACTGATCTTACAAGGAGCCTCCCTGACATCCAGATGAAGTTTTTCTTATCTCACTATGCTCTGAGGTTTTTGTGTGAGTTCTTGGACCATTTTGTCCCTTCCAAACCCCTCAGTTTATTTTATTCTGTTTCGTACCAGGAGCAGATTTTAGCACTTCCCTTGCCAGTCTAATGCTTGGAGTTTCCCTTTATTATTTTTAAGGGTCCCGGCACTATTCTGCTTCCATCTAAAATGGGGTCGGGGGGGAGATTATTGGTGAAGTAACTGATAAATCCAGTCAGTAACAGGGGTGGGGAGTGAGAATGATAGAAAGAAACAGGATGGCATTACTTTGTTGTGTACGGACTCTTCTGTATCTTTGTGAGTGTCAGGGAAGGAGGGTGTGTGTGTTTGATGGTGTCTCTCCATCTCTGCCTTTGCAACTATCTCTTATTATCACAAGTGGCCTTTTGATTTCCAAGGAGAGAAAAAAGAAAGCAACTCAACCACCCAGGGACCCACAATCACACCTGGCACCATGCTCCCTGAACATCTGGCTATTTTCTCCTGCTTAACCCCCTCCCCAACTTCTTTATCTTTTTTTGATTGGGAACCTGGAGGCTTGGCATTGCCACAGAATATAGCAGGATTTCCTGTGGTAAGCAATGGACTTGCTAGGAGGTTTCTAACACTTAAAAAACCCCTTCCAACTCCATTTTGCCAAAACACCTTCATGTCTCCACTACAGGGCAAGGGTGCAGCTTCTGGATGTGAATACCAAAAATAGGTTAGAGAATGTTTAACATCTTAGTAGAGATAATAATAGGATATCATTGTTGGTGTGACACTTAATTCTACCTGGAATTTGAAAACTGAGGTGGCTTTTTGCTGTTTCCTGTATTGTTAATTTTTCCATGCCTTTAGTTTTGTTAGCACTCATTTCCATTTGACTTTGGGGAGTATTTCCTTTCTTTTAAAAAATGCATTCCATCTCTTTGTAAGAGGATTCAACAATATTAATAACTTCATAATAATGAGGGAGAGGGTCTGCTGGAGGATTTCACTGTGTATGTTGAGACATCTGCTTATCTATGAGGTAGTGCATAATTCCCTTTACTGTATTTGGAAGCAGATAAAATGAAGCAACAGCAATTGCAAAGGGTTTTAAGCAGCAGAGGAAATCATTGGAGAGATAGCTGTCTTCTTTTAGTGCAGATTATTCTGTCTTCAAGATTATAAATATAGTCTTCAGGTTTTCTGCTGTTGTTTTTCCTCATAGGGGAGCCATTGTACCCTGAACAATGGATGGGTAAATAGAAGCTGCTGTCTGACATGGACAGAGAGATGTTCGACAGGGACATATTACATCTTTCCTGCATGGGAAAACCTGTCAGGTTTCCTCCTATTATGTAACCGCTGAAAACAGAAAAAATATGTGCAAATTGCAAGTCTTGTGCATATTTATTCAGAATTATGTAAGCAGGAGCTTTCTGTGAGATAATACAAGGGTGCATTTACACAGTTAAATATACATAGCATTGGGTCAACAAATAGTGCCTCTACTAACATTTAGTATATATAAATGAAGCTGCTTCAACAGGGTCTGTTCAGTTACTGGCTTCTCTTTCTCACACAGATGAAATTACACAGTGCAGAAAATATGATTTAATCTGATGTGATTACACTCATGGAAATCAGTATAATCATCAAGACGACAATTTGCAGTGGTCAGAAGAACAACTAAGTTTGCATTCCGTTCCAATAGCAGAAACTGTCTTCAAGTGCTAACAAGTGCTAATTGGCAATTTCCTCCACCACCACCCCTCTCTCTCATTATTGTTTTCCTAAGTGACATAGAGAAAATCTGTTCCAGTTCTAGTTGACTTTTTTAAAAATATTTTTAAAAGAAATGATTTGGAGATGAGGATCAGCCACTTGAGACAAACTGATACCTCCCCTGAGAACCCCTTTGTATTGGATCAGGTGATTATACTGGAAGAAAGTAGACAAAAGCAATGATAAACTTATTGGAACAAATTTAAACCACTCTGCTGGCTGAACAGAAAAGACAGTTCCCTCCTCAAAAATGACATTCCCACAATGGGCTTTCTCACAGTGAACTTTGTACATTATGTATTCCCTATAATTTAATTCAAATTCTTCTGTGTCCAATCTGTCATAAATTGAGGGGTAAATGGCCAATATAGTCACATTGTTACATTTATATTCTCCCTTTCCTCCAATGTACAAAAAGTGGTATACATAATTTTCCATCTACCCATTGTGTTTTCATAACAACCATGGGAGGCCAGGAGAAAGTGACTAGCCCAAAGTAAGCCCAAGAGGTTTCAAGGGTAGGTGAGGATTGAAACCATGGTCTCTTGATTGCTACTTCAGTACTCCAACCACTACTTTGAGACAACATTATGTGTTTATTTGGAAGTCAACACACTAAGTTCAGGTGTACTTAATTCCCAAACTGAAGTGTGCCTAGGACTGATGCCTTTTTAAAATCATCATAGGCATCCTTCAGAGAGACTATGGTAACATGCTCTGTATGGAGGACTTGGAACAGCGTCTAGTGTTTTGACGTTGTACGCGAAGCTGGAGTGTCTTCTCCAGGGCACGAAGCCTGGGTAAAATAATATGGAGGATAGGCTGTTACCCAACCAGCAAATCCCCCCTCTCCATGTCACTGAAATAGTCCAATGGAAAGGCAAGAGCCAATACAACTGGTTTCAGCAACGTTGCAGGAGTTGACAGAATGACACGAACTGCCTCCAGGACTCCGGCTCTGGATTTTTGCTCGAGGTTAACTCCTGAAGCCTTTTCCATCAGTGGATATAACCACAAGGCAATGGAGGTTTGAAGTCAGAGTTTTCCTTCTAGATGGGCTGCCTTCCAGGGCTGAATGAGTCCCACCTACACGGCCTCTTCCCTCATGGCATGGATGGCAATGGCGGAGCCTCAGTGGGGGTTTGAAATCAGAGTTTTCCTTCTCCTAGATGGGTTGCCTTCCAGGGCTGATGAATCCCACCTACCCTGCCTCATCCCTCATGGCATGGACGGTGATGGCAGCGCCTCAGTGGAGGTTTGAAATCAGAGTTTTCCTTTTCCTAGATGGGCTGTCTTCCAGGGCATTGTACTTAACACTACTGTTTCATGTTGCAAGGTGCCTTGGGAAGATTTTCAGAAGGCAAATGAAAAAGAAGCTCAGTAAATAAATAAATAAATAAAAACCCTGCATTCTCTTCTTATGGCCATTTATCTTGAAACTGGATAGTTCTTGGAAAAAAGAAGATGATTTTCCTCTGTAAAATCGAATACATGCCTGTCTAATAGACATGGCTCTTAGGCCCTTGTCTCTTCAGAAAGAACACACTGTGCTGAATAAGAGTGACAAACAGTGTGATGGCACCTTAAAAGATCTTGTGCACTTTCTGAGAAGTATATCACAATAAACCTCATGGGAGCACTATTCAAAACTCGAACACCCTGACACATTCACATGTATATTGTTCTCGAGAACCCAGATGGGCACTACTTTAGTAGGAGAAAGAATCCATAACGTGGGTGTTTCATATTCTTTTCCAGGAGACCCAGAGATTGATTATCTTTGCATGCTGGACAGACTCTTGATAAAGACCATGAAATGAGCATGGGGGTATGTGAGAAATAAGAAGTTCGGAGCTGATTGAGACTGCTGTTATTTCAAGCATTAAACATGGACATTTGATATATGAATACACGATGTATGCTTCATTGTTAATCTTGGATTCCTAATGCGTAGTATGTAGTAGTATATATGTATGGATTTGTATACAATATTTTACAGTTGTTCTTGACTATTTCTTATATTGTATATTACTTGATGTTATAAACAATTACACTCTTTATTTTAAACACATTTAATACATTTATAGTATTGAGTTTTACATTATTGGATATTTTGTTCAGTACACTATACGGAGTGTCTTTGAACAGTTATACTAAAGATATGTGTCATTTGCCTTTTGGCTTTGGTTATTTTTGTAACCAAGTCTTTTGGACTGTCAAGGGTTACAGTTTCTCTAAGGTCAGCTGAACAATGTGGTTTCAGTTTGTATACTTAATGCTGGTTTCTATGTAAAATATACACAGTGCAATTCTTCAAGAAACTGTTTCTCTCAGCAGAAGGTCGGACACTTGGTGCCTTTCCCCATATGTTGTGAGCAACTTCACTCTGGCTGTGTGCACTGAACTTTGGCAGAAAATGTGTTTCCCTTGGTATTGCATAACTGGAAACTTCAGTATTTGGAAAAGGTGACTCTTCTGGACTGTAGTTTCCACAGTAGCCCTGCCAACTCAGTCAATGGCATTGTGGCAGCTGTAGTTTTGTTTTCGTTTTTATTTTTAAAGAAAAGGTAACATTTGCAAGTTCTGGAAAGGTATTCATTGGTCTGAATTGAAGCACATAACAGTGATCTTCTTTGGCAAAAAAAACTCCTTTAAGGTAGTATTTCTCAATGATTGCATCTCTCAGCCTTCACATGTATTAAGATGCTCAAGGGAAAGCCTTCTCTCAGTCTGACTGCTTTCACAAGCACATCTGGTGAGGACTCAGGAGAGGACTTCTGGAACTCCCTTCCTTGGGAGATGCAGCTTCTCTCCTTTCCTTCCACCAACAACTGAAAACCTATCTCTTTCAAGAGACTCTTGAGGAACCAACAGGCAATTAAGATGGGGAGGTCTTAAATTTGTTTATTTTTAAGCAATGGCGAAAATCCTGTTGCTTAGGTTAGTAAATCACACTACAATAGGCCTATTGACTCAGTGGGGATTTGGTGAGTCGGCTCCTCCATAAATTCCATTGATTGACTGTGACTTGAATTTTAACATAGTAAATAACAGTTAAAGTAGGCTCATTTAGATCAATTGAACTTATGGAGGAGCTGACTCACTAAATCTCTATCAATTCAAAGGGACAAATCTAGTGTTTGTTTTGTTAAGGAACAGGATTTTGGTCATTATTTTAAATGTTTATATATTATAATTTTAAATTTTTATCGGTATGCTTTAATTGTGGATTTTAAATATTTTTATATGCCACCTTCAGTCCCCACTAGGGAAGACTTATAAGATTATATCTATATCTACACCAATTAGCCACAACATTAAAAGCACGGACAAGTGAATTGAATAGCATTGATGATATCATTCCGATGGCACCTTTCAAGGGGTGGGATATATTGGGCAGGAAGTGAACAGTCAATTCTTGAATTTCATGGGTTGGAAACAGGAAATATGGGCAAGCGAAAAGACCTGAGTGACTTTGACAAGAGCCAAATAGTGATGGTTAGATGACTGGGTCAGAACATCTCCAAGTCTTGTGGGGGTGTTCCTGGTATGCAGTGGTTAGTATCTACCAAAAGTGGTGCAAATGGTGCAGCAAATCGATGTCAAGGTCACGGTTGTCCAAGGCTCATTGATGCACGTGGGGAGTGAAGGCTAGCTTGTCTGTTCCAATCACCAGAAGAGCTACTGTAGCTCAAATTGCTGAAAAACCTAAGGCTGACCATGACAGGAAGGTATCAGAACACACAGGGCATAGCAGTTTGGCCAGAGTGCCCATGATGGCCTATGTCCACTGCCAAAAGCTCCTACAGTGGGAACATGAGTGTTAGAACTGGACAATGGAGGCATGAAAGAAGATTGCCTGGTCTGAGGAATCGCCTTTTCTTTGAGTTAAGGTTGATGGCCCAGTGTGTGTGCATCGTTTACCTTAGGAAGAGAGGGCAGCAGGATGCACTATGGGAAGAAGGCAGGCTGGTAGAGGCAGTGTTAAGCTCTGGGCAATGTTCAGCTGAGAAACCTTGGGTCCTGGCATTCATGTGAATTGTACTTTGTCATATACCACCTAGCTAGAGATCATTGCAGATCTCGTACACCCCTTTGTGGCAGTGGTGTTCCCTGAGGCAATAGCCTCTTTCAGCAGGATAATGCACCTTGAAGCACTGCAAAAAATGTTTAGGAATGATTTGAGGAACATGATAAAGAGTTTGAGGTGTTCCCTTGGGCTCCAGATTCACCTAATTCAATCCAGGGAGGTCCCACCTTGCAACTTGTAGGACTGAAGAGATCTATGGCTAATTTTTTGTGCCAGATACCACAGGACACATTCAGAGGTCTTGTGGAGTCCATGCCTCAACACATCAGAGCTGTTTGGGCAGCATGAGGGGGATCTACACAACATTAGGCAGATTGTTTTAATGTTGTAACTGATCAGTGTACTGTATATAGAATCACAGAATAACTGAGTTGGAAGGGGCTTATAAAACCATCAGGTCCAACCCCGTGCTCAATGCAAGAAGCCAATTCAAAGCAGATCTGACAGATGGTTGTCCAATTTTCTTTTGAATGCCTCCAGAGTTGGAGCACTTACATAATTGGTTCTATTCTACTGCTCTAACAGTTAGGATGTTTTTATTCTTCATATCCACCCTAAATCTAGCTTCCTGTAGATTGAGCCCATTATTATGTGTCCTACATTCAGGAATGATCAAGAACAGATCCTTCGGCTCCTCTGTATGACTATCTTTCAAGTATTTGAAAAGTGCTGTCATATATCTCGTCAGACACGACTTAACGACTATAACAACAATCATATATCTCCTCAGTCTTCTTTTCCCAAGGCCAAAGATGCCCAGTTCTTTCAATTGTACCTCATAGGGCTTGGTTTCCGGTCCCTTGATCATCCTTGTTGCCCTCCTCTGAAGTCGCTCCAGTTTCTTGGCATTCTTCTTCAAGTGTGGTATCCAGAACTGGACACAGTATTCTAGATGAGGCCTAATCAGTGCTGAATAGAGGGGAACTAGTACCTCATGGGATTTGGAGACTATACTTCTGTTAGTGTATCCTAAAATAGCATCTGCCTTTTTTGCATCCACATCACACTTTTAGCTCATATTCAGCATTTGATTTACAATAATTTTAATGTCTTTCTCTCTTGTAGTATTACTGAGCCAAGTCTATCATGTATGGTGCAGTGGGTACAGTAACAGCTTGGGACTTAGGAGATACAAATGTTTCTATATATGTATTGCAAGATTTCCTTTTCAAATAGCAGTTGGTTGACATATTAACACTGCTTAATTTATCATCTCCTGAAACTGATACTACTGAATGTGTGAACTTATATACTTCATTTCAAGTTATGTGACCTCTGATGCTGTTATTTATTTATTTATTTACATTTAATTACCTTTCTGGGCCAAGTGCAACCCAAGTAGCAGAAGGGGGAGATAAACAATAAAAGGAAAATATAGTAATATAATATTATGATAGAGCTGCTAATGCTAAATGCTGTTGTTAGTCTCATTAGAATAAACCCCTTAAATGAAAGGGTGAATAAGATTTGTTACATCAATATTTATATCCCACTGATTCAATGGGTCTACTGTAATTGAGGCTGTGAACTGGATTTACCCCCTTCAAAAATGAACATATACAGTAAAATATAACTCAGATATAGGAGGCAAGCCCATGAATATGTGAGGGGCCCAAACAAAAGTATCTGTGGTCTAGATGTACAAGCAGAAAGGGGCTTTTAACAAATATAATACCACGACTGTGCCTATTTTAGTATTTCCAAGATGACCAAGCCTGATTAGATTTGAAATAGCTTATTTAGAAGTCAATTACAAAATATCAGTTTTATTTATATGGCTAAGTTTAGTTCATAGAAATAGATAAAGTGTAGCAAGTATAGTGCAACTTAAAGCAGTGAGTGGTTCGGCTGCATTTGATGGCTAACATGTTAGCGACCTCAAAGATGAACTAAGGACTGCCTCTGTGATGTAGTTGCTACAGCCCTGGATTGGGAGCTTGGAAATCCAGGTTCCAATCCATGAATCTCACTGGAAGACTTCAGACCACCCTCTCTCAAGAGGACCTGCCTTATAGTGTTCTTGTGGCCTCAAGCAGGGAGGAGTTGTTTACATGCTGCTGTAAGCTTGTTGAAGGAAAGCCAAAATATAAAGGGAAGTAGCTATCAAATAATTAGGATGGGGACTGTGTAAGCTCCCTCAGACCTTGTTCAGTGCACAGAATGATATGAATGTAATTAATAAGAACGGAATATAGAACTGTGGATACCTCTTGAAATAGCTAAATACAGCACATGTGTCAACAGATATGCTGCTAACTGAATCAGAACATTTATTGCTCTTTAAGGCTGAGAGATTATCAGTGAAGGAGAAAGACCTTTTGATCCACACGGCAGCCCCCATGTGAGATGCTCCTGCACAGTCTTCTGTTCTAAAGAAAGCATTGTATGTTTATCCATTTGCTTGAGATACAGAAGACATGTGGCAGCTGCTTTTTGGATATCCATCAGCTCTCCCATTTACCAATAAACACTGCCAAATTTCAACACTTTCCTGAAGATCAAAGTCCTTTAAATAAATACACATTTGAGGAGATAACTGAAGCCTGAGATTCAGAAATTTTTAAAAAGCTCTAGCTACACTATTTGAAAAATACAGACCCGCTCCCAGGCTGACCTGCTTGTGCCTTAGTCTGTAATGTGGATGTACAGCCTCCACCTTTCATCTGAGAGCCAGTTATATGGTTGCCTGATAGTACTGTTGTGCAGCTGAAATACTGGGCATTAGACCTGTACACCAGTTTTGAATGAATACTGAATTCTGGGTAGAACTGAAGGTACTGTATGTGTGTGCTGAAAACTAAGCAAACAGTCTCAATTTGATTGTGATGTGATTTGTGTCACAGGCAAATGGATAAGGGGCAGTGCCCAATGAAAATGGCACCAAACCAGCAAACACAAGTGAGGGGGGTAAATTCCTCTGGGGGGGGGGAAATTGACTATTTGCACATGTAAGATGATTCAATTTTTTTTTCTTCCCTCCAACATTCATTTTCAACTAGAAACTGAAATGGCCTAGGATTCAGCACAGACGTAATTGTAAACCAGACTCTGCATTTTTTAAAAGGTGTACCTTCCTTGAGAATCACAAGATTCCAGGCTTGAGTGTCATGTGGAGATCCTGAGGGAAGTGGGATATCATGTAATGCTACAAGAATCTGCCTTTAAATAAGGTGAGAATAACATTGCCTGTTGGCCTCTACCTGTTTTTGTAAACCTCAGGCCCCTCTCAGATACCTTCTCTCACTCAATAGCAACTGAAAATACTGTTTTCTGCTCTGAAGCATTGCCTCTGAAGCAGGATCATATTTGAGTAGGAACATTTCTAATGTTTTTTTCAAAACTGAAATTTTTGTTGTGCAGGTAAAATGTGAAAATGTTACATTTTGGAAAGGGCATGTACCGGGGAGGTGGGGTGGGGGAACAGGACCTAGACTCTCAATGTTTGCCCACCCAATCTTAATTTTTTAATGGAATATGCTGAGGAGATGGTTATTGATAATGCTTCCTTTCCTGTTGGATCTTGTGTACAGTGCCCCATTTTTGGTCAGTGTATTGATTTCTGTATAGAGGATCTGGGCAGCCTGTGGGCATGGGAGCTGTGGTGGACAGCCCACACGTCACTCCTGTCAGTCATTTTAGGGCTCTAGTGCAGGAGCCTATGACAGGACAGGAGGGGCGGAGTCAACAGAACTATGTGTGACAGAGAGTCAGTTAGGAAAAAGATGGTGAAGCTGGGCCTCCAGATGTTCTTGGGCTTCAACTCCCAGAAATCCTGGCCAGTAGAGGTAGTGGTGAAGGTTTCTGGGAGTTGTAGTCCAAGAACATCTGGAGGCCCAAGGTTGGGGACCACTGAGTTAGAGAGTAGACTGTGAAGTGTTTATATTGGACAGTTGGTGTGTTGGAGATTATTATCGAGTTAAAAGGAATTAGAAGTACATAGACAGGCAGCATATATTGGGACCATGATTAAAGTAAATGAATGCAAGCAATCTTACATATAATCAAATCCACGTTTATTGAATGAATGATAATAGAACATCCATGATTTTCCTTCTGTGATTTACTTACTACTCCATAAATAAACCTTGTTATATTTGGCAGCAAGAATGTGAGATTCATAATTGATATAGTGAGGATAATATCCTCTGATGGCAGCGAAAAAGGGGAATAGAACAAGTCGTGCCCAAAGGTGAACCTGGGTGAGGGGCAAAACACACAGGGGTCACTGGGGGTGCGCGACAGGAGCTATTAGCTGTTCCCAGCACATGCAAGCCACTCATTCATTCCTACCTCTTTCTGTTATGTGCAAAATGAGAACATTGGCTATGTTGGAACAGGGAGGCCCTTTGCAAGTCTCGTGGCTCAAGCAAATGCACAACCTTGCCATTGTTCCCAGAAACTATATTTTTGAAAAAACATTTGAGGTAGTGGTCATCCCTGTATCCTGTGGTAGTGATTGTTACATACAGCACTGATGTTACCTGTCTGTCATGGGTTTGGAGGGAAAGTTCCATCCTATGGGGAGTGGAAGGCGGGACATCAGGGGGAGGAGCTGTACTGTATATATATTTGGAACTGATGTGGAGAGTGAGGAGTTGGAGTCTGTGTGTCAGACTGAGTACAACTGTGTGTCAGTTAGTACCTACCTGATAGGTTCAGGTTTCTATGTGGGTAGCCAGAACTGATAGGTTCAGGGTCTGTGCTTTACTTTAAAGTGTTCTGTGTGAACCAAACTGTTGTATGTATGATTGAGACTAAGCCACGTTACAGTATCTTATTTACCTGATCTTTTTATTTACCCTGTTTGTTATTTAAATAAACCTTGTTCTTTTGTTTAGTAAAAATCCATTCCTGGTCTGTGTGACTCCTTATAGGGAATGGTTGGTGGCAGCTTAATTAAAGTGTGGTATATTCCAGTAGGTCTGGGGTTGTCACAGTGATGAATTGCATAAGTGAAGGATGCACTGTCTGAAATCCTGTAGTGGTCCATGATCTGTACCCAGGAGGGTTGTTACAGCAGGGGATTGTGGGAATTGTGGTCCAATCCCAGCAGATTAGGGAAAGTTGATTTAATGTGAGGGATGGCTGGAAAGTTCTTAGTTTATGTCAAATAGATTTTGGCCTGGAATGAAATGAGACTGTTTTAGCATTCCCTCATATTATGGAATATTTTAAGGCAAAATAAGAGATGAATTACTGTTCCTTGGCAAAGGCCACTGGTGATAGCTGATGCACCCATCTGCAGTGAAAAGAGGGAGAAAAGAGGGATAACAAAATTATCTGGCCAAAAATTTGCAATGAAAAACAGTCAACTTCCTAAGTGAACATGACGAGCCCTATTTCGGGCAGCTAGTCACAACAAAATTCCCCTTCAAACCAGGAAAACGAGGATTCGTCAGCTGAAATAACTTGTAAATGAGAGGAAATGCATTATACAAAACATGCAGAAAAGTATGTAAGACCAGCTGGTGCAAATTAAACGTATTTACGCACAACTGATTGGGACATTTCTTACACAAACACCAGCAGAAGGAATGAGTGCTGTTGACATGTGATTGGATGGCCAGAGATCCTCCACATTTTACTGAGGGAAGTCCTCTGTTTGAAGCCAGGTTCTATTTGGCAGGCTATAAAAGTTAACTTTTTGGACTGCAGCATTACAAATGCCCTATCTGGCATAAGCAGTGCTTTGCTCTGCTGAAAGACTGAAATCTATGATGATGAAGAAGAGGGTCTTGAAGTTGCCCACCAACAGTTAGAACCCAGACAGTGGACAGGGGAGGCAAACAGATCTTCTGGAGACAGCCTTCCCCACTCATTTGATTTCTTTTCACTTGATGGCACTACACTGACCATATAAACGAGTTTAGTTGGAAAGAATTGGGTCAGTAAGGTGACACAAACATTTTGTCTGTGGTGTTTTGGTACCTCATTTACAAACCCATCACTCTTTGCTGCTGTAGGTACGAAGCTACAAATATGCATTATGTGATTCTGCCATCAAGAAGTCATCTGAACGGAACTTTAGAATGATCTGAGAAAGATTTAAATTTCTCAGCTAAGAATCATCCAGGGAGATGATTTAAAAACCACATATAACAACAGACACTGTGGAACATGACTCACCCCCACATTACATTCTGATCCCTTCGTTCGCGGAAAGAAGAGAGAACATAATTTTTCTCACAATTTTCTTCTCTTTTGCTTTTAATTATCTTTGGGTAGGATGTGTATTGATTCATTTAAGCCCTAAAACCAATGGTTTCCCCTAAAAATATTTGTTGAGCTATATATGCATGCCTTCTGCTTCTTAGATGTTGAATGCTTCCCCCCCCCAAAAAAAGATGGAACAAGTACAGCTTCCTCTGAATGCTTTGTCTCTGTGTCTCTTTTGACACATCTGGATGAAGACTGTAAACTCTATGGGCCATTGGTCTGACTCCCAACATATATTTTAATGCCCATATGAATCACAACTACAGCTGACAATCATTTTGGAACCCTAACCTTAATCATTTCGAATTTTATCTTTCCATGTTTCACTTAACTTATTATTTCATAAGATGTACACTGTGGAGTAGGGGGGTCTTATGCGAAATACATCTTATACAAGCTTTAACACAAAATAGGGCCAAATGCACAATGATTTTTTTTTTAAAAAGCCTTCTATAACAGTGATTTATATGAAAAATGTCTTAGGAACATTGCGTCTACCACACTCCCTTTCTTATGTAGACACACTATCTGTCATGCTCCTAGCATATGGTGTTTGTGCACCTAACAAATTGTCCTGTCCCCAGTCCTGACATGCATTTGCTCAGTGTGTTCCTCGGATAATAGTGGAATAAAGAAAGGGTGTGGGGCACCCTGTGAGATTATCAACGGGGATGGCAGAAGACGACTCTAGCAGGCTACACCTTCCTGGTGAAGATCCAAAGAAGCAGCTCTGGTACTGTAGCTTAAAATCTAATAGTGCTGAAATACACCAAATATACCCATTGCTCCTTCTGGGGCTGGCAAAGAGTAGACACAACATATCAGAACTTGGAAGAGTTTCTGGGGAAGAGCCATTGCTATCCAAAGATGTGAAGAAGGAATCCACCTGGTAATGACAGAAGCATAATCTTTGATGGTTCATCTTGAAGAAGATGAACCATCAAAGATCATGCTTCTGTCATTACCAGGTGGATCCCTTCTTCAAGATGTGGTGGTCTCAGCAGAAGAGCCTTTCCCAAGAATTGCTTGCTGAAACAGTCTGTGGGAAAGGTCTCTTATCCAATAGTTGCCTAATAATCTTCTCTGTTCCAAGACTGCTTTAGTACAGAGATATCAAAGCCTTGTCCTCAAACTATGACACGAGCATCACATGTTTTCCCATTCATGTAATTATACTTTAAAAGTGAAGGATGCATTGCCTTCTCTTCTTGCATGCCTTTACCTCATAGGTCAGTAATAAGGTAAGTGGCCTGACAGATTTTTCATTGTCCTTCAGAAGGACAGCATCCTTCCCAGAATGTTAACCAGACTGACCCATCCTCTCTTGCCGTTCTTCTGCTATGAGACCATAAGGATGACTGAGGGCCTTTTAGCGTGTTTTACATCAAAGGCTGATGAAGGCTTCTGACAGTCTGGATGTCAGAGCTGTAAATAAACCATTAATCACACTGCCATTCCATGGAACAGAGGGCATGAACCTTCTACAGGTCACTAATATAAACCACATCTTCCCTTGTCCAGAAGTGAGTTAGTGGGGTGGTTGCAGTGTCAGGGCTCTCAAGGTGGGCTTGCTCCTTGTCAGGGTGACACACCATTACTTTCATTTTAACACAGAGGTCAGTGTTATGATCCACATGATTACCCATGGTCAATCAATGCCGGGGGAGTCTGGTCTTTCCATGGGAGGGTTTTGGTTTAGTTTTGTATCGAAAGAGTCAGAACAGTCTTTGTATACAGAATAAAGATGCAAAGCATATGAAAGCTTGGCTTGCACAAAGAAATAGTGAACTTACGTCAAGGTGTCAGGCAAAATCCAAAGAAACAAAACAAAAATAGGACAAAAACATGTGGCACCTTAAGGACTATAATATTTGAACATGAGCTTTTGTGGACAGGATTATCTTCTTTGAGGTAAGAAACATTTAAACCTCCCTGAATGAAACTCAAACAAGATGAAACTGTGTATTTAAACACAGAGTGACATTAGTTTCAATTGAATTTTTTATTGAAGCTTTCACACCCTATATAAGAAAGATGTACAACTGGCAACTGTAGAAATAAAGAAAGGACTATGGCACGTTAGCTCACAGATGTATTCTAGAACACAGTTTTCATGGACAAGTGACTGTCTCAACAGAACTGGATATAGTGAATTGAAGCCTACAAGAATTTTATCAAAGTTGTTAAGGATTAAGGTACCACATGTTTCTTTGTGGCCAAGACCTGTCATCTAAACATGGAGTAGAAAGTAAATGTAAGTCTCTCTCTCACACACACAGTGCAAGCAGGCTTCCCATTATGTGGTTGATCTTGCAACCAATGTGAGAACAGATTCCAAATGCATCCTTATCAGAGCTGGAAGTAGGGAGGTGAGGGCCACTCACACAATTGCCCTTCTGCTCGGCATTTAGGCAACAGGATACTTGCTTTTGTTTTTGCAAGATTACTTATCTATTTACCTATCCCTCTGGACTTATTTATCATTATCATTCTATTGGCTGTTGTAGAGGAAAGGGGATTGTTGGTGATCCTGGAAGTGAATGAGGAGGGGGAAAAAACCTCAGTCATGATGACTGGCTTAGGGATTTGAAGATGGGTTTGTGGCTCTAATTAATAGTTCTTGTTCTCCAGCCATCCACCCTTGTTCCTGCCTCACAGCTTGTTTCTGCTCTTTAAAGCTCTTTTCTACTTGATCTCAATGGCCGGAAGGTGCTTCTGATAGTTGTACCAACAGTCACTTCCTCAAATATAAAAAATGATCCATGGAAGGGAAGGTATTTGTTGGATGAATTAGATGATTGCACATTGTTCATATGAATTAGTAATATGGGCAGTGCTTGAAAAATGATGGCTGATTTTATCATTGGACCTTATTTATTTATTTATTTATTTATTTATTTATTTATTTATTTGATTTCGATCCCGCCCATCTGGTCTGGTCGACCACTCTGGGAGCAGTGGAGCAGGAGAAATTGAGTAAAAGAAGGGGACTAGCAAATTGATTGCTCAGTTGTCAGATCATGTTCACAAAGAAGCAGCCGTGTCCCAGGAAACAGGCCAGTCAGTGTTCCTTAGCCAGTACAGTATCTTGTTCAATATTTATACATGCATGGCATTCCAGGTGTGAAAGTTCTTGATAGTGTGTGAATTTTTGGCTAAAAAGCCTCTAGCTATGCAGCAGAAAGTGCATGGATGTACAAGAGCAGAACTAGCTGCAGTTCTCCTGAGGGTAGACCAGCCTTTATGGTTCTCATTAACTGGCACTTATAGTCCCAATAACTTACTCTGAGATATTGATTTCCATTTACTTACATTTATGAATAGATCAAAAACAGCATATTACAGAAAATTGACTGGTTATAGAAACAAGGGTTAATTGACTCATAGTGTGCTTATTGACTATGTATGTTGCCCTAACTCACTAAATGAATATTGACAAGGTGTGGTTCACTTCAAAATCAGAAGCAGGAGGTGAACAATTGGTTTCTACTGGATATATAAAAGGGGTTTAATCTATATTGCCCAGATTTACACACACACACGCACACACATATACATGCCCAGGTTTACATACATATATACATACACACACATATGGGCAATATATATATTCTTCGGCGGAGTTTAAAAGGTGTTTTAGGAGGCAACATTCTACCCAGTAACCTTTCAGACATCCCCTTCACTATACGTTTGGTAGGGTTCCTCACTCCCCATTCTGGGGCTGTGTCTGAGGATTTGGAGGGAGTGGAGCTCCTTCTTCTGCGAAACAGTCTTTCTAAAGCTGTACTCATATCTGAGCATATTTTGCATCCTGCTGAATATTGTTTAGAAAGCATTGTTACAGGGGCGGTGACAGGAGAAAGTACAAAGAAGTGGTTTAGGTCAGGGTATGAAACACTAAAGAAGCAAACGAACAATGAGTTGCTCTAATTCATTTGATGAGTCCTTTGGGGATGAGGCTGGTTGTGTTAAAAGAATTCCCACCACCATTGCATACCTTAATCAATTTAACTGGCTGTGTCTGTTTTTGGACTTACAAAGGAAACACAATACTGCAGAGTATGAGGTTTTTACATCACTCAGTTTTGTTAAGCTGAAATTTGTCTCGCTAAAAATAACACCAGTAATAGACTTGATCTACTTAGATTAAGGCTGTCAGTTCATTACATAGAATTCAGTTGATTAACCACTTTCATCAGTTATAAGGCACCGAAATTCACATTTTTCTAGGTATTACTAGTATCTCAGCAAGGGTGCAGTTTTTAAGTCAGCAAGAGAAATGCAATGTTTCTTAATGCCCTACTTTATTCAAGTCATTTACTCAGCAGTAACTTATAAAATATTATTTTATTTTATTTTAAATATTTTTATCCTACATCTCTCCTTAAAAAGGACCCAAGGCAGCTACATCATTAATAAGACAATATTTAAAAGCTAAAATCAGTAAGTATACAAATATTTTTTAAAAAATTAAATAAGTATTATATTTTAAATGGTAAATTAAAATCAATACTAAAAACACATTTGACACAAGTACATCAATCCATTTTTTACAAAATATCTCTCAGTCACTAAGCAAAGCCTGCCTGAAGAGGAAGGTCTTTGTCTGCTTGTGGAACAACAGTATGATTCACTCCAGCAACTTGCCCAAGAATGGAACATTATTTTATTTAATTTATTTGAGTTTTATACCACCCATCGGGCAGCCAAGACCACTCTGGGCGGTTTACAACAAGGTAAACAATAACAATGAGAGAATAACGAAAGTATACAACAATTGCCAAATAAAATGTAAGTAAAACTGTAGATGCTGAGACTGGCCAGTAATTATCCAATATTGTCGGATTTGAGGAGGGTTTTCCAGCAACAGTCTTCCAACTGCCTCCTGTAAGTGTACTGAGATACTACCCTGCAGCAAGGAGGCATTCGCCTTTTCTGGGCACCTGCATTATTTGGAGTATATCCAAATGTCTCCATTGTCATTTGTAACCTATCTTTCAAAGGGGCTTGTGCTTGTTGATATTTTGTCTGAAGCTTGAACACACTTTCCATTTCAAATGTATACAAGGAAAGTTCCGGTACTTCTAAAGGGTTGTTCAATAATGAATAAATAATTACTTTACTTATGGTACAAGTGGGGAACTGTTTTAGATTACAGTTCCCAGAACCCCTGTCCAGCATGGTTACTGCCAAAGGTTATGGGACATGTACCTGTAGTCCAAAAAGGCCAAAGATCCCCATTCTAAATTTATAGAATACATGGTTAAAAGTCCTTTATGCCATAAAAACATAATGGCTGACCTTCTCTTGTGTAGCTAGGTGTGCATAATATGCTGTTACACCTGTGGTGGCTACAATAGCACCAAAGCAGAAGTGCTACCCAAGAAGGACTTCTGCCAGCACATTGCACAACATTTGCATTGGGATTCATGTGACCGATCATGCAATCAAGTTGTCCCGTTTCCTGTTGCCTTGGTGTAATATCTGGCAAATTTATGTGGGTGTAACTTTATGTTACACCTGCACAAACAGGATTTAGGCCAATGGCTGAAATCCTGTTGCACAGAAATGCAAATGGTATGACTTTTGGAAACAAATTTCCGTAAGTTAAAAAATCTCAGTAGACATTATCTGTAGCATAATGAGTCGTGCAACTTGGCATGTAATAGATAATGCCTACAGATTTTTTTTAACTTACGTAATTTATGTCTAAATGTTATCTGTTTGCCTAACTTCACTATAGGATTTTAGCCAATGTGTGACATAAGATGTGTGCAAGTGGGATTTGTGTGATAAACTTCATTAAATGTGTGTGATTGTCACATGGATTTACATGTATATAATCGATATCACACAACCTTAAGTATGGTTCATGCTGATAACCGAATCTACTCATTGAATATTCCATGCTGTCTTCATTCTTAATTATTCTAAAAATGCTTCAGTAAATGGCATTGAAATGAATATACAGTGGTGCCTTGACTTATGAATGTCCCAACATACGACCAGCTCCAGCCACAAAATTTTGCTTTGACTTGCAGTCGGAGCTTCGAGTTACAACCAGAAAAAAGGAATGGAAAAAAGGTGGGGAATTCAATTTGCTAACCATTGGTGGCGAAGAGGCTGCTTCTTTGTAGCTCTTTCGCCCCAGCAGTTAGAGAGTGTGCAATCGGAGGAGGCTTCGGACTGCCTGGTAAGGTAAGGTGCTGCTTTCTGCTTTTAAAAAACTGTTCTGGGTGGGTTTTGCAGCGTAGTTTTGAGCTGGGTGGTGGGATTATGTTTCTATGATGTGATGGGTCTTGCAAGGTTTGTTTGTTTTCTGCTTTGGTTTTTTTTGCATTTTCAATGGGTCTTGCATGGTTTGTTTGCTTTCTGCTTTGCTTTTTTTGCATTTCCGATGGGTCTTGAAGTTTTGTTTGCTTTCTGCTTTGCTTTTTTACATTTCCGGTGGGTCTTGCACAGTTTGCTTTTCTTTTTTTTCCCCGCTTTGGCCGGAACAGATTAATCATGTTTTCGATGGGTCTTGCAGTGCTTTTTGTGTGTGTGTATGTGTGTGTGATTTTTTTTTTCTTCAGCCAGAATGGATTAATTGCATTTCAATGCATTCCTATAGGAAATGGTGCTTCGACTTATGGCCATTTCGAGTTACAACCAGGGTTCCGGAACCAATTATGTTCCTAAGTCAAGGCACCACTGTAGGTTCAAAAGGGTTTTGTTAGTCAGTGCCTAATGAATGGGTAAAATAAATCAGTTCTCTAAACTCATAGAAAATGGATTTGCAATTTGGTTTTTCCATTCAGTGTCTGAAATCCTGTTGCTTAGCTTTGTCAGTTGCTCTAGAACAGCCATTCTCAAACTTTATTGGCTACAGCCATAAACATAATACAAAAGAAATACAGGCTGAATCAGGGTTGTATAAGTCACATAATAAATGTTATATGATGGTGTGTGAATACCTGCTTTCAATTGGTGGGCCCCTTCAAATGAGCCAGAGCTCCCCAAGGGGAATGGCTGTAGAGTATGCCTATTGAATCAGTGGGGATTTGGTTAGTCAACTACTCTGTAATTTCTATTGATTCAAATGGGTCTACTCTACCTGCAACTTTAGTGTAGTAAGTCACAACTAGAGTAGGCCCATTTAAATCAATGGAAGTTGCAGAAAAGCCAGCTCACCAAAATCATCACTGATTCATTAGGCGTACTCTATTGTAATTTACTAAGCTAAGCAACAGGATTTCAGCCAATGTTTTAAGGAAAACTTAAAACTTAGGGATGTGGTGGCGCTGCGGGCTAAACTGCAGAAGCCTGTGCTGCAGGGTCAGAAGACCAAGCAATCGTAAGATTGAATCCACGCGACGGAGTGAGCTCCCGTTGCTTTGTCCCAGCTCCCGCCAACCTAGCGGTTCGAAAGCATGCAAATGCAAGTAGATAAATAGGGACCACGTCGGTGGGAAGGTAACAGCGTTCCGTGTCTAAGCCGCACTGGCCATGTGACCACGGAAGATTGTCTTCAGACAAAACGCTGGCTCTATGGCTTGGAAACGGGGATGAGCACCGCCCCCTAGAGTCGAACACGACTGGACAAAAATTGTCAAGGGGAACCTTTACCTTTACCTTTACAGCTAAGCAACAGGATTTCAGCCAATGTTTTAAGGAAAACTAATTTTGGCTAAATTAACATGATGTGTCATAGGTTTTTACCACTCACACTCACAATTTAATCATTCCCTCCCCTTCAAAATCTCAAAGTGAATGTGGATCCCTATGTTCATAAATGGCAGCATTTCACATATGAAAATATTTGCATGGCATGCTAATGAGAAGAGCCCCTAACTATCTTTATGAGGATTGTCCATACTCAGAAGTCATGGAATACTAATAATTGTAAAGTAGGGGCAGAAACTTGCAGAAGGGAGGGAGGGAGGGAGGGAAGAATGGCTGGAAATCTAAGGAGCATTGCACATTGGATTTTGTTGTAGTTCAGCATAAACTTCACTTTGGAGTAATGATGCTTTTCCTTATGGTTTCTGTCAGTGTACCTTAATGGATGAAAGAAACTCCTACATTCTCCACTGCATTATCCTTACCTACATATTCACATAGCCCTTCACATGCATGCATTTTTACAAATCTCTGCTTATCTAAGAATATAACTTTAGAGCTGAATGGACAAGGTTTGAAATGTTTGTTTTCAAAGTGTTATCACAAACCTGATTTTTAATGTTTTGCATATTGTTCTGAATTGAAATTTTCAGAGTATCATTCTCGACTATACATCATGGATATCTCCTGAGAAAAGGACATACTCATACTGACATTAAACCATGGAGGGAAATTGTTAGAACTAGCTCACATTTAAATCTGCAATGTTAACATTGTAATAGAAATGCTTTTGTGCTTGTGTGTGATTAGCTGTGGTAACTAAGATCAGTAGTCAGATGTGGAAGCCAGTAACAAATCAAAAGAGCTGTTACACTCTTTGGAATCCAGGTTTCTTCTGCAAAGATCTGTGAGGCAGACATGACAAACATTTCCCAGCAGATTTCCAAAGAGGAGTAAAACCTTAACTCTTTCTCTCTGAACCAAATGGTTCTTTAATGGCTCTTCAAGTGAGCTGGGTTGTCTGGGGTCATAGATTCAACTAGAGTAAATACAGAGCTCTGAGGTAGGTCTTCAGGAGGTCACTCATGGCAGAGGCTACCCTCAGTCATTGTTTTTCCCCAGTTAGGTCCTCTAAATTTATTTTCTGAACTAAAGTAGCCTTCGAAACATCATCCCCTTGCTGCTACTTGCAACTGTGCAAGCAGGACTTTCTGTCTATGGCCAAGATTCTGATGAACCAAAATGGTCAACCTCTGGAGCCACAATGCCTTAAAGAAGAGATTTGAAGGCTCTGTCTCTACTGTGGGGGTAAAAGAAATTTGACCCCATGAGCTGCACTGAGTAATAATCACTTGGAAATCTTGTGTAAGCCGCTGAGTTCTTTTGGAGAGGAGTAAAGTATAAATAACAGAGGTATATTTTAAAGTGCAAGCCCCTGTCCTGATAATTCCCATAGTTGTCATGATGGGGATTCATATGCAATGAGAATCCAAAGGGGTGGGGTAGGGGAAAAGGGTAATTTAAGAACTAATAACACTTTTCTCCTGCTTTCTTCATCTTCTGTGCAAGCTCTCTCTATGTGGACATTCACCACATGTAGAGGGCCTGTACAGAGGGCATTCATGCCCAGGAAGTACTGCAGAATTAAAATGTTTCTTTTTCTGAACAAGTCCAGTAGATAAAAGCAGATAACAACTGTCATAATATGTCAATTCTGTATTTTATTAAAATAAATCTTTTTATGCACAGCTTTTATGTATCTTTTTATACATTAGCTAAAAGAAGTCTAGGAATCACCCAGAAAGCCAAGCCAAACCTTTTCTTCCTCTTTGGGCAAAGGTTTGCTGACAAGAGGGAGGAAGATGCCGCTGTCTAGATGTCTATACTAATTAGAACCACTTCTGAGTGGCTAGTGAATAATATTATGTTTTGAACAGACTTCCTTTCTCCTTTTCCACTGCAGAATTGAACAGATCATTACCTGCAGAGACACTACATGTATATGTTAGGTTAGGCATCCTTCAGTCTCGAGAGACGATGATAACGTGTGCTGTATGGAGGATTTGGAACAGCATCTAGTGTGACTGAGAAAGCCAGTTCCACACTGAAGACAAATACAATCTGTCCCCTGTCCAGCTCCCTGATTTTGCTGGGTTCGGGACTGCCTTTTTGCCTCGGCCTGCTCAACAAGGGTCTATTCAAAATGGGAGAGGCCATGAGGCACCTCCTGCCTCCAGGCTGAACGCTCAGATGTCAAGGCTTCCCATTTGTTGAGGTCCATTCCTAAGATCCCACTTGCAGATATCCTTGTATCACCGCTGTAGTCTCCCTCTGGTGTGATTTCCCTGCACTAATTCTCCATACTGGAGATCTTTTGGAATTTGACCATCAGCCATTCTCACGAAATATGCACAAGCCAACATAGATGTCGCTGTTTCAGTAATGCATACATGCTAAAAATTCCACCTCGTTCTGGGACTACTATATTTGGAACTTGGTCCTGCCAGGTGATACCAAAAATGTGTCGGAGACAACACATATGGAAGGTGTTCAGCTTCCTCTCCTGCTGAGCACAAAGGGTCCAGGACTCACTGCAGTACAGGAGTGTGCTCAGGACACAGGCTCTATAGACCTGGATCATGGTATATGCCACCAGCTTCTTATTAAGCCGTACTCGCTTTGTGAGTCTAGAGAACATGGTAGCTGCTTTCCCAATGAGTTTATCCAGCTTGACATCTAGGGAGAGAGAGTCAGAGATTGTTGAGCCAAGATGCACAAAGTCATGAACAACCTCCAATTCTTGCGTGGAGATAGTAATAGAGGGAGGTGAGTCCACTCCTTGGGCCATGACTTGTGTTTTCTTCAGGCTGATTGTTAGCCCAAAGTCTTGGCAGGCCTTGCTAAAATGATTCATGTGTTGTTGGAGGTCTTCAGCAGAGTGGGCAACAATGGCTGCATCATTGGCAAAGAGGAAGTCCTGCATGCATTTCAGCTGGACTTTGGTCTTCACTCTCAATCTAGAGAGATTAAAGAGCTTTTCATCTGATCTAGTCCGGAGATAGACACCTTCTGTTGCAGTTCCAAAGGCCTGCTTCAGTATGACAGTAAAAAAGATCCCAAACAGGGTCGGCGTGAAGACACAGCCCTGTTTCACTCCACTTCGGATGTCAAAGGGATCTGATGTTGAGCCATCAAAACCTACAGTGCCCTTCATTCCCTCATGAAAGGACCTGATGATGTTAAGGAGTCGAGGTGGACATCCAGTCTTGGGAAGTATTTTAAAAAGTCCATCCCTACTAACCAAGTCAAATGCCTTTGTGAGATCTATGAAGGCCACAAAGAGTGGCTGTCGTTCCTTACATTTCTCCTGCAACTGTTGGAGGGAGAATATCATGTCAGCGGTGGATCTATTAGTTCGAAATCCGCACTGTGATTCTGGATAAACTCTGTCTGCAAGCACCTGGAGTCTCTTCAGCACAACACGGGCAAGCAGCTTCCCTACAATGATGAGAAGAGAGATGCCACAGTAGTTATTGCAGTTGCCCCTGTCTCCTTTGTTTTTATACACTGCAATGATGTTTGCGTCCTTGATGTCTTGTGGTACTCCACTTTGCCTCCAGCAAAGACAAAAGATTTCATACAGCTCAGTGGAGATGACCTCTTTACAGCACTTCAGCAGGGATGTTATCCTTTCCAGGTGCCTTGCCAGAGGTGAGGGAATCCAAAGCTGTTTTTATTTCTGCTAAAGTTGGTTAGCTGTCCAACTCTTCCAAGGCAGGCAGGTATTCAACGTTATTTAGTGCCTCTTCAGTTACTACATTTTCTCTGGAATATAGCTCAGAGTAGTGCTGCACCCAGCATTCCATCTGCTGTGCTCGGTCCTGGATGATTATGCCTGTAGCAGATTTCAAGGGAGCAGATTTATTCTGTATTGGAACTAAAGCCTGCTTGATACCATCATACATTCCCTTGATGTTACCTGTGTCCGCTGCTATCTGTATCTGAGAGAACAGCTGAAGCCAGTAATCATTGGAACATCTCCTGGTAGCCTGTTGGACTTTGCTACGAGCAGCTCAAAGAGCCTGCAAGTTGTACTCACTAGGGCAGGCTTTGTATGCTGCTAGAGCTCTTATCCTCGATGGCTGGCATCAACTTCTCTGAATGGGCTTCAAACCAGTCTGCCGTATTTTTTGGTCTTCTTGCCAAATGTGGATGAGGAGGTGTTATAAACAGCATTCTTGAAATGTTCCCATCGTTCAGGTGCATTTGCATCAGCAGGACCTGGAAGGGTTTCCTCAAGCGATTGGGCAAATTGGTTTTTGTGGGTTTTCCAGGCTCTTTGGCCATGTTCTGAAAGTTGTTCTTCCTAACGTTTCTCCAGTCTCTGTGGCTGGCATCTTCAGAAGACAGCACTCTGTGCTCTGGGCTTGGGCAAATTCCTCCACTTTTCTTTGATTGCGAGTCTTGCTGATGTCGATGTGTGGCCTTCCTTCCTTTTTTGTGTTATATAATATTTTTGTTTGCAGTTTTACTCTACTAAACACCAGGGAGTGATCAGTGTCGCAACTCTGGTAACTGCATGTGATCGTAATACTAGGAAGGCTAGAACGTCTAGTGAGGATCAAATTGAGCTGATGCCAATGCTTCGATCTTGGATGTCTCCAGGAGACTCTGTGTTGAGGCTTCATATTAAAGAACGTTTTGTTGACACAAAGACCATAATAACAGCAAAACTCTAGCAAGCATTGGCCATTTTCGTTAAATCTTCCCAATGCCAAACAGCCTAGACAAGTGGGCCAAGAATTGTTATCAGCACCAAATCTAGTGTTAAATTCTCTGAGAATGAACATTGGCTCTCTCTCGGGGATTTTGTTTTATAGTAGCTGCCAGATTGTCATAGAATTTGTCTTTGATTTCTGTTGTGGACGACAGTGTTCGTGCATATACACTGGTAAGGGTGACTCGTCCTGCTGATGAGTGGAGCTGCAGAGACAGGATTCTTTCACTCCCCACGGTAGGTGGAACAATGGATCTCAGCAGAGTATTTCTGACCGCAAAGCCAACACCATATTCCCTGTTCTCATTCAATCATTTTCCCTGCCAGAAGAATGAGAATTATTTGTCTTTGACAGATTCCCATGTCTGGAAATATCGTCTCTTGCAGGGCAATGATGTCCATCTACAGTCTACTCAGTTCCATGTCGGTGACAGCTGTCTTGCACATGTCGTCTATTTCCTGCAGGTTGTCAGAAAAGTCAGGGGTCATTGTCTGAACATTCCAGGGGCCCAATGTTAGGGCACAATCTTATGATTGTTGCATGGTGCAGGGTTATCGATCTGCTTGTCAGCTTTCACCCTAAACCCAATGCACCCCGTGAGGTGAACAGACTGTGGTGAGGCAGCACATTACTGGCTGGGGACTGTCCAGCTTAAGGCGGGCGGTAGTTACCCAGTGAGGTGCAATGACCTCTCCCATCATTGGAAGTAGCCCCTGGCGTCATGCTCTACGTCAACCGAGCAAAGACATAACCGGTAACTGCTACTTCCTGTGTTGTTTTGACTCTGTATGCGAAGCTGGAGTGTCCTCTCCAGAGCATGAAGCCTGGGTAAAATAATATGGAGGATAGGCTGTTACCCAAGCAGCAAATCCCCCCTCTCCACATTGCTGAAATAGTCCAGTGGAAAGGAAGAGCGAATATAACTGGTTCCAGGGACGTTGCAGGAGTTGCTAGAATGACATGAAGTGCCTCTGGGACTCCAGCTCCAGTTTTTGCCTCAAGGTTAACTCCTGAAGGCAGTTGAGGTTTGAAATTGGAGTTTTCCTTCTCCTAGATGGTCTGCCTTCCAAGGCTAACAAGCCCTACCTGCCTGGCCTGCCCCCTAATGGTGCAGATATTAGAACACAGGCCTCCAGGTGCTGGACCTTGTCTTCCAAGAGGAACACTTAGAGCATTTCTACCCAGGCACCTCATTGGCAAGAAAACAAACATGCCACAGGTGTTACAAGTACAACAGATCCTGCACTCTCTATCTCGACTGATTGGTCACTGAATTAAAAAAAGAGAGGAAGTCTGATCCTATTCCTAAAACTTTCCCCCCCCCCAAGTGTATGCAATGCTATTTGCTTTCTTATTTACCAGTTTAGAGTGAAAAATAGAATCATAGAATTTCACACGTCATTAGGCATGTGCTTCTGCTCGCACTCATTTAAAGCCAAAACCCTGCCCCCTCAAACAATGCGGTCAGGGAGAACAAAGGTCAGCCTAAAAGAAAATACCTTACCAAATAAAATGTCCTACCAAACACAGCTCACCTCCTACCTCAGCTTCCTCTTCAGGACAAGGGCTTAGAGCTTCTGCTCGCACTTATTTGAAGCCAGAATCACTACATGTACTGTATATGTAGGTGTAGTCTATTCAAGATGGCTCTGAGGACAATGCAAACGCAGGGACAGATGATTCCTTTATTGCATAGGCCGGGAAACAGGGGTAAATTACCCCAAATTGGGTAAAAGTGAAAATCCTGGGGGTAATGAGCAGATGTTACCCCCCCTCCCTCTGCAGGCAAACGTCAAATTGTAAGCCACCTCTCCCTGTTACTTCCTGGTTGCAGCAGGCACTTGTAAATCCTCTGTTCGTGGGAGATAAGCCTGCTTAATTGGCTACAGCTGTGGAATAGCCCCAAGCAATCAATCAATTCAGGGCTTTGAATGACAGAAATGAATGCAAGCAAGCAGGAGGCAGGGAAAGGATCAAGGAGCAAGCAAGGGAGGGAAGAAAGGTGTGAGAGACAGAGGACTTCATCAAGCTTATTTAAATGTAAAATAGAGGGAGGAAATGTATGTTTGTGAGAGAGAGACTGACTCAAAACTGTGAAAATGAACAGGCAAGCAAAAGAAACTTTGAATTAAGGTGGGGGGGGAAGAGTGGCTTTTTAAGGTGCTGTCTAGGTTTATCATTGGTTTCCTTCCAAGAAGCAGGCATCTTTGAATCTCATGGCTGCTGTCACCCTCTGCAGTGATCATGGAGCCCAAGAAAGTAAAATCTCTCACTACCTCCATATCTTCCCCTTCTATTTGCCAGGAGGTAATGGGACCAGTGGCCATGATATTAGTTTTTTTTTAATCTTGAGCTTCAGACCATTTTTTGCACTCTCCTCTTTCACCCTCATTAAGAGGTTCTTTAATTCCTCCTCACTTTCTGCCATGCTTTTGCATAGTCAATGAAGCAGAAGTAGATGTTTTTCTGGAATTCTCTGGCTTTCTCCATAATCCAGCATATGTTAGCAATTTGGTCTCTAGTTCCTCCGCCCCTTCGAAATCCAGCTTGTACTTCTGGGAGTTCTCAGTCCACATACTGCTGAAGCCTGCCTTGTAGGATTTTGAGCATAGCCTTGCTAGCGTGTGAAATGAGTGCAATTGTATGGTACTTGGAGCATTCTTTGGCACTTCCCTTCTTTGGGATTGGGATGTAGACTGATTTTTTCCAATCCTCTGGCCACTGCTGAGTTTTCCATTGATGATGATAAAAAAGCACACTGGTCCTTTGATATTGGGCTGTGGCACCAGGGTGTGTGACATGACCTTTAGCCTGGTTTGTTCCTTTTTGCACACCCCACATAGAATGATTAAAGTGGTAGGGAAAGGCCCCCCCAATTCTGTGTTGGCTGTCTCTAGCAAGCATGTCATTGCTAGCACCACTCTGGCAGCCACTGATAATGATTAAATCCTCTGAGAGCTAGAAAAAATTTAATGCAACTTGCTAGGCATGTTGGACACCTTACTAACTCCCTATACCACACAATGGTTGGAGTGCGATGTGTTCCAGCAAAAATAATGCACATCTTTATCAAATTTGGTGCATCCTGCTAGTTCGTTACACAGCCTGTGTAGATTCAATAATATTTTTAATTCAAATAATTATGATTTCCTTCCTTTTGAATCAAGGGAGTAATGTCGGCGTATATACATTTTGGGGGGAGTAAAAGGTAAAAATGTTCCCTGACCCCTGAACTAGGACTTAGGATACCCTTGTTTAGCTATGGAAACTTATTTGGGGTGGGTGGGATGTAGCAATATTAAACCACTTCATACATATATTACCTACCTTGGAGAAACTACCATGCTCACTGTAAGTTGGAATCGATTCACTGGCCCATAATTGTAGCATCATAAGCTTGTACATGTACAGAAAGATTCCGATCCTATCTGTGTTCATTCAGAAGTTATGATAACTGGGTACCATGGGATGTGCAACCAAGTAAGGAAAAATTAGGAGTCCAGTTCAACAACTAAGGTTTAGGAGTAAGTCCTTCTGTATTCAGTGATGCTTCCTTTTGTGTCAATATCCAGAGAGTCGGGCTGTCCCTCTACACCTTCTGTATTTTTACCTAGGAAAAAGCTTTTGAGCAAAATAGACCCTAACCTGGGTAATGGGCACATTGTGCTCCTTGAATTCCACATGACAAACCAAAATAAACTGCTATTTTACCATTGATTTCTGTGATAGTCATGGACTGCTTACGTTTCGTCAACCTGGCAGAGTCAAAAGCTGACCTAAAAAGGCAATCATTTGGCCCACTGACAATAAAGAATTGTGCTTAACTTGCTTTATCATACATTTAAAAGAGAGTATGTTTTCATTGCACAAGTGTGGCTTCAAATCCCTTTGGGAGTGTGTGAGAGTCGAGGGAGGCAGCAGTACAGTGGAAGATCACATCTTATCAGGAAGTGGTAAAGAAGGTCTTAAAAAGCAATGCTATATAGTGTACATACCAATGGGGCTTTGAAAAAATCACAAGGATTCAGACATGTAATTCCCTTTGGCTCTTTTGAGAAATCTCAGCAATAAATTACTGTATATATAGTAAACATATAAAATCAACACAACATATTTCAGTACAGAAAAGTGCGGGTCACTCATGGAGTATTTTAAATGTATTCTTTATAGAGTTGCCAAGTATGATCTGTAAAATATTCACCTGAAGCATTGGTGATGACCTTTTCGACCAACTTCCAGTCAGGTTGGCTTCTTTAATGACTTTTGGTTAAAGACTTCTAATTTCATATAGTAAGAGAGAAATAAATTGTATAGATGGCTTTTATTTTTTAGAATGGGTTTATTAATCAAACTGAATATTTTCATATGTATGTATGGTATGTATGTATGTATGCATGTATGTATGTACTGTATGTATGTGTGTGTGTGTCAGTCCGTCCGTCCGTCCGTCCGTCCGTCCGTCCGTCCGTCCGTCCGTCCATCTATCTATCTATCTATCTATCTATCTATCTATCTATCTATCTATCTATCTATCTATCTATCTATCTATCTATCTATCTATCTATCTATCTATCTATCTATCTATCTATCTCTATGTAACTATGTATCTATGTATGTATCCTAGTGAGTACAATTTGCAGGCTCTTCAAGCTGCTTGTAGCAAAGTCCAACAAGCTGCCAGGAGATGTTCCAACGATTATTGGCTTCAGCTCTGCTCTCAGATACAGATAGCAGCGGACACAGGTAACATCAAGGGAACGTATGACAATAGTTACTTAGTTTGGTAGTCCATTAGTTTGGATATGGGTGGTGAGATCATGCTGTGCGAAAGAGAGGCATGGCCAACTGGGTGGGCAGGATGGGCTGGGAGAAGTGTCGCTGGAGTCCATCAACATCTGCTGCCTGATGTAGTTGCTCCATTTTGCCCAATTATAGGCATAGATCTACCTGGTCATTCAGAACTTCCTTCAAATTGATGAAAAGCAGTGAAGTGGGATTGAATTTTTTCCATTGCTGTGTTATTCCAGGTGGCTATGTATGTCAGAAATTTATTGTTTTGTAAAATTAATCAGTAACAGATGGTGACGTCTCACAAGGCCACCTTATGGGTCGTGGGGCAGAGATGACATTGGGGAGAGCTTGCCGTTGCCTCCTACCTGAGTAATATGGCAGTGGCCAATGGTAAGCAGAGGAGCTAAGGTAGGTAGCCCTTGCTTTGTATGAACTCAGGACAAATTGCCTTAACTAGAACTCTGACAGAACAAGTCCAACTGGGCAACTAAGATGTCTCTTTTAGAAGCAAAACATAACTATGAAAAAACAAAAGGTGCACCTTGCAGTTTTTATAAGTCTTTTTAAAAATTGTAAGACCCTGTCAAAAGTTGTAGAAGAAAAGATAACACCAAAGTGATCTATAGGAAAAAAGAAACATGGAAGCAGGGGAGGATTTAGTATATTTGAGAGTACTAGCCTTGTACAGGTAAGAAATACCTCCACCCAATTTATCAGTCCCTCCCCAAAATAAAGGAAGTAACTCCTCCAAAGGAAGGAGGGAAGGAGGGAAGGACAGACACACCCATGACATCTCTGTTGAAAAGGAAAACATAAATTGCAGGGGGTGGAGATGACTGAACTAGTGGAGGACATGGCTGACTAACAGGAAGAATCAAACAAGGAAACAGCAATGCACTGTAACATTTTGTTGCAGTTCCCCCATGACCTTTGACCACTTGGAGGTAACCTGCAATGAGTCTAATGGAAAACAAGATTCATTCTAACATAACAATCTAAGATTCTTACCATTATATCTGTAATATGTAGCCATTATGCAAAACTCAAAGTAGCAGTCAGACCGCTACTATGACAATGTTGTCTGTTAAGAAAGCAATAATTACAGCTTTTGTCAACATCATCTAAAATCCTGCTTGTTTCACAAAATTATCCCATTAACCAGCATGGCAATCAACCTCCCATCTGAATATTCAAGTACACATGCAGTTTAATACTATGGTAATTAAGAATGAAGCTGGCAGACAGAACATTTTTAGATTCTTCAGTTCATTGTAATTCTGTGCAAATTCTAAAAGTTTTTCTAATTTTTATCTGAATAATGTGTGCAGATCAATGGTCAAAAGCCTGTTGCTTAGCAGAGTAAAATACACTAAAGTAAGCTCATTGAATCAATGGGGATTTAGTCAGTCAACTTCTCCATAGGTTCCACTGATTCAAATGGGCCTACTCTAACTGACTTTTTACATTAAAGTATGTCACAGTTAGAGTAGGCCTATTTGAATCAGCGGAACTTATGGAGAAGTTGACTCACCAAATCCCCATGGATTCAGTGGGCCTACTTTAGTGCCATTTACTGCACCAAACAATAGGATTTAAGCCACTGCGGGACAACAGCTGTTACATCTTAGCTCTAGTAATCAAAGGTATTGTGAAGCTATTCTCTTTCCCTACTTATCAGATTAGGGAAGGTCCTTAAAAAGGCAGAAGATACAATGGAAAAACACTGGAGAGTTAGAAGCAAAAGGTGATTCTGTCTGGATCCTTTGTAAAATTCCATGAACAAGGGGAGGTGATTGTACTATGATAGAAAGCCTTGCTTGGATACAGGTCAAGTTAAATACTGTTGAAGTATTTACTATGTGTCCCCTTCACCCCCAGCTCTTGCACTCTGGAAGTGTGTGCCTGTTCTACTGTTGTCTATACTGAGCCAGGTCCAGGGTAGGAAATTTCCTGCTCGCACCAGTGATATGTTACACTTGGATATTTGTTACGTAAAATGTTAAAACTGGAAATATATCACAATACTTTGAAAAATACAACACTATTTTCACAATTGAAACTTGTAGGTAGCTACTAATAAACACCTGCTAAATGAAAACTTTTTATTGTTCTTTCCACTATTTTCTCACTGTAACTTCAGATGCTTCTGAAAGGCAGAAATCAAATACAGTGGTGCTATTTGACTTGAGCCTGAAGATTTTATTTCAGTTTATTGTTGTGGGACACAGTGCTGACCTTTGTTTGGGTAATGCTTCAGAGGTTTGGGTAATGCCATAGAGGTAGAGCAGAATCTTTATGTATTTATCTTTTAAAAGTAGAGTTTTACAGAATATCCTGTCTAGTATTGCAGTGGTGGATTTTCTGTCCTGGGCAAAAGTTTCGCTTATTTACTATCTTTTGATAGAAATGCTGGAACAACCATCTACCTAAGAAAGATTTGCTAGTTTGACATTTTTAAAAAATAGCACTACTGTTAGAGTGAATGAATACAGCTGAGAATGAATCACAACTGTGTCCACAAGTGAGTAAGTCCTCCTTATAATGCTGTAGTTAATACAATCCAGGGCTATACAGTAGTTCATATAATCTTGCTTTATAGTTCAACTCTACAGAATTGTTAAAGTGAGAATCTGTGGCAGAGGTGCCCCTATTTCTTCTACTGGCCAGGGAGGAGGCTTCTCTCTCTCTCTCCACTTTTAAAGGAGTCTGTCCTCATTTAAATTTAAAATGTTGACTCCCACTGGTTTCAGTGGAAGGCCTGTGTTTTGTGCTGCTTTCCCCAGAGATAGGAAACAACACCCAGAATCCATCAGTGTGGCCTATGGCCACACTTTCCGGGGAAATCTGAAAGTAAGCGTCTCAGAGCTCGATCACACCTCCCAAAAGAACCTCAGTTATACTGATTTGACCATTTTTAAAGATTGTTTCATAAATTTTCGAGCCCACGGCACACAGCCAATATCTATTCATTTTCTGGACCAGTGGTTCTTTTCCAGTTACCTCAGCAAAACAAGAAATAAATCAGTAGAGTATAAACAGCTACAAAAATCAGATGATAAAGCAGCATTGAAATACAAAACTTAGCTCCCTACCTATCTAAAAGTTGAGAACCCTAAAACTTAAAGTCTTCTATCAAGACATTTTAAGGCATATGTGAGCTGTCCGCCATAATGTCCAGTTCAAGTAGAAATGCATTGATGCATTTATAATTTGACTATGCCTTCGAGCCAATGTAGAGTTTGAAATTACGTTAGAAGGAAGAAATGTTTTACCTGTTATTGGTAAACAGAAGACTTGCCTATATGGTATAAAAGGAGCAGGTTGGGTGGGGCTAAATGGGGTCACTTGGAGGTTCAGTAAAGCTTTTCGTGCGATCCTCACATCCAAATGGCATACAGATCTCAAGTAATTCTATTTGGTCTGCAGCCTTTGCCAATATCGTGAAGCGGCTTACAGCTACTTCAGAATATTGGCAAATTAATCATTTCCTCAAATATGTGAAGGGGCCAAGAAAATGAAAAGTATTTTCACAGCTGAATTGGGCAGGCCCTTGACTGGATCTTTAAAAGAAAGCAAACAAAAGCTTCCAGGAAAAAAAGAGAAAAAAGTGGTGCAGTGAATATTTGCTGCCCAAATGTACACTTAAGATTTTCCCAACTACCTCAGCACCTCCACAGAGCTGAGAAAGTAGTTAATCTGCCAGTATCCTAAAGTGGCTGTTTTATTAAGCCACTTCACAATATTGGCAGATTAGAAATTCACTTTTGGTTTACCATATATACTCAAGTATAAGCCGACCCGAATATAAGCCGAGACACCCAATTTTACCACAAAAAACTGGGAAAACTTATTGACTCAAGTATAAGCCAAGGGTGGAAAATGCAGCAGCTACTGGTAAATTTCAAAAATAAAAATAGATGCCAATAAAATTTCATTAATTGAGGCATCAGTAGGTTAAATGTTTTTAAAGATACTGCCCTTCTGAGCTGCGAGACACACTTCACTGCCTGCGGAGGGAGGACTCATACCGGATGCTGCGCTTGTTACTGCTGCTGCATAGCTGTAGAGTGCTAGACCTCGTCAAGCATCTTTGATGCAGGAATTCCAAAAGATCAGTGTGCAGACTCATTAACACACGCCCCCGCATAACGCTGAGCTGTCTAATAAAATGTTGATAATGTTGATGAGCCAAATATGATAATAACTGTGTATTACACAATCATTTTTTAAATTATGTTGACCCTCATAGGGCTTTCTAGGTAAGAAATACTCAGAGGTGGTTTACTGGTCTGTCCTTCTGGTGGCATTCTGGAGCCATCATACTTGCCAAGACCACACACAGGTTGCATGCAACCCCATCACCACACACATCTGGTGATCTTAGCTGGCCCCTCCCCCAGGAAATGCCCTGGAGATTTGAGCTCCTAGTCACTGGCTCTGGAGCCAGATGTTCTAACCCGCTGAGCTATTAACAGTGATGGGATGCATATAGATGCATGGTTTTGATCACAATCTATTGGTGCTCTACAATTTCAGCTTATTCAAAAGTTTGGCATCTGTTATGAGAACAGCTGCCCTGTGGGCAGGCTAGGCATGCACGTGGTGGATCTATCCATGGGTTACAGGTACAAGCATTTACCCTCTTCCCTACAACTGTTCTGGATACATTCAAGGCACGATAAAAAAAGCTATGAAGACAAAATATTCCCTCCCTTCCCTCCTACCCCTCTCCATATAATGTAAAACAATGGGGAATTCTTTGGAAAACTGTTAGTAGGTGGAAAATTTGGGCTAAGAAACATTGAGTTTATTTAGACAAAATAAAAACAAGAATCCACAATCAGGCAGGCAGTGGTTGAGTCATAATCTGCATGATATAAACATGAATTTTCTAGAAGAGAAAACAAACAATGTTTTTTTAAAGTACTAATTATAGTCTAGATGAGCATAATATGTAGCTCTATTTCATAGGAAAACCATATTCACAGGGGTCAACATCTTTTCATCTCTATGTGCTCACAGAATACTATACATAAGTGGGCCAATCAACCAGTAGGCACCTTCAAATGTCTATGGTGTAGAGCAGTGGTCCCCAACCCTGGGCTTCCAGATGTTCTTGGACTACACCTCCCAGAAGCCTTCACCCCCACCTCTGCTGGCCAGGATTTCTAGGAGTTGAAGTCCAAGAATATCTGGAGGCCCAAGGTTGGGGACCACTGGTGTAGAGTATCTTCCTGCTGTGTGGAAGTGCTGTTTTTGAGGAATGAGTCAACAGCAACATGTACATTTATCAGTCAGTCTGCAAGGGGTGATTATGAAGCAACAGCATAGACTTGAAGAAAGGAGGATAAGAAATGAACCTACCACTCTCCTTTTATTCCATGAAAATAAGTGCGACCAAAGTCACCATGGTTGCCTATTTAGCAGGTATTTTAGGATTGTGTTGTTACTTGACTAATTATTTCTGTGTTCTAAGAAACTTCTAGGAGAAGAGCAAGACACAGTCAAACTCTTGGTTTCTTTCTCTGTGTCCTCCTCACATGTGAGGAGGACACAGAGAAAGAAACCAAGAGTGAGCCGTCCCCTCAAGCATGTGCCATAGGACAGGAGACAGAACCAACGAAAGGGATAGTATATGAACAAGAAAAAGAACAAGAAACAGAGACACACGCCAGTGAGGAAAGTGAAAGTGGAATGGAAAGGGGCTCAAGGCAAAGGGGAGCGCACGAAAAAAAAAGGAGCAGTTAGGACCGTTAGAGGAAAGAGAGGCAACGAAAGGAGAGAAGAGGAAGGAAAGAAGACAGGGAAAGTGTGAACATCTTTTTAACCACTGAAGAAGGGACACTGTCAAGAGAGACTGAAAAAATAACTGTGACTCAAAAGTTGACCGAGAGAAAATCTGAGGTTGAACCCCAAGCCTTTTCTATACCTATGAAGAGAGCTGCAGTAAGCGAGTTAGAAGAAGACGACGGGTTAACCACGAGAGAGAAAGTGAGACCTATTATTCTGGGTTTGAGTCCAGAAGAATGGACTGTCTTGGTGTACCCCAGAGGCAGGGGACATGGGCGGATGGTACACCCAGTCGATCCCATGATGATGAAAGAAGTTGTGAGAGAGGGAGATTGGGCTCAACATCTGTGCTGCGGAACGCTATGTGCGGTACACAACGGATTCCTGAGAGATCCGACCGAGGAAGAGAAGGAAGCAAAAATATACTACTGAAAGATTTGAACAATGATAAATCTTTGTTATGGTTTTGGGAGAGTTCCCCTCCCCAGTTATCTTTACAGAATTCGTTAGTGTTTAGTAAAGAAGAAACCAATAGTTGTGTTCATAATAAAACTTCTTTATTTAATAATTCCGAGTCATTGTTTGTGTTGCCAGATGAGGAACAGAACAAGAATAATCCCGAACCTGCTTACACTTGACTAATTATTTCTGTGTTCTAAGAAACTTCTAGGAGAAGGAAGAGCAAGACATAGTCTATTGGAAATCTTATGGCTGGATCCAGCTTCAGTGGTTAAATCTGCTCAGCCACAGAAGACCAGGGAAAAGGTGTAGGCTGCAGCACTGGCTCCATTAAGATAGACCCAGTGCAGAACAGCTAGTCCAGCACTTTTAGATCTGACTCCTACTAAAATCAAACATTACTTCTTTAGATGACAGCTCCCAGAATCCTCCAGCCAACATAGCTAGTGGGCATGCTTCTTGGGGAATTCTGGGAACTGCTGTCCAAAAACCCACATACACTTTCCCTAGCTCTAGTTCTAACTCTACTGCTTCCAAAGAGGTTGTAAGATGCTGAAAAAAAAAGGTATTCATACAAACATGTTTGGTGTGTCCAGCTTGGTGTGAAGGCAGCATACTGGGCCTGTGAAGGAACTGGCCCGAATATGAATATTGAGTGTACTGTTCCTTGGAATCTTTTCTTCCTCCTAGTCAATGACAGATGAGTTTTGCTGTGCAAACTGGTTATTGTTAATTCTTTTGGGGAAGGGGTTCATCTGTAAAAATAAGAGTTCAGGGAACAACTAAGAAATTACACACAATGTGCATACTTCAGATTGTTCTCCCTATATAAGATGGTAAAATAATTTAAGGGGTGTTCGGAATACACTAAAGACATGGATGAAAAGGCATGATAACATGATTAATAAGAAATACTGCAGCCGGAGCTGCACCTGACTTTGTAGAGAAATGAGAAAAATTCTGATAGACCTTCCAGAGACTGTAAGAATTGCACTCATCAATTATTCTGGACAAGCAGCCTTCTAAAATGAAATAAAGACTCATGCCACACTTAAGGGCCTTGGATGAATCAGCTTAATGAGTCTACCAGGCCAGTAACCAATCCTGTTTTGTTAACAAGCTGTCACACGCCATACTTTGCCTTCACAGATTCTAAGGAGAAGAACTGCGTAGTTTGTCATGGTAACCCTGCCTATTGTTTTATTATGAAATTACCATGCAGCCAAATACTTCTCCCTTGACCCAATTAATTGTTAATAATGAAGCAGACTGTCAATTCCTGTTACAGTGTCATTCATCACAAACCCCTCCGAGTTTTCCCCATCTCTCTAAACATGTCAGATTTCATTATTGTCGTTCTGCTAGAACAGAAATAGGGAGTGATTCACCACTCTGAGCTACTTTGGTGGGTTTGCTTGCACCACAGGTCATTTGCATGTACTGTATCTTAAACTTCAGAAAAGTGTCATTTGACATAGTGAGGAATGATTACATAATTCTTCTTGATAAATAGACTAAATAGTTTCCAACACATCTGAAAGGCAGAAAGCAGTTGTTAATATGTTGCCCAGAATTATCCCATGAGAATTCTACATGTGCAGTTAGGTTTAAAAAGCTTGGAAAAAAATTACTGTCTGGCCATACTCACTGAGCAATTCTACGTATCATGGTAGGGGTGGCTCATGGTGGACCATGCAGAGAGATGCCACTTGAAAAGTTGAAACGTCATCTAGTCATGAGCTGCCTATGAGTTGCAGACCAGAAAGTAACTCTTCTGACCTGTGCAGCATAGACATATTTTGAAACAGGTGCTCATCAGTGACTTCAGCTGACCCACACAGTGATGGGAAGCAGTTAAGATGAAAATGATTCTTCTAAAAGTCATTTAGCGACATTTGCAAGCAAATGTTACCTTGTCCAGTGACTATGGGACTCAGGAGTGAGGAAGTATTTGTGTCAACTGGCTGAATGCACATTAGAGGTGGGCACAAATCAGAAAAACTGTGATTCATTTTGATTCATGATTTATGAAGGTCATTGAATCATGAATTACAAATTTATGAACTTTTTTCTGATGAATCGATTCATCAATTCATTTTTTACTTTAACATCCTATAGAATGGCCCTAAAAGCACCCAGAGATAGCCAATTTGACAGGAAGCTTTCCCTGACTCTCTTCTACAAGTTTGATAAAGACTGGGTTTTAGACATCTTAGTTATACACTCACGAGGATCCCTCCCCCCCCCCAGGAAAGTTCCTCTCAGGCACCAAGAGACACCAAAATCACAGAGAAACTTCTACTCTATAATCCCTCCAATCTTAGTGAAGATTGGGTTTCACATTCAAGTTATATACCCACAAAATAGGTTCCCCCAGGAAAGTGCCCTTTAGCAGCTGGCTTTGGTAAACCCAATATTCACCAAACTTGGGGGGATTGTAGAGGACAGTCAGAGGAAGCTTCCCTGCAATTTTGGTGTCTTTTAGGTGCCTTGTGGCTGTTTTATGGCCAAATGAATCAACAACTAAAAAATCACTAAAAATTCATTGATTCATGATTAGAGATGGGGTATTTGTATTCATATACAAATACCCCGTACAGCTGGACGTAACGAGGGTCCAGCTCTCTGGGGTTGGACCGTCCACTCATGCATCTGCTGCTGCTGCAGGCTCCATTGCTCCCGGTCAACTATCCACTCGTCAGCCTGGCAGGGAGATCTGTCTTCCCTCCTTCTTCCAGGAGTGTATAGTTGACGGCAAGCTCTGGAGTGATTGGAAGGGAGAGTGGGGCTGGCATATACGAATAACCCCATCTTTATTCATGATTCATCAGGGCATTGATTTATAGAAATATGAATCAGCAAATTAGCAATTTTTGAATGAATTTGGTGATCGTTTTTTAATTCATGCCCATCTCTAGTAATCTCAGAAGTCAGTTTAAAAAGCATTCAGTTACAGATATAATTTCAAGGTCAAACAAAAGGAACGTGGGTACCATTATTGTTACAATTATTTAAAAGAATTCTTTAGCTTCTCATATCCCATAGTAGTTAAAACAGCTGTCCTTTTAAAAAAAAAGCATATTATAAACCACTGACATGTAGCATAAAACACAGCTAAGCAGCAAGCTCAGATAGTGCAGCTGCATACCTCCCAACTTAAACATTTTTTAAAAAATCTTATAGTTACACTACAAAAGCCATAAAGATATTCCTTGATCTATTACCGTTATAATGTAAATTAAACCTTTTAACTAAATTATGCTTTAGTTATTGCAAAAATGAATGAATTACAGAAAATTGATCATTTGTAACCAGTTATTTCCAAAATCTAGTTTCGTAATCTAATAGGTAGCTGGGATGGGAAAGGTTCTGTCTGCTACTGTGTGGCTTATTGATTGACTGACTGAATGAGATGATTCAATTTGATTTGCATCCTACCTTTACCCCAGAACTGCAACCCAAAATGTCTCACAATATAATAATTAAAAAACCAATACATTATAAATATTAAACTATAATTAAATCAATTATAATATTAAAAATAGAACAAGATTTGAGACAACCTAAAAACAACTCAATTAAAAATTGGGGTGATTTACCCGACCTGAGAAAAAGGCCAGAGCCAGAAGCAGCAAAAGCTTGAGAAGTATAGGCCTGGGGAAAAGAAAGAAAGTCCCAACCAGTCCCGACAACAGTGGCAGGCCTCACCTTTGGAGAGAGTATCCCCACCCTCACCCCCTCACTTTTTCATCTCCTTACTCCCATTAAATTCAAAGCCAGGGCCAGATTTATTAGGGAGATGGAGGGGGGGTACTAGACGCAGCATTTTTAATCCCTTGTTTTGCTTCCATTTTCCTTCCTTGGTAGCAGGAGATCATGGGGATTTGCCTGGACTCGCATCCTAACTGGCAAACTGTCTTGTGCAAGAATACTTCACTGCTCCACTGCTGCATTTTCAATCGTCAGCGCTGGCAGAAGGAGCAGTGACAGCTACAAGAGTCAGTGGCAACCAACTGAAGGCCAAAGTTTCTGGCTCTTCTTGACTAAAGACAGAAGGGAGGGTCAGAACTGGCCCACCCACTGGTATTGTGTCAGCTGGATGGAAAGGGACGGTCAGGCTTCAGCCACCTAGTAAGAAAAGGGGTCCCTCCCTTACAAAAGCCAAAGCCATTTGTCTTTCCCAATATAACCAATTGTTTGCACAGGAACCAATGAGGCTGTGGGGATCTGGGAAGATTATAAATAATGAGTGGTGTTTGTGAATTCTGGCCCTCAGACAACTTCAAGCAAAGCGAGGCATTGTTCTTTGTAGAAATACATTACTGAGGAACTGGGTTTCCTCTGTGATGAGAAGCTTCATATGAAAAGCTGAAGAAAAACAGAACCTTCAAGTAGTTCTTTCTTGGTGTGAAAACTTGGCTGGGCCATCACTTAGCAGATTTCCTGGTTCAGGTTTCACCAGCCACCAACAGGCTGGCCAGTGTTATTTGCTGCTTTGAAGTCTGAAATGCCGATTTCCCTCTTGATGTAGAATAAACCAGGGCTATGCAATTGGAAAAGCAGAAGAACTTTGACAAGGATCTTCTGGCAAACGATAAAAGGAGAAGCAGCTATAAACCTTTCAGAAACTGTTTCATTTTATGAGGAAAGAGAGCACTAGAAGGGATGATGCAAGGTGATAAGATGGCCCCATCATCATTCTTTGAATCTGGTGATGGAGGCTTGAAGGGCCATCTTGGTTGCCTCACCCACCATTTATTATCCCAGTGGTCCTGACTGGCATGAGGAGGACTCCTCTTCAGAGAGGATAGAGTTTATCTGATGTGGACTTTATTCACATTAGTTTGAGATCCAACTCTTCAAGAAGGATATGCCTTCCCGCACACATACACACATTTCTCTTTTTAAAATTCAGATCTTAACAGCATTCTACCCTGCAAAGTTTACACTGGGTCACCCACCCCCCAAAACATCAACCTCTGTCCCTGCTGTTTATTTACTTTGGCTTTCAGTTTGAATTGCTACAGACGGTGGAAAGACAGCTAAACAAGATGTGCATAAATCTGAGCAGAAGAGTGGAAGTTCGGGAAATGTGTGTGCGATATATCTGGAAAGTCCATGTAGTGAACAGCGATGGGTGAGGTGCGGAGCAGAAACATGCCCATCAGGCCCTGACAACAGTGGTAGGCCTCACCTTTGGAGACAGTATTCCCACACTTTCCCATCTGCTCGCTGCCATTAAGTTCAAAGTCAGCATACAGAATCTGTTTAGTCAGATGGGACTGCTTGCTGTTAGGCATTCAGAGGAGTGTTCAGTATCCAATGACTAATCCATATGCCTGGCAAAATTTAACATTTGTTTTCCAAGACTGCAGACATACATATTGCTGTAGCAGCAGGATCCTGACTTTAAAGGGAGATAATATAGGCATATGTCAATAGAACCATATTGGAACTTTAAACTTGAAACAATTGTATTTTGGCAGGAATTTTGGCAAACCACATCTCCTTTAGTAGACATGCCATATTTGTGTTAGCATTTATGACACCGTTGCACAGTTTTGACAAGGCTTAAAGCAAGCAAGCATATTATTAACTGTGAAAACACGAAGTCATTGTTTTTTCTTAGTGAAAAATATTGTTAAGGAACAAGGGTCTCTTCCCTGTTCTCAACTGTTCAATCCATGTGCTCTTGGGGAAAATATTTAGGCTACAATTTGTACATGAAAGATAAACAGAACAATATATAAAACGGGCCAAGGATAATTCCTTAGCCAGCATTGCTCATGTGTGTGCTTTAAGTACCATGAAATCATATTCAACTTATGGAGACCCTAATAAGGTTTTTCAGGGTGTATGAGATGTTGAAGGAGTAGATATACCAGATCTAGCCCTCCTGTGAATTTCCATGAATGAACAGGGATTTAAACTCACATTTCCTGAGTCCTAGTTCATTACTCTATCCATTACACCACACTGGTGCTCACTATGGCTCAGTAATACCATATTTAAAATGCCAGGCTTTGAGCTGTTGTTGCTTCCAGAGTCTGTGCAATGTGGAAGTTCACAAGTCACAGAACAGGTGCAGTAATACCCCACGTAGCGCAGAGAATGTGTTCCTACAAAATGGAGCTTTAACTGAATCAGCAGTAAGTGGGGCAGTTGAACACGGTGCATAATGGGATAAAGCTCTCTCAACCAGGGTAAGTCTCTCTCTTTCTCTTTCTCTCCCCTCTTCTCCTCTCCTTCCCACTCCCAGCCTCCATCTTCTTGAATTGTGCCTGGAAGGAGGAAGGACCAAGAGAAGGGATGCAGATAAAGTTGCAGCTAACTTGGAGGGGAAGGGATTGCATGGATGATGCCTTCGGAGCCTGAGCTGTTACCAGAATGGACTCAGCTCACGGGGCAGCTACGGTAAAGACTGGCTTCAGTGCCAGCTCCTGGGTTCCACAGCAGCTCAGCCAGCTCCAGTACATACCCCTTAGCTCTGCTGAAGCCGCAACTGGACTCCACCACCAAGGAAGAGGCTGCTTCTGTGGGGCTTTGTTTGGAGTCCTCCTGCGGTGACGGTGGCTGCACTTCCCTTCTTCTTTCCTCTTTTAATTGCAGCCAGTTTTTTTGCTACTGCATTCTTTTCCAAAGTGGCAGATTTTGTCTGTGTCTTCAGCAGAGCCAAGGGACAAGAGCTTCAGCACAGGTGGATGGCTGCAGAGGATTGTCTTCTGGCCCTCATCTCAAAGTTGTCTCCCAAGTATGTGCATTACAATCAATCTGTGCTGTACAAGGCCAGGTTATGTGAGGTATCACTGTACTATTGCCTGCTTCTTTGTATAACACATGATAGGCCCAACATCTGTGCACCAAGTAACCTGGATCATGGGCAAGACACTGGTGAGAGCAACACAGATCCATCATGCAATCTGGAGCAACAATACACATCAAACTTTCACTCAGCCCACGTATCAGTTGGGAAAAGAGGGAGATGGGTGAGCCACCTCACACACATAAATCACACTGTTTCTCCTCTGTGGTATGGGCCATGATGAGATTTGTTTCTCCCCTGGAGAACCTGAGAAGTGCATAATTTCTCTGAGACTTCAACTAACATTGTGAGACATGGCAACCCAAACCAAAAGACTGACTTTTTAAAATAGCGCTGCCTTCGGTCTTGATGCGCTCTGTTTTTACAACATCACATGATGTCTGTAGTTTGTTTGGCCAGTAAGGAATTTTCTGGGCTGGGGTAACTGTCAATCTATCAATCATTCCCTCCTGCCTTGAAATTCAAAGACAGTCTCACCTCTCTGATTAGTGTTCTCTTTCCTTTTCCTTTGTTGAAATAAGTTGGTCTGTTTGTTAGTTTGCTGTTATCTTTTCACAACTATAAGTAATGAAACTTTTTTATTCTTTCTATTACTAATGTTTCAGAGTGAGTTATTCAGACTGTAAGTGCCAGTTAACGAGAAAGGGGTGGACTATCTGAGGAATGTGAAGCTATTCTTCTCTGTGAATCTCTGTACTTCTGCTATGTATCAAAAGGAGAATTTTAACCAGAAATTGAAAACTCTGCAACACACTGTTGCATGAAGGAGGAGGCCTTTATCCGGCACACACTAGGGTGTTCTCCATTCGAGAACAATGAAACTATTTCCAAATGCATTTCTTTGATTTGTAGAAGAGGATGCATGGCCTTTGGATACATGGAAGCAAGGAAGCTGATGAAGAATGAAGAATACAGCTATTAATCGCTACTAGTCATGAAGCCAATGCATTAAAGACAGTAAGCTTCACTGCACTCATGTTCCTCTTGTGGGCTGAACAAGAACAGTGGGAAGAGAATTCTGAGCTTAATAGGCCTTTGGTCTCATGTACCTCAGCGCTTTCTTCCCACTGTTCTTGTTAAGCCGACATGTTCTATCTTCTATGAGAAAACTACCTTCCATAACACTGAATGAATGCTTGTGAACACTTGCATAAACCTCTGTCAGATAACATTCCTAGTCATTTTCCTCCTGTTTGCAATGCTTAGGAGCAGCTCGCTGCCACTCACATTTTAAGACATGCCCTAAAGCACATGTTGTTAAACAAAGTGAACTCTCCCTTTCAGTGGAGTGTGATCCCTGCCTCAAGCAGCAAACTATGTGACATAGATCAGATATGAATGTGTATTTATTAATATTTTGAAGAAACCTCTTTGAATTTGCCTTTCTGTGGGCATCTGGGCACTCAGTACTGGCTCAAGATATTTTAATGGCTGAGGCAAAAGGACAAGATAGCCCTTTGTCCCATTCAGAAGCCAATCAGACTGGCTGTTGAATCTTACTTCAGCGCAAGTGACAGAGCAGCATCTTGAGGGGCATGGCCTCCCCTGTGCCCCACACAGCTCTTTTCACTCTCTGCTCCTCAGCATCTGCTGTCTGAGGCATCTGCCTCACTTTGCCTAACAGAAGGCTGACCGTGTTGGCACTGAAATCTTCTTTGCTCCATATTAATGATATGAGCAGGGAAATGTGAGGTGACTTTTTACTTTTCTTCAAGATCTGTCCAGATGAACTGCTGGAAAGCAATTAAGATTAGTAAAATGCCAGTGGCTGAGGCATCATTCTGCTCAGCTCCCTTTCCCTCTTCCTCTATACTGAAGTACTTGGACTATTAACCAAGGCCGGAGCAGTGTATTTCTCAGGCAATGGTGATAGAAAGTCAACCAGTCACTCAACAGAGCTCAGTTAATGACCTCAAAACCTGGGCACAGACTGATACCCATCCTAAGATATCCTTAAGGGTCACCTGGCAGCAACCTCTCAATTGGGCTGCAACAGAGGAAGAAAGGAATCAGGCCATTCCCTCAGTTTTAAAGAAAACCTGTTCTCTCAGACTCCTCACTTTCCTCCACTGGCCATTATAAGCACTATTCTTTGCCGTGAAGAACTGAAGTTTGCTGTTTTCCTCTTCTTTCCATGGTCATCTATTTTTTCCTTTCATATTTCTCTTAAGATTAAAAGCCTAGGGGCAAGGACTGTCTTGTTTCATTGTTTTACTTAGACCCCTTTCTTCTGAAGAGTGGGGTAAAAATACTTTGAAATGCAAATGGACGAAACTCAAGAATTGTGTAATACTGTGCCTAGCAGCAGACTGACTATCTACAGTTTTAGTGATCCAGTAATAGGGTTATTCAACCCTGGGTTTGGCGTCCAGTTATAAATCACATGGCTTTTTTGGGATTAATTTATTTGCTATGGGTTACACTCTAGCAGAGAGAGACCGTGTTTCAGTTATGACAAAGGTTATCAGTTTAGAATCATTTCCTCTAGTTCCCTCTTCCCGGATAGGAGGGTTAGTTTATAGGAGCATTATCAGAGGGAAAATGGATTCTACACATGTCCAAAAGTTCTTCTTTCACCATGTTTCATGGCTGGCCTATCATACAAATAACAGGTTTCAGGGCTAAGCTTTGCCATTTTTAAGTCAATGATCCTCACAACCTATTCACTCTTCTGACAAATATTGCTTTTGCTCCCACTTAGCCGATAAACTCTGAAGTGATAAATGCTAAGTCTATGTCAAGATTCAGAGCACAGAAAATCCTTAAGGAACATTAAAATCAGATCTCTGAAATGTTGCTTTGGGGAACTACAACTTCCATTACTCTCCTAACCAATGTACTGTAGTTGTGGAACTTTTTCAACCCTCACTTAAAATAGTGCCATATAATTATCAGTAAACTAAGATGGATGAGCTACTCCTTTAGTGGAACCATATGGTTAGGAGCAACTGAATGTTAAGTCACTTGCAGAAAAAAAGGTCAGAGAGTCACATAGCACCTTAAAGCTTAACCAGTTTTACTTGGCTTAACCTTTTGGGGGTGGCAGCTGACTGAATCTGATGAGGAAGGATGCTACCTGCAAAAATTTGTGTACTAAAACTTTAAGGTGTTACATGACTGTTTGCTGAATATAGTGTGTCTTTCTGTAGTTTACCTACCCTATCTATGGATCAGTATAATGTACATTTTCACTGCTTGGTGCCTACTTGTGATCAAGCAGGGATGCAAAACCATTGAACAGACACTGAGTATAGGATGGGTGTCTGTGGAGGTGATTGCTTAGTTAACCTCCCAGACTGCAATCTGGGATTTCATTGTTTGACAAATGCCTTACAAGCTGTTTCCAGTCAACATCACTACTCAGCTTTTGTTTACTAGTGTTTAAGGCTTGAGTTTTACCATTGTACTCCCATTATGTGCTATCGGTCATCTTGCAGCAGTCAAGTAGCAAACAATGGAACTAATCCAGTTGCAGGAGTGGGATGATTTTTTTAACCAAATACACACTGTTGCTCCAAGCTCTTGCACAGGCTAGCCAGATCAGGTGAAACTGAAGTATATCATACCATTTTTAAATTTGTGAAGAAAGCGAAGGCTTCAGACTGTGTTTTTATACAAGCTACTGAAGATAAGCTAAACGCCTTATTATTTCAGAATGCAGAGTTGATCCAATAGGTTTCACATGACAACACATGCAGCGAATGCAGCAACAGCGGCCACCCCTAGCACGAGAGCAATTTAATGCATTTTTACTGCCATTTCAGTACAATTAGCTTTTTGATGAAATACAGATTTTTCAGTGGAAAATTAGGAAAGTCAGAGTGGTGTTTGTGTATTTTGAAATGAGACTGACCGGGATCCCTAAGGCATCTGCAATACTGTGTTTTCTTCAGTGTTTTCCGGCATAATGATATAGGCTAAGGTAATTAAATGTTCTTTCTAAAGAAAGAAAAAGGCAGAATTTTACAATTACATGCTGCTGAAAACAACAGAAGGATACGTTGGGGGTGTGAGTGGAAGTGATGTTATGTGCTTTTAAGTTAGAATCAGCTTATAGCAACTCTAACAGAGTTTTCAAGGTAAAGAGATCTTTAAGGAGTGATTTTTACCATTTCCACACTCCTGGTGAGTTTCCATGGCTAAGCAGGGATTCAAACTCAAGCTTTATGAGTCTTAGTCATCATGCTACCAACTAAATCATACTGGGTATACCAAGACCAAAGGTACTTTAAAGACTGTCAGCTTGTTTTTTGGGATCAGCATGATTTGCTTCAAAGTAACTTTATGATTACTTTTGATTATCATATCCTAGCTTAAGACAACATAAGCAAGGAGCCACACACTGTCTCCTTCCTCCTGCAACAAACTGTACTGTCCTATTGTATCTGAGTCAGAGAAGGTGGGGTATGGAATTCAGAAAACAAAATATCTCCCTCCGAATTTTTAACCAGCTTCAAACTGTGATTCAGGTTCCAAACTTAGTAATCATAGTTTTCCAGTTTACACATAACAGGTGAGATGTGTGTGTATATGTGCATAGCCTGTGCTTCTTCTTCTTCTTCTTCTTCTTCTTCTTCTTCTTCTTCTTCTTCTTCTTCTTCTTCTTCTTCTTCTTCTTCTTCTTCTTCTTCTTCTTCTTCTTCTTCTTCCTTCCTTTCTTCTTTCCTTCCTTCCTTCCTTCCTTTTTTCAAATCCCAGGTAGCCGGCTCAAGGTTGACTCAGCCATCTATCCTTCCGAGGTGGGTAAAATGAGTACCCAGCTCGCTGGGGGGGGGGGGCAATGTGTAGCCTGCATAATTAAATTGTAAACTGCCCAGAGAGTGCTTGAAGCACTATGGGGCGGTATATAAGCAGCACGCTTTGCTTTTGCTTTTTTGCTTTTTTAATGAGAACTAGGCTGTTACAATCAATCCACAGCTGCCCCAGCTCCAACTATAAAACAGCGACCATATACTTCCTGACTTACATCTAAGAGATAAGTGCCTGGTGAATTCCACCTACCCAGAGAACTTTTGGACTTTACACCTGAGAGTAGCTTTCATGGCAAAATCCATCTTGTCATGAATGTTTGGACTTTTAAGTTCTTCAAACTGGTACAAACTTGATGCACAAAAACTCATGTTTTGTACGATTGTTTTTTGAGTGATCGATAAAGGTATCACCTATTTTTTCATCAGGAAATGATGGTTAATAGAGAGGACTTAGAGGATGAATTGTAGCAAGCCAAGGAGAAGGACCACCTTTTCCAACACAAAACTTATTATACAGGCTGTGTTCATCCAAGATATCACAGCTTACAAGGTTGCTGTCCTTTGCCACATCTTTACAACATCACACATTTCATCTGTTTTTATAAAGTACAATCCTTACTCAAAGATGTGCCAGCAGTAAAGGGTTAGTATTAGGTATCTGCCTCTTCTGCCAGAAAAAAAATGCCCTTCTGCTAACAGAAGCCTCTTTTGCCATTTGATCTCAGAAATCTGTCAACAGTGAAACCTGCCAGCAGAACTGTTGTGCTGGATAAGGCCTGCTGGCAAAAGAACCAAAAGGAAGGTGAGGAGGTGCCAGTTGTGATTCCCCAAAGCAGAGATTTTGCCACAATGCTGTTACAAAGTTGGACTGGGGCAAGGATACTCATAAGTAATATCCAGCTTCATGAGGCCAGGGGAGGTATTTGGATTTACCACAGCTTTAGGTGATTTTGGGACATCTCAACCACACTTTGGCCTTCTTGACCAGTTAGGATTGCCCTTTTACTTGAGTAACAACTTTAGATCAAAATTCGCATCAGCAACAACTCGTGAGATTTATGTATACAGCATTAAAAATCAACTTTTTTAATGCTGTACACTGAACAAAAAAATTGAGAAGCTGCATATGCCGTTGTTGTTGTATGCTATTATGCTTCCTCCAACTTATGGCAATCCTATGAATGAGTGACCTCGAAAATATCCTGTCATTAACAATTCTGCTCAGCTGTTGCTAACTCCAGGCCATGGCTGCTTTATGGAGTCAACCCATCTCATATTTGGTCTTCCTCTTTTTCTACTGCCTTCAACTAGTCCTGGAATTATTATCTTTTCCAGTGAGCATTATCTTCTCATGATGTGACCAAAATGCAACAACCTCAATTCCTTCATTTTTGTCTCTAGAGAGAGTTTAATCTTGATTTGATCTAGGACACACTTGTTTATTTTTCTAGCAGTCACAAAACTCTCCTCCAGCACCATATTTAAAATTTATCTATCTTTTTCCTGTTGGCTTTCTTTACTGTCCGGGTTTCATATCCACACACAGTAACTGTGAATACAATAGCATGGATGATCTTGGTCTTGTTCTCCAGAGACACATCCTTACACTTCTAGTTCCTTCACTGCTGTCCTTTTAAGTCTCAGTTTTCTGATTCCTTGGCTGCAGCCTCCATTGATGATTGAACTGAGGTATACAGAACCTTTAACAATTTCAGTTTCTTCACTGTCAACATTTAACTCATGTAGCTCTTCTGTTGTCATGATTTTTTTAATATCTTTTGGGTGTTCGGTTGCAGTCCCGGTAACTTGATTAAATGTCCTTTTTTTCAATTGCCTCATGTTTTTGTGCCAAGATATTTGCTGGGGAATGCCAAGTGAGGAAAATCACTCTTTTAACTGCCATTTTCAGAATCCCTGAGTCATCAAGGCCTGTGGGGGAATACTAGGGACGATAAGAAAAAAAGACAAGGGTCCCAAACTCTGGGCCTATTAGCGGCCACTACTATTTGCCTCACTCTAGGTACAGTCTTCTAATGAAACAAACCAGCAATTAATTGTTCTATCAGTAGCATGTGCATTAAGCCATCAGCGTTTTAAACAGCTGAATCATACTGACACAAAGCAGGCCACAGCGAATCCAGCTCTCCCCTCTTTAATACTCCATAACAAGCTCTGTTTCATTTCTCTAAATCCAGTTCCTTCACATTGAATTCAATGCCAAAGAGTGAGAATGGACGTAAGAGGGCGCTGTTTGGCTACGTCTCCAGGCCGGAGCCCTCGCTAGACCGAGCGGCAAAAATCACAACAAACTCAGGAAAGTACTGTACGTATTTGAGAGCCGCAGGACTGCCAGCGTTTCATAATCTAAAAGCAGGAAATGAGGTTGTGTTCTGTAAAAGATTAGATATTTAGCGTTTCACCCGCCAAGAATAAGACAGAAACCCTGTGCCTGTCTAAAAATCACTTTCTAGGCAAACAGGGATTTCTGTCCTGGTTTCAATTACTGTTTTGTTCACTACAGTGCTTTGAATTCAGTGTCATTTGTTGACACTAGAATGGTCTGTAGTAACAAAACCAGATCTTTGGAGTATGTGTGTTATTTGGGTTATACCTAATGGCCAGACAGCTTGTGACTGTGGCAGGGCCACCCCAGAGTCAGTGTGAGTCAAACTGCTTGTGTGCACATTGATACAAAGGCATGGAGTTAATTCTACCAATATAGGCGCTGCCAGGGACACATGGCCATTGTCTGGTCCATCTGCCCTAGTGGTCCTTGAAGCAATGCTGGAAAATGGGCACCAAATGATACTGAGAACTTGCGATTTCTTAGCTTGCATCAGAGTAGGAAATCTTTTCTTCTCAGTTGATGCACATTCTTTAACATCATTTGAAGACTGAGACACTGTACAATTTCCGTTCTTGGTGTTTATGTGAACTTCTGTCATCCTTTCCTGGACTGGCCTCTTTTTGCATTCTTGTGTTTTCCATGGATCAAATACTGTACTACGGTCATTTTTATCCTGGCCTTATATTAGCTAATTAAGTAACATTGATGGCAACAGGCAGAACATAGATAGGAATATCTTTGAATGGTTTTCAGTGGATCAGCAAGGATATCTGACTCCACTAATTTATGTACAATGGTTAACATACTAAGACAGACAAATAAATAAGTATCCGCCATGGACGATCTTATCCTGATTGCTTTCCAGCCTCGGTATTCCTTGTCAGTGGAATAATATTAATTAGTTGCCATTGACTAGGCCTTTGTGTAGCACTGCTGACAGTTTTTGGAGATATGTAATCTAGAGATGCCTGATTTCTAACTCTGATTTAAACTCTGATTTCATTCACAAACTATTCCAAGGAACAGCTAGTGAGACACAGGAGGTAAGTGGCTTCATTCTCTGCATCGCTGTTTTGTACCTCCGGCTGGGGGATATTCAAAAGTAGAGTTCACTCAGAGCTTAGAAAGGTTAATTTTTTTAGGAGGAAATCTGCCAGAATCCTGCAGCCTGCCTGGATAGCCAGGGAGATTCAGTAGTTATTCTCCTGAAAGGTAACTTATCTATTTTCTCATTAGGACATGAAACACAGGAGTTAATACAAGGGACATATATTTGCACTCCTCTGTCTGAAGAAGTGGATTTTTAATCCATGAAAGCCTGCCCTTAAAGTGCCACAAGATTTTGCCCCCCTTCCTCCGATCTCTTTTTTCTTTTTCTCTTTCCAGGCTGTGCTTATCGCTGATGCAGATAATCCTAACAAAGCCACTCATGCTGGACTACGCATTGATGGGGATTATGCTTCTCTTCATTCCTAAAAATAAGCAATTTATTTATTATGTTAATATATACCTTTATTAGAGCCTTAAGATACCAGGAGCAGACAAGCTTTCAAGTCCTGTTGTAATTGTTGTTACGTGCTATCAAATCACTTCTGAACTATAGCAACCCTATGAATAAGTGATCCCCAAAATCCCCTGTCCTCAACTGCCCTGCTCAGTTCTTGTAAAGTCAAGCCTATGGTTTTCTTTAGGGAGTTAGACCATCTCATAGTTGGCCTTCCTCTTTTCCTGCTGCCTTCCAGTCCAACAAAAGTCTTACTCAAGCGGGACATTGTGGGAGAAAAGGTCCAAAGGGGGACATCTTAGCCAGATGTTGAGGCTTTAAGTTCATTGGTTAAAGTAGGCAAAGACTGAAAAGTTGTTGAGCCAGCTTGCGGCATCCCTCCCGAGGATGTAAAATTGGTTCTCTTTCTCCATCTCTTTAGGCAAATGGCTGTCATTGATGGTCTTTATTTATTTATTTATTTATTTATATTTATTTATTTATTTATTTATTTGATTTGTATCCCACCCATCTGGTCTATACGATCTGCGGTCTGCTTTCTTCTTTGCCTTCTAACCAGTCATATGGCTCCTGTTTAGTTGGGATTGGAAAGACCCCGAAGCGTGCATTCTAGTGGCTTTGATTCACTTACCAAAATGGAATGTGGAATATAAATAGTAATTTTCCCCCTGTCCTTCAGTGTTTGGCAGCATTGTCAGAACTTAATACAGTTCTGTATCACACAAGAAGGAACCAGGATAAGAGGAGAAGATCTAATATTCAGCGGCAACATGCACTGTAACTGGCATATACTGTATCACTAGCATTAAGTCATACATTTCCCCAAGGACTTTCTCCAGGTGTTTTGTGATCCTTGGCGTGATGAGTCCCCAAATAACCTACAGAGGGCAGTCCAGGAACAGCAACCCTGTTAGCTCCTTTTGCTTTCACCTGGACACTGTACCAAAGCCAGGGTGAAAAACCAACAAATTCGTAAGAGAGAATTTGTGAAATAGAAAAGAGAGAATTTCTATTTGGTGAAATAGAAAAGAGGTAAGTTTCTAGAAAAGAGAGCACAAAATTAATTGGCTAAAATAACAGCTTTGTGTACAAATCTTAAAGGCATTTTGTTAGTGTCCACTTTCAGTTTGCCACATGGTTGGGGATTAATAATAGCAATTATTGTGTGCCATCAAGTCAGTTCTGACATATGGCAACGTTTTTCAGGATTTTCCAGATGGAGGATGTGACAAACCCAGACCTACTGGGATCTGCCACACGTTAACTAAGCTGCCACCAACCATTCCCTTTAAGAAGTCACACAGACCAGGGATGGATTTTCAACAAATAAAAGAATAAGGTTTATTTAAAACAACACACAGGGAAAATAAAATGATCAGGTGAATAAGATATAGTAACGTGGCTTAGTCTCATTCATACATGCACACAGTTTGGTTCACACAGAACCCTTAACTTGAAGCACAGACCCTGAACCTATCAGTTCTGGCTAACCAACAGACACCTGAACCTATCAGGTTGGTACTCTGACACACAGTAGTACCCTGTCTGACACACAGACTCCCACACCAGCTTCTTCTTCCCAGCTGCTGCTTCTTCACATCCCAGCGTCTCCTAACCTCTCCACACACGCTTCACATATATATATAGTACAGCCCCTCCTCCTGATGTCCCGCCTTCCACTCCCCATAGGATGGAACTTTCCCTCCAAACCCATGACAGACAGGTAACATCAGTGCTGTATGTAACACCTCCCCTCTTTATAAGTTGTTTTGTAGGGGGAAAGCTAAGGTGCTTTTTCCCAAAAAACAACCTGGATAAAACACACAACAACAGTTATACATACAATATCATACTTACTTATACTTACATTCTAAGTTAACCATAGCAATTAGGCATTTAAACATTTACCATATACATTACATCAATTTACCTTTATTCATACAAACCAAGTTCAAAAAACAGGTACATTTAACTTTTTGTCATCAATATATATACATAGTCCATGTTTCTTTCGCCGTCTTCATTCTTCAGGTCTTCTTGACAAGGCGTCAGCAACACAGTTCACTGACCCTCTGACCACTTTCACTTCAAAGTCATAGTCCTGTAGGTTTAAAGCCCACCTCATAAGTTTGCTATTGTGGGTTTTCATTGTCTTTAACCATTGCAGTGGTGAATGGTCAGTGCACAGAACAAAATGTCTTCCCCAGATGTAAGGCTTGGCCTTCTGGATCGCGTAGACTATGGCCAAACACTCCTTCTCCACGGTTGCCAAATGTCTCTCACCTTTTTGAAGTTTCCTACTCAGGTAGGACACTGGATGCTGGTCACCATTCTCATCCTCCTGGCACAGAACTGCTCCTACCCCGCTGTTAGACGCATCGGTGTAGATGATGAACTCCCTGTCGAAGTCTGGAGCACACAGCACTGGATACTGGACGAGCGCCTCCTTCAACCTCTGGAACGCCGCCTCACAGTCGCTGGTCCACGGGATGCGGTCATCAGCCTTCTTCCTCGTCAGATCGGTCAGCGGAGCCGCAATCTCGCTAAACCTCGGGATGAACTTTCTGTAGTAGCCCACCAACCCAAGAAATGATTTGACTTTTCTCTTGGTGGTGGGTCTGGGCCAATCACGCACAGCTTCTATTTTGGCCTCCAGGGGTTTTATCACTCCTCCCCCTACCATGTGACCCAAGCACTTTACTTCTGGGCTACCCAGCTGCCGTTTATTCTCTTTACAGGGCCTAGGCCAAAGCACTTCCTCCCCTGGGTTAAAGTGCCTCTCCCTGCCTTCCTGGTCATCCCAAGCTTTCTTTCTGACCTTTTGAGCTTGCAGGGTCTCTGCTGCTAGCTCTAGGTTTCTCTTTAGGTCCTTCCTTAAAGAGTCTCTATATGTCACAACGTCTTGTGGGTCATCCTGGGTGATCTGCTCCCAATTTTGTTTGATCAAATCAAGGGGCCCTTTCACCCTTCTCCCAAATAAAAGTTCAAATGGACTGAACCCGGTACTGGCTTGTGGCACTGATCGATAAGCAAACAAAAGGGATTGCAGCTTCTGGTCCCAATTGTTTGGATTCTCTGCCAAGTAAGCCCTAATCATGCGCATTAGAGTCCCATTGAACTTCTCAGTTAACCCATTACTTTCAGGATGATAGGCAGTGGTTTCCTTGTGCTTAATTCCACAGACTTGCCATAAGCGTTTCATGAGCTTCGATGTAAATGATGCTCCCAAATCTGTGATTATTTCTGAGGCAAATCCCATCCTGGACATATACCCCACCAAGGCATCTGCCACTGTGTTAGTTTCAATGTTAGTCAAGGGTATGGCTTCAGGGTACCTCGTGGCATGGTCCACAATGGTGAGAATGAACCTGTTCCCCCTCTTTGTGGCCTTGGGCAAAGGTCCCACAATATCCACCCCTATGCATTTGAACGGAGTGTCAATCACAGGCAAAGGGCACAACTTTGCTTTGGTCCTGTCGCGGCTATTCCCCTGCCTTTGACACACATCACATTGTTTACAGAACTCCCTGATCTGCTTCCCTATATCAGGCCAGTAAAAATTCTGTGTGATTCTCTGCTGTGTTTTGTTCACCCCTAAGTGCGCAGCAAACATGTCAGAGTGCCCCCTTTGTAAGATCATGGGGCGATACTTTTCAGGTACCACCAGCTGACTTCTGATCCCATCTCCCCCTTTTGAGGTAGTCCTCAGGGTCTCTCTATATAAAATCCCCTTTTTCTCCAGAAATCGCACTGGGGTTTCAGGTGTTAGCTGGGCGTCAGTCACCTGTTCAAAACACTTTTGGAGAGTGGCGTCTGCCTTTTGCTCTTGTCCAAATCTGCTGTCTGTGGTTAAGGTTTCCACCACAGCTTCTGAACTCCCCCCACCTGCTTCCGTCTCGGGCTCATCATTACCCCCCTGAACTGTCCCCGTGGTGGCTTGTGAACGTGTAATCACCAGCACCCGTTTCACATGTTCAGCCAGGTCATTTCCCACGAGCACGGCTGCTGGCAGAGTCGATGAAATCGCTAGCCGCCAAACTCCCCTCCAGCCTTGAAAGTTCACAGGTATCTCCGCGACTGGCAGTGAGATTACCTGCCCCTCAATCCCTGCCACCTTCATGCTCTCATTTGGGATTAGATATTCCCTAGGAATAATATCTGGATGGCACAGGGTCACCTGAGAACAAGTGTCCCGCAGCCCCCGATACTGACGGTCAAGTATTCCTACGTCCACCCCTGCTGTCTCAAACAACTGAGAATCTGTTCTCACCAGCAGGCAGCGCCTGACCTCTACAAGAGGACCATTTTCCTCAGCCTGATCAGCAGATGTAGCTGTTTCAGATTGAGTAGCCATGGCAACAGGCTCCCTTAGTGACAATGAGCCTTGCTCTTTCTGGACACAGAACACAGCTTTTGGCTTGGTTCCACTCGAATCCTGAGGCACCATTCCTTTTAGCTGCTTTAATTTCTCACACTCTGAGATTAGATGGCCCTTTCCCTGACAGAAATAACATTTTCTGGTGTATTTTGAGTCTTTCTCATCTTGTTTTGGTTTTCCCTCCAAAATCTGAGGTCTTGGTTTCATGTCTGAGGGCTTCCCTTCACCATGGGCCCCTCCCCCTTGCTGGCTTTTCCCTGGTCCCTGAGAGTACTTGCTGTAGGTTTCTTTGGATTTTCCTACAGATTTCTCCTCACCTAAGGGCTTTCTTATCTGGTAAATAAAATCTGCGATCTCGGCTGCTTCTGCCACAGATTTTGGTTTCCTTTCCCTCACCTGGAATTTCAGTTCCCCATGCAGGACTGAATAGAACTGTTCCAGCGCTATCAAGTCTTTGAGCTGCTGAAAGGTCTCTGTCCCCTCCTGAGATAGCCATTTCTCTAGCAGCCTCACCAATTGGGCCCCCACTTGGGTAAAAGTCTGCTCTGGTTTCTTTGTGAGGGACCTGAATCTTTGCCTCAGCTGTTCCGCATTTATCCCATGTCTTGCAAACACCAGTTTCTTAAACTCTGCAAAATCTTTCATCAGTTCCTCAGGCATCTCTGAATAAACCTCAGCCAGGCTACCACTGATTAAAGATCGCATGATGGTCATCTTCTCAGTTTCCCTCACTGAGAAGTCCACAAACGCTCTTTCCACTAAGGAAAAGAACACCTCAGGACAATCTCCCTTGTGGTACACAGGGAATTTCTTCAGGTCAGCTTTAGACAATTGGCCTCCCTCAGAATCCCTATTGTTATTATTGTTCTGATTCATCAGTTCCAATTTTCTTAATTCAAACGCCATTTTCTCTCTCTGCAATTCCCTCTCCATTTCCATTCTCTCTCTCTCTAATCTTTCTTCTTTTTCCAATTGCCTTTGTTTCTCTTCCCTTTCTATTTCCCTCATCCTCAGTTCATGCTGTTGGGCTATGAGCATTTTCCTGAGTTCTGGGTTCTGTTCTCCCGTGCTGTCACCCTGCACTGAGCCAAATTCATCCTCAGAACCTTGGTCTACCTGGGGGTCTTTCACTTCACCCATTTCTGCCATTTGGCTTCGAGTCAAGGGCATAATTCCCCCCCCCCCCCAGAACAGGCTGCTTTAAAAAGTCAAGCCTCAAAATAAAACGACCACTTTTTTTTTTCTTTTGCCTCAGAACCAGCTTTCTCTATAGATTGCTGCTGTCCTTCAGCACTACTTGCAACTGTAGCCAGCCGGAGTCCACCCCCCTCTGCTGGGCCTCTCAGCAGGCAGGCTAAATCACTTCTACTTTACAGTTTTGCCTCAGCTTTTTCCCGCCAAAACAGGCTGCCTCAGAGCTCCCTAATCTAGCCCCCAATCTGAGGTTACACGTTCTTCTACTAGTGCACCCCCCCGTGAGGTACACCTAGAAGATTACCTACGCGCTCTCAGATTGTCCCTGACTAGACCCCCCTTGCTCTGGGCACACTTGCCAAGGCTTTGCTGGACCGCTGGACAACTGGACCAGTCGTATCCCACACGCTGGACACCAATCAATGTGACAAACCCAGACCTACTGGGATCTGCCACACGTTAACTAAGCTGCCACCAACCATTCCCTTTAAGAAGTCACACAGACCAGGGATGGATTTTCAACAAATAAAAGAATAAGGTTTATTTAAAACAACACACAGGGAAAATAAAATGATCAGGTGAATAAGATATAGTAACGTGGCTTAGTCTCATTCATACATGCACACAGTTTGGTTCACACAGAACCCTTAACTTGAAGCACAGACCCTGAACCTATCAGTTCTGGCTAACCAACAGACACCTGAACCTATCAGGTTGGTACTCTGACACACAGTAGTACCCTGTCTGACACACAGACTCCCACACCAGCTTCTTCTTCCCAGCTGCTGCTTCTTCACATCCCAGCGTCTCCTAACCTCTCCACACACGCTTCACATATATATATAGTACAGCCCCTCCTCCTGATGTCCCGCCTTCCACTCCCCATAGGATGGAACTTTCCCTCCAAACCCATGACAGACAGGTAACATCAGTGCTGTATGTAACAGAGGATACTCAGAAGTGGTTTACCATTCCCTTCTTCTTGGCGTACTCTTGGTACTTGCGCCCAAGGCCACACAGGCTGGCTCTTTTGAGATGCACCATGGGGAATTGAACTTCCAGCCCCTGGATTCATGGCTAAATATCTTGGTTACTGTTTTATAATCCTAGGTTTGCAAACAAACTTCTTTTAAAATACTGTAATATTTTGCCTTTCTTCTGAAAATGTTGAATGACAGAGTTTCTTATGAGTAGGCCGTATTTAAAATCTTCAATACATTAGCATATAGGTTTGTACTTTACAGTCTGAAAAGAGTTAGTGCCAGTAAGCCATATAAAGTTTCTAGCTCAGATGGAAGAGTTTTTCTTAAGATTTCCTAGTTTTGACAAGACACAGCCAGTTAATTGGGCTGTCTTCATCATACTTCATTCTATAGCAATTTTAGGTATCCTTTTTCTTGCCAAGATTAGCTTGGCCACTATTCAGTTTATATGCATTTGCCAGGCCTTTCACTCTCAATCATCCTTCATTAATCGCAATAGATCACAGCAGGTTCCAAGATTAACATGCTGTTCATGTTAGAACTTTGCCCAGTATATAATTGTTATATTATAAATACACCATATTATATTCACATTCATGAGTGCTATTTCTTTTTAAACATTAGAATCATTTTCTTCTAAATACTTGAGAAATGTATATTAATAACCCTGTAACCTTGATAGTGTACTAATAATATTTCTTTTTAAGACTGTACATTCCACTTATGGGGAATTGTTCCACATCAGAATCTCACAGAAACAGTCCCATTGGTTTATAAGTGTCTCTTCCAATGGTGTTTATCTGATCTAGCTCGTGTCATCAATGTTTATGATCAGACTGATCAAAACTTGGTATTACGATTGGTCAACTAGTAGCCCAATCTTATTTGTTTACTCAGAAGAAAATCCAAACAAGTTCAACTGAACTTGGGGCTGTGTGTGACTAGACAGTGAAGTTATCTGGATCAGGCTAAACAAGGTTCCTTGAAAGTGCAGTCTCACATTTAATACAATCCTTTCACCCATATTTGAAAATTGGATGGTTTCAGATGAGGAAACCATACAACAGTTCAAAGAAACCCTATTTAGCTGGTTGCTCTCTCTCACCTTCCATGCTCCTGCATCTTCTCCTGTCTCCCATTCTGCAGGGAATAGGGGACAGCTGGGATTTAAAAAATGTTATTGATTAAGGGGCAAAGCACAGAATTGTTGCCTGAAATACACATATCACATATGCCTGAAACTAGCTAAGACGGAGCAATCGTACCCATGCTATAAAAACATCAGTAATCAAAAAAGTGTGGATAGCCATTGAAAAGTGGCAGACTGGCTTACAATTAGTTATTTATTATTTCAACTTCTATATGACCCCATGAATGGAAACACTCCCTGGACAGTTCACAACACATCAACCCATCATTACAATCAAACAGTACAACATTTCAGTATATAATAAATACAATAAAAACCCTGTCACAAGTTAAATAAACCCACATTTAAATAGAATTAAATAAATTTAAACATCTTAGGATAGTGATTAGAAAATGAATAAAATGCAGCTTTATGTAATTGCATTTTTATTCATTTCCTAATGGCTGAGAGGGATGGCACTTGGCGAACCTTTGTAAGAAGCTTATTCCAGAGTGGAAGAAAAAGCACAGTTCCTGATGTTAGCTTTTTTTGGCCTCCTTAGCTGTCACAATTTTTGACATCAAGAACTGTGAGCAGGTGGGGCAGATAGCTATTTTGTTTGTCATGGAGTTACCAGAAGACAAATCGAACCTGACCGTACCAAAAGTTGTCCAAAATGTGAGATAAAGTGCTTTCTGATCAAACTCTTACTCTTGTGTACATAATATTGTATCCTAATCCTTTAATAAAAGTCTCAGTCCAAGTGCGCATTCTTTTCTGCGTGTAACAGGCTCAAAGTGCTGGATTTAACCTACCGTGCTCTCCATGGCATGGGACTTTGGTACCTGATGCAGTGCCATAAGCACCAACTTCGTCTTCAAGGCCCCTCTGTAGAAACCCCCTTGTGTATGGTGCACAGAGTGTCACCAGAAGAAAGGACTAGCAAACCATTTTGGAGCATTTTCCCCTAGAGAATTCCAACTACAGTTGCCATAAACCAGGAATCAACTTGATGACAAACAATTATTTTACCTGTAGTTGTATTTTCTTATGTAGTGTTGATCTGGGGAATATTTTGCTTTGCTGGATTTTATTGTGATTTTATGTAATGCCTTGGTTTTATTTTTCTGTAATTGGACAATGACTAGGTAATCTGTGAGGTTTTTTAAAAAATATATAAATGTAATAAATAAATAAGGGGTGGTGACCTTGTTGGACCTCAATGGAGATTAATTCTGAACAAACATGCAGAGGATTCACAGGCTGATCCTTCTTATTTTTCAGCTGAACTCACTGCAAAGGAAATTCTTATTTTTCAATTGTGTTGTATTAATTTTTTTATTAGATCACTTGCAATTTTGGCCCTGCTCTTTAAGATTAGGTTTGATGTAGATTTCAATCTGTATTGCATATTGAGTGTATTTGCTTCCTACATTTTCACTTATGCCTGTCTGTACAGTATTGTGTGTCAGTTACACACAGAGATAAGTCTTAGTATGCAAACAGCACACATACATCACGAAGACTGTAAACTTATTAAAGGCAGTAGTAAAGGGGGATAGCACAAAAATCCTGAACCCTCTTGTTTGGTATTTGAGAGAAAGAATCTCTCATGAAAGTGGTAACATCTCTAAATTACATGGGCCTACTCTAGTTTTGACATACTGCCGTAAGCAACAGCATTTTCAGCCCCGGTACAAATAGCAACAAATGAAAAGTGTTCAGACGCTGTGGCTACCACCATCAGCAGGACACATAAGTAGCCGGTGTGTGTGTGAAGGGTACTCAGAAATTACAGAACTATTATATTTGTTTCTCTTTAATAATAGCAGTTAAAAAATATTCTCAAGAGTACTGTGGGCTTTTTATTTGTCATCTTTGTGTTTTACCTAGCAGTGAAATGTATACTCAACAGTATAATTATAGTTTTCAAATACTGACAGAATAATTTTTTGTGTGTCTGTGTGCGTGCATGCTTGCACACTTACTTCTACCAGTACTACTGCAGTTATCATAAATTTTACATATATATATATATGAGGACAGAATACCTGTAGACATACCAGTGTGATTCTTGGGGTGAAACAGGGTCCGGGGGGGGGAACTAGCATTAATTCTTGTCCTGGGGGCCCCATGTTCATTGACAAAGTGATTGGTATGATGTAAGAGATAGAAGACTGGGGCCCTAGATCTCCAATCTTGAATGAATTACCCTGCCTTCCAGTTTACTTTGGAGCTCAGTTGGCAAATGCCCTGATGGATTTGGGCCAGAATATCCAAATTGGGCAGCCTCCCCTCCTATAACTGTCCCCATAATTTGCAACCTTCACCAGAACTCCAGATGTGAGTCCCAGCCATTCTGGGACAAAGCATTGATTGTGAAATTCCCTCCCAACGGGAAGACAGACGGGTTCCATCTGCACTGAGATTCCAACAGCCAGTGAAAACAGTATAAATTTTTCAGACTTTTGGCTAGAATCCTGTTAGGAAACATGGAGCACAATGGTATTCGGATATAGCTGTCCATACAATGACCAGCCTATAGTGTGTAAGTTGGAAATTACCCTGCTGAAAACAACAAGAGTTCTGCATGCAGAAGGGGGAAGTGATAGTTCCTCGTGCAAATATTGGAGAAAGAACAACTGCACATGTGACAGACACAGAAGATGTCTTTTGACTATTGAAAGAATGGCTTGTTTCTCCTTTGCTTTTGTTAATAGTGATTTTATTGTACATTGCTTTGTAAAGTAGTAGCCAGAAAACCTTAAATATTTCTAGTCAATCAGTCAATCTATATTTTAACTACAGAGTATGCTTTGATGGAACATTAGTGCATGAACTTTGGCAAGGCTTCAGCAAAACAGTAACCCTGGTTGGTGATAAATATATTTGTGTTAATTGTTTCATCAAGTGTTGCTTCATATCTCAAAGGGAGGACAGAAACCAGACAGCATAGGCATGGGGAACATTATTTGAACCAGAACATTATGGGAGAAGAGAAGCTAACAACCAGTACAGAAAATAAGTAATTAGGAAAAATGTGATGGCTTTCATACAGCCAATATAGAACTCAAGTATTCATTTCCCCAGCACATACACACCAAGTTTCACACTCCTCTTCTTTGGTCTATTGTAGAGAGACAGCTTCTTGCTATACACTTCATTATCTAAAATGCCATTGGATATTGTCCTGGAATGCTACATGGAAGGGCCTCAAAACATTCTCCACGGGGGAAGCCTTAGCCTATGAGCCTGCCAAAAAGGAAGGGTGTGTGGGGAAGGGAAATCCAAGAGCTGGAAAAAGTTACACCCACTACTAGCACAAGGCATATTAAATACCTCATCACAACTACTCCCAGAGGGAGATTCTGCTGGTACTATAAAAAGCTGATATCCCATCTATAGGAGATTACTACAAAAGTTGGGGACGGGAGGGAGGACTTTTCCTAAAGTGAATGATGTAAACTATCAAATGCCAACACCAAGAATGATAGACAAGGAATAAATAAATCTTGGAGATGTTAGTCTGATAGGTTGTGGAAAGAGCCTCCATCACATCTGGAGGAGGAAGAAGAAGGCACTGTTTGCATTTGGTTGGCCTCAGAAGGAGGCTGCTGTCCAAGAGCATTTGCCTTGGCTGAATGTTTTAGAAAAGTTTAACTACAGCAAAATACATTTCCTTAGGGTGTTACAGAAGGGATGTTCCTCCAAATCCACCATTCTCAATCTTCTTTTGGCCACAGCCAGAAACAGAATATGTAAGAAATTTAGGCCGAATCAGGATTGTATAAGCCACAAAACAAACAAACAAACAAACAAACAAACAAACAAACAAACAAACAAACAAACAAACAAACAAACAAACAAACAAACAAACAAATAAATAAATAAATAAATAAATAAATAAATAAATAAATAAATAAATAAATAAATAAATAAATAAATAAATAAATAAATAAATAAGGTGGTATGTGAAGAATAGTGGCCCGCTTCAAAAGTGGCAGGGCCCCCCAGGGAGCCTTGTTGAGCATGGCTCCTCTAGATCAGTGGTTCCCAACCTTAGGTCCCCAGACATTCCTGAACTGCAGTTCCAAGAAACCTTGATTATAGCTCTGCTGACCAAGATTTCTGGGAACTGCAGTCTGAAAACATCTGGGGGGCAAGGTTTGGAAACACTGCTCTAGATGCTTTGAGTATCACTTTCCAGGAGTCCCAGCAAGTGGGGTCAATGGTGTGGGATTGTGAAAGTTGGGAACCCCGCCTCATGCATACAGGTTCCAGCTGTAACTGGAAGCAAAGGGATAGCAACACTGGCTTGGTTGTTTGCCCCCTGATGTGGGTCTGCTTGGCCACCCAGCTTACAGGGAATGTTGGGGCCAACTGCTGCCTACCGTTGCTTAGAACAAAGCAACGGAGCTGCAGGGCCACTTCCCTATCACAGTGCACAGCACAAAAGGTTTGAAATAGGAAGGTTAGAGCTTCAAACATACAGTGGGGTCTCTACTTAAGAACGTCTCTACTTAAGAACAATCCAACTTAAGAACAGCTCCATTTGCTAAATTTTGCTTCTACTTGAGAACAGAAATCCAAGATAAGAACAGGGAAAAAAAACCTTTCCTGCTCTTTTTTTAACCTTAGGTCATCTTAGGTTAAAAAAAAATCCCCCCCTAGTGGTAGAGTATGTATTAACCAGCTTTGCATTAGTTCCTATGGGAACTAATGCTTGAATGTACGAACGCACCTCTACGTAACAAAAAAACAGCCAGAACGGATTAATTGGTTTTCAGTCCATTCCTATGGGAAATCTTGCTTCAACTTAAGAACGTTTCAACTTAAGAACACCATTCCAAAACGGATTAAGTTCTTAAGTAGAGGTTCCACTGTAGTTTCTATGGACAGAAAAGAGCAGATACGGATTACATGGTTTTCAATGCATTCCTATGGGAAATGCAGATTCAACATAAGAACTTTTCAACTTGAGAACCACCTTCCAATACGGATTAAGTTCTTAAGTAGAGACCCCACTGTAGTAGCATTTCAGCTGCAAAAGAACACCAACCATAGATACTCTTGTAGTACCTTAAAGATTAACAAATTGTAGTAATGATATATACTGTTCCCTGTCGTATTCTGTATTGTTTATTTCCCCCAATACCCTGATCCAAATCCCCTTACCCTAGATCTTCCCTTACCCGATGGAAAATGGAACAAAAATATTAACAAATTTGTGGTGGAATGCCCCACGTCATGACTGTCCATCATGGGGAGCTCAAGGGCAGGAGCCTATGGGCAGAAGGGCAGGAAGGGTGGAACCAAAAGAACAATTAGACAGTTAGTTAGACAGTTAGAGGGAGAGTTAGAGAAAAGAGGTGTGAGACTGGGAAGTGAAGAGAGAGAGGTTTAGGAGATTGAATTGAGAAAGTTAAGACAGAGATTGGAAAGTTGGAATGCTAGAGAGAATAGGAAAGAGTTAAGAAGGATAGAGGATAGATAGATAGTCAAAGAATATTGTTACAGTGAATACAAATACATACAAACCAACGTGTAATCAACTGCTATTTAATGAAAGATCCTAAACATCTGTGATTTACATCTGTGATTTACATAACAACTATAAGATCAATAAATCTGTTGTATTGGCAGCACGTGCCTAAGATACATCTATTTAGTATTGTGTGAATAATACTTGGTGGCAGTGTGTAAAGAGGAAACGCATCCAGAGGGTGAACCTATGTTTAAGGGAAAATAAACAAGGGACACTGGGTGGACGCGACAGGAAGGTTAGAGCTTCAAAAATGGTAGCATTCAGCAGCAAGAGAAACCAACCATAGATACTCTTGCAGCACCTTAAAGATTAACAAATTGTAACAATGATATATACTGTTCCCTATCATATTCTGTATTTTTTATTTACCCCAATACCCTGATCCAAACCCCTTTCCCTAAGATCTTCCCTTACCTAATGGAAAATGGGAAAAAAGATTAACAAATTTATTATGGAATAATCATCCAGAGACTAGAATCTGCTTCATCAGACGACAAAGAGGTTCCTTTTCAAACATCACCTGATAAAGGGAATTGTACGTCATTGTTTTTATAGATAAGGCATGATGCCCATATTTGCAGCTAACCCAGAGTTATCTGCAAACAGGCATGAAATTGTTCCCTTTACTTATTCTTTATTGCAATTCCTTGCACTAAAGCTGGATGTGAAATTGCTGGGTTGGAGAAGAAAAGGAGAAGATTCAAGGTGAAAGAGATTCCCTCTCACATTTATGCAGAACATCATTGCTATCATATATACAGCCATAAACAAGGACAAGGGCTCTGTGCCTATAAATATGACTATTGATCATGATATCTATGTAGTGTATTCTTTTTTTGGGGGGAACCCCCAGAATTTCCCAGCAACTAACAGCTAGGAGCAATGATGGCTGAGGAATCCCAAAATGTAAAGTCCAGAAAAACACCAACTTTCCTACCCTCTAGATCAGAGGGGATTCTGGTCGTCGTCATCCAGAAAAGTAACTTTTACAAGCCTGGAGCAGAGGCAGCCTCTCACTCAATTAGAAGCACTGGACAGCTGCACCAATGGGAGAAAGAGCCATTACCTGCTTGTGGGTTTCCCACTCTGGCATCCGACAGGCCAGTTGGGGGGAAACAGGATACTTGATTACGACAGGCCTGTGGTCTGGTCCAGCCGCAAGGCTTTTTCTTTGTTTCCATTCTTCAAAATAATCTGCTGGACTCTGAGGAGTTATCCTTGAGAAGCAAATTGGACCTCATCCAAAGTAAAGGAGATGTGTAATGTCTATGAGAAAAGCAGATGTTGCTCTGTCTTATTATTTTTAGAAACAACATTTATTTGGGAAGCCAATGAATTGCTGGCACATGTGTTTTCAAGCAGCTTGGTCAGGTAGGTAATATAGCTTCCCTCTCTAGTAGAGGGATAAATACTACCCTATAGTAAGTGGCACAGAGACCATGTGCATAAACAGATAGTTTTCATGAATAAAGATTTCTAGTCCTCTAATATACACAACCCCCCAAATCCCCCAAACTATGTTCTAGAATAAGACCAATCAACAACTTTGTTAAGCATTGAGTTACCCTCTCACAATTTGTACACTCTCATCCCCCATGCTTCAGCTTGGTTTTGTTCTGTGCTCCTGGTTATGCTCCTACTGACAAAAGAAGACTAGCTCTAGAAAGATCAGGATGAGCTACTTTTTTGGGCTACAACTCCTTAAATGGTGCCTCTCAGATTCCCCCAGTGGCAGTCATGCTGGTTAAGAAATTCTGGAAAATGTAGAAAGCAACTTCCAAAGTTCTGGCCTTAGATTCCTTGTGTTCTGGTGGGTGTCATGGTAACTTCACATCAATGCCTTTGAAAGGAAAGCAGCAATAGTGCTGTTTGGTTGTGGTGTAGCTATGTGTAGCTGTTGCTTCTATGTGCAGAAGCAATTTACATAAAGTGATCTAGATGATACTGAGAAGACATTGTTAGAAGCAGGAATTCCTTAAGTGCTGGACAATGTCTGTTTGTCACAGTACAGGCTTCCTTGTAGCTTGTTTTGTATTGCAGTTGACCATTGAGCGGTAAACGTGGGCATCATGCATTAGTCTAATTTCTCAAGCATAAAATTTGGAGGGAGTTGTATCACTGGAACATTAACATGCTTTCAGTTTCTAATGATATGCTGCTGTATCCTCTTATTTCACCCTCAGACAGTATTGCTCCCAGAGTCCAGAACCTGAAAGGGAAATAACAAAGCTTGTTAAATCTGATTCAGTCTAATAATCATCTCTTGATGGAGAGGGTTAGTCAAAGACATTTGGATGCCTGAGGCAGAAAAGGAAGTGTTGCCCCTACCCACACAACTACATAGCCAAACAACATCACTTTGGTGCATGATGCAGGAAATCTCACAAATGCCTTTCTCTTCACTGACAGTAAAGATACAATAATAAATAGGGTAATTAAAAATTCACAGCCTTTTCAAGGCTGCTGAAAATCCATTACAGGGATTGCTTCACTATGCTTACTCTTCGGGCTGACCCTGGTCACAGAACATTGCCACAGGTACGGTTTGTTGACCTGTATGATTGACAAACTACTTTTCTGGAATTCTGTCGCTTGGTCAACAGATAAGAGTTATTAAAAAGTTAATGTATGCACAGACACAGAAAAACAGTCTAGAGACCAGACTGCTTTTCAGGCACATTAAACCCACTCACTTTGGTGAAAAATCCACTTGAGCTCATTGGCAGAACAAACTGTTCATGTAACTCATTAGTGCCTGCTTATAGGAAGGGTGGAAAACTCCAGCCTTGCACATGTTTGCAATTACAGCTCCCATTGGAGGTAGCTTTTGAGAGCTGAAGTACAAAATTTAAGCATAGTCAAAGGTTGCTTACCCAGATTTACAGCTTGCCATCCTCCTATAAAATATTTGTTAAAAAAAGAATCAAAAGAGGATGTAGCCTGGGAGGATATCCACACACACAATTTTGGAATCCACAGTTCCCCTTGGAAATGTCCTGCTCCACACTGGATGAGGTGAGTGAAGCTGCTGGCTGGTAAAGTCCCAGACCAAGGAAAGGGCGAAGCAAGGAGAAGCAGGAACTGTAAAGCTCTTCACAGCAGTGTTTCAGGCAAGACAGTATGAAGTCTTAGTCCAAAAAGCAGTCCAAATCGTCAAACAAGGTCCTGACAATCTAGAGCAGGGGTCTCCAAACTTTTCAGAGTGAGGGCCACAACATATATGTTCCAGATTTTTGAGGGCCGAAGGAAGACCCATATATGCCTGCCTGCATTCCTATTCACCTGCCTGTGTGCACACCTGCATGCATGCATGCTGGGTTGGATAAAAAGGCAAGATGAGCTAGATATGGCCCGTGGGCCGTAGTTTGGAGACCCCAGATCTAGAGCTAGGAGCCAACACACACAGGAACAAAGCAGAGGCTGTCAGACAAGTTGCTTCTAGAACCCACTCAGGGCTGTTTTCTAGCTGTATTGCTGGGGCCCACCCAGGCAGCAAGGGAAGAATCCTGGGAGAAAGAGCCCACTTGTGAAGAACCCAGAGGAAGGATAGTGCAGCTAAGCACTCTGCCTTGGTGCATCAAACCAGGCTCATGCCTTCAGCATTAATTCCCAAGAGCTGGGAGCTTGTCCCACCTCCTTCTCAGACTCAGTTCCTGAGCCCCCATAACCCATAGACTCAGCTTCCTGAGTCTCCAAGGGTCTGGGATCTGTGGGCTTGGGATCCTGGTTCCCTGAGGGTCCAGGATCTCCAAGGTCAAGCAGGTCATCTACCACATCAGTGTCCAGTTCCTCAGGCTCATCCTTGCTAGATGACTTCCTCTGTTGAGGTCATGACAGGAAAGCATACTCTCTGCCTGTAGCGTTCGCCCTTCGTTAGGTATAAGTCATGTATTCTTCATGTTCTATGCAAATGTGGTGAAGAGGCGGAGTCGAGAGAGAGGTTAAAAGGCGGAGCCTGAGAGGAGGAGTCAGGAGAGAGTCAGTGAGTTAGTCAGAGTCAGAGTCAGATGAGAAAGAGATTGAGTTAGAGACTGGTTAAGATAAATAGATAGAGAAGTTGGGAATTATATGGCAAGAGAATAGTATGTACATCTGAATAACTTCTGTGATTACTGAATTGGCTTCGCTTTAATAAGTAAGTTTTGTTTGCGTTCACCATACAAGTGTCTGATCAAACATCATTTGTTTTGTGGATTGAGGGAATCCACTGGTGGCAGTGAAAGGAAAACGACTGGAACCTTTGTGAGGGCACAAAACGTAGGTGCCTCGAGGAGGTGATAGTCACACTGCCTCTGACTTGTTGCACTTACTGCTGAAGAAGGATCAGGAGGTCCTATTCAAAATGCTGAGCAAGCCTGGATTTGAGCAAGCACTCAAATACTGGCAATACTAATGACCTACTCTGGACTACTACTGTTATGAGTTTTGACTGGTCTCCTGAAATTCCTACCTTTGGTCAGAACTGAGTGGTGGTGAATTAGCTGATACCCACCTGACATCCATGAAGGCCCAAGTTCCAATTCAGATATATTGGAAGTCTAGCCCAAACCTGTTGCCCTGTGGCTAAGCAGTGAATTTACAGGGTGTATCTTATACTCTTTCAGTAGGACTACTGTAGAGTACAGCATCAGTATATTATACCATCAGGTAACAAAAAGGGTGTTTTAAAAAAATGTTTACAAAGCTATACATCATATCATCTTTCTCCAGTTTGGTGACCTCCAGGTTTGTTAAACTACAACTTCTATTGTCTGATCAGCATAGCCCCCTTTATATAGTTTATATGTTGACTACTTCATCAATCTCTTGGATTTTAATTCATGAATCATTTCAGGAAAGGAAGGGTATACAAGGAAAATAGCATGAGTTCCCCTATCTACTTCAACAGAAGCGAAAAGGAAATGTGTAGAAATTGTAATGAGGAAAATTTTAGCAGGACTCTGTCTCTATACAAACCTTCTTTGCCTTCCAGCGCACATTCCACGCCCAAAGTTCAAATCCAAGTGAAAACAACTAGGCGCTTTATGGCACTTTAAAGACAATCTTATGCCAAATAAAACTTGTTGGAATCGTTGTTTTTGCTGTTATAGACTAACATGTAGATCTGAAAATATGGATGCTTCCATCCCCAGAACTTCATGTTAGGATCGTGTTTTCAAAAAGATTTGCCCAACTGCCCATCCATTGCTCCATTCCACCTCAGCAGATGTTTTGATTCCTGCTGGCACAAAGCTGTGGAGGACCACCCTTCCTGTCTTCCATTTCTTCTCTTCATCTGTGGCTGGGTTCCTGAAGTAAAGTTTGAGCTTAGTGGTCAGCTTGTAAATGCTGCACATCAGAGAGGGACTGCAGTGGGGTTGAATCATTTCCAATTGAGCTAGACTTAATGGGAGAAGAAGCTAAGTGACTGCAGCTGCAGCTTCCTCTAAGGAAACAAAGAATGAGAGATTGGAAAGGCTAAATTATTATTAAATGAAGTGCTTTGAGACAACAACATCTTGCCTTAATGTTGTTGTTGGTGGCCTAAGGAATTGTAACATTATACATGTGGAAGACCAGTGGCGTAGCAGAGGGAAGGCTCCTAAAGTCAGAGTGCCAGGTCTTTTCAACACGCTGCGACAATTCATTCTGTGCATTCCCTCCTCAGGGTTCCCTTTCCTTCTAAACTTAACTACAGCTCACAGGTGCTGCAGGGGAAGGGGACTCCACAGCAGCTACAAGTTGTTTGAAGCCCCACCTTCTCCATTCCAAAGTATGTGGAGCTGGTTTAATCTCAAGTAGGCAAATAAGACTCACTAGTTTTAAAAAAAATGACAGCTGCTAATGGAGGTGACAACTGTTTATGGATATGGACTAAGACATGTGGCTTGCAGTTTTGTATACTCTTTGTAGGAGTGGCTCTGGGACTGTCCTGGTGAGTGCCTATACAAATATATCACAACACCAGTGTGTAGGGTAGCTTTCCCTACTTTTCTAATTACGAAAGTCTTCATCTCTTTATTATACACATTAGAAGAATTAACTAAAAAAAATCTGCAGAGAATGTTTAATAAACACTACTTTCCTTGGAGAGGAACCCTCTCTTTGCATGTCCACAAGTCACTGCTTTCAGCAGCCACCCAGGAAATTCTGTTTCTTTGGGAATTATTTGGTCTAACCAATGCAAAGATAAAAACAGACATACCCTTCCTCTCACAATGAAAAATTCATATTCTGCCACCAGAGGCAAAGGACAAGACGGTGCCTCCTCCATTTCTTCTACAGAAGCCAATTAGCAGTTAACATTTACCTCAAAATGATGATGGGACCATGTTCCTCACCACACCTGAGAGCACCAGGCTAGTCTAGGAAGCACTGTATGTGACATACATACACAGCTGAACATTTCAGCACTTCCCATCACTCCTTCCTCCAGTATCTACCACCTGAGGTGATCACCTCAGTCTGCTTAATGGTAGGGATGATCCGGCTGGTCTCAACAGAGGCTGATTGCAAGGAAGAAGAATGCTTTCCAATTGTTATTCTTAACTGTGGAGATCTAATCTAAGCTGTTCTTCAATCAAACCATACAAGTTTAGAAACAAGATCTGCACAAACATCTAACAGAAGAACTATGAGAGAAGAAAGTAAGAAACCCAAAAGACCAAAATACTGGATCTTGTCCAAAAGGTTACCTTGGAGTCTCTCCCTCTCCTCCATGTACAGATATGGGATGTACAAAAGCACATCCTGATCTGTTCTGCACCTAAGTAAAAATAATTGGGTCAACCTGCTCTGTACTCTTTTCTTGACACTCTGAACTGATCCTTGTCTTGGGTCTGTTAAAGTATTTGTGCATTTCTGGATCTTTGGGAAGACCCCGTTCCTGCAGTTGGGAATATGCAAGCAGCAAAACCTGGTCATAAATTATCTGGTGCCTAGAGAATAGAAGGGCACCAGTGCAGAATTGGGGGGGTGTCTGTCTATTTATATTTTCCCCCATGCTTTCAATTGCAGCGAAGATCCTATCAGCTTTCTGAGGCAGCTACCAGGAAAGCAGGGAGGGAGGAACTTTAAAAGGGCAACGGGTAGAGCTAGAATAAGGGAGGGAGCCTGCTATTCACCACTTTCCATCCTTTCTCTGTGCCCAAGCTCTTTCTGGTCCCTGGGTTTGAAATTAATTGTGCTGTGGCCCCAAGACTTTAAAGATTTAATCAATAACTTTGTGGCAGGAAAGGCAATGAAGGGGCAGTTCTAATGTAATGACTATACTCTCCTAACCACTTTCCTTAGTTTTTCTTCCTCCTTCCACACTACTGATTGTGTTGTGTGAATCTGTGAACAACTGTGGGGGTGTGGCTCTTCCCTGTAGGCAACCAGCAGCTCTTTGCTCTGCACTGTGGTCACAATGGAAACACAGAAGTATCGCTGATTCTGTTCATATTTATACATTTGTCCAAAGACAATGTACATGGCATACATACACACAACTCTCTCTCTCTACACACACATATAAATATAGACTCATACATACCCAGATACATGTGTCTATGTATACATACGCTACCATGCACAGACACATTTCTGGTTAGGTATGAACAATACCGAGATGTGAGGACTGTGTTTGGAATTCCCAGCAGGAAACTGCTCAGGTTTACCCCTTAACTGACTTAAAACACTGTTGAGTGCCATTCTTTCCTGCTGTTTAATAACACTTTTGAAAGCATTCATGATGAAGATGGATGGTGGTATAATTCTGCAGCTGAGGAACTGGCAAGCTGTCAAGAAAAACAGAGGATCATTTACCATCAGCAACACAGCATTTTTCATTATCCGCCACTGTCATCCACAATAAATTTGCTATTAAATAAAAATAAATTGATCACTAGGGAATAGATGTTATTAATGATAAAGATGCCCTTTATTGTTTTTAGCCATAGGCCATTGCAGTCTATTGGAGAATAAGTGGTGTGTGTGGAGAAAGAGAGAGAGAAGGTAACCGCACCAATGGAAAATAATTTATCTGATCAGATGAGGCCCAGCATAAAAGAAGCAAAATAAAGAAAAAACGAACATTTTAGATACAAGTTATACAAAACTAAAAATATAATTAAAGAAAAAATGCAATCATGTGCTGAGCTTTATTACTATCTACCCTCCCCATCAGATAATCAGATTGCAATGGCAGTTAATTCATTCTGCTGCTCAGCAAACATATGTCATGAGTAATGGAATACTCATGATTTTGAGTATGATCAAAGATGCACATTTGGTTTTCAATGAAACCAAATTGTGAGGTCCTGTTGGACTGAGCTTGCCCAGTGAACTATACAAGACCTCAAGCCAAAAATTATACATACACCTGCACAAGGTATGACTTCTGCCCACCCCAAAAGACAACTACAAAGCAGCACAAGTCGCATTGCTCTCTCTCTCTCTTTTTTTACCCTCCAGGTGGATTATTAAGTTTATGGAGTCCTACCATATACAGTATCCCTGCCAGTGGCCCATTTTCAGCTTTGTTCAAGTAAAAATATCACACAGACCTGCAAGCACAAAGTTCACAGAACTAGATAACAATTTAAAAGAGTTGATTCTTTTAAAGAGTTTTTTTTTTTTAAATCCAGACAGTAGAAAGGGCAAAAATGAAGGCATCGTTACACAGACAAAACTGTGAGCAAGAGATAGGGCAGAGCTCTCTACAGTCACCCGGCATTCCGGCAGGGCCACCTCTGGCATTGGTGGATGACAGACAGGGTGGCTTTACTAATCACTCAGAAAGAGAGGGCTGAATGAAAAACGGCTGCAAAGGGGAAATTGCTGTATACATACTCAGTGTCATAGAGCTCAATGGAATCCCACATCTTTGAGCAATTTTTTTAAAAAAAATTGGGTGGTGAAAATCCTGTTAGTCGTGTGCTGGAATAAATGCCAGTGGCAAATTGCAGCAAGTTAAGGTATCAACATGCATAACAGTAAACACCTAAGTGTGTGCATTCAGATGTTCACACCTGGAACCTGGATCTGTAGAAAAACTGACTATCCTTAAGGTCAATCTATCATTGCTAGGCTTCCCTGAAGTCAGTCCCCTTTAAGTAAGAAAGAAGGGCATATTCTGCTCACAGTACTAGGTGCACCATGCTTCCGTCTGCCCCCTCCTTCTGTCTCTTTCACTCTTCCCTCTGCTACTCACTCATTCAACTATATTGTGCCTCATGTCCAGTTCCACAGGGTGCCTGCTGCTCCAGTTTGCCTGCTAGTGCTGTCCAAGGTGTTTGCCCACTTGCCAGTGTGGCCTGTCCTCTGCTTCCCCAGCGCTGCTGGCATTTCCACTGTGCCGAGTTCAATTAGTATGCTCATTACAGTCATTCCCTGATACCTAGACACTACTGGCTGTTGGTGTCTAGTCGTTTTGTTTGGGGCAATCACTGAGCAGGCGTCAGAGAACAGGGAAGAGGCGTCAGGGAAATTCTTTCAAAATGTGTTGCCTGTTTGTAGTTTTTTAAAAGGGGGAAGTAATGATGATATGTTATTCATAATGCCTGCAACTGAGTTCCAAATATCTAGAAGTTCTGCATTTTTAAAATTCCAAAGCATGAGTCTGCATCTTGGCGCTATTGCATATTCCTACTGTTTTCTGAAATTGTCATGATTTGCTACTCAGATTTATGCTGCTTGCATTATACTGGGATTTTTTTTAAAAAAGGATATTGATCATTATTTCACACATAACTATACAAACTCTGTAAAGTTTCTGAATTTACGTCTATAAATATTACTGCACTTGATTCTCTCCTGGAAATGTGTGCAATTCTCCGTATTGTATTATTTTATTCAATAAAATGGCTCTGGAATGGGAAAATTACAAAACCTGGGAGAGGCCATGTGAGAAGATGGTGGTGGGTCCACTTGAAGATGTCAGCTTTTAAGTGTTTCAGCAGCTGGTAGCTCTCTGCCCCTTTCCCCCATGAATGAGCCCCACAAGAGGCAATGGCAGGTGAAAAGACAATAGATGTTAATTTTATTGCTGACCTCTGCTGCCTCATTATAGCAGGGGGTGGTCATTAAGCCCCATCCTGTCAGACTAGAGACCACCCATCATCCTGTACAAAACTGGGCAGACAAACCCCTGAAGTGGCCACAATTTCCAGCTTCTTCATTGTAGACATGGTTTTAAAAGCAGGTTAACTGAGGTAATAGCTGGTAATAACAATGTATCTACAGTCCCAAGTTTGGAAACATTTTTGGATTACAACTCCCAGAATCCACCAACCAGACTGCTAGTTTTGTGATCTCGCCTCTCCTGCTTCTTAAATTTATGGCTCCTTTTCTAAGCCTCAAAAGTAGGAGGAAGGTGGTTTTGGCTTTTTTTCAGAGGATGGGCTAAATCTGAGGGAGGATCAGCAACTTTCACTAGAATCACTCTGTCCTTGTAGTGGCCATGCTTAAGTGAATTACAGGGAGGTAAATGTGGTGGACAAAAGAGTCAAAATAATCAGAGAAAATGAGGGAGCTTTATACTCCCTAAATATTGTTGCCACAAGGCAACAAGAGAAGCAATCCAACACACACACACACACACACACACACACACACACACACACACACACACACACACACACACACACACACACACACACACACACACACACACACACACACACACACACTTTTGCCTTGGAGATCCTTCAGGATTCATGCGTATGTGGGGAGGGGATGGCATACCCCAGTAAAATGCTCAGGAGGCAGGAAATTCAGATATTCCAAAATCGTGTATGAACCAACCTCAGGGATTTAACATGATATCTCTCTGCCAATGAAACATGGATAAAAAGGCTGGAAATAGCAGCCCGGCTCTACTCTCAGCACAGCTTCATTCAGTGTTTGTAAATGACATTTCAGAATGTGGAAAGGCAGCAATGGCCGATCATGTTTCCTGCATGAGTTCGTGAAAGAAAATCTCAGGCATTGTTTTCATTTCCCTTGGCCCATGTTTGATAGCAGGATAGTTTATTCCAGAGGATTCTCAACTGAAAAGCAAAATGCAATTCTGCTTTCATACAGTAAAAATCCAGAGTTTTGATCAGCATACCCCAGCTGATTCAGTCTGTTGCGCTTCTTGAAAAGTGACCATGTTTTATCACTGTCATAGTTAGAGTCCATCTGCTTTCACTTTAGGGATGACACATGTTTTCCTAATCAAAGCAATTGCTCTGTTGTGTTTATGGAAGATCATTATTTTCAACTTTAGACCTTCCTAATCCCAGGAGGGAAGCTCTAACCACAAGTCTGCTTCCATGGCATACGACATGCAAGTGACCAACAATTTCAAGTTGCTCTCTAGAGATTACATAGTGGGCTGTTTGCCCAAACTGAAGGAAGGGGAAAATTGGCCTCTGACATCAAGATTTAAATGGGCTCCAGAGATTTCAGCAGCTGGCAGCCCAGCCAATCATGCATGACCAGACATACTGTATAGGATTTTTTTAAAAAAATAAAAAAGACTGTATGCTGTAGTGCATGGCAGGTTGCTGTTGAGGGAAGCAAGAATCCTAGGAATGTGGCAAAATATGAGGCGGGAAAGGGCGATGAGACACATGCTTATTAAAAAGTAAGTACCACTGAGTTTGTGAGACTTTGTTCTTGATCAGTACATACAGGATGGATTGCAGCCTAAAAGATTACATTACCTGGGGGGGGTGTCATTACCCCCACCCCATTTTTCTCCCTTTCCTTGACTACAGCACCTCAGCCTCCGCTTTCCTGCTCCCAGTGCAGTCAAAATTCAAGATGCAATTACAAAATACTACTACCCTTCAGAGGAAGAGAAGACAAGAGACAACCATCTTCCTTGTAACACATGATTGTACTGTCCTAGGATTCATTGTTGAGGTCTGTCACTCTAGCCGCCTAGAGTGGTCCTCGATTGACCAGATAGGTGGGATACAAATAAAATAAAATAAAATAAAATAAAATAAAATAAAAATAAATAAATAAATAAATAAATAAATAAATAAATAAATAAATAAATAAATAAATAAATAAATAAATAAATAAATAAATAAATAAATAAATAAATAAATAAATATTAGCCCGTGATACCAATGGCATTTAGCAAGGCTTCACATGGTGTGTCTACTTGTGCTTGAAGAGACTGCAGGAATTTCACTCTGGAATTTTAAATCCTTAAGGTTGCAAATTTTGATTTCAGCCAGAGCTGTGACTATTTATTGTCTAAGCACATTGACCAGCAGTAGCTGATTCATTTTCTGAAAAACAGTCAGGTAGAATGGCAGCCGAAGATGGAGAAGCTCTATACAGTCAGCAAAAACAAGAACTGGAGCTGATTGTGGCTCTGACCATCAACTTCTTATAGCAAAACACAAGCTCGTGGCAAGAATACACAGAGGAATTATACCGGAAAGATCTGGATGTCCTGGACAACCCAGATAGTGTGGCCGCTGACCTTGAGCCAGACATCCTGGAGAGTGAAGTCAAGTGGGCCTTAGAAAGCATGGCTAACAACAAGGCCAGTGGAGGAGTCCAGTCAAACTATTTAAAATCTTAAAAGATGATGCTGTTAAGGTGCTACATTCAATATGCCAGAAAGTTTGGAAAACTCAACAGTGGTCAGAGGATTGGAAAAGATCAGTCTACATCCCAATCCCAAAGAAGGGCTGTAGCAAAGAATGCTCCAACTACCATACAATTGCACTCATTTCACATGCTAGCAAGGTTATGCTCAAAATCCTACAAGGTAGGCTTAAGCAGTATGTGGACCGAGAACTCCCAGAAGTACAAGCTAGATTTCAAAGGGGCAGAGGAACTAGAGACCAAATTGCTAACATGTGCTGGATTAAGGAGAAAGCCAGAGAGTTCCAGAAAAACATCTACTTCTGCTTCATTGATTATGCACAAGCCTTTGACTGTGTGGACCACAGCAAACTATGGCAAGTTCTTAAAGAAATGGGAGTGCCTGACCACTTTAACTATCCATTTGACATCTGAAGCAGAGTGAAACAGGGCTGTGTCCTTGCGCCAACCCTTTTTGGGATCTTTTTTTGCTGTCATGCTGAAACATGCCTTTGGAACTGCAGCAGAAGGTGTCTATCTCCGGACTAGATCAGATGGAAAGCTCTTTAATCCCTCTAGATTGAGAGCGAAGACCAAAATCCAGCTGAAATGCATGTGGGACTTCCTCTTCGCCGATGATGCAGCCATTGTTGCCCACTCCGTTGAAGACCTCCAATAACTCATGACTCATTTTAGCAAGGCCTGCCAAGACTTTGGATTAACATCAGCCTGAAGAAAACACAAGTCATGGCCCAAGGAGTGGACTCACCTCCCTCTATTACCATCTCCACACAGGAATTGGAGGTTGTTCATGACTTTGTGTACCTTGACACTCTCTCCCTAGATGTTGAGCTGCATAAATGCATTGGCAACACAGCTACTATGTTCTCTAGACTCACAAAGAGAGTATGGCTTAATAAGAAGCTGCCGGCATACACCAAGATTCAGGTCTATAGAGCCTGTGTCCTGAGCTCACTCCTGTACTGCAGTGACTCCTGGACCCTTTGTGCATGGCAGGAGAGGAAGCTGAACACGTTACACATGCGTTGTCTCTGATGCATTTTTGGTATCACCTGGCAGGACAAAGTTCCCAATGGAGTAGTCCTAGGACGAGGTGGAATTTTTAGCATGTATACATTACTGAAACAGCAATGTCTGCGTTGGCTTGGGCATGTCGTGAGAATAGCTGATGGTCAAACTCCCAAAGATCTCCTGTATGGAGAATTAGTGCAGGGAAATCACCCCAGAGGGAGACCACAGCTGCGATACAAGGATATCTGCAAGCGGGATCTGAAGGCCTTAGGAATGGACCTCAACAGATGGGAAATCTTTACATCTGACCATTCCGCCTGGAGGCAGGCAATGCATCACAGCCTCTCCCAATTTGAAGAGACTCTTGTACAGCAGGCTGAGGCAAAGAGGCAGTCCTGAAACCAGCAAAATCAGGGAGCTGGACAAAGGACAAATTGTATTTGTCTTCAGTGTGGGATCGTCACTCTCGAATTGGCCTTCTCAGGCACACTAGACGCTGTTCCAAGACCTCCACACAGAGCACGTTACTATAGTCTCTTGAGATTGAAGGATGCCTACTACCATTCATTAAGATTTAAAACTGTAATGCATCCATATTAAAATATAATTCAAAAACTATGCATACATTTTGAAAGACCTCCTCATCTTAATTGTCTCCTGGTTCCCCAAAAGTCTGTGTAGAGAGGTATATTTTCACCTGCAGAAGGAAAAGAAGCCAGAAGCGAACTGCACTTTCTGAGGGAGAGAGAGAGAGTTCTATCATGTGGGAGCAGCCACAGAAAAAGCTCTAATGGATCCTTAGGAGACATGCTAGTGAGAGTGATGGGACCAAGAGAAAGCACTCCCTGAGGATCTTAATACATATAGTATAGGGCTCATACATGAAGACAAGGTCTTTCAGATATGTATGTGGAGGCATCATAATTTTGAGGAGCCAGGTGTCTGCTATCTAGTGACTCTGTATGATACTGGAAGCTATGAACAGGTTGTAATTAATCCAAATTAATCAATTTTAAAGTTGGCTGGATAGCTCAGCGGTTTAGGAATCTGGCTGCAGAGGCAGAAATTGAGAGTTCGATTCGCAGCTATGCCTCCTGTTCATAAAGCCAGCCTGTGTGGCCTTGGGCAAGCTGCACAAAGTCCCAGGACATAGCCAGAAAAGGGGAATGGGAAACCACTTCTGAGTATTTTCTACCTGGAAAACCCTGAAAAGGATTACCATAGGTCAGTGGCACACAATTATTATCATTAATCAATTTTTAAAAATAAAATACCTTTGAGATGTGTGATCTCGGGGTCTTCACAGTATCTCTGACAAATTTCAGGCATCTGGGTTTCTCAGAGCTGTGATGATGCACAAACTATGACTGACCGTTGCACTCTCTGGTTATTGTAGGAATACACTGTATGTACCTGACATTTATTTGTAAGCATTTAGGTATTTACCTGGGGCATACTTAATCATCTTGCTCATGATTTTAAAAAGTTACATTTTAAAAGTAAGTTGCTTCTGTTACTCATTGTAGTGTTTACCAGCTAGTTTGCTGCCATTATTCATTGCAATGGTTAAAAAGCAATTACAGTACTAATTATGTTACTTTTCAGTTTTTCTTAATTTCTGATTACATTTGGGGAGGGGACTTCCAGAATTGATAAATGAATAAACATGAACAATTTCACTGAAATGTCTCTACAATGCCTAAAAATATCCTCTTTAGCAGTAACTAAAAAGCAGTTAGAAAATACTTCGTGTTACACCTCATTGCAAAGTTGTTGATATTTAACCTGTCATTACCACTGATTATGCTGCTTTAGAAACATGATTTTTTTCTTACATCATCATTTGGAAGAACAGTAACTGATTTGTAGTTGTGTTATTTATAACTTCCAGGTGCTGCTATGGATTTACTGTAAAATGAATTAGGAGTTAATTGGGTTTAAAACATCAGTATTTTAAATTTCGTTTAAATCAATCCTTTTCAAAAAGTGAGAGATGCAATTTCTAATTGGTGTCATTGCTAATAGCAGTGAGATGAAAGGACTTGTTTTGGCTTTGGTCTCACTGTAAGTAAGACTGAAGTCAGAAAATCACTGTGGATGGTCCATAGAGCTGTAGCATGGCCAGGTGCAGGGATTCTACTTGGGTTCTAATCCCTTCTCTAACTCCTTACTGCTTGGCAGTTAAGCATTTCCTGGGGTGCAAAGTAATCACAGGCAGCTGTCCTGTCAATTCCCTTTTTTAAAAAAAGAGATAATAAGACTGGCAAATAATAAGGATGTTCATGTTCTCTGTCATCCATGTATTTTGCTCTGTTTTCCTTAAAGATAATTCAGGTCCGTGTCACTTAGTTTTTAAAAACACTCTTAGTTCCAAGAAACCTGGGGATATCACTGAGTATCATTGATCAAATAAAGGTGCTTGATGGTAAGAAAAGTAATGGCACTCCAGCCCAAACCCAATCCATATCCAAGCTGGACTTTATTGGTCTACCAGCAGGGTTACTTTTTTTGGAGGCTGGACTACAGTGACTTTCCAAAAGATGGAAGGGTTGCTTTAAAAGACATCACTCTCATTAAATTGTCTCTTTCCAGGGTGATCAGAAGCACACCTTTCTCACTGACTAATCACACAATCATGAATGGGGTTATGTGCATGTTTCCAGGATGACCATGGGGTGATATTAAGAACTCAGAGACATTCCCCACAAATCTTTCCTGTGAAAGCTGGCATTTGTGGGGTTAAAATTTTGTAGTAAAGATGTAATGCGATCAAAAGCAGTGGAAGACAATTAAAGCTATCATTACATCATAGGGAAATCATTGAGCTGGCACCAACAGAAAAGGACCACATGTAGAGGTCAACCTTCCTTGCCTTTCGTGCTGCAAAAGGCATCATCAAAGCCTATAAGATGGTTGTTTTTATGAGACACATTTTGCAGTCATGTGCCTTTCTTTCTCAATGGAAATAAACTGTTTATTTTTTCTCCTTTGAGTAAACCAACTTGCTGTTATGATGGAAGAGAGGGCTGAGAAAGGGAAGAAGATGAGGCGAAGCTCCTGGAGGTGTGAAGAAGGAATAGGGTCCCTGCTTGGCCCCTTTGAAGAGGAGCATCCACTGCCTTTTTGAAATCCCTCCCTTTTTCCCTTCCCTGTATCTGCCTTAGGAAGCCTCCCAGGTTGTTGGTGAAATCTGGGCTTTCTCCCTTCCACCTGGAAAAAAAGAAGAGGGAAAGAAAACAACGTACCTAGCTCTATAGATTCCTATTATATTCACCAGAGCCCTTTTTGTCCTCCCCGCATCTCAACACACACACACACCCAAATTCTGGGGCTTGATGCAGTTGTACCATTTGTTCAGTTTGTGCCCGGGCCTTGCTATTATTATTTCCTCTTTTGCGGGAATGGGGTCCTTCCCTGAAATCCGGATGCACAAAAATATCAATGCAAACATGGGCAAAGATTGGTTTGAAATGTCTCCAGAAAGGCATAGGGTAGAACAGGAACCAAGCTGTGTGCCTTTTATTCACACACGGCCAAGAAAGCAGTGCACAACTCTAATTTGGGCCATTGTAGGTTCCTATATAAACAAACCAATATATCATCCTGGACACACCTGTTCTTTTCTAACTGGAAGTGTAAACAAAGCTGGACCTTGGTAGTACCTGGATGGGTGATATATGAAGGATGTCCACATACAACTTCAGGGAGTTGCTGCCAGTCATAGTTAACTACACTGGTCCGGGTGGATCTGGATAAGGCAGCTCCCCCCTCTTCAGAGAGATAAACACATCTTTACCTCATCTTTACCTCCATTACAAAAAGGATGAGTGGACCTGCAGCAAAAAGGTGCGGTATATTATCACATCCTAGCTGGAAAACTCCTCTTCTGGGTGCTCAGGTATGGCTAGGGAGCTTGGAGGCTTCCAGATCTTGTTGGAATCCATTTCCAATCAGTTCTAGTGAGTCTGGCGGATGGTTAAGGATTATGTGAATAATAGTCCATCAATATCTGGATAGCCACAGGTTCTCCTAATAGTGAAGGAAGTCTGTTCATTCCATTCTCAAGCTTGAACCTGAGAATTTCCCATATTTCAGTATCTATTGTCAATAACCATGCTCATTGATCACTGGATTGTTTGGCGTTTCCTTCTTCCTGTAAGATTTTTTTTGTGTGTGTGTGTGTGTGTGTGTGTGTGTGTGTGTGTGTGTGTGTGTGTGTGTGTGTGTGTGTGTGTGTGTGTGTGTGTGTGTGTATCCATTCCTTCTGTGAACTTTGAGTCATCCATAGTAAAATCAATGCTAGTCCCTTATACTACTATCCATCCCCCGCCAAAAGTGGGAATGATTCTCTTCACTCTCTTTCTATGTTTAATCAACCTTCTCCTTGGCATCCAGTACCAGATATTGAGAAAACTGGCAGAGAAGCTCTGCTACCAATACTGATCACTAGCACTTCCCTTTTACAGTTGGCAGCCTCCTCTAGAGGAGAGGTGAGGAATGTATCATCTGTGTGCAAGCTATGACATCACTCTCCTAAACTGTACTAAAGCCATCTGTCGCCCCATGTGATGCAGCTGAGCAGCTCTTGCAATGCAGGATAGCTTTATTTCCTGACCTGTCATTTTGATCTGGACTTGTTAGGTTGTGTTGTTATCAATGTCTTATTGAACAGAATAATGTTGAATTTTCCTTTGAATTTATCAATATGTTTTGTAAACATTTGGTGGGCCTTTTGTCTTTTCCACATGTTAGGCATTTTTGATATCTTAATGTTTACTGTGAATCATTTTGGACACAGTTTATGGTGGGGATGACAATGTATAAATAAATACTGTACAAGATGAAGTTTGCTCCCTATCATATGATGGTTGAGAAAGCATTAGCAAAAAGTTATTTCTGTTCAGAAATGAACATATGGATACGTTTAGGCAAACAAAAGCACAGCTATCTATGTGTGACAGAAAACAAATGCCAAAATCCACACTGGAGTAACACCCGAATTAGGCCTGCAAAAAGTCACAAAAAGCATGCCAAGCTTTAGACATGACAGATATTCTCATCAAATAAAATGCTACATAAATAAGTAGAGGAGAAGGGAAAGGGCTTGATTTTAAGTTTCTCATAAGTCCATGTAGTTGACATGTGTTTTGAGATGCAATATATATTTAGAAAGATTCTCAAACATTGAAATCTTCTCAGGTGGTGTGATGGCCTTAGATTTCACCCAGAGAAACCCAGCAAAGTCTGTGAGCTATTTAATGCCATCACATCACCCGATAAGCATCATTTGAATATCTAATGAGCAAAAATTGACACTATGGTAACTACATGGATTTAAGATCAGGTCTCCTATTTTCACTGCTTCTTTTCCCCTGCAGCTTGGTGCTGAAAACACCTGTGATATCAAAAGCTTGCAAGTTTTTGGTTATCAAATACAGATATTAACCTACTAGGGATTGTAGAGTTTAGCAGTTTCTTCCCTACCTACCCCTTGCCTGTTCCTGTTGTTCCGACTGTGTTCTGGCTTGTTCCTATTTTAAATCGTTGCAGAAAAAATCACTGGCCTCAGGATGATATAGCTAGACTTTCTCTTCCCGCTTCTGCCACTGCATTGCTTACTGTTGGGGTCAAGGCTGACCTCAAATTTTTTGCTGCCTGAAGCAAGGTCAAAATGCCACCCTCTCCTTTCTACATGTAGAAGCCAACTGGGGTGGAATCTAAGTCCTTCATTAGCAACCTAGCTGCATCCTGCCCAACATCTAAAGGCACCAGACCAATTTAGGATAAGGTGTGAGCAGAGCATTTTATTTTTAAACAAAGTGCTAGCATTAAGTGTTCTGGGTTTTTTTTTTTCAGTTAATGTGTCATTCCATACTTTAAATGTGACATGTTAGTGATGTGTTGCTAGCAACTACTTTGGTGGATTTTTAAAAAAAATTATTTTTCAATAATACTTCAAATGGGTCTTTTTCTCCCCACAACCAATATTTTAGAAGTAAAATCATTCAGTACACAAACAAGATGAGATGGTTTGACAGTGTCACTGAAGCTACCAACATGAATTTGACCAAACTCCGGGAGGCAGTGAAAGGGCCTGGCATGCTCTGGTCCATGGGGTCACGAAGAGTTGGACATGACTTAATGACTAAACAACAACAAAACAAACAAATCCATGTTGTAAGTCATCATGTTACTTCACACAAATAACTTTATTATACCCTTGTAAACACTCAAAGTAAAGTGTTTCAGATAATGTTGTTCTGTGCAAAACTTTGTTTCCCAATTCTGGGGTTGAGGTCAGGCTGTACTGAATTTGCAATTTTCTACCTAGAGAGGGAAATGGGCAGAGGAATGGGCTAGGAAGTAAATTTGTTGTTGTTTTGACTTCTATATCATCCCACTGGCTACCTGAACTCACTGGGATTGAACTCAAGTTGTGAACAGAGGTTTGAATGCAGTAGTTGAGTTTAACCACTGAGCCACGTGGCTTGTTTTGTAGTGATCAGGGACTGCCACTGATGTCCCCCGGCATTAGGTAGTTGCTTTGCTCTGCCCACTGTGCTGTCTGAGAAATTCTGGGAGTTGTAGTTGAAAAGCACAAATCAACATACCTCTAGCGCCTTTCTGTTCTACCATTTCAGTAGTGCCTGGACACACTATTACTGTACTTAGTGGGCACTGGAGTGGTGTGAATGTCTTGCACCAAACAACTCCTTACTCCAAAATAGCCTTCCCCACCCTCAAACTAGTGTTCTTGAGATATTTCAGGGTACCGGCCCATCAATCCAGCCAGCATGATCTATGGATGTGCAGTACAGGCATTATAGTCCAAATATAGGTTGAGAAAGGCATCGGGGGAAGGGCACCAAGACTGTGAAAGTCCACGTTAAGAAGCAATAGAAATGTGTAGCCCTTGCACTCTTAACACAGGGAGCTGAAGCCTGTTGAAATCATCTGCACAGACTTTAGAAACAACAGCAATTGGGATGACATATTACCCACAACTCCTTTGCAAATTTAATAATGCCTCTTTCTTTTAGGAAATCCTCAGGGCCCAATTTGTTTCCCCCCGTTGCCCATAATAGATCAAAACAACTGACAAAGCGTGATGCTACCTCTAAAAATATCATTTTCCTAGTGTGTAAATAATTTTGCAGCTGGCTGGATTTTAATTGCTCTGAAGACACTTGCAGCCAACGGCTTTAACAAAGAGCAGCAAGTGGCTTGAAGAAGATTGTGCTTCGTGATGTGTATATGTGGGGTGAGCAAGTGCTGGTCTGTCTCTGGCTTATGCATGTACACACAGACCCATATAATATGAAAGACAGTACTGCACAAAGCATCCGGTAGATTAGACGGGCTTGTGTGTTTAAATATATTCAGAATACTGGGTACAAACAGTATTTATTGCAGAGATGCCACTTTGTGGTACAGTGGCAACTTTCCAAAGACAATTTTGTTGTAATTAAACTCCTCCATGATTATGGTATGAATGCACTAATCTGTACACTCCGATAAAGTTCGTATTTGGTTAAGTGTTCTGCTTATGTAGATCAGGATAAACAATGAAATTTAATGGAGTGTCCTCGTTGGGTGAAGAAATTGTGATTTTGATAATATGACACTACACTACTAAAAATCATTTATCTGATTTTTAAGGCTACAGCAGCAAGAAAAGCAGTTCTGTCCACCCCAGCTTTGGTGCAGGTAATAAGTTGTCACGGGCTTTTGTGCCAGCAAATTAAGCAAGAATTTGAACTTGGAATCTATTCCTATGGAAAATGCACATGCATGCAGCCACAACAGGGAGGGGCCAGAATCTTCTCGAGAAGCCTGTTGGAAAGAATAACACTGAGGGACAGGAGAAAAATCTTTCTCACCAGCAGCCTACCTTTTGAAATGTCACTCTAAAAGGGTTCTCCTATGAATAGAAGACTAAGATTTTCACATTTTCTATTGCCTTCAAGCTCTCTTTTGTTGTTTCTTCTCTCTCTCTTTTTCATTGACAGTAGTGATGCCCAGTACAAGGGAGGCAGACGATAGATTAGTAGCTATTTAGCTACAGTTCCAGTCTATTTGAAATGCATTTAGCAATTCCCTGTTGTTCTCTGGGATTTGTCATAAATCTTGAGTAAATATACTTAGCACAAGCTCAAAGGATTGAAATTTTGAATTCTCTGAGGGATCAGATCTTTAAGCCTTAAAAAAACAGCTCTTATTTAAAGAAAGATAAAGGGAAAGAACCCATTTGTCAAAACAAACATTTTGGTGGGTGGGGGTGCCGACAAGAATACTGACAAGAATACTAGACATTATCTCTGTGGGAAGTGCCGCACATTCTGGGTTTTGAGGCAGCATTCCTTCTCTAAGGAGCAGAACCTATTCTAGGAATTAGAACATGGTGGTATCATATCTTGAAATGATAGCACCATCTGAGAAATCTTTAGAAGTTATTCTCCTATTTCCTTCCATCTCTCTCTCTCAAATTGCACTCACAAGTTCCTTTCAAAGGGCTCCATCCTATCTCTGGTTGCCAGGAGCTCTCACAAACCTGAACAGATATTTCTGGAGAGTGCTGTATTTGAACTGCAGTACCCATTGTGGTATAACATATAGAACGATGGACTAGGAGTTAGGAGACCTGGGTTTGAATTCCCCCCTCAACCGTAGTAACCATGCTGGTGAGGTAGCAGTAGCAAAATAACTCCTTAAATATCTTATCTTGAAAATCCAATGATGGTTGCTATAATTCAGTTCTGACTTGACAGCACATCACACACACACAAACGTACGTACGTACGGGTGGTAGTGAAATCCTTCCAGGGTTGAATGTACTGAAAATAAAGGCAAGTACACCCAACGGTGTAACTGGAGATCAGTAGCTAGAGACAAATTTAGGGTACAGAAGTAGGAACATGGCTGCTGAAGCTTGGCCTTGAGACCAGGAAAGAAAACTGAGTCAGCCATGGGGTTGGTCCCAGAGAGTTCTACTGCCTGAAATAAAGGAAAAGATGATGTGGTTTCCACCACATCCCATGTCACTTTACATGCATGCACACACAGAGAGACATACACACTCCAGTTCATTTATATAAGCTGGCTGGACTAGCAATTGACTACTGGTTCAACACTGTGACAGGACAATATCTTCTCCCATACCTGAGAGCAGTGGTCTAGTTTAAATGATCCAGGAAAGACTGGTGTCACACAGTCTTCAGTCCTGCAAAGGAGGAGAGCAAGTGTTCTCATTGGCTTCCCTGGATTATTTCGTATCCCACCGCTGGACACCAGTTGTGGCGTTTACCCCGTGGCCCCTGCTTGTTTCACCAAACACAGGGCTCACACGAATATCCCAACACGCCCTTTAACACGCTGCCACCAGTTGATCTCTTTATCAACCTATAATTCCTATGAAAGACTGAGGTCCATTCAGTACTGAACTTTTAAACAGAAACAGTTTATTGATTACAAGTTGTTTTAGGAATAGTTCTTAAGCACAGAGCTTCAGTATTTTACTTTAACCTCCTCTATCTTAATTAATACAGGTCACACTCTGACTAATCACTCCTTAAACACTCTGCCCCAAATAGGGTTGCCAGATACATGGGTACCAAAAGGAGGACATAGAAAGACAAAAACGAGGACAGAGGAGGATATATTGAATATTTCATTTGAATCGTTCTGGATTAAACCCGCAATCAATACAATTTCATTACAATAGCTGCCGATAAATGTCTCTTAGTGAACTGACCAAGTAACATTCATGTTAAAAAATAAAAATACAAATAAATTCAATGGAGGCTTTTTTTCAAAATACCAAAGAACATTGTTGTGAATGGGTTCGGGTTCAAATTTAGGCGACTCCTCATTTTGCACGGGAAATATCACAGGAGACGTCTTCTTAACCTTAACAACTTCATCTTTATTAACAAAAGGAGGTTCAACGTTGCTAGCAAAAGGGTCAAAGAAACTCAACTCAGGCAACAAGCTGCAACTGTCCAACGCATAATAAGGTCTTCCATCGACCGAGCTTAGAAGGGTGCAGGGCCAAATCTCTCTGCATCCATCGGTTTCCGCAGCGGCGCACTCCGCACCGCGCAGAGGGTGCCGCAACATGGGTGCCTTGCCCAGTCACATTTCAGCAGAGGAGTATTACGTCAGGTCGAATCACCTGTCATCCCCTTCCCTTGTTCTTGGGGGAAACTACCACAGACCATTCAAGCGTCTTATACTTCAGTTCTTTTCCCTCTTGGGGAACAGGGTTGGGAAGCAGCCCTCCTAACTTCAAGTTCGGGAAGTCCCTCAGTAGTTCTTGGGTCTTGACCCTCTCATACTCCCTTAGCCTCTCTATCTCCTTCTTCCTTTTCCATAGCTATACTTCTATATCAAAGTGGCGCTCTCTCTGGTTATTTATACTTTCTTCCCAAACGGACAACTCCTGCTCCACCCTTTTTGCGCCTTCGCATTCCTCCACCAAACTAACTACAAACTTCCCTCCCTTTCCCTTCCTTGTCTCCGTATTTGCATTCTCAATCTGGTCCTCTTGTCCTTGTTTACTCTCTACCTTCTCTCCTCCCTCCCGTCCTTTGTCACTAGGGGACGGCACACTCTTGACTACAACTCCTTCAGAATTGTTTAAACAGTCAATTGTACCCGAACCCACCCTGGCCTGGCGGTGGGACCCCCCAGCCGCTCACACTCTGCACAGGCTCAGAGACAACTTTGCTAATCTGGATGCCCAAACAAAGCTCCAGCGCAGGCAAGGGGAAAAGCGACACTGGGCAAAACCGAATAAGGCAGCTTCCCCTTCTTCTAGGGTCCTAAGTTCAAGGCTGGGGAGTGTGGGAGTTGGAGTCTCCGAAAGGGACTTTGAACACACACAGTCCAGGCGCTCGCCTTCCCATCGATGCGCTTGGGCGCTGCTTGCTCCTGCCTGGCTCAGCGGGTGGTGCTCTGCTTATACTACCTTTCTGGGCTCCATGTGGCCTGGGCGGGCATGAGCAACTGCTGCCATGGTGGGAGGAAGCGAGGGCTGTGCTCCAGTGCCGGTAGCAGGTAACGGGGGCAGGTGGGGAAAGACAGGGGGAGTGGGGGTCCTTCCACCTCTCCCTCTTCCATCCCAAATTATAACATAAAATATACAAAAGCCTGACATTTTAAATGTTTTTATCTTTGCCTGCGAGACAGAGGACATTAGGCTAAAAAGGAGGACATGTCCTCTTTTTGCCTGATGTCTGGCAACCCTAGCCTCAAAGTCAAACCCCTAAACCCTTTTTCCTTCCTTCAAAACTCTGTCTCTCACTGAACTGACTAGACTCTGACTTACCCCTCTCTTCTAGTTTCTCTGACTCCACCTCCCAACAGCTCCCATTGGTGCAGGCCAATACCATTTTATATATATAGGAAGACAGGGTGTTCACTACACGGGCCTTCTCAGCAGTGGCCCCTCGCCTTTGGAACAACTTGCCCATGGAGATCCACCTGGCTCCCTCTCTGGGTGTTTTCACAAACAAACTTAAAACCTGGCTATTTGGGCAGGCTTTCCCTCCTGCCGTATCTTACTTTCTTATATTTTTGCCATCTTGGATTTATTATATATGCTTATTCGTTTTATTGTTTTTAAATTTGTAAACTGCCCAGAGTAGACCTTTGGTCTAGATGGTCTAACAAACAAACAAACTGCCAGAACTCCCCAGCAAATCTTTCTCTGCTCAATCTGCGAAAGGGCATCCCTGTGGGTGTGGTGGGAAGAGAAAGATACACAGCCATGCAGTGGAAACTCAATCCGAAGAGCGATAGAGCTATCTTGAAGGGTCATTGTGCTTATGTGCTGTAAAGTAAAACTTCCTAGATGCAAAAATGAAGAGAGCTTGGAAAGAACTGTAGTTAGTTAACTGTAACTAGTAAACTGTAGTCTTTCAAGAACAAAGATGGCATTATAATGACAACTTAAGAAAGAATGGCTTTATTATTTCTAACTGTAAGTGTATCCCTAAAACTTTTTTTAAATAGTAACTGAATATGAATTGTTACTTCTAAAGAAGGATAAGTAATTACCTTGTAAGACTGTGGAACTCTCATGGGAACTCATGATTTAAATGAACACTTCCCAAGCTCTGATAGTGAAGAGAGGTTCTAGTTTCAGTGTGGGAGACGGTGGGTTTCCTCAGCTATGAGAAGCTGGGGGGTGTTGTGCTTGTCTGTGTGTGGTGGACACTGCCTTTTTACTTAAAGAAAGCATGCATTACAACCTACAGAAATTCTGGATGAACCACTGCAGTGTGAAGTCTGACTTTTCTTCATAATGATGGAGGCAAGCAGGGTTAAAAATAAAATAAAATTTAAGATTTTTTTTTAAAAAAAAACTCTTAAGCACATGTAACATGATTAGCAGGCAAAAAGTCTTTCAAGAGAAGAAACTTGCAAATGCTCTTGTACTGATTCAGATAAAAATACAAGGCTTTTGAGTCAGTGCAGCGAGAGCATGTTTAATCCTACACAGAGTTGGCTCTGGAATAGCTCAATCTGTCACGGGAATGCTTAGCTCTGTGATTGGTAGAATGCCAAGCATTTCAAATGGTTTTGTGTCAGCACAATGATTGCTCCCATGGGCCCTGATGGGAAAGGTTGACATTAATTAAACTACTAAGTAATCAAGAACTCGCCTTGAAGGATCAAGAAAAAGGCTGGCATCCAATTGTCTCTAAGATTTACTTTGGTCTCTCATGCCCCTCCTTCCCACTGCTTCGGTGCATGCCATATGCCAAATATTCACACTTATGAAGGGTGGCAACATTACAAGAAGATTTCCACAGATCTTTTCAAATTAGAGGACACTAGATTTAAAAAAAGGTAAGCATCCAGTGATGAGAGACAGTGTACTTCAGTGGCAGATGTCTTCAACTCAAATGTGAATGATTTGGAGTGTGAGCACACCATGACTAAAAATGGACAAAGTCAACCTGGAATAATCCATGAACGGAGAACCAGAGCACATGGGACAGGAGGCTTCTCTGGCCAGCCCAACTGATCCGTCCTTAGCCTTTTCCCTTGCCCAGATTCTTTTAAAAGCTTTCATATGAGCCAATGGAAGCATCTTTTTAAAAAAAGAAAGTATTGTTGCAGTACACCTGGACCATTTTTAAGGTTATAGATGGGAAGAGAAGATCAGCTCTCCTTGTGTTTTACACCCATCCTCTTCCCATTAATGGAACACCCTTATTAGGCCCATAAAAAGTCACAAAAAGCATGCCAAGCTTTAGACAAGACATATTCTTTATCAAACAAAATGCTACATAAATTAGTAGAGAAATACGTTTGTTTGCAGTTACAGCTAAGAAATAACATGGTTGTGTTGTAGACTTATAACAGGGAGTGGCACTGTCCTTGGACAAATGTGTGAATACTAACTGGAGTGGGGTACTTTTACATTTTTAGGTTAACCACAGGGCTGAGTAAGGAACTCAGACATTAATGCATGGAGCCACACCTGCATGGATTTCTTGTGTTAAATCCAGCATTCACAGATTACAATTAGAAGTCTGGAAAAGGGGAAATGGTGTAGCAGTACAGTGTACAGTACAGCGTTTGTCTTAGAAATTAACCTTTGCCTTTTCTGCTGCAAGGTTATCTATTAAATGATCAAAATCATATGGATGGCAATACCATGAATTTCAGACATAGGGAAAAAAGGACTGGGGTAATAGGAGAGAAGATGGAAACAGCGTAGAGCAAATTCTCTGGACTACAATTTTAAGAAAGAATCCAAAAGAACCATGCCCATTGCTGTTCTAGAGTCTTTGTTTCCTCTGTTCTCTGTAGCTGCCTTGGGCAGCTGCTCTGCTCATTGGCGAGATTGGTGGTTAGCAGGAAGTGGGACAGTAAAAATATAAAGAGCAACCAGCTCTGCAGACTGCTGCTATCCAGGCCAGAAACTCTTCTGTCACAACTGCACCATTCAAGCTATAACAATTTGTGTCCCCCTCCCCAACCAGAAATGCACGGACTGTCATGGACCCAGGCAGTGATTAGATCAGAGTGTTATCAAAAAGACATAGGGTGGATCAGGAAGCCAATGCACATCCCTAATTTACATCTCATTTTAGTTGGGATGTTCCAGTGAGCAGCTTGGCCAAGAAACAGATAGGGCCTGAACGTATATTTCAAGCATCTTTTGCCAACATTAAACCTGTGCATCTGGAATGGTCCACTTCAGACAGCAACCAAGTATGTGTGCATGCGTGTGACATGTAACTACAGAGAATTTCCTTTATCTCAATACTGGTTTTCAGAGAAAAGGCTACACTAGAACATCTTGTTTGAATCATAAAGGCTGTTATAAAAATGTATGGGATGCATTATTCAACATAAACATCCACTCCTGAAAAAAAACAGTGCAGATATGGTCCAAATCACGTCTTCTTAGTAAGAAGGAAAGTTCTGCAAATGTTGTAGAAATAAATGTCAGCTGTCCAGCATTTAAACCCTGGTTAAGAACTGTGGAAAATTACCTTTTCAAATACAACTCCTAGAATCCCCCATTCTGCCTTAGTTCAAAATCAGTTTGATGGAAAGAGATTTTAAAAGGGCACTGAGAAATATTCAGTTTTCTGCTTCACTTGAACACAGAAGCACATCCTACTGCCCCCCTCCTTTAATTCCTACCATTTCTTGTTTATGTGTTAGCAATGGGAATTCCAGATAGTACGGTAACATCCAGAACGGATTCCAACTCTTCTAGTTACTACTGTACCTCTGCCTTCTGCCTCTTTCCTTGTTTACTGGAAAGTTCAGCTGAACTCGACTCCATCACCTACTCACCCATTCTCTGAACAGTAGATTGAATTAAGCCCTTGAAGTATCTTGCAAGCAGGATGAGGTCTTTTCTAGACAGAGCTGAATTAGTTATATCTTCAATGTGCATAAGAGACTATTTTCACACACTTTGAAACCCATTCATGAAGATTATCTGAACATACAGAAGGAAAGGTCTTTAATTAAGGCAATCATCACACTAATGGAAAGTAGTGGAATAAAGGCTGTGAATAAAACCTAACAGTAAAATTGCATTAACAGTGGATTTTTATAAGAAAAACTACCTCTCCTTTTGTTCAAAGCAGGTTGCTAATTTAAAATGACTCACTTATTTTAATTTTTTTTAACAAAATCTATAGATACAGTGGTACTACTGGTATTATAGACTTGTTCCTAATTCAACCAAGCCAAGACCATGCCTCATTCTTATTATTATGAGTGATCTCATTGGAGTGCAAGGACTTCAATGTCAACGACACTTTAAGAGGAACAAGATTATAGCAGATAATGAGAGGAAGAACTTGGAAGGGATTCTAGTACAGGCAATATGAGACACTTCTAGGTTTGGATTTCGTTTTATAACATAAAGGTGTACATGAATGGAATTCCAGATGTTCCATAAGCAGATTAACCATACATAATCAAAGCATGGAAGCATTTTTCTGACTACAATAGCCAGAATACTCCAGATAGTACAGGCAATGTGCATGCTAAAGAGGAGACTGAATGGCATGAAAATGTTGTATATCCCAGTACATTCCAGCCACCATTAACATGACACTGTTGCTGTCAAAAATAGTTGGCTACTGTCATGTCAATGGGCCCATATATGTCATTACACAGCAGCCTATTGCCTGTCCTAATTTATATGATGCAAGTTTACAACATGAAGGGATGTGGTGGCACTGCAGGTTAAACTGCAAAGCCTCAAGGTTGAAAGACCAGCAGTTCAAATCCACATAATGGAATGAGCTCCTGTCACTTGTCCCAGTTCCTGCCAACCTAGCAGTTCAAAAGTGTGTAAATGCGAGTAGATAAATAGGTACTACCACGGTGGGAAGGTAACAGCATTCCGTGTCTAGTCACGCTAGCCACGTGACCACAGAAACCGTCTACGGACAAACGGTAGCTCTATGGCTTGGGAACAGGGATGAGCACCGCCCCCTGTTCAGACACGACTGGATAATTTGTCAAGGGGAAACCTTTACCTTTACTTTACCTTTTACATTTCTACCTGGAAAAGTTGGAAAGGAAAAGTTAGCTGTGATATCACTGATGATGCTACTGGGGTTTTTAGCCCGCCAGTGAGCACACACCAAGTTAGCACTGAGAATCCCTGAAGCAATTTATTAATTGAGGAATCTTTAAATACTCAGCAAGAGCTTCCTTTCTCTCTTCTAGATGCTTGTTCCCCAGCTGGCAATGAAGAGCTGAACCCAGGACAATGACACTGTGCCTAGAATTAGGGCCCAAGCCAGTTACAGTGGTGCCCTGCTTGACGATTGCCCCGTTAGACGATCAAATCACTTGATGATGAGTATTTTGCAATTGCTATAGTTATTGCAAAACAATGTTTGTATGGGTTTTTTCACTTGATGATTTAAAAACAGCTGATCGGCGGCTCTCAAAATGGCTCTCTGCTGTTTTGCTGACCTAATTTCGCAAGACAGGGAGTGGAAAATGGCCACCCTATGGAGGATCTTCGCTGAACGATCAGGTATTTCCCCATTGGAACTCACTGACCAGTTTTCAATGCATTTCAATGGGTTTTTTTTTCCACTTGACAACAATTTCGCTCAACAGCGATTTTGCTGGAACGCATTATCGTCATCAAGCGGGGCACCACTGTAGTTGCATTAGGGATTACGATTCTGTTCAGCTGTGCTGAGCTTACAGAATACCTACATCTAATTCTTTATTTTCTCATACCATTTTGTAACTTTTCATTTGTGTCCAGATGCCAGTCTCTGGATTACCATGTTGAATGTGTTCCACCACTTTTTCTTTGTGAATATGTTTAGTTCTTCTTAGAACTAATCCAGCCTGTAATGCCTGATACTAGGTGCACAGTAACAGAGAACCTCCCAACTAAAAAAGGCTGGGAGACCTTTGTTATTCCCCCTACTTTTTAAAATCAGACTTCCTAGATCCAAGGAAAAGGCCAGATCCCACCACAGAATCCCTCCCATCTGTTGGCAAGTTGAGACTCATCTGCGTTGAAGTGGGGGAGGTGGAGGTAGTGACAGCAACTGAATTTAAGGTTTTTTGTTTTAATTTAAGGTTTTTTGTTTTCAAGAAGCTGGGTGGGGAAAGAAGCTTTGCAGCTATCCTATTTTACTTTTGGTGAAAGTCCAAAATGAAGAACTGTGTGGTTTTACACATGTAAACCACTTAAATACTGGCAGAAATCCTGTTGCTTTGTTACAATTGCAGAAGGCAAACAGCATAGTCATTCTAACTGGAAATTGATTATTTTCTTCTGGGATTCTCAGAGGTGGGTGCACCTGTTGGCTTTGTGTATGCTCCAGAATCAATGGGATTACTTGCCAGATGGAAACCACTGAAAGATATACCGTTTGCCTTTTATAAAAAAGCAACAGGGTTTCAGTCACACAATCTTGTAACATCCTGGTTTTATTTATTATATCTTATAATAACAACAATATTAGATCTAGAATGTCCTGCTATCCATGCACTCAACCTGGCCAGTGGGAAGGGACTACAGGAGTTGCGAAGACAAATACTATGAAGTACCAAACCCACCCCTACAGTACAAGCAAGGAGGCTCATCGGTTGCTCCACCATTTGAAGAACCTTCAAATAAATAAAAAAAAATAGGACTAAAAACATCACCATTGACTAGTATTAAGCCACTTAGCAATGAACACACAATGATAACAGGTAGAACAAACATTTTATTTGCCCATCTACCCAGTATGCCAGTATCTGTATTGATATGCACATGTGTTCTCAGTACCTGAGATTTAGTTGCTTTTCCATTCTGGAAGATGAGCTCCATCCAGCACAACCTGGTCTCTTCATATCCACACACAATATTCATTTTGTATCTCCTAATGAACTCACCTATGTTAAGCTGGATGTTCAGTACCAGAAAAATCTTTGAGGAAGAAAGTTTAGAATCCCAATGCTCCCCTCCCAGCCTTCTTTCCCAAGAAGGAAGAGTCTTCGGCTCACAATTTGACCAGTGCTTTGTGATTGCCTGTATTAAATCAATGAGGTAATCCATAGAAAGCTGGGGCTCCAGAAAGTGGGTGGTCTTTGCAGATGGAGGTGCTCTCTCTCTGCGCCCACTGCATCTCCATTTGGCCCAAGCCAGTTCCTGCAGCTGGAGCGAAGGCAGGCCGCAGACTGTCCCCGGCACATTTCTTCATTTCTCACTTGAGTGCTCTTCTTTAGCCGCTTTTCAACTGACCACTTTATATCGGCTTCATTACACCACCGCTCCATTTGTCATGTAAATTGGAAAACTCAGGGAAGTTTTTCTTTTGGCCTTGTCTACGGAAGAATACCGAGAGGTATTCAAAACGTATTAACACAAATCAATGGCCCCAATAAAAGCAAGATCTCCTTAGCAACATAATCTTGATTGCAAAGGGAGAACTGAGAGCATTTAGCAGAACAGTGGTCCGCATGGAATACGCATTTGTCTGGAAGAATGCGGCACAAAGCCTAAAAGAGAGATGCTGAAAAAATCCAAAATTAACTCACACTGAACAGTTACTCTTTTTTTTCAGAAGCGCACAATTGGCTACATTAAATCTATCATGGGCTTTTCTGCTCAGAAACATTGTATCATACCGCTTTGCAAACTGAAATTACAACACCCTGCATGCTTCAGAGTAGCTCCTGGGTGTTTTTTTAATTACACATATAAAGAGGCTCTTAGTATTTTTCCCCCTCATAGAAAGTAGCTAAAAGGACTCCTAAAAGGGGAAAGTGTTGCACAAAGATAGAAAGAGATTGTTCAAGGTCTTGTGTATAGTGCTGGGCAGGAACGGGAGTGCCGCACACTATGGCCCAGGTTTTCAGACATCATTGAAATTCCTGTAATAAAGGAAACTGCCTAACGTTTAAAAGTACTTTGAACAAAGTGAGAAGCATTCAAAGATGCAGTGTTTTACATATTAAACAGGAGGTAAAGCATCATCACTTTCACTGAATTCTGTGTAAGTAGATTGGATTTTTCTTTTGATGAAACACCTAAACTGTAAATTTTGTCTATACATGCTAGTAAGATAAAAATTGTAAAACCTATGTGCTTATCTACAGTAAGGAATCCGACCATGAATCAAAATATAGACTAAACTCTTAACATTAGATGTAGATAAATGTTTGCAGAACACTGCTATCCAAAATAATTTTTCTAAGAGTCACACCAGAGGCCTTCCAGCTTTAGGGAACATAAACCTCATATTGTGGAGAACAACAGAAAACTCTCTTCAAAGGACAGGAAGCCATCTCAAGGCCATCCCACCAAGCCAGAAGGTTCCCATTGGTATTTTCAGGACATACATCAATAGCATATTTCTCCTGATTTTTTAAAAAATGTTTTAAATCTAAAAGCTATTTACAGCACATGCATGACTAGTCATGTCAACCCTATACTGATCCACCAGGTCTTATAAGCACTAGTCTGGCTCAACAGATTGAAGCATCTGGGAGTTCAAATCTCCAATGTGTCTCCTGGGAGAAGGGCCAACTGAGCTCACCTGGTGCTTGAGTGGTGGACAGTTACATACTCTGCCACCTGCGTGGCTTTGGGCAAGCTGTACAACCCCAGCACATCATGAAAAGGAGGGACTAGTAAACCATTTCTGAACCCTTTTTATCTAGAAAACCCTGTGTGGATCATTGCAAGCCAGAATTGACTTGATGGATAGCTCTGTGGCTAACAGCTATGCTAAGCTATGGTTCATAGTAGTTGTCTATTATTTTATTCTCAGAAAACTAAGTATAAGATTGCAGGTTCTTTGTTGAACACAGTGAAACCAGAGAAGGATCATAGTTCATAAAATTTGCTTTTTGCATGCTAAAGGTCCTAAGTCCAACCCCTGGGATCTCTCAGTATGTCTAGAGAAGACTTTACTGAAGTCCTGCAGAATTTCAGACAGTGTAAATCAGCCTTTAACTGTCTGAAACAGCCCAGATGTTTTAGATTTGCCATCAACTCTGGCCAATGCTGTGCTAAGCTAAGGCTGACAGTAGTTGTCCATAATATCTGAGGGCACTGGGTTGGAAAAGGCTTATTCAAATAACACTGGACTAGTGATCTGACAGTGTAAGAGGACCCATTTTATCTTTCCAAAGAAATCAGACTGTTAACTGAACACATTCTGCTGGCATGATACAGAAGGATTGTTTATATAAAAAATCTACCTGTGTTTATCCACATTTAATTTGGAAAGGAAAACAAGTCTTGAGAAAATAGCTTCACAATTTTATTGAATTGTAACACATACAATTTAGGAAATTTTCTAGAGAGACTTCCAAGTGGAATACATTCTAAAGCTGGGTCAAGTCAGGAAAACATGGTCACTTAGAAAAAGTTGTGGAGTTTGGCTCAGTGAACTAATTTAAAGCAATCATAGTAGATGTGGTTAAGTACACACATGCATATTTGCTTAAAAACACAAATCTCCACACCCCTTCCTCTTTGCTTACAACCTCCACATGTATTACTATAACTGAACTATGTTCCATTTAATATGTTGATTTTAAAATATATTGATAGGCGGGGGGGATGTTACATCAGCAAATGTTCTTATGATGATTAAAGGTCAATAGCTTAATCTTTTTATTAGGTTTATATATAATGGCAAACAGAAATGTTTCTTTTTAAAGTAGAACTGATATTCACCCTTCCACAATGCTAATCTAGCCATTAATTAGAGCAGCATAATTATTTTAGTAAGCTGAATAATGTCACTATTTCATATCTACTTTCTGATATGGTATAACAGATTAATAGGATTTTAACAAATACAATGCAATGCACCCTGCATGTCAGTCATATAGAAGAATCAACTGGGTTACATACAATGATGACAAAGAAAAAGGCCATGAGTTCACAGGGCTCCCATTGGCTGGATATGAAAAGGCTAAACACCATGGCCAGGATCCAAAAAATCTATTTCAGGCATGCCCCAGGCTCTGCTGTGCCCCACATGTGCTTTTTAAAATAATGTTCTATGTGAATAGCAGACCACCATGCTGTATAACAGTTTTTGAAACTTCCCTTACTTGCAAATGTGTCTTGCCATCTAGTATGGGGTAGCGCTGTCTGTAAAACCCCTTAAATACACAGAACTAGTTACATGGTTCTTTGGATTACACTTACAAAAACACAGAATCTTCTATCTTAAAACAACTGTTGAGATGAAAAAATGAATTGCATGCTGACCCATATTTTTCTCTATCACAGAAAATGGGTGCTACCTGGAAAAGTTTAGATTCATGCTCAAATCCCCTTGAAGTCCAAAAATTAAGCATAACATGCAACAACCAAATCTATGCTTGTTTTCTTAAAGATAAATTCCACACAGGAAAGAAGACCATTGTTCTATCAGGTTTACTTCTGATTAACTAGATTGTCACTGGGGTGTTAGTATGACAGGACTGTTTATAATTTTATCCAGTTGATATCAATATAGCCTACTAGAACTAACTAATGTCAATTGAGTGGTAGTACACAGAACTGTGGAGTGGGAAAGAACTGAGCAGAAGGGCAAACATGAAGAACAACGTATTCACAAAGGCTTTCACAGCTGGGATCTAATGGTTGTTGTGGGTTTTTCAGGCTCTTTGGACGTGTTCTGAAGGTTGTTCTTCCTAACGTTTCGCCAATCTCTGTGGCCGACACAGAGTGCTGTCCTCTGAAGATGCCAGCCACAGAGACAACCTTCAGAACATGGCCAAAGAGCCCGAGAAACCCACAACAACCATGAAGAACAACCACTGTGAAAACTGGAATTCTCTTCTGCTCCGATTCTGTACACTCATCTTGTCTATCATGCAGGTTAACACACATTTTCTTCCAAATGTTTTAAAGAGCACTTTCTGCAAGGTGACAGAGACACTTTATATGTCATCCTTCCCATGGAAAGCAGCCTCTCTTATTTTCATGTTCAGTGGCCTCATCATCTGACAAGCCACTGCATGAATTATTACAAAATAAAGTCTCCTGTCCCAGTTCACATCAATAGCAGCTGTCAGTGGAGGAATTTACTAATTGATAGTCTCAGGCCCTACAGTTCGTTGTACTAAATGTTAGCAGTAGAAGATAGACAAACTATTAAAAGAATGATGATCTACACATGTAACATCTAGATCACTATGTGTTAAATACTACTGTTTGGACTGAAGATGATCAATAATTTCCCATACTTCCAAAACCATGCTAAATATTAGCGGCTTGCAAAATCACTGTAACATTTCTGTTCTACTGGCTGAAGTGACACATATGCTTTGCTACCACATAGTATATCAGTTGTAAAACCCACTCTAAACTGCCATAGGCTATATCCCAGTAATCCTATTGTGAAGACACCAATCATAGTAGTGTGCAGTATAAACCTATGGATGCATTATGTTAAGCACATGGTTCTTAACTATGGAACAATCCAGGAATCACATTTCTCAATCATAACGTTCAATTGGTATAGGCAACTTATTTAAACGTAACTGAAAATATACCTATTTAAATAAAAATTCAAATTCAAATTTGAAATGAAAACTAAACATGGAGTTCTTATGATACCATGCCAGTATGTTCAATATGTTTAAACAGATCACCAGTTATTTTTCTTTTTTTAAAAAAATGAAGCTATAAATTGAAGTGTGCTAAATGTGAAATTAGTATGTAGAGGTGGCTGAGAGTATACCAAGGCTGTGAATATAGCACACAAACAAATTAAGGAAATGCTGTCCTATCCCTTGTACTAAAAGTAAGGCATTTCCTTGAAGCAACCAAGGAATCATGCACTGGATTTAAATTCTGATTATCTCATCTGATAGAAATAATCTAGACAAAGTTTCCACTTTAGAATTTTTGGAAGATATTTAAGGATTAATTATTGTATGTAATTATTATATATTTTTTAAAACGAGACAGGTGCATAATTTAAAAGTGTACATGTGTTTTAATGTAATTTATCAACTCTGAGATGTCATGCTACAGGAGGTACCCACTCAGTTTCAGATGGAGAAATAGTACTTCTTTCGTTTTAGGACTGAATCATAAAGATAGAGATGGACATGCTCAAGAATCAAAATGCATGCAAGAATTTGAACTCCTTACCAATGTACATTCATTTAACCTTAAGACAACTATCATTGTATATTTGAAGAGCTCTGTTAATTCTTAATTTGAGCAGGAAAATTTTTTTCTTCTGCTGTCAAAAGTTTACAGTGCAATTCCATGCTTGCTCAATTTGAAACCAGTTCTATTGTGTTCAGTGAAGCACACATCATAGTTAAGTGTGTTTAGTATTATAGCCTTAAACTTTTGGAAATTATAAAAAAACTCATTAAGCACACATGTCCTGTGTGATAAAACAGGTTTATGTTCAGGGGGAAAAATCATTAGCCATGCAGAGTGCCCTGCCAGGTGTGTGATCTATCAATTTTTTTCTCCCTCCCTAAAACTGCAAAAACAGAAGTTGTCAATTATCTGGTATGCTATGTCCAGTTTGTTTTGCCTTAAAGACCATTGAATGAACAACTGTGGGACTAGTCAATGTAGATCTGTAGATTTCGAGCAGGGTTGGAAAAAGTGTATTCCTCCAGATGACATTGGACTGCAATTACCACTCCTTACTATCAGCTAATTTGTAGCATGTTTAGATTTGCAGCATGTTCAGAAAATATTCCAGCTCTGACAAGTGTTTATCCAGTAGTCTATTTGCCTAAGCAATATAAGAACGTGGATTATATATGTCGTTTACAAGTGCATAGCTTATTTTCAGTATAAAGTTCTATGTGATTTCTATGTTCACAAAGGAAGAACTGCAATCTCATACGAGAGCCCTCCTCACAAATTATGGTGCTCATGGAAGGATAACACTAATATGAACTTCAGAATTCACACTGAAGTGATATCTTTACTATGCTAACCAAAGGGGCACAATGTAGTATGCAAGCTGTTCATCGGGCAGTACATCAAATGTAAATGGGAAGAAGAAGAAAATCTACCCTGATGAAGAGATTGTATTAACAAAAGCTTGCACACTTATTTTTTTTTTTAAAGTTTGGCATAATAAAGATATCACAGCAGTACAGATTTTGGAACTGATTTTGACCAACAGAATTAACCCTGCTTTTGTTGGTGACTCAGATGACTTATCCATTCTATGAAGCCACCCAACAGAGATGTCTCCCTCACTGTGGAACTGTCTCGGTGTGAGAGACAGATTAGAATAACTATGCTGGCTGGAACTGGTGGGAAGGCTGCAACATATTATCTGAAGAGAAAGGTTAACTAAAATTGGCAGATAATATTGAAGTAGTTCTCACCTGTGTTGGTTAAAGGCTGAAATCCTGTTCAATAACTGCCCCCCATGTAAAGCTGCTAACATCATAAGTCACAGTGATTTTTTTCGGAAATAAAATATTTTCAATTTCTCCCTGAAGGTCCCCAAGACCGTTATGGATTTTTTTCCACTATCTGGAAGCCATTTGGGACTCTTGAGATAAGAGTGAATGTTTAATTGCTGAAAAACACTGCTGCCAGGATGACTTTACTGGTAGCATTGATTTTCAGTAATTAAAGATCCTGCTGCCTGTCCTAAAGCTTCCCATAGCATTCCACAAGAGTCTCAGGATCTTTGGGGGACAAAATAGAAATGTTTTATTTCTGAAAAATTACTGTGACTGATGATGTCATCAGCCTTACGTGGTGTAAGTTACAGAACAGGATTTCAGCCACTATTTAGTCTGACCTCTGCTTATACACACATTTGGATAATTTTGATTATCAATCCTACTGCAATCAAGATGTAAAATAACCAATGTGATGTTTATCCTAAGCAAAAAACTTTGTGACATAGAACAAAATGTCAGAGAATTCTGAGGTATTAACTGACTTCAAAATTCAGAATTCTGAGATGCTACCAATTCCAGAATTCAGTCTCTTTTGCAGTAATTTAAACACACAGGAGTTCCAAAATGTAGACAGAATTTTTACAAATGCAAAGGAATACCTATTTGTTTCAACTCACATGAAAATCCGATACATGAGAAGGACATACATGGGAAGATATATTGTCATAAAAGTGAATTTTAAAAAAAGCCCCAGAAATCTAGGAGCCAGATTGGCTCTGGCTATAAGAATTCTTGTTAGTGAAACAATATTGATGAGGGATGTTTTTTTTTTTCATTTTGTTTATCATCATAATCAGTCAAGGCCACATTTCAGCACAGGATTAGGCACAAATAAGCTCACTAGAATCAATATAATCAATATACATAAACACACTGTGTTGGATTGTGGCCCCCATTTTTATTACAACTATGTACTTCAAACAGGCCAATGTTTTAAAATACATTACAGATGAATATTCATAGGTAAGGGGCAAAATAATTTATACTTTCCTTATTCAAAGAAAACCAGACTATGGACAGAAGTTATTTTTCAGTTCTTAATGAACAAAATTCCTGAAATCCAGTTGACACAACTATGTGGGTGTAAATGGCAATGACATATTCAGCCCATAACTTTTTAATACAATTCAACTGAATCAAAAGTTTCCTTTACCACCACCACCCCTCAAGTCCCAAGGCTCCTCAAAAATCACTTTAGATCCAGGGAAGATTTCAGGAGCCTTGGGATTGGGGTGGGGGCTTTAACAACAGAAATTTGCCTCTGGATCACCAGCAACAACAATCCAGTGTGACTTTCATATTACAGGCTTTCTTCACAACGCAAGACTCCTCAGGGTTTTCCCAGATCAAAAGGGATCCTTTGGGAGCCTCAGAACTCGGGGTGGGGGACAGGAAGCTTTCAATTAAATTAAAAGGTAACATTATGGGCTGATGACATCACTGCTATTTATGAGGATGCAGCTGTGCCAACTGAATTTGAGTCAACATACTTTTCAACATCCAAAACTGACCAAAATGGAATATAGGCTTTGGACAACAAAACTAATGATGCATATAATTCTCTCCCACTGAATTCAATGGGGCTTAGAAAAATGCCCACCTTTGGCTAGTTATACTCAAGTTTGATAGTTAAATGTAAAGTTAGGGAAAAACTTTATGTTGTGATATGCAAAGAGAAGTTAGATAAATGGTCATTTCTAGAAACTCAGGTCCATTGCAAAGCATGTGTAACATTCTAGTAAAGATTCACTAGGAATAATAAATATTGGCAAATATGCAATAAATTTAACTGTATAATAATGACAGTAAAGTGAAACTTGCATTTAAAAGAAGAAAAAAAATGGTATTCTTGCATTGGGGTGAACTTTTCATTAATACAATTAAGCAGGTTGCATGTGTTGGCTATTCACATTATTGCTCTGCTACATGAAGAACAGGCCCTTAACATATGTTACAGTTCATGTACATTAAAATTCAGAAAACAAGGTTCAGAAATACCTGTATTAACTAAGCATAGAACATAATACATGAAGATATGCACAGCCAAGAAACTATGAACTGGCCTGGCCTAAGTATATTATTATATATCCATATTTTAAAAATGCTTTCTTGTGCAAACAGTAAAAACAAGAAACTGAAACCTAGCTATGTAAACATTAAAAAGAAAATAAATGGAAGCTGGGATGCAATAAGTATTTATCCAAAACATTCAGTAAGCTATTAAGTTAAATGACCAATGTTTGATTTATACATCTGATACACAGATGTAAAAAAACCCCAAGATATTAACATATCCATAGCCCTGGGTATAATTTATTCATGTTTTACATACAAATGCTCCACACCAAAGGAAAATAAAAATGAGAAATGAGAAAGTTATTTGTACCCAAGTCCCACTGAAATTAAAGGGACACAACTAACTTGGACCATTGATTTTACTGGGACTTAAGAACACCTAATTTTATATGGACTGGAGCCAACCACTGTAACACTTAAAAACTTAAACTAATGAAGCATTTATTTAACAAACATATTTATGACAATTCTGCATCTTGTGTACTATTAGATCTGGTAAACAAAAACAGTAAAGCTGTTACATTTCATCAGCCACAATACACATGGACACTCACACGCATATGCACTCTCAGTCATTCTTGCACACTTGCACACCAATGGAGTTGGTACAAATATTGGTCTATTTTTGCCCCCTACCATGGTTAAGAGACTAGGAGAGGGTTGTGGGATCATGTTACATCTCATCCCACCCCAGTCACTCTCTTAGTCATGTAACTGAGCATTGTTATATGTGAACCAGCCCTCAGAGAAATACTAGGGATTTTTATGATCCTGAGCAATATTAACCATTGGAAACATGCAGGTGTACCACTGACTCTACCAGTGGAATAATACCAATCCAATTTCAAGTTTGGTGGGGAAGAACATCTTCAAATCAGACAGGTTTTCTTTATAAAACAGGAAAATGTGTAAAAGATAACCAATATTTGGGTTTCAAGGAAGGGATCGCAAAATGCTACCTGTTATTCCCACAGGTGGCTTATTACTTGCATTACAATGGAGGCAAAGGGGCAAAAAAGACCAATATATACAAATATGCCACTGGGAAAATAGGCAGAGATTCAGAGAAGATGCAAGTGACTTCCAAATTTTATAATGTACAGATGCAAACTGTGGGGATTTAAAATACCTTCTTACTTATAGCCAGTTTTGGTTGTATGTTTATAGCTACATATCTGTGTGTGTGTTTCTGTATGTGTACAAAGCACACATTGATATATGTACTTCTACATATATATCAATACATCTAAAGAAATAGATATAGATATATATGACATGACCCTAGAAAATCAGAACTGATCAACAACAGGAGACAGGTAATAACTTAAATTGCATTATCATTTGCCTGAAATGACATCTGCAACATTTGACAAAATGCACTTTGAACATGCCGTTACCAAAAAAGAGAGAAGGAAAACATATGAATGAAGAACACCACAATATTCTGTAGAACCAATGCTGTATCACCACCAGGAGAGCACCAAGCAAGGCACCATTGGAAAAAGACAACATACTCGGGAAGTCTCTAAGGAAAACAAATGCTAATCTGGTCGAAAAATGGGTGTCTTTGGTAAAAATTCTATAAGAATGACCTGTGCAAACGAGAGAAAAGAAAATAGACATTTGGTCAATTACTGATAGCAATGACAACTTTTCAAAAACTCAGCAATCTCCCTAAAATCCAAGGTAAAAAGTAACTGTGGCTGGATCCCAAACAAGCATTCTATGAATATTTGAGGGCTTATAAGTACCCAGATGTGTCTTTCCTTGCTTTGAGCCTAAGCAAGCTGAACAAAAAGATGCCTCACTTCCCTACCAATCTAGGTACCGAAGCTGACCAGATCAGTAGTTCAATCTTACTTCATCACTGGTAGCAGGACACTATCCCTCACTGCACTCAAGAGCAAGAGGATACGTTGGATGGCAAAGTGTGGGTCACGTGGCATATCCAACTCTGTCCTCCATCGTCACCTTGCTGCTGCCCTCTATTCTCCCAGCTTGTGGAAACATTTCCGTTTATCTAAAGGGAGGACTGTTCCTTCCAAAAAGGTAACAACCATCTATCTCCAAAAGCAGAGCAGGCAGCTTTGGCATACTTGGGGACAATGTAGTGGTCTGTGCTTCTGCCCAAGCCCAAAGTGATCAGAAGATCACTTCTGGTTGCAGGGTCAGAAAGGGCCCCTCTACACACACATACTAAGACAAGCCCCTGAGGCTTTGGAGAACAAGACAGGAAGAGGTACAGTATATATAGTCTGTAAGCCACATGCTGGCCCTCAACTCTTAAAAGAAAATGTTGTATAATGAAGAGCAACTCAACATCAAGTCTGTTAGAACTCAAGTTATAATTAAACCAAATATTAAATTTCAACACTTTAAGACTATTTTCATCCCTAGGCCCACCCTGCTTTTTCCTCCTGCATTGATGGGTTGCTATTTTCATAGTACACTAATACCCCATTTAATGCTTAGGATACATTGCAAGGAAATGGAGGACTAACTGAATCAGTGTTAAATGGAACAGTTTTATACTTTGCCTTATTGGGTAAGATATTCTCCATTTCACCCTTGATGGTCTCATCAACAGTTGCAAACATTTAGTATAAATATGTATACAGATACATGTGTATCAGCTAGGCAGAGAGAAAGCCGAGGACTGTTTCCACTACAGTAACAAGAACAGAAATTTGTTCACCTCTTGGGTGGGCTATCATTTCCAATGGAGGTGGAGTTTAATCGAGAAAGTGGCAGGGCAAGATTTTGTAATGGCAGCTGCTGCTACGGTATTTGCAGCAATGTGGTATCTACACGAGAGGAACATGCATCCTCCAAGTACAATAACAAAAATAGAAACAGAGCTTGATTCTCTCCTCTGGTCATCATCTGAGTGGCTCGATCACATTCATTTTTATGGGGCAGAAGACTCCATGATAACCACTTTCTGGTAACAGAATTATGGTGGAAAGGCCCAGGCTTAATTTTTGTTCTCATTACAAACTGGAACAGAATCCTCTGATTTCTCCCTCTGACTACATGATATACATATACTGTACATACAGTATACACACCACAAAATTAGCACCCCAGCCCATGCACTGTAGCAAATAAGTGCTATATGGGGGCAGCATTATGTAGAGTATTATTGTAAAATGTTTCTGACATAAACACAGCACGTTGTTCTGAGTTTAAGCTTAGTAATGCAGGAAGGTGACAAGTACAAAAAGTGGTAAAAGAGTCCCAAATACAACTTACTCAGTTTTCTACTCTTTTAAAAAGAAGCTTGTGAGAATAGTGGGAGAGGAATTATATTATAAATGCATCTCTCACATACAGACGGTTTTCCTTCTAAATTATTGTATGGGTAAAACTTTACACACTACTTAAATATGGTTGTGACATCAATTAAAACTGATGTTTAGCAAGGCAAGAAAACTGTCTTCCTAAGAAGGCAAAATGAAGAGTTTATTCCATTTAGGAACAGAGGAAGCTGCCTTATAGTGGCTTTATAGACCTATCCTATCAACTCCAATTAATAAAAGTTCTGCAAGATTTTATGCAGGATTCTTCCCTAACCTGGAAATCAGACCATTGTGGTCTCTCACACAAGCACTAGCCAGGCCTGGTCATTTAGCTTCCAAGATAGGATCAGTAGGTTTAGCATAGTAACTATCCCGGTCTATTCCACCTCACAAGTTTACCCCATCTCCTAATGCTTGAAATTAAAAGACATTAGCTGAAATTCAGTACTGAATCACAACTAAAGTAGACAGTGGAACTTACAAAAGAGTTTACTAACCAGATCCACACTGATTCAATGAGACTACTCTGGTTGTGACTTACTACTGAGTTTCAGCCAATGTGGGATATATACCGTACTTTTATAATAGGAGAGAGTTCCTGTAAATCTCTTGCCTGATTAAACCATTTATACTTTGTAACATTGCCAAAGGTTAATACTTTGCTAGTTCTGAGGCTACACATATATTGTTACATATCTCAGAATAAATTGCAGAACTACAAATATGTCAAGCAGTGATCAAATACATAACAACCTAAATAATTTTGCCTAGATACACTAATGTAGCACAAATAGCTTAACTTTTCGGAGGGAAATTGCCCTAAATTAAGAAACCAACTTAGATATTATCAGTTGCACACTTGGGCAATCTATATAGCTATGCAAGAGATTTTGGCCACTGCATCAAAACAGAGTTCAAATCAAATTCAATGCATCAATGCAGAAAGACATCTAGCTAAAAATCCAAATGTTTGTGTGAATTATGGTAGAAAATAAAGTAGACTTGTTATATCAGCACTAAAGTATTACTGATAGACTGTGTCTACTCCAATCAGGACTTGTAACTGGATTTTGCCCAATATATTGGATCCAAATGCCATCTTTTATAATTGGAAAGAGCTTCTTGTGACAAAAATTTCTGTTATGAGAAAGTGACTTTTGGTTGTAGAACAATGGGACTACTATCAGCTAAATATGCAAAGTGTGTAGCCGAACGTGCAAAACATGTAAACACACAAATGTTACGGTCCAATACCAAGTTAGCTCACATATTCACTAAGCATGTAATAATAAACACCTACTAAATAGGATGTTGAATTTAAACAGAAATTGTAAAACTTTACATTATTATATTAGGCTTGAAGACTACTATCTCAACTTATTTTCACCTGAACTCCTTGATGGAAAATGATAATTTTAATTTGAACCTGAACTCCTTGATGGAAAAGATAATTTTAATTTGAATGAGTCTCCATGTAAGTATGTTGAAGAGCATGTCCTTTACATGTAACTGGGTTTTAAAATGCCTGAAGCATTTCATAATTTAAATCCAGAATTTAATTCTTTGTATAAGCCAATCAAAAAAATTGTGTCAAGTTTCTTTTCCTGCTTCTTATTATTACAACATTATCATGTCTCTGATTATAAATTAAGATGTTCACTATAATAGAGGACCATAAATTAACATGCTAAGTACAATAGATTTAAAAAAGAATAGAGATATTTGGGAGGAGGAAAGCATTTTAGTATGCCTTTTATGTTTTATGGTAGATATTGGTCTTAGTATTTCCTTTTTCTCCAGTGCTAGCATAAAAGATGATTTTAAGATAATTTGTAACTAAGCACTGTTTTAAATCAGTTCTCTAACACATAGCTGATAATGCACGTATTGTGTTAAACAATGGAGGAGACACATAATTAAAGGGCATGGATATATTAAAATAGCTACAGATAGATACTTGTGGGGATGAGGATTAGTCCTAATTTGTTAACCACTACTTGTACATTTTATGATACTTGGAATATTTTACAATGGTGCATTTGTTTTAAAACAGATAAATATTCAGATACATTCCCAAGACTACCCCCTCAATTTTAAAAGTAAAATAAAATAGGATCGTAAAATTTGATTGCTGAAACGGGTGCAATCAGGGAGGGAAGTTAAGAAAGACAGTAACATCCTGGAAAGACTCCTAACAATATGCAAACTTCATATTCTGTACAAACTTTGAAATACAGAATAGGAGCAAAAATCTGTACACATTTCCCCTCCTTTCTTACTATTAAAGTTTTTAAAACATTACACTGAGGCTAATAAAGCTCAAGTTACTTTCAAGACCGCAGAGGTATGGGGGCAGTTAAAATCTACAACATGTAAAGGTTTCCTAAGCTCCAGCAGTTTAGTTGAAAGGTCTCTTTCCATACACTGAGACTTGATTAGCATTATATAAAACAGCCCACATCTAACTCACTGCGTAACCAAAGTTGCAGTTTCTTTTTTATACAGCATCTGAAAATTTCACACTCGATCAACACACGTTCAACCTATTTTATCTTGGCAATTAATTTATTATTTTTCCAGGACACAGTGAAGCCTTGTTTTCAGGTCATTCATAACTTTATAAATCAGCCCTACACATGAAACCATACATCTGTGAACCGTAGAAAATCCTTGCCACTCAGGCGATTAAGTTCCTGACACCTTTGCTGATTAATAATCATGGAAAGAATAAGATCAGAAGCAAAATAAATGATCATTTAATAGAGAAACGCACAAAACAGCCCTTTAACTTACATATTCCATCATGTTATTCGATTCACATTTCCTTTTGCTTAGCCTCCAATGCAAGCACAGCTAGACAACAGGGAGAAAAAAGAGAAAGAAAAATGAGCTGTATTTTATCGCTGGCACAGAGACGAGCCCATTTGTCCACCTTTCATATTTTGCGTTCAACAAAAGCATCTGTTTCCATACTGTGCAATTCAGGCCCCAGCAGTACGAAGCTGCTCCCTGCGGCACTCACCTTGTGGTATAACCTATTGTTTTCCCATTCTAATAACTTCTCAATCGATCTTCGTGTCTGGAAGACAAATGAGAAAGAATTTACTCTTGAGTAGTTTTAGAAAAAAACTTTGTTTTGCAGCTGCCTTTGTGTGCAAAAGATGGGGGAAGGACAGAAAAGGTAAAGGACAGAGACTGAGTATCAGGTGGTCCAGCTGCACTATTAATTTTGTAGGACAAAGATTAGTTTTAATAAAAATATGTTAATGTTAACATAAAGCAACATTAACACATATTTAAATAGGAAACAAATATATGTGTATGTATGCACATGTGTAGGTTTTTCAAGTACATTCAGCTGTTTTTGTCAATAACACCCCTCAATGAACCAAGGTAGACCCACTGAAGTTGTTGAGGCAAAATCATTCCAAATTTAAGTAACCTGAAAAAATGAGTTGCGGACCCAAACATGGGGCAGATTCCATATCCAAAACACAACCCATATTATAACTATGATGTATACCAAGTGCTGTGCTGCTGTTTTCATAGGTTGAAGACCTAAATCTATGGCTGAGACATAAATTTATGTACCAGTTTATGCAGATATTCTGCAGAATATATTAAATCCCTATGTTGGTAAGGTTCCCTGAATAAAAATTCTCTAGTTTGAATGTGGATATTTAAATCTGCTGGCACTAAACCTGCCACTCTGAAGACACAATCAGTATTCTGATTCAGTTACATTAACATGCAAGAAATACATGCTGCTATTCATGTCACTTGACTGCCATATCATCCACTGCTCAGCAGTAAAATAGGATTTACTAGTCTTTATGAATAAGGGAATAAATCACAACACCAGGTGTTGAGATGAGACCAATGTTGCAGGTGCAAAGGCATGGATCACTGAGCCCTGTGGCAAATTCAACTTCGTACAGCTGCAACTTCCTTACAAGGCAAGAAGAAGCTGGGGGAGGGAGAAGGGGGAGGGAAGCATCTTGCACTTCAACTACAGCTAAACAAGCAATGCTACAAACTGCATGCTGGTACATCAGTCACAATTATAAAAAATACTTTAATTCCAATCTACTTACTAGAGTGCCAAAGGAAAAGGATATACAGTACCAAGGATTTCTCCTTAGTTCCAAGAGTTACAAGAGAAGAAACGATTACAGGACCATAAACCTAAACTGTGGCTACTTGAAAGAATAAATTCTATTAAGCTTGAATAATTATATGTTATTAAACCGATTACTAGTTTTAAAATCAAAGGGATTCCCAAGAACTTTGAGACACTTTTAATAGCAACAACTGCATTACTGCATTGTATTTTTAAAGTTCTGTTCCTTTTGGCTAATACTTTTTATTCTATTTTCTTAAAAACAGTGCCTGCCCTCTAACAATGATCGGCAGACCTCACTTGTTTCTTTGTAAAGATAGCCTTTTAGAGTCTGCTCTCCTTTTAAATGAAAATAGGGCAGCAGTTATGGTCACACTTTTGTTAATTTAGTTGCCAGTCAGCTCCAAATCAAAAGAAAATAAGGCTGCAGAGTGTAATTAACATTCAGTTCAGTCGTTTTGTCCCTTGTCTAGCCCCCTGAGCTTTGTTAAAATTGCCATCTGAATGCTGAAGGCTGTAGGGAAATCGATTTGATTCTAATCGCACCATGAAAAGAACATGATCTAACTGCTTTCAGCCCTCCGTAAATCTGTACTAGGTCTTTAGCACAATGCAACTTCCAATTTAAAAAGCACTGAATGTCTCGTCAATGACTTTGTGAAGAAAAAAGAACAAGGAGCAGACATAAAAATTCCAATAGTTGTTTAAGCATTAAAGCTCATTTGCATCACAGCAAACCTGAAAAGGGCTGACCTCTCAAACCGCCTCTCAGGTCTATGAAGTTGTAGCCTTGACAAGCTCACATTGACAGAGCTCATTGACTCTGAAAGGCTACTCTATCAATGGTGAAAAATGGCAATAGGTTCTACTTCGAGCAGGCATCTGCCTGCCCACCCGCTGCTAAACCAATGGCAAAACTGATTCAAAAATGTGAAGCTACCTTGTAATCTTCCTTGCCAGAACCTTTTAAATAATAGATTAATACTGCTGTACAATTTAAATTTCATTGCCTGTACAGAAGGGAAGGTGAAAAGATGGAAAAGAAATCGGCTTCCCAAATACTAGTACAATTAATACGCTTTACACTCTAAATAGGAAACTGAATACAGAAGACTTAATAGAACATTCTGAAGGAATCTCCTAAACTTTTTATAGAAAGAAATTTAACACATCATTACTGTTACTCTTATTGAAGGTAGGTTTTAAGTATGAATATGGGTAGAGCACAGATTTTTAAGTAAATATTAGCCAGCTTTAAAAAAGTAGTTTATTATTAAGCAGACACGCAAAGCACACAAACACAGACATGCTTTTTACTCTTTTATTTCAGTTTAATGAAACCTGAGCCCCAATGATCACAGTATATAAAATTCACATACGCCTCTTATTCTCATAAATTAGACTTACACATATAGATTGCAACATTTAAAGTTGCCTCAACTGACGACTCAAACGATGAATTAAAGTTTAAATGGAAGTACCTCTCAGTGTGGGGAAAAGATAAATTAAAGGGTATCATACAAGTCCATACTAGAACTTTCCTTCTCCTACTTTATAGGTGGGGGGGAAATAACTTGCATGTGCACTTAATTAATCAGTGCTCTTCACAGTTCAATGATTTTCAGTAAGGACTAGGTAAAGATACTCAGAACTCAAAATGAACTCTTGATCCAAGTGTAAAATTAGGATATCAACTTTGCTGATTCTTTAGCAATGGAAAACAGAAGACCTAGCAGCATACTTGCCAATAACAACAAAACACAAGGTAAGTGGAAAAGAGTGTACTAGGAAGATATAAAAAGGTAACAATAATAGCTATTTCTTCCTTCAAACTAATATTTAAACAAAAATAAACTGGAATATGAAAAAAAAATCTTATTAAGAAACTTAATGTGATTATTTATATAAGCTATCTTGAACAAATGGCAAGGCATAATGCCAATAAATAAAATACTGTGAGAAATGTGCTGCAAATTCAGCTTTATCTTATGTTAGGAAGTAAACTATGATGGGAAACAACTTTGCTGAGTTCAGTGGAACTAATTTCAAACCAAGCTGCACAGGACTGCAGAATTTTCTTTCTAATTATACTTTTTTTTAAAAAAGCTAAGCAAGCGTAAAGAAATACTGAAGTAGAACACACAACTCAAATGTTGTTTAATTGAATGTGTAGGGACTAAATTAAAAAAATTTACATTCAACATTGAAGTTATTTTTCAAATTGCTATAAATATTTGCATTCAGCAAACAAAGACTTGTTATGAAAATCCTCTTTCATTTACTATACAGAATTGAATTTTGAAATGCAGCACAACCCAATCTCAGGCTCAATGTGGGCATAAATTACACAAACTGCAAATACCTGCAAGCGCATCAGGACAGCACAGACCTCACAGCACTGTCAAAAGACTTAATATCCACATAGACGACTTATGTCACTGGAAGTCAATTCAGTTCAAGGAAAATATCTTCAGAACAACTTCAAATGTTAAACAGTTCACCACACATGCTAGTGCTGTAAACCTGCCTCACATGCAGTTCTTTAAACATATAACACATAAATACATTTTACAATCTATATGCAACTTTTTTTCCGATATGAGAAATAATTGTGTAGAAAACACATGATGAGAAAAAACCCTCATTCTAATGCTTTAAATTATAAGGTGGGGGAATTCTGTTCCTGTAAGTTAGTTTCTGTGACACAGCATTTAATGTTTGATTAAGAGAGTTGGACAACTACAACAGGATATGAAGGAATGATCTAGGTTTAAGATACAGCTCATTGATACCAATTTAAGACTTATGTCCATTATGCATTTTTCTTTAAGCGAGGCTTGCAATGAAGTATTAAATGGAGCCCAAAACTACACTTTTGGAGGAGACTTTTCATTGAAAATTAAGGGCCAGAACTAGGTGCTGGATTCAAATATGAGGAAATGTTGTATGAAGCCTAAGTGTCATGTTTCATCATGAGGAAAATGTATGAAACACGAACTTAAGGTCAAAATTTTATAGAAGGCACAAGTCTGACAAATGGTAGCTAGTTATACATTAAAGGGTTTTCCACACAAGTGATAATGAGAATTGTACCTTTGCAACTAAGATAAATAATTAAACAAGCCTCTGGTGGACATTACAGGACAATCTTATTGTGCTAAACAATCTTGCCTCTGAAACTCAAGAAGAGCTGATTTGTAAGTAAAGTCCAGCACATCTGTAATTCTCATATGTATAGTGAGGCATAGCTTAAATCAAACAAGCTTTGAACCTTTTTAATAATTCAAACAGAGTTAATTTGTACTTTCTGTGCTTCACCTGAGTGGCATGCGGTATGTGTGTATATCTATTTTGCACTGGGGGAGATTCTTAGTAAAGGTATGGTAACGTAGCAGCCACAAGGGCTTCCAAAGAATGTTCTTCTTTTTTTAAAAAAATATAAAGGCAGAAGTCTCCTCCCCAGGCTAGGAAGCACACCTCAGCTCCTGACATGCACTTTTGAAACTGAAAATGTCTTCAGTAATGCTCCTACATGATCACATAGTACTATTTTTAAGAAAGGGGGGGGGGAAGATAGTTGCTTCTGTCAGCCACAGTTCTTAGCATTTTGGCAAAGCTTTAGCCTTTAAATATATGCTTTAAAATAAAGAAGAAAAATGGTTTAAAAGCTCTCAAATCACCCCATATCACCCTAAGTTTAAATTTGTATTAATTCAAAATCTTGCTACAAAGAACACTGTTGATAATTTGGTAAGTAAATAATGAATCAGCACTGTAACATTTACACAGAGCATTAGTATAAAATTTATGAAACTTTTAATATTACTTCAAGAACTGAATTTTCTACAGAGATATGTTACCCTTTTATGTACTCTCAATAAGTAAACCAAATAAGTAAACCTTCCAGATGAATTCATAATTGACAATATATAGATACATTAATTTAAACTGAATACTAAAATATACCAGGAAAGAATGCATAAGGAAGCACAGTGAATCCCATTAGAAACATGTATTTAAAATAAATACTAGTATACACCAGTGTTTGAAAACATTACCTTAAGCATTGCAATTTTATGAAGTATATTTATATACTTTTACACAGTATGAAACATATTATAGACACTAATAACCTGAGCAATATTGACTTTACACAACTGAAAAAGAGGCCTTTAGTTTTTGTTGTTCCCTCAGAAAGAACTTCAGGACTCAAAACACATAAGCTACTATACATTAAAAAATAACTTTGTGGCACCTTTGGGATGCCCTTTTGAGGAATCTTTATATACAGATTTCACTCTATCTCTTCCTCCACAGCTGGCAATTTCCTCATTGGAAATATAAATACAATGCCAGTATTGTATTTTAAAAAAGTATTACCGGCATTCATAAGTTTTTGAAAGCTGCTTTTCAAAACAGAGCAATATACAGAAGAAACTAGTAGTGAATCTGAAAGATCGTATAGCATAAGATGTTAAGTATAGTCTTACTTACTCTTTTACTGAGGCATATCACTGGCCACATACTACAACCTAAAGTACAGCAGCAGCAAAGGCAGCCACAAAGAAGCCATCGGACATTAACTGGAAGGTTCTTCTTAAGACAGCTATTCACTCTGCTAATGCTGGCTTTAAATTCCTCAGGTGCAACCTGTAAAAAGCAACCATAAGGTTCAGTCACACATCAACTTCCATGCTGATTTGAATTAATATTTTTGCTGTTATGTGCTGTCAAGTTGCTTTCAACTTATGGCAACCCTAATACAGAATTTGAATTATCTGAGACATTCAAGAAGTGGCTTACCATTACCACTCTTGACCCGAGTTTCCATGGCCAAATGAGGATATGAGCGCAGGTCTCCTGAGTCCTAGTGCAACACTCTATCCACTGCATCACAGAAGCTCTCAACAATGCCGCTCCGAAAACACGAAGCTAACTGAATTATAATCTTTGTCATTGCTTCTAATCAAATTTTCCCACATAGGTACTTACTTTTCCTGTTAACGATGAAGGAAACTCTGCTTCAAATTTGTTGCTCAGCCCAAACCTATGAATACAAAATTAATATATTTTTCATGTCCAAGGCTGTAAAAAATAAACACATCAAAGTAGAAAACAGTATTTGCCAGAGATCTATACTGTTCTGTACAAGAAAGTGTCCACAATATCAGAATGAAAATGTTTGCCCCTTTTTACACTGTACATGCTTACTTAAGAAAGTTCTGTTACAACTGATGAATGCATAATACATATGTGAAGTATCCTAGTTGAAACGTCCTTAAGTGTCTGCTTGAAAAATACATAGCAAATTGACAACAGTTTTTGCTAAGGCCTGAACAGTTAATGCTGGCATCCAGTGCCAATGAAAAAAAGGAAAAAATCCTTCCTTCCCTGTCCTGCTGCCACCCTACATGGTGCCAAGAAGCTTGCTGCAGAGGATTTCCTGGCCGCCAGAGCATGTTTCTGTTGCACTGGGAAAAATCACATTCAGAGTAGCAGAAACAGTGGGATCCAGCAAAAGTACATAAGTGAACTCCAGCCTATGTTTCAAAGCTGTCTATATTTGTTCGGGTTATACAAAGAATGGAAAGAGTCATTTTTAAAACTTCAGAATTATTAACAGAATTTATTATTAACATTCAAATCTCGAGAGATAAAAACAATCCATGGTATTAATGCTTTAATAACTGTGAAGCCTACATACTCTTCTTACTTCATCTGTTAAATTTCTGATGTTTCCTCACTTTTAGGCCCCTGTACAATCTGTCATCATCTACAAACAAAACTGCAGGGATATCTTCATTGATTCTGTCACTTGGGGAGAACTAAGTACAATAGAAGCATTCAACAAACAGTTTTTTCTCTTGCAGGTTCTACCAATACCCACTTCATTGCCAAAGCTCCTTGATTCATACACAGGTATCTTCAGGATTTTGGGGGAGGGTGAGCTAACAACCAAAAATGTGAGATGGCATACTCACACAAAGAGTATGTTCCACAACTTGCTGCCCATCTTTGTTTTTCTAGGGAATTGTCTCTTCAGTCAAAAGCACCAGCAGCACTCCCTAGTTGCACTAGCTTCCAATCAGTTTTCAGTCCAATTCAAATACTGTTTAAAGCCCTGAAAGCTGAAGAGCTACTATATGCACAGGAATGCCTCTATCCATATGTTTCTCCCTACTTTACCTGAAGAATACAATCATTCTCTCTAACTTCAAACTCAAATGATGAGGTGTTAAGAGAACTGGAGACAAAACAGGGTCAATGATGATTCCACAGAGATGCAGAAGTACGTAATATTAAAAAAAATCACTAAAGGGGAGCAACCCTCATAACACAAAAATACCTAACAAAGACTAAGCATGCTTGGTTGGAAAATAAAACCAGATGTAGAGTGTACTGGCCTGCTTAGATTCCTTTTAACTTACAGTATCTTGGAGAAAGCCATAACTGACGCACATGGAACAAGAGACCTCTTCCAGGGCCTAGGTAAATACTACATCAATCTGCTGGAAATTTCACTTGTATCAATTGAAGAAATCCACTCAGTGGCCAGTTGTTGATGGTAGCACCAAATCTTTGAATATCTTCACCAAGAACTTTTTAGAAAATTCTGCTTCCATTTATCAGGAAGAACTAAGTACAACTGAAATATCCAGCAGATTGTTTTTTCTGTTGCTCAGTCCACCTATACTCACTTCACTGCTGAAGCCCTTGATATATACACAGGTATCTTTTCAGGATTTAGGTTAGGAGGTGAGCTAAAAGCCAAAAAGTATGAGATGGAATCTCACTTTGGTTAGCAGTCACATGTTAATATAACTAATACACAGGCCTGGTTTAGGTGATTGAGCCCCTTTCCTGGCAGTTTGTGTTACTAACTCCATATTTTTAGTAGTTATATAAATAAAGCCAACTTTATTTATATTGCATAATGATAAGAGATTTCACTGTAACCATCTCAACAAAAATAAAGGCAAACAATTCATTTCAGTATAAATAAACTACTCTCAGACAAGGTATGAAAGATGGCAAACACATCTGTTATACAGAGTGGAGGTGAGACTGGACAAAGTAAAACTGGACAAAGATGCTCACATACAGAAGCAGAACTCCTTTAAGTAGTGAAAGATATAAGTTCCTGTCACCTCTGTATCTTCCAAACTGGAAAGTCAACATGGCAGTAATTTGCTAATCTGATTACTAGGGCACATAACTGTAAGGGAATCCCCTCACTAGATACTATCAACTTCTAAATACCAATGCCTGTTTAATCTTTGGTCACTTGGTTCTAAAAAAGGGAAAACAAGTGAGACCACATATTTTATTATTCTGTAAAGGATCCACCAGCCATCTTTAGAGATGTGAACATTTGTGAGAAAAAAAGGAAACATTCAAGGAAAACACTCCCCATACATTTTTAGAATTTGTATAATACATATATGCATGTTTGTGTGGAAAAAAAAAGAGCCTCGTGGTGCAGTGGTTAAAACGCTGTACTGCAGCTAAAACTGTGCTCACGACCTGGGGTTCAAATCCCAGGTAGCCGGCTCAAGGTTGACTCAGCCTTCTATCCTTCCGAGGTCGGTAAAATGAGTACCCAGCTTGCTGGGGGGGCAATGTGTAGCCTGTATAATTAAATTGTAAACCGCCCGGAGAGTGCTTGTAGCGCTATGGGGCGGTATATAAGTCCAAAAATAAATAAATAAAATAAAATTAGAGTGTCTAAGCAAAGAAGTAATATATTAGAATTAACAACTTACTGAATTTCATTACTTTTTTGAACCAAACTCAGAAAAATGATTGTTTGAAAAGAAATATTTTGACATACTCGCTCCAGCAGGCACATGTCAATCAACATTTCTTCTCCCTCACATATTTCCCTTTAAAAACTAGACTGATAGTATGTACATATTGTAGATAAAATTATATGGCCAAGGGTCAGGTATCTAGACTACCCAGACAACTCTAGGACTGTTAAGAATTTATGATAGTGGTTCCCAGTCTCAGGTAACCCAGATGTTCTTCGACTGCAACTCTGAGAAATCCCAGCCAGCACAGCTAGCTGTGCAGGTTTCTGGGAGTTACAGTCCAAGAAGACCAGGGTTAGCCTAGGTTGGGAACCACAGCTCTACGTCATTCCTTTGCTCCAAAATCCTTAGTGGAGCTGAGCTCATTAAACAATTTCCATTTTGAATGTTAACAACCCCAATATTTAACATTTAAAGTCTACTAATTACTTCTCAGATCTAATGTTCAAGCTCTGAAATAAATATACTTGAATGTGTTTTAGATAATGAAATAGTTTTTTTTAATGTTGAACAAGATATTTAAGACATATTGCTACTCATTTTTTTATACACAGAATTTGATACTGGAGAGGTACTTTCAAATGCTGCAGAATAAAGAATACATTCAGGTATGATGTAGGAATGCAATCTGGAATTCTGCCAGGCATATTTTTCCTGGAATGCAGGGCCAAAACCCTTTTTACAATAGCCTGCTACCCCTCTTGCTTCTTGTGTACTACGCATTTCTCCATATTCTGCAGCAGATTAAAGGAGCTGCCCTGTATTTGCAAATAACTCACATAAATTAAAAACACAGTGGTGTGCAGAAGGGCACAGAAGTTTGTAATAAACTAGGCAATCCTTTCATTTTTATATACCCATAAAGGCACAAAAACCCCCACGTAATCAGAATTAACAAATCACTAATTCAGAAAATGAAACAAAATTTCATGAAGCAAAATTAGTATTAAATGAGTCTTTTCTCTTTTTTAAAAAAGTGTGTGCAGGGTCTGCCTGATGTTGTACAACACATAATAATCTTTGTTGATGGCTTCTTCTGTTTTCAGATTTACCGTTCTACTGCTTCTTATCTGGGAGAACATGGAAACTATACAGAAAGTAAGTCAACAGTTTTTATCATGTGTGCATCCACGGGTAATATAAAGATAGAGGACAGCAATGGATGTGCCATGAAGAATTGTATTATCTCTAAAAAACATATGATGAATTCACAGACTGTATCAATCCTTTAAAAACTACTGTACAATAAAAAGAGATAAAAGACGGTTGGTTACTGTATACGTATTAAAGTTTGTCCCCTCTAAGTTCTATCAAAATGCAATACCCTGCAATCAAATACAAGTTTTTAATTAGGCTTATGAAGAGACTTTCTAAAGAATAAGCCATGGAACTGCAGTAGAAGTTCTGGAAGTAATCATGTCATCCTTAACCATAAGTGACTCTGCAAGGTCAAGCGGCTGCATTCGGTATCTTAAGCTCTTGGGGCATGTGTTATTCTCTCATCTTGACCTCCCTCTTTCTAGTAGTCAAGAAAGTCTGACCTTTTGCTCCCAAGAACACAATTAACTGTGGAAAAGAGATTATACTATAAAAAAGAATCATAATGAACCATGATGGCCTGATAATTAGCCACTAATAACTCTCATGCAGAGAATAAGAACACATGAGTTAAGATAAGAACTCCACAAAGTGTTAAAGTATGCACAAGATTTCAAGAATTGGTCCTATCAGATCTATTTTCCATCTCCTGATCAACAAAATAGGTGGCTTAAATGTATTAGAGACAGAACACAATTTCATACTGGAATACCTGAGGCTCAACTAATATTTTCTTATGTAGCTATGAAGACAATTGGGCCTTATCCTCCCACTGACTGTAATATCAAAAATTTCCTGAGCATGCAAGACTGCTGAAGCCTAATATATACCAATTATTACAAGAACTTTAAAAATAGTATGATAAATTCAGGCCATTAAATCTTCGCCATGACCATGGCAAAATTCAATGAATAAAAACAATTGCATAAAATAAAATTAAAAAGCAGTATACTATATGTATTCCTTTTATATTGCAATTTGTCTCAAATGGAAATTGAAATGTAACACAAACAAAATTTACAATTCCCTTCCGAATTCATAAATATCCATCAAACACAATGAAATATGGTCAGCTTTTATTTATTTTTTAACAGAAAAAAAGAGAAAACAATGGAAAGAAAAAAAATTAACTCCTTTATATTATAAAGACATAATAGCAAATTGTATCATGCAAATGATATAGCAAATTTGTACATTTATGATATAGAATGGATAGAAATGTATTTACATCTTATGGTAAATATTGCTTTGCTTAATAATCTTAACTTTGTATTGGGAATTTTCTGGGCACTCTGCATCATTTTAGAGAACACCTAACTCTTTAATGTGTAGGTTGGTCATGCAGTTGTCTTATTTTATATGTCTTACTCAGCATTCCCAGCACTTTTTCGTACTAGCTCCCTTCTTCATGTTCTGCAAACAGGCATTCATGAAAACTTGGACATCCAACCATGGAGTATGCCATACTACCCTTCAGAAAGATACTCTAGCCACTCTACTCCATGTTCACATAAATGCCTTCCTGTTCTCTCTCTTATCCTCATCGCAGTCATGATGGTTGGATCCCATATACAAAGACCCCACTAACACAGAGTGAGAAACAGACCAGCAGGTGCACACACGGACTACAGCTGCTAAAAATGGCATACGGTGCTTTGGAAAAATATTCTTCCTGTTGCATTCTGTGGTTAGGTCTCCAAGCCTATCCATGCACATGCCTCTTGATCTCTTTTGCTGTCTTTGTGAGAGTGACAAGACTGCTGCTACCCAAAGGACACCCAACATGTTGGGGTGACAGAGAAAAAAGAGAAAGGAATATGTAGTAAAAGAGAGATAGAAAGATAAAACTACAGTGGAGTCTCGACTTACGGTCGGCTCCACTTACGTACTTTTCGACCTACGGACTTCTCTGGCTGCAAAATTTAACTTTGACTTGCGGCCAGAGAATTGACCTACGGACCAGAAGGGGGAGACGGGGAAAGTGCCAAATTTGAATTTGGCGCTTTCCCCGCCTCCCCCTTCCAGTCTGTAGGCCGTAGATCGTGCCTCCGGATGCCTTGCAGGGCTTCTCCGCCGCCATGGGAGGCATCTCAGAGGTCCCCCCCGCACTGCTGATAGTGCTTCGGAACCACTATCAGCGGCAGCGGGGACCTCCGAGATGCCTCCCATGGCGGCGAAGCCCTGCAAGGCATCCGGAGGTCACCTGCCGCCACAGCGACTGCTGGGGGCCGAGCTGCACCGGGCAATCCCAGCCATGCTTGGACTCCCAGGAGTACGAGCATGGCTGGGATTGCCCGGCGTGGCTCCCAGCAGTGGCGGCGGACCTCCTGATGCCTTCCAGCTTAGCTCCCAGCAGCGGCGGCAGCAGGGTGAGGGGCCTGCGGATGCCTTCCATTGTTTCTCCACCTGGAAGGCATCAGGGGACCCCCGCCATCGCTGCTTCTGGGAGCCTTCCGAGGTCTTAAAGGGCTTTTCCCCCGATATTGGAGGAAGCCCTTTGGGAGCTCTGAAGGAAAACAGGCAGGGAGAAAGGGCTGGAAATTTGAATTTCCCACCCTTTCTCCCTGCCTTTTTGCCTTCGGAGCTCTCAAGGGCCTTCCTCCAATGTCAGGCAGAAAGCTCCGAAGGCAAAAAGGCAGGGAGAAAGGGCAGGAAATTTGAATTTCCAGCCCCTTCGCCCTGCCTGTTTGCCTTTGGAGGTCTCAAAGGGCTTTCCCCTGACACTGGAGGATGCCCTTAGAGACCTCCAAAGGCTCCCAGCAGCAGCAGCGGCAGCAGGGTGGGTGGGCCTTCGGATGCCTTCCATTGCTTCTCCGCCTGGAAGGCATCAGGAGGTCCCCCGCCGCCACTGCCGCCACCGGGAGCTGAGTTGCGCCGGGCAATCCCAGCCATGCTTGGACTCCCAGGAGTCCAAGCATGGCCGGGATTGCCCGGTGTGGCGCAGCTCCCAGCGACGGCAGCACGGAAACCTCCAGAGGCCTTCCCCGCCACCATGGGAGGCCTCTTGGATGTCCCCCCCGCCGCCGCCGATAATGCCTCTGAAGCTCTATCGGTGGGGTGCCTCTGAGAGTCCTCTGGCAATGGCGCCAAAGCCCTCAGAGTCTTCTGGCAGCGGCGATGGCGGTGGGGGGAGACCCCTTGAAGACTTCAAAAAGGTAAGGTAATTTTAATATATATATATTTTTGTGTATGTGGGGGGGTGTTTCTTGGGCGGGTTACGGATTAATGTGTTTTCAATGCATTCCTATGGCGAATGCATTTTCAACTTGAGGACTTCTTGACCTACGGACCCCGTTCCAATACGGATTAATTCCACAGGTCGAGACCTCACTGTAACTGCATCTGGAGGCATGAGACATATTTACAGATGATTAGCTTGGTATGGAAAGAAAAAAGAAGAAAAAGAAAATGCACTGTGCAAATATAAATTTATTTGCTTAAAATATTTATACCCTGCCTTTCTCCTGAAAAGGACCCAAGCTGGCTTACAGTATTAAAAATAAAGTGTGGACTAATGGTGATCTCAAGTTCATGCTCCTTAGCAGGAAATAAGTTTGCCACTCCAGCCTTTATGGCATATGCCCTACATACTCAAGCAAGTGGCCTTGCCTAATGCCTTAATGGATAGGTAAAGGTTCCCCTTGATATTTAGTCCAGTCGTGTCCAACTCTAGGGGGTGGTGCTCATCCCCGTTTCCAAGCTGTAGAGCCAGCAACAATTTCTGTGGTCATGTGACCAGTGCAACTAGACACAGAATGCCGTTACCTTCCCACCGTGGTGGTACCTATTTATCTATTCACATTTTGACATGCTTTCAAACTGCTAGGTTGGCAGGACCTGGGGGAAGCGATGGGAGCTCACTCCGTCACATGGATTTAATCTTACGACTGCTGGTCTTCCAACCTTGCAGCACAGAAGCTCCTATGGTTTAACCCACAGTGCCACCACATCCTTACTGAATTGCAAATACAGTGGTGCCTCACTTAACGAGTGCACCGTTTAACAACGAATCCGCATAGTGATGAGGTTTTTGCGATCGCAAAAGCAATCACATAATGATGTTTTAAAAACAGCTGATCAGCAGCTCGAAAATGGCCACAGGGTAAACAAAATGGCCGCCCACAGTGTTTTTGCACCCTTTCCTCACTTACCGGGCAGCAAAAATGGCAGCCAAATGGAGGATTTCAGCATAGCGGTGAGTTTTTCCCCCATAGGAATGCATTAAACGTGTTTTAATGCGTTCCTATGGGTTTTTTCCCCTGCATAGCGTCGAATCCGGATAGCGACATTTTTTTCGGAACGGATTATCATCGCTATGCAGGGCACCACTGTAACTGCATTATGTTTGCCTCTCTTTCATTATGAAGATACAGTCGTGTAGCATGAAAAATGCATCTATCCATCCATCCATCCATCCACCCATCCACCCACTCTACCCAAAGGTCTCTGGGCAGCTTACAACAATTAAAATACATTTAAAAAGGTAATTAAAATACAATTGAAATATATACTATAAAAATTGTTATCAGGACCCACAGTTGATATTATTTCAGTCTTGTTGCTGAGTGTAGGCCTAATTGTAACTTTCACTCCATTCCTCCCTGCTAAACAAACTCACTCCACTGCAGTTCTCAGAGACATGCACCTACTTTTCTCCAGTATCACAGGCAGGGGTGCTTTGTTTACCAGGGACAAACTGAGGGAAAGCTACAATTAGACTTATGCTAAGCAACTGAATTTTGGCTAATATGTTTGGATGTTTTACTTGTTATAGCAACATTCTAGCATTTTCTTTGGCTAATGTCTAATTTACAATATAGGAAATCTGGCTTAAATCCATCCATCTTGGTAATTAGTAAAACAAGTCAAGACAGATGATAAATGAGTTTTCAATCCAAATTGGGTAATTCCCAATGATTTCAATAGCACCTAAATACAGCTAATACCCTGAATCCAACCCAGTGTTTTGCAAATGTGAATCACATATTCTAATATACGAGTTAACTTTACTGTCAATGAAGTCCTCCCTTCTGTACACAAACTTTCCTCTGTGTCTTTCAAGTAATATTGGAAAGAATATTCCCAAAAGAAAATCTAACAATGTTTGCACATTACCACATGAATCTCGCAAACACTATATGGTAAGAACAAAGAATTCAGTCTTGCAAGTATACTATATTTTTCTGTCTATAAGACACTACTTTTTCCTAAAATCATTACACTCAAAATTGAGGAGTGTCTTTTACACAGAAGTAAACTGAGATAGCTGAGGAGAGAACAAAACGGCACATACCTTGCCTCTGCAAACAGATTTCCTTCAGCCACGAGGCTTAGTTTCCTACAGTCAGGAGACTTAGCTTCCTCCAATCACAAGCCTTATGGAACTAATGTCAGCTGATCCTGAACAAACCAAATGGAACACACCTCCTTGGAGGTGGAGCCTGTAGGCTCAAAATTCAACAGAGACTCAAAATGTCCAACGTTCTGAGCCCAGAGGCTGAATCCTCCAAGCCAAGTTTTCTTAATTTGGGAGTTAGAAAATTGGGGGGGGGGGGGGCATCTTATAAATGGGGTGTATTATAAACAGAAAAATATGGTATTCAATAACTGTACAGCTCACACTCAATGACAATTCTCATAAATTAACCAGCCCCACAAGTTTCCATGGCTGAAGAGAGATTTGAACCCAGGTCTCCCTGAGTTCTAGTCCATTTCTCCATCTGGTCTGCAACTCAGGGTACAACACTGTACCATAAGGTACTCTGTTTAAGATATGTACATTTACATAAGGAGAATGCTATTAGGAAATGTACCAATACAAAACAATATCATCAAATGAAGCAGACGCGCAAAAAACCATGTTATGTGTCGTAAAAAAACATGTTATGTGACTTATGCAACCCAATAAATGGGTAATCTCCCAAATGTCCTGTCCTCAACAGCCCTGCTCAGCTACTGCAAACTTAAGCCTGTCATTTCCTTTACGGCAGTGGTCCCCAACCTTTCTGTCACCGCGGACCGGTTGGGGGAGGACAGGGTCCATGTGCGGGGAAGGCAGGGCACCCCCCTGAGCTCACATGCATGTGTGCAGGGGCATGGGCACTCGTGTGGGTGCGCATGCACTTGCATGCATGTGTGAAGGGGCAGGGGAGCTCACACAGGCTCACACATGCGCAAAGGGGCGGGGGTGCTCACACACTGGGGCGCGTGTGTAAAGGGACTGTGCAGGGGGTGTGTGGAGGGGTGGGAGGTCTGTCTTTGCGGCCTAGGCCACAGACTGGCACAGGGCCGTGGCCCAGGGGTTGGGGACCCCTGCTTTAGGGAGTCAATCCATCTCATATTTGTTCTTCCTCTGGAAATAGTGGTGATAATTTTCTTTTGGTCTTCAGTGGCACATCCTTACACTTGATATTTTCTATTTCCTTCATTGTCAGAAACAAAACTAAGCGAAGCAAGTTTCCTATCAGTCTTCTGTTAGTATAAAGGCCATTAAATATAAGATGGGTCCACTTTTTTACCCATACCTATCAGAATCGAAATCTCCCAACCTGTGTGCGCGCGCATGTGTCTATATGTATGAAACTCCCTCCCAGAGGAAGCCAGGCTAGCCCCATCTTTGCTGTCCTTCCACAAGCAGGAAAAGACCTTTCTTTTCCTTTAGTGACTGGCTGTCTGAGAGGGGTGTTCTAAATGGATTGTTATCTCTGTTGCTTTTAAATACATGTTTTTAGTATTGATTTTATTTACCATTTTAAATATAATGAAAGTTGAATTCTTTTTCAATATTTGCATAATTACTGTTTTTAGCTTTTAAATTTTTAATTATGTAAGCAGTCTTGGGTCCTTTTAAGGAGAAATGTAAGGTAAAATATTTTAAATAAATAAAATAATAAATATATATATACACACCCTTTCAACAACATTTCAATTTAAAATAAAACTTAGGACAGGAATAGCAAGTGACAGGCTTCAGAAAAACTGAAGCCCTAACCATGTTTCCTATGATCTGAAGGTGCAAGTTGACATATCTACCAAGAACAAATAAGGAGAAGACACTGTTAGTTCATTGGACAAAAGCTTCTATAGAAGATTAATAACCCACAGAACCCTTTGACTCAAAACCAGCTCTGGTTAATAAGGCTCTCCTATTCTTTTCCCTATAGCCAGCATTATTTTAGATAGTCTTCACAGTTCTTTTGGCCCAAAGAAGCCTCAAACTGCCATGCTACAGACTAGGATGATGGCGTTTCAGGGGAGGAATGATGATCACAACAAAAGCACAAAATTATGCTTTAAAATTGTACTGAGTAGGTTCTGGGTAACTTTGGCTGGTATTTATTTAAGAGCTTCTTGATAATTGTGTGAGCACTGCACAGATGAAAGCCTTTTATCTAGCATGAGATGGGAAGACTTTCTCACTGCCTGGGCTAAGTTTGATCACATGCATGTCAATAACAAATTTCTTATGCATAGACCTCCTCAAATTCATGCTCACCTGTGTGTGCATGGAAGAAACAAAATGAGAAATCAATACACAGGTATACCTGACTATACCTGGTTGCTCTAACTATAACAATTTCTGATGATGTCACAGTAGCAATGATATACAACAATATGTAACTATAGGTGTAAGAATAGTCCACACGTGACTTACAAGGACGCAGATAAAGATGATCCAGAAGGTGTCTGACTCAAGCAGTTTTGGAGCCTCAGACTTTATATTTGAATAGGCACAGGCTCATTCTTTGGAAAAGTAAATTTGTAACATATCCTGAAGTTCACCCAAGTCTTGGTATATGTGACACGACTGTATACAAACTCACTTGTATAGAAACTCAGTGCAAGAAAAAGAACCAACATTACTGCTATTATAATGCTAAGTCAAACTCCCAATCTCTGGCTTCACTATACCTAATTCAATGTGCTACAACTATAAGAAATGTTTGTTAGTTTGTTTACTGTTATTTGTAAGTTGCCTTTCTCCCAATGAGGGGACTATAACACAAGATAATTGACAGGCAGCTAGCCTCTAATTGAAAACTATGAAATTACCACTTAAAATAAACATTCTATTCAAACTAATTCATAACCACTAGCCAGTCAATCCTTTTAAAGAATACACCCATTATACTATTCAGTATTTATGCACTCAAGCAGCTCCAACTTCAGAAGTTGTTACAGCAATCTGATAAAGTGTTAGTTATGCCTGACTAGACTATATGATTAGCACCTCATCAGATGCTGAAGGCATTCGAGTAGCTTGGAATTCCATGCATATAAAACTGAACAGACTAGTAGTCTATGTTGACCAATCTCTGGACAATCTTTTCAGAGAATATGGCCAGTACCCTGTTCCATATTTACATATATGCAAAACTCCAACTCCAGAAG